>NW_027361813.1:0-680000 GCF_039654945.1 Dendrobates tinctorius
AGTGTTATGTGCTCTGTACGATGTCACTATATATGAGTGTTATGTGCTGTGTACGATGTCACTATATATGAGTGTTATGTGCTCTGTACGATGTCACTATATATGAGTGTTATGTGCTCTGTACGGTGTCACTATATATGAGTGTTATGTGCTCTGTACGATGTCACTATATATGAGTGTTATGTGCTCTGTACGATGTCACTATATATGAGTGTTATGTGCTCTGTACGATGTCACTATATATGAGTGTTATGTGCTGTGTACGATGTCACTATATATGAGTGTTATGTGCTCTGTACGATGTCACTATATATGAGTGTTATGTGCTCTGTACGGTGTCACTATATATGAGTGTTATGTGCTCTGTACGATGTCACTATATATGAGTGTTATGTGCTCTGTACGGTGTCACTATATATGAGTGTTATGTGCTCTGTACGATGTCACTATATATGAGTGTTATGTGCTGTGTACGATGTCACTATATATGAGTGTTATGTGCTGTGTACGATGTCACTATATATGAGTGTTATGTGTTCTGTACGATGTCACTATATATGAGTGTTATGTGCTCTGTACGATGTCACTATATATGAGTGTTATGTGCTCTGTACGATGTCACTATATATGAGTGTTATGTGTTCTGTACGATGTCACTATATATGAGTGTTATGTGCTCTGTACGATGTCACTATATATGAGTGTTATGTGTTCTGTACGATGTCACTATATATGAGTGTTATGTGCTCTGTACGATGTCACTATATATGAGTGTTATGTGCTCTGTACGATGTCACTATATATGAGTGTTATGTGCTCTGTACGGTGTCACTATATATGAGTGTTATGTGCTCTGTACGATGTCACTATATATGAGTGTTATGTGCTCTGTACGGTGTCACTATATATGAGTGTTATGTGCTCTGTACGATGTCACTATATATGAGTGTTATGTGCTGTGTACGATGTCACTATATATGAGTGTTATGTGCTGTGTACGATGTCACTATATATGAGTGTTATGTGTTCTGTACGATGTCACTATATATGAGTGTTATGTGCTCTGTACGATGTCACTATATATGAGTGTTATGTGCTCTGTACGATGTCACTATATATGAGTGTTATGTGTTCTGTACGATGTCACTATATATGAGTGTTATGTGTTCTGTACGATGTCACTATATATGAGTGTTATGTGTTCTGTACGATGTCACTATATATGAGTGTTATGTGTTCTGTACGATGTCACTATATATGAGTGTTATGTGCTCTGTACGATGTCACTATATATGAGTGTTATGTGTTCTGTACGATGTCACTATATATGAGTGTTATGTGTTCTGTACGATGTCACTATATATGAGTGTTATGTGCTCTGTACGATGTCACTATATATGAGTGTTATGTGTTCTGTACGATGTCACTATATATGAGTGTTATGTGTTCTGTACGATGTCACTATATATGAGTGTTATGTGCTGTGTACGATGTCACTATATATGAGTGTTATGTGCTGTGTACGATGTCACTATATATGAGTGTTATGTGTTCTGTACGATGTCACTATATATGAGTGTTATGTGCTGTGTACGATGTCACTATATATGAGTGTTATGTGCTGTGTACGATGTCACTATATATGAGTGTTATGTGCTCTGTACGATGTCACTATATATGAGTGTTATGTGCTGTGTACGGTGTCACTATATATGAGTGTTATGTGCTCTGTACGATGTCACTATATATGAGTGTTATGTGTTCTGTACGGTGTCACTATATATGAGTGTTATGTGCTGTGTACGATGTCACTATATATGAGTGTTATGTGCTGTGTACGATGTCACTATATATGAGTGTTATGTGCTCTGTACGATGTCACTATATATGAGTGTTATGTGCTGTGTACGATGTCACTATATATGAGTGTTATGTGCTGTGTACGATGTCACTATATATGAGTGTTATGTGCTGTGTACGATGTCACTATATATGAGTGTTATGTGCTCTGTACGATGTCACTATATATGAGTGTTATGTGCTGTGTACGATGTCACTATATATGAGTGTTATGTGCTGTGTACGATGTCACTATATATGAGTGTTATGTGTTCTGTACGGTGTCACTATATATGAGTGTTATGTGCTGTGTACGATGTCACTATATATGAGTGTTATGTGCTGTGTACGATGTCACTATATATGAGTGTTATGTGTTCTGTACGGTGTCACTATATATGAGTGTTATGTGCTGTGTACGATGTCACTATATATGAGTGTTATGTGCTGTGTACGATGTCACTATATATGAGTGTTATGTGCTGTGTACGGTGTCACTATATATGAGTGTTATGTGCTCTGTACGATGTCACTATATATGAGTGTTATGTGTTCTGTACGGTGTCACTATATATGAGTGTTATGTGCTGTGTACGATGTCACTATATATGAGTGTTATGTGCTGTGTACGATGTCACTATATATGAGTGTTATGTGCTGTGTACGATGTCACTATATATGAGTGTTATGTGCTCTGTACGATGTCACTATATATGAGTGTTATGTGCTGTGTACGATGTCACTATATATGAGTGTTATGTGCTGTGTACGATGTCACTATATATGAGTGTTATGTGCTGTGTACGATGTCACTATATATGAGTGTTATGTGCTGTGTACGATGTCACTATATATGAGTGTTATGTGCTGTGTACGATGTCACTATATATGAGTGTTATGTGCTGTGTACGATGTCACTATATATGAGTGTTATGTGCTGTGTACGATGTCACTATATATGAGTGTTATGTGCTCTGTACGATGTCACTATATATGAGTGTTATGTGCTGTGTACGATGTCACTATATATGAGTGTTATGTGCTGTGTACGATGTCACTATATATGAGTGTTATGTGTTCTGTGTACGATGTCACTATATATGAGTGTTATGTGCTGTGTACGATGTCACTATATATGAGTGTTATGTGCTGTGTACGATGTCACTATATATGAGTGTTATGTGCTCTGTACGATGTCACTATATATGAGTGTTATGTGCTGTGTACGATGTCACTATATATGAGTGTTATGTGTTCTGTACGATGTCACTATATATGAGTGTTATGTGCTCTGTACGATGTCACTATATATGAGTGTTATGTGCTGTGTACGATGTCACTATATATGAGTGTTATGTGCTGTGTACGATGTCACTATATATGAGTGTTATGTGTTCTGTACGGTGTCACTATATATGAGTGTTATGTGCTCTGTACGATGTCACTATATATGAGTGTTATGTGCTGTGTACGATGTCACTATATATGAGTGTTATGTGCTGTGTACGATGTCACTATATATGAGTGTTATGTGTTCTGTACGGTGTCACTATATATGAGTGTTATGTGCTGTGTACGATGTCACTATATATGAGTGTTATGTGCTGTGTACGATGTCACTATATATGAGTGTTATGTGTTCTGTACGATGTCACTATATATGAGTGTTATGTGCTGTGTACGATGTCACTATATATGAGTGTTATGTGCTGTGTACGATGTCACTATATATGAGTGTTATGTGCTGTGTACGGTGTCACTATATATGAGTGTTATGTGCTCTGTACGATGTCACTATATATGAGTGTTATGTGTTCTGTACGATGTCACTATATATGAGTGTTATGTGCTGTGTACGATGTCACTATATATGAGTGTTATGTGCTGTGTACGATGTCACTATATATGAGTGTTATGTGCTGTGTACGATGTCACTATATATGAGTGTTATGTGCTGTGTACGATGTCACTATATATGAGTGTTATGTGCTGTGTACGATGTCACTATATATGAGTGTTATGTGCTGTGTACGGTGTCACTATATATGAGTGTTATGTGCTGTGTACGATGTCACTATATATGAGTGTTATGTGCTGTGTACGATGTCACTATATATGAGTGTTATGTGCTGTGTACGATGTCACTATATATGAGTGTTATGTGCTGTGTACGGTGTCACTATATATGAGTGTTATGTGCTCTGTACGATGTCACTATATATGAGTGTTATGTGCTGTGTACGATGTCACTATATATGAGTGTTATGTGCTGTGTACGATGTCACTATATATGAGTGTTATGTGTTCTGTACGATGTCACTATATATGAGTGTTATGTGTTCTGTACGGTGTCACTATATATGAGTGTTATGTGCTGTGTACGATGTCACTATATATGAGTGTTATGTGTTCTGTACGATGTCACTATATATGAGTGTTATGTGTTCTGTACGGTGTCACTATATATGAGTGTTATGTGCTGTGTACGATGTCACTATATATGAGTGTTATGTGCTGTGTACGATGTCACTATATATGAGTGTTATGTGCTCTGTACGATGTCACTATATATGAGTGTTATGTGCTGTGTACGATGTCACTATATATGAGTGTTATGTGTTCTGTACGGTGTCACTATATATGAGTGTTATGTGCTGTGTACGATGTCACTATATATGAGTGTTATGTGTTCTGTACGATGTCACTATATATGAGTGTTATGTGCTCTGTACGATGTCACTATATATGAGTGTTATGTGCTGTGTACGATGTCACTATATATGAGTGTTATGTGTTCTGTACGATGTCACTATATATGAGTGTTATGTGTTCTGTACGATGTCACTATATATGAGTGTTATGTGCTGTGTACGATGTCACTATATATGAGTGTTATGTGCTGTGTACGATGTCACTATATATGAGTGTTATGTGCTGTGTACGATGTCACTATATATGAGTGTTATGTGCTCTGTACGATGTCACTATATATGAGTGTTATGTGTTCTGTACGGTGTCACTATATATGAGTGTTATGTGCTGTGTACGATGTCACTATATATGAGTGTTATGTGCTGTGTACGATGTCACTATATATGAGTGTTATGTGCTGTGTACGATGTCACTATATATGAGTGTTATGTGCTCTGTACGATGTCACTATATATGAGTGTTATGTGTTCTGTACGATGTCACTATATATGAGTGTTATGTGTTCTGTACGGTGTCACTATATATGAGTGTTATGTGCTGTGTACGATGTCACTATATATGAGTGTTATGTGCTGTGTACGATGTCACTATATATGAGTGTTATGTGTTCTGTACGATGTCACTATATATGAGTGTTATGTGTTCTGTACGATGTCACTATATATGAGTGTTATGTGTTCTGTACGGTGTCACTATATATGAGTGTTATGTGCTGTGTACGATGTCACTATATATGAGTGTTATGTGCTGTGTACGGTGTCACTATATATGAGTGTTATGTGCTCTGTACGATGTCACTATATATGAGTGTTATGTGCTGTGTACGATGTCACTATATATGAGTGTTATGTGTTCTGTACGGTGTCACTATATATGAGTGTTATGTGTTCTGTACGATGTCACTATATATGAGTGTTATGTGTTCTGTACGATGTCACTATATATGAGTGTTATGTGTTCTGTACGATGTCACTATATATGAGTGTTATGTGCTCTGTACGATGTCACTATATATGAGTGTTATGTGCTCTGTACGATGTCACTATATATGAGTGTTATGTGTTCTGTACGGTGTCACTATATATGAGTGTTATGTGTTCTGTACGGTGTCACTATATATGAGTGTTATGTGTTCTGTACGGTGTCACTATATATGAGTGTTATGTGCTCTGTACGATGTCACTATATATGAGTGTTATGTGCTGTGTACGATGTCACTATATATGAGTGTTATGTGCTCTGTACGATGTCACTATATATGAGTGTTATGTGTTCTGTACGATGTCACTATATATGAGTGTTATGTGTTCTGTACGGTGTCACTATATATGAGTGTTATGTGCTCTGTACGATGTCACTATATATGAGTGTTATGTGTTCTGTACGGTGTCACTATATATGAGTGTTATGTGTTCTGTACGATGTCACTATATATGAGTGTTATGTGCTCTGTACGATGTCACTATATATGAGTGTTATGTGCTGTGTACGATGTCACTATATATGAGTGTTATGTGCTCTGTACGATGTCACTATATATGAGTGTTATGTGCTCTGTACGATGTCACTATATATGAGTGTTATGTGCTGTGTACGATGTCACTATATATGAGTGTTATGTGTTCTGTACGATGTCACTATATATGAGTGTTATGTGCTCTGTACGATGTCACTATATATGAGTGTTATGTGTTCTGTACGGTGTCACTATATATGAGTGTTATGTGTTCTGTACGGTGTCACTATATATGAGTGTTATGTGTTCTGTACGATGTCACTATATATGAGTGTTATGTGCTCTGTACGATGTCACTATATATGAGTGTTATGTGCTCTGTACGATGTCACTATATATGAGTGTTATGTGCTCTGTACGATGTCACTATATATGAGTGTTATGTGTTCTGTACGGTGTCACTATATATGAGTGTTATGTGTTCTGTACGATGTCACTATATATGAGTGTTATGTGTTCTGTACGATGTCACTATATATGAGTGTTATGTGTTCTGTACGATGTCACTATATATGAGTGTTATGTGCTCTGTACGATGTCACTATATATGAGTGTTATGTGCTCTGTACGGTGTCACTATATATGAGTGTTATGTGTTCTGTACGATGTCACTATATATGAGTGTTATGTGTTCTGTACGATGTCACTATATATGAGTGTTATGTGTTCTGTACGATGTCACTATATATGAGTGTTATGTGTTCTGTACGGTGTCACTATATATGAGTGTTATGTGTTCTGTACGATGTCACTATATATGAGTGTTATGTGTTCTGTACGATGTCACTATATATGAGTGTTATGTGCTCTGTACGATGTCACTATATATGAGTGTTATGTGTTCTGTACGGTGTCACTATATATGAGTGTTATGTGTTCTGTACGATGTCACTATATATGAGTGTTATGTGTTCTGTACGATGTCACTATATATGAGTGTTATGTGCTCTGTACGATGTCACTATATATGAGTGTTATGTGTTCTGTACGATGTCACTATATATGAGTGTTATGTGCTGTGTACGATGTCACTATATATGAGTGTTATGTGTTCTGTACGATGTCACTATATATGAGTGTTATGTGCTGTGTACGATGTCACTATATATGAGTGTTATGTGTTCTGTACGATGTCACTATATATGAGTGTTATGTGTTCTGTACGATGTCACTATATATGAGTGTTATGTGTTCTGTACGATGTCACTATATATGAGTGTTATGTGTTCTGTACGATGTCACTATATATGAGTGTTATGTGCTCTGTACGATGTCACTATATATGAGTGTTATGTGTTCTGTACGATGTCACTATATATGAGTGTTATGTGCTGTGTACGATGTCACTATATATGAGTGTTATGTGTTCTGTACGATGTCACTATATATGAGTGTTATGTGCTGTGTACGATGTCACTATATATGAGTGTTATGTGTTCTGTACGATGTCACTATATATGAGTGTTATGTGTTCTGTACGATGTCACTATATATGAGTGTTATGTGTTCTGTACGATGTCACTATATATGAGTGTTATGTGCTGTGTACGATGTCACTATATATGAGTGTTATGTGCTCTGTACGATGTCACTATATATGAGTGTTATGTGTTCTGTACGGTGTCACTATATATGAGTGTTATGTGTTCTGTACGGTGTCACTATATATGAGTGTTATGTGCTGTGTACGATGTCACTATATATGAGTGTTATGTGTTCTGTACGATGTCACTATATATGAGTGTTATGTGTTCTGTACGGTGTCACTATATATGAGTGTTATGTGTTCTGTACGATGTCACTATATATGAGTGTTATGTGTTCTGTACGATGTCACTATATATGAGTGTTATGTGCTGTGTACGATGTCACTATATATGAGTGTTATGTGCTGTGTACGATGTCACTATAGATGAGTGTTATGTACGGTGTCACTATATATGAGTGAGGTGGACGGTCAGGTCAAGTACCAGGCCAGGACTATCTTACTTTAGACATTGAATGCCAATCACACAGAAACGCGTCAGGATGATTTTTTGTATCACAACATGTGGATTTTAATTCTTTGATACTCATGGAATATTTGTTGGATGTTCCCATCTACTCTACTGGTTTCCTGATGGTCGGGAAGAGGACAGCGCATTTTAGAGGGAATAGATATGTCTGAAAGGGATGGAGGAGTCTTGAGATGGAAGAAGAGTCTAGAGGGGGGTACAGAGGAGTGCAGAGGGGGTACAGAGGAGTCTACAGGGGGTACTGAGGAATCTAGAGGGGGTGCAGCGTAGTCTAGAGGGGGTACGGAGGAGTCTAGAGGGGGTGCAGCGGAGTCTAGAGGGAGTGCAGCGGAGTCTAGAGGGGGTATAGCGGAGTCTACAGGGGGTACAGCGGAGTCTACAGGGGGTACAGCGGAGTCTACAGGGGGTACAGCGGAGTCTACAGGGGGTACAGCGGAGTCTACAGGGGGTACAGCGGAGTCTGCAGGGGGTACAGCGGAGTCTGCAGGGGGTACAGTGGAGTCTAGATGGGTACAGCGGAGTCTAGAGGGGGTGCAGCGGAGTCTACAGGGGGTACAGCGGAGTCTACAGGGTACAGCGGAGTCTACAGGGGGTACAGCGGAGTCTACAGGGGGTACAGCGGAGTCTACAGGGGGTACAGCGGAGTCTACAGGGGGTACAGCGGAGTCTACAGGGGGTACAGTGGAGTCTAGATGGGTACAGCGGCGTCTAGAGGGGGTACAGCGGCGTCTAGAGGGGGTACAGCGGAGTCTAGAGGGTACAGCAGAGTCTAGAGGGGGTACGGAGGAGTCTAGAGGGGGTACGGAGGAGTCTAGAGGGGGTACAGCGGAGTCTAGAGGGGGTACGGAGGAGTCTAGAGGGGGTACGGAGGAGTCTAGAGGGGGTACAGTGGAGTCTAGAGGGGGTACAGCGAAGTTTAGAGGGGGTACAGCAGAGTCTAGATGGGTACAGCGGAGTCTAGAGGGGGTACAGCGGAGTCTAGAGGGTACGGCGGAGTCTAGAGGGGGTACGGCGGAGTCTAGAGGGGGTACGGCGGAGTCTAGAGGGGGTACGGAGGAGTCTAGAGGGGGTACAGCGGAGTCTAGAGGGGGTACGGAGGAGTCTAGAGGGGGTACGGAGGAGTCTAGAGGGGGTACGGAGGAGTCTAGAGGGTGTACAGCGGAGTCTAGAGGGTGTACAGCAGAGTCTAGAGGGTGTACAGCAGAGTCTAGAGGGGGTACAGCGGAGTCTAGAGGGGGTACAGCGGAGTCTAGAGGGGGGTACAGTGGCGTCTAGAGGGGGTATAGTCATAGCCATAATAACTCTGTCCCACTAATTCTAGAACCTACCAACCAGCATACACCCAACCATCGCGGTCGTAGTTAAATACTTCACAGAACCTCAACCCGCTCCTCGGCGGACTCCCACCACCGCCATTCTCGCTGTCCTTCTGTTGCTGTTCCCATTACAGGCAAAGGCGCAGCTCCAACAGGAGCCGCCACAAGTCACTGTCCTCAAGATGGCGCTCACCCTCCACATCGGGACGGTCTGATGCATCCGAGGGGTGCAGCAAGCGTTCTTGGGCATCCAGCAGAAGACGGCACACGAGATCTCCAGACCACCAGCCGGAGGGTCACCCCAGCACAATTTGGGACCTCCAGCCAGATCAGCATTCAGAAAGGAGCCGGAGTGCCACTATGAGCGGATCTGCCATGGGCACACGACAGCCATTGGCTTGTCGACAAGCCAATGAGATCCATCCGTATCCATCAAGGCCACCAGCCAACATCGACCCGGTTCTTTCACCGAAGCAGGAGTTACGCCACGTTCCGATGGCCAGGGAATTTTTGAGCCATCTCAGGCCGCCAGCCAGGAGCAGGACATCGCCATCGCGCCATCCATCACCTGGAGACACTCGATCGGCGATAGGCAGCGGTAAGTTTCGTATAACGAGCACGCTTAACAAAGTACACAACACAGAAGAGAGCGAGCTGGCATCTGCCAACAGGGCTCTAGTCGACCACTTATTTCAGCCTGGAGGTCAAACCGTCACCAGGGATATACCTCAATCAGCTGGCCTACACAAGGACGCTTTTTTCTGCGGAATTAGTCCGCTAGGTACACACATAGACCTAGAGACTAAAGAAAAAATCTGGAATACATTAAAAGACCTGGTGGAAGCTCGAGGGTTAATCGCCAGCAACAAAACAAAAGTGGATTTGATAGCAGCCATCATGGAACACGACAGTGCAACGCCCCCCAATGTGAACGTGGAGGAGACCGAATTCCAGAGGGAGGTAAAGAGCAGACTGGCGTTCTATGGCCTAAACCCTGCAGTAGAGATCATACGAGAGGTGATGGCTGATGTGTGTACTGATCTGAAGGAAAAGATGGCCGAGCGGACCAGGATAGAGCTAGCCAAGGTGGAGATGGCAGAGCGGACCAAAGTGGAGCTAGCCAAGATAGAGCTAGCCAAGGTGGAGATGGCAGAGCGGACCAAAGTGGAGCTGGCTAAGATGGAGATGGCAGAGCGGAGAGAGGAGAGTCAGCGAGCAGGGGGAGCTCTGGCCTCCGCCCAGGTACCGTCAGCAGTAAGCCACAAAAAGATCCAGTATAATGCCTTCTGACAGTTGGGGGGAGGCAAAGGAAAACATTGATGGCTTTCTGCAGGACTTTGAGCGGCAGTGTGCCCTTCATCAAGTGAAGCCGGAGGATTGGGTTCAAATTCTGGCCAGCAAGCTGACAGGCCGGGCAGCGGACGCCTATCGCACGGTACCTGATGAGGACTGTATGGACTATGAGCGGATCAAAGAAGTGATCTTGGCCCGGTATGCGCTGACACCAGAGGCCTATCGCCAAAAGTTCCGCGGACTTATAAAACAGGTAACAGACCCCCACGCTGAATGGGCCTGTAAACTACTGTGGTCACTGCTACAGTTGGTACAAGGGAGCCAATCAACCACTAAGGAGGACGTCCTCCAGCTCTTGTTAGAGCGATTCTTTACTGGACTAAACCCAGAGACACAAGAATGGCTTCGGGACAGACGGCCAGTAACTCTTGAGGCTGCTCGTCTGGCCGATGAACATCATGATGCCAGGAGGTCTCAGTTGTCAGGATCAAAGACTGTCACTAGGGGAGCTCCCATGGGTCTGGAGGCCCCTAAACTACAGAAGATTGTCGGGGGACCAGCTAAAGCCCCGGCTTACCAGAGTCCCCCTGGGGTGCGATGCCACACCTGCCATCAGCTGGGCCACCTGCAAAGACAATGTCCCAACCGGACTCAGTGTACCCAGTGGCCAAAGACGGGAACGGCTACCGTCAACCGGGCCGCTGTACACAACTACCAGGGCGAAGCTGACCCGGTATTGGAGGCTATGACTAATCCGGGGATGAAAGAGATGGAGGAAGTGCTGCATGAAGTAGACCCCGTGCAGACAGCCCGGGCAGATAATCGACAACAGCATCGACAGGCGGTGTGGGTTAATGGGAAACGTATGCAGGGACTAAGAGTCCGGAGCAACTTTGACCCTTGTGAAGCCTCATCTCGTCCGGGACCAAGAGAAGACGGACCGGACAGTGGCCGTCCGTGTAGCAGGGGGAGCCATACATAGACTTCCCACTGCCAGGATTCACCTGAACTGGGGAGTCGGGGATGGCCTTGTTGAGGTCGGCCTGATGGAGGATTTGCCTGCAGACGTCTTGCTGGGAAATGACTTGGGGCCCATGTTGTCTGCATTCTCGGTCACCCCTCTGGCTAAGACCTATCCTGTGACCACCCGGAGACGAGCTCGAGCTGCGGAGGCGGAATCACTCAGAGGAGGCCCAGGTAAGACACCCCAGCCCTACATGTATCCCCATAGCCAGACACATTTCTTGGGCCGCCCCAGCTGAGTTTAAAAGGGAGGTACTTGAGGATCCCTCCTCATTACACAGGTATTGTGGGAAGGCACAGCAGGGGAGAGGAGTACTGGAAGGGGAACAGTTTGTATGGCATCAGGGACTCCTCTACCGGATCACAGAGCAGTGCCACACAGGGACGAGCCCCACTATAAAACGACAGCTGGTAATGCCCAAGAAGTATAGGCAGGAGCTACTGCGAATCTCTCATGACATACCCTTGGCGTCAGTCGCACTAGGCATCGTCTGACACAAAACTTCTTTTGGCCGGGAGTAACCTATGATGTTCGTCAGTACTGCCAGACCTGTGACAGTTGCCAGCGCATTGGCAAGAGGGAAGATCACTGCAAGGCCAAACTACACCCCCTCCCCATTGTGGAGGAACCATTTAGCCGAGTAGCGGTCGATCTGATAGGGCCGTTAACCAAACCCAGTCCGTCAGGGAAAAAGTATATATTGACAGTGGTAGATTATGCCACACGGTATCCAGAGGCGGTTGCATTACCTAACATACTGGCAGAGACGGTGGCGGCCGCCCTGCTCCAGGTTTTCTCACGGGTTGGATTTTCCCGGGAGGTTATCTCGGACCAGGGTACCCAGTTTACAGCAGAGGTGACCAACCAACTGTGGAAGCTGTGCGGCGTAAAGTCCATTAGAAGCGCCCCGTACCACCCGCAAACCAATGGGTTGTGTGAACATTTTAACGGAACATTAAAACAACTCATTGGGACTTTTACCAGGACCTACAGGGACTGGGAGAAATTCTTCCTGTTTGCCTATCGGGAGGTGCCCCAAGAATCCACGGGGTTCTCCCCGTTCGAGCTGGTATACGGGAGACGGGTAAGGGGACCCCTAGACTTAGTGCGAGAACACTGGGAAGGAGAGGGAACCATAGAAGGAATACCTATTGTGCCCTACTGTATGTGCTGGGATTCCGGGACTCCCTACAGCAGCTGACTCAGGCTGTACATGGGAACATGCAGGTGGCCCAACGGCGCCAGCGCGTGTGGTACGAACGGAGGGCCAGAGAACACACCTTTGAGATAGGACAGAAGGTCCTGTGTTAGAACCAACTAGGCAGAACAAGTTCAAAGCTGCATGGCAGGGGCCCTACCAGGTGGTGGGGAAAATAGCAGACACCACCTACAATGTCGCCGATTGTGACGACCCCAGGGTTATCCGCATGTTCCACGTGAATATGCTGAAGCCCTACCGGGAGCGCCCTGAAGAGGTAGTGGCCATCTGTGCACCCGAAGCAGAGGATTTAGCAGGACTCCCCTTGCCTGATGTCTTAGGGGAGAGGACTCAGTCTAAAACATGGGACCAAGTACACTAGGGAGAAAACCTAGGGCCCCGGGAGAGACAGCAGGCGGAGGCGTTGAGGCAGTGACAGAGGATGTTTTCAGAGAGACCGGGGTACACCCGCCTGGCACAACACAAGGTTGAGACCCAGGATCAGACCCCCCTGAGACAACCCCCCTTCCGCGTCCCTGAGTCTGTACGAGAAGGGATGCGACAAGAGATACAAGAGATGTTGCGTTTAGGGGTCATTGAAGAGTTAGATAGTCTACACAAAACTGGGTAGTCCAGGGACTATCGCAAGCTAAATGAGAAAACGGTGACGGATGCGTATCCCATGCTGCGTGTGCATGAGTTGTTAGACCGGCTGGCAGGGGCAAAGTATTTGACCACCATCGATCTATGCAAAGGCAGATTGGCAGATCCCCCTAAGTCCTGACACTATTCCCAAGTCTGCATTTGTCACCCCATTCGGCTTATTCCAGTTTCGAGTTATGCCATTTGGGATGAAGAATGCCCTGCGACCTTCCAGAGGCTGGCTGACCGGCTTCTAGATGGTCTCCAGGACTATGCTTGTGCCTACATGGATGACATCGCCATCTACAGCGCGACATCGGATGAGTATCTAAATCACCTAGAGACAGTATTGGACAGGATCCACAAGGCCGGAATCACCTTGAACCCCAACAAGTGTCACGTGGGCAAAGCAGAGGTTCAGTATTTAGGACATTGGGTGGGAAGTGGGAAACAGGGACCAGAACCAGCCAAGATTGAGGCCATAGCCAAATGGCCGATCCCACGCACTAAAACCCAAGTCATAGCGTTTCTAGGGACAGCAGGGTATTATAGGAAATTTGTCCCCAATTACAGCAGGGTAGCCAAGCCCCTCACTGATCTGACCCGTACTAACCTCCCTCGCCAGGTAACCTGGACCCCCGAGTGTGAGGAAGCCTTCCGCCAGCTAAAGGACGCCCTCACAAATACCCCGGTATTGGCTGCACCTGATCCAACTAAACGTTTCCTTGTTCACACAAACGCTTCTATGTTTGGATTGGGGGCAGTGCTGAGTCAAGTCGGGCCAGATGGTCAAGACCACCCGGTAGCTTACCTGAGTCGGAAAATATTGCCCCGCAAAGTAAGCTATGCGGCCATCGAGAAGGAGTGCCTGGCAGTAGTATGGGCACTCAAGAAGTTACAACCATATTTGTATGGATGACAGTTCCCTCCTAACGGACCATAATCCCTTAGTGTGGCTTAATCGGGTCTCTGGAGACAACGCCAGATTATTGCGGTGGAGTTTAGCCCTACAACCTCTAGACTTCACCATCCACTACAGACCCAGCAAACAAAATGATAACGCCGATGGACTAAGTCGACAAATGGAACTTGTACCAACCCCATAGACTTCGGTCATCCCCAAGCCGATCCGTTAAGGATCAGACTGTGCATGCCGATCGCGTCGCTGAAAAGGGGGAGGCGTGTTAAAGAACCCCCCCAGCACCCCGAATAGGAGATGCATGTATGATAGGTGTAATGTGAGATGTATGCCCTTAATGCAGCAACCGACCGGCTGCGACCCCCTGGGCAGAGGTAAACGAGATATCCAACTTCTGACCTCCCCCCACCTTTGTAAATCCCACGGCTATTGTAATATACATCTGGCGTCTTAATTGGAGCCTGTTATCTACTGGCCCGACACACATTGATTGTCCTGCCCTCTGTATGTATATATATTCTGAGACCGATGAGTAAAATGTTGTCACATTGGAAATACTTGGAGAAGCAGTGATCTTTTATATATTCCCATGTTACAAAGCCTTTCCAGCCAGCGTCCTTCATTCAGAAGTGAGGAAAAGCAGAGTGGACCTCCTGAGAAACGGGGTGGAAATGTAAAGAGGTATTACAACACAGGAGACCCCATTACAGTCACTCTTATCAGCAGACCAAGAGTCAGTGGATAAGGAAAGGAGGACTGGCGAATGGTCAATTGATAGAAAGAGGTAAAATAGCGCATCCAATGAACAATTGGCTACAGGCCTCCGCAGTCCTAGGATGTATCATGGGTCAAAAACACCCAGAACGCTGCTCTGAGTTATTCATATACCAGGATTTAATATACAACTCTTACAAATTTATGGCAGTTTTGCATGGAGGCGCTAAGACGTGGAGTTCCGCAGGCGGCTAGCCCTGCAACCAGATCTAGGATGGGGAGTAAAAGCCACAGATGTATGGCTATGACTAATGCTAACACAAAAACATGCTCCCTTTTCAGCATCTGCCACTAGTTTCTCAGCAGCCGCCGGCCAGAACTCCGTGGTCGTACGGAGACTAGGGGCCTGCCTGTTATATGACAGAAACTGCCGCTTCCAGGCATCATGTAGATATAGACACGACTGCTCGGCTTGCAGAGGTGGACACCCCACTTCTAGGTGTACACGCCGTGCAAGCGGAGTTGCTATGAGGCAAAACCCCAGTGAGAGTAGCCGGCATGGGCCCCTGGCTAAGCATATATCCCAATAAAGTAGCTGCCAAGCAATTATACGACGGTTTTAAAAACGACTTTTTTTATCCCCTTCAAATTAACCGTACACCAACAACGGCAAAAAATCTCAAATCAGCTCAAGATTTCCCAGTGATTTTACATCAAAAAATCATAAAAGAGGTGGAACTCGGCAGGATGGCGGGCCCATTTAAATCATTGCCATTCAAAAATTTCAGAATCTCGCCTTTAGGTATTGTGCCCAAAAAAGAACCCGGTAAATATCGGCTAATACATCACCTTTCCTACCCTAAAGGCGATTCGGTCAGCGATGCAATACGCCCAGAAGACTCGTCGGTAACCTACACTTCGTTTGACAGAGCAGTTGAACTCGTGCGTGCGGCGGGGCCCGGCGCCCTACTAGCAAAAACCGACATCGAGTCAGCTCTCCGTCTTTTACCTGTGCACCCTGAATGCTTCCATTTTTTGGGCTGTAAGGTGGACCACCTATTTTACTTTGACATGTGCCTGCCAATGGGCTGCTCCATTTCCTGTCACTATTATATTACTGAAAAGCTTTTCAGCACCTTCTTAGACTGAGTAGTGCGTCACGAAACAAGCAGCAATTCAGCAATCAACTACCTCAATGATTTTTTGTTCGTCGGACCTAGGGAATCTAAACTATGTTCTTTCCTTCTCCAAAAGTTTAAGTTTATTTCTCGGCATTTCGGTGTTCCATTATCACCGGAAAAAACAATCGGGCCATGTAAAGTTCTCCCTTTCCTCGGCATCGAAGTAGACACCAATGAAATGATTTTTCGTCTACCGGCGGATAAAATACAAAAAACAATCCAAACGGTTAAAAGTTTCCTCAATGAAAAGAAAGTCACCCTTCAGCAAATGCAGACCTTACTAGGTTTACTCAACTTTGGTTGTCGAGTTATGCAAGGTGGCAGGGCCTTTTCGCGCAGATTATCATTAGCAACAAAGGGCATCGCCCAGACGAGCCACAGAATCAGACTCAACCACTCAATGAAAGCGGATTTGTCTGTCTGTAAAACATTCTTGGAATCCTACAATGGGCATACATGTGTCATGTCTCAGGAAACGCTAAACAAAGCCCTAGGTCTAGCAGTGGGTGCGGATCTCACTAATGGTTTTGTCGCAATCTACAAGGACCAATGGTGCAAAAACAGCTAGCCGGACCTATGGACCTCAGCCACCTGGGGCCGCAACCCTGTTTTGTTGGAGATTTTTGCTATAGTAACATCAGTCGAACTTTGGGGTGACAAATTAAAAGATACAAACATCAGATTTTTAACCAAACAGCCGGGTACCGCTAAATGCTTAAACAGTATGTCCTCTTCATCGCCACCGTTTCTCGCACTGTTGCGCCGCCTTGCACTATTATGCCTTAGACACAACATCTGGTGCCGTGCCAGAGTTACGTCTACTGTGGATGATAAGATGGTTAACTCTTTGTTGTCTTCCAATTGGCAGGTCTTCAAAGTCTTCCTTCCCAGCGCAGAACCAACGGGCCTACTGTGTCCTCCTTCCCTCTGGGACACGGTGGCTAATCACTGATGCCCCTCAGTGACACCAGCTACCTGGCAGGTTTATGGTAAGGCATGGGAAGAATGGTGCTCGTTAATTAAAGGGAGACCAGTCAAAACGTGCAATCAGGCGAGCTGCGAAGTGGTAGTAGAACTCTTGACTCTTCTCAGGCATAGAGGCGCGTCAGGTGCATTGGCACAACGGCATTTATCAGGAATAGCCTTTTTCTTTCAGCTAATGGGGTGGGCGGGCGTAACAAAATATTTTTTCATCAAGCAAGCCGTTAAAGGCTGGAAAAGGCTTCAACCTAGTCAAGAATGTCGTCGCCCCGTTTCTTTAAGTCTGTTGCATAATGTTATCACAATCTCTAAAACGGTATGCAGGTCACAATACGAGTCAACCCTAATATCTACTGCGTTTGCAATCGCATTCTTCGGGGCGCTGCGAATTAGTGCCGCGTTCAAAAACAGCAGCAGTAGGCGGGTTAATTAATGAGGATCTCGTAATATGTAGCGACGCTTTGTGCATTAGAGTGCGGAAATCCAAATGTGACCCCACCGGTAGAGGGTCGTGGGTCCTGGTCAAGGCTCTAGACGGCCCCATATGCCCAGTTAAAATGGTCAGAAGCTATACGGTTATAAGACACGAAGGTACATTCTTTCTCTCACACACCGACAGGTCCCCGCTTACTAAATATCAATTTCACACAGTTTTTAAGCTACGTCTACAAGCTGTCGGCTTGAAGCCAAAAGAATATGGAACACATTCTTTTAGAATCGGAGTGGCCACAGAAGCAGCTAGGACCGGCGTAGCAGAATTTGAAGTACAGAGATTGGGCCGTTGGAAATCCGCATGCTTTGCAAGATACATAAGACCAGACCTGCTCTAACACATCTTGTCTCTTACAGGTGGTCATAAGCCCACAGTTTGGGTATTGGGACATTCTTTTATTTATTGGGCGTGCAAAAGAGCCGGAATACGCCCCGGTGGAAAACATACTTCCCACAACTAGAGGTCAACTGGAGAGGCATCAGAGGGCTCCGGTGGCGTCAGATCTTCCCGGAGGTGGTCAAAATTGCTAAGATGGCCAAAGGGCCGCTGATATTGGTGTTACACACTGGTGGTAACGATTTGTGCAAGAAAACAGGTGCTGAACTGTACACAATAATGTCAACGGACAAAGAGCGGTTTGATTGCTTTATACCAGATGTGGTGGTGTGGTCGGACATAATAACACGAGTGGTCTGGCATGGAGCTAAAGACCCTAAAGCCATCGACAAATCGAGGAGAAATATCAACTCGAAGATGGCAAAATTTGTCAAAGAGAACTACGGCATTGTGGTTCACCACCACAATCTGGAAAAAGACATCTCACTCTTCCTGAGACCGGACGGCGTTCATCTCACGGATATTGGGCTAGATGTATTTTTATCTAATTTGCAGGATGGTGTTGAACAGGCCTTAACGATGTTGTGTGGGGGTCGGAGTCCTGTGTAGGTTATACACATGATCCTCCGTGGCGGTAGTGTAGAGGGGGCTAGGTTTGTAACAGCTCATCAGCTTCCTTGCCCAGCAGTCGGTGACGGGACTTCCAGCTATGAGACCGTTGCGAATTGTACTTGCCTCTCTCTGCTTATTAATAAACTGTGACCAACCTGTTCACCCATCCATGCTTGTCGGTGTTTTGTTATTACGGGATTGGTGGGAGGCGGGAAGGCACTGCTTACGACACACAGGTCTCTGCAGTCTGGCAGGCACGGTACTGTATAAGGAACGTGCATCTGACTGTAGAGCCCCCTTGTAAATAAGTTAGAAAGGAATTCTGTGTAGTGCTTCCCCCTCCCACTACTCCCCCCAGGTGATGCCATAATTAGGACGCCCCACTGACCAACGGGAAGAGAGAGGAAGGGGCGTCCGGCCACACCCTTGGGTTAAATTCAGGTGCTGGGTCGGTTTCTTCCTCTCTCTACTCGGCTGACCCTTAGAAGCTTTTGTCCCACCCTCCCTCCCTTATAGAATTTTCGATATGCGGGCGCCGTTATTGTTTAGAGTTCAAATTTAAAAAAAAAAGTGTTTTGTGCAAAGTTATTCACGTTGTTATTATGTCACAGCGGTAGTGTAGAGGGGGGCAAGGTTCGTAACCGCTCATCAGGTTCCTTGCCCAGCGGTCAGTGATGGGACTTCCAGCTATGAGACCGTTGCGAATTGTACTTGCCTCTCTGATTGAGCTGGGGGGAACGTGCAGAGAGGTAAATGGTGCTGTGTGTGTAGGTGGAGGAGAGGGCAATGATGGGAGTGGTGGGGGAGAAAGCAATGATGGAGATGGTGGAAAGGACAATGATGGGGTGGTGGAAAGGGCAATAATGAGGGTGATGGGGGAGGAGGAAATGTTGGAGGTGGTGGTTGGGCAATGAGCGGGTGGTGGGGGAGAAGGCAATGATGGAGGTGGTGAGGAGGGCAATAATGAAAGTGGGAGAGAGGACAATAATGGTATGCGGGGGAGGAGGACAATGAGGGGTGTGGGGGATTGGGAGGAAGGGGGATTTATAATGGATTTAGGAACAGGGGGAGGTGGAGGAAAACTTTATTATCACTTATTATGTCTAACACAGTCCCTTTGTGAGGATCCTGTCAGCGTCGGCAACTGCCAAGGCTGAGCAGGGTGACTAACCCACACTGCGGGAGAGCACGGGGCCCAATACGGTAGTGAAGGTTTAAGCAGACAGGACCTGAGGCACGGAAAATAGTAAGGAGTACCAGGACCTACGATCATGTGACTGCAGGGGGCGGGGCTTAGCGTCCTACTACTGCAGATGATGTAATGTACCTACTGCAGGAATACTGTAGTAGAGGAGAGGAAAACGCAGGTCAGACAAGCAGAGGTCATACACGAGAGAGCAGTGCGGTACCAAAGGGACGAGCAGAGAATAGTCAAGTCACAAGCAGAGAGTCATACACGAGAGGGCAGTGTGGTACGAGAGGGACAGGCAGAACTCGTAGCAGGGACAGAACCGGATCAAAACCAAACAAGCAACAAGTTATCAGGCACACGTACACAAGAGGTCAACTAACTCAGCCGAGGGCAGGAGTATAACTGACACCGGACCTAGGTCCAGTGAGCATTAAATAGCCGCCCTCTGCCAGAGAGAGGCAGAAACAATTAACCCCCTGTCTGACCAGGACGGGCCAAAGCGAAACCCCGTCCTGGATCATGACACCCTTAGTATAAAGTGTACTCACTTATATATAGCACAGCCCCTTAGTATATAGTGTATTCACTTTTTATGTATAGCACAGTCCCTTAATATTTAGTGTAGTCACTTATTATGTCTAACACAGTCCCAGTCACAGGCTGTGTTCACACGTTAGCTTTTTTTCGCGTTTAAGCATTTTTTACCTGCAAAAACGCTTAAAAATCGCTTACATTAAGCATCCCATTATTAGAATGCATTCCGCAATTTTTGTGCACATGATGCATTTTTTTCTGCAAAAAAAACACATCGCGGAAAAAAACGCAGCATGTTCATTAATTTAATATAATATACTCACTTATTATGTATAACACCATCCTTAGTTACAGTTTCCTCTTTTATAATGTATAACACCGTCCCTTATTACGTACAATCCTCTCTAGTTATATATGATGCCATCCCTTATTACTGTATATAGCTTCCTCTGCTGTTACGTACAGTATTGTCTCATAGTGTATTGTTGTTATTTTTGTTATTTACAGTGTCCTCTTTTATTACATAGCCCCTTCTCTTGTTAGATATAAAATGACTGCTGATGGAGGAGCCGGTGTCTAAACTACCAGTCCATCAGCTTCTCCATTACAAAAGAAGCTTTCCCATGCTCCATCAGCCATCATTGCATTATATATCTAACAAGACAGGACGGTATGTAATAAAAAACAGGGCTCTATATAATCCAATATGTAAGGGACGGTGCTGTATATAGCAAGAGAAGGAACTGTATAATAAGGGACGGCAATATACATAATAAAGGAGACTATGTAATATATATACACATGTATGTGTGTGTGGATATACAGTGGGGCAAAAAAGTATTGTCAGTCAGCAATAGTGCAAGTTCCACCACTTAAAAAGATGAGAGGCATCTGTAATTTACATCATAGGTAGACCTCAACTATGGGAGACAAACTGAGAAAAAAAAATCCAGAAAATCACATTGTCTGTTTTTTTTTCATTTTATTTGCATATTATGGTGGAAAATAAGTATTTGGTCAGAAACAAAATTTCATCTCAATACTTTGTGATATATCCTTTGTTGGCAATGACAGAGGTCAAACGTTTTCTGTAAGTCTTCACAAGGTTGCCACACACTGTTGTTGGTATGTTGGCCCATTCCTCCATGCAGATCTCCTCTAGAGCAGTGATGTTTTTGGCTTTTCGCTTGGCAACACAGACTTTCAACTCCCTCCAAAGGTTTTCTATAGGGTTGAGATCTGGAGACTGGCTAGGCCACTCCAGGACCTTGAAATGCTTCTTACGAAGCCACTCCTTCGTTGCCCTGGCGGTTTGCTTTGGATCATTGTCATGTTGAAAGACCCAGCCACATTTCATCATCAATGCCCTTGCTGATGGAAGGAGGTTTGCACTCAAAATCTCACGATACATGGCCCCATTCATTCTTTCATGTACCCGGATCAGTCGTCCTGGCCCCTTTGCAGAGAAACAGCCCCAAAGCATGATGTTTCCACCACCATGCTTTACAGTAGGTATGGTGTTTGATGGATGCAACTCAGTATTCTTTTTCCTCCAAACACGACAAGTTGTGTTTCTACCAAACAGTTCCAGTTTGGTTTCATCAGACCATAGGACATTCTCCCAAAACTCCTCTGGATCATCCAAATGCTCTCTAGCAAACTTCAGACGGGCCCGGACATGTACAGGCTTAAGCAGTGGGACACGTCTGGCACTGCAGGATCTGAGTCCATGGTGGCGTAGTGTGTTACTTATGGTAGGCCTTGTTACATTGGTCCCAGCTCTCTGCAGTTCATTCACTAGGTCCCCCCGCGTGGTTCTGGGATTTTTGCTCACCGTTCTTGTGATCATTCTGACCCCACGGGGTGGGATTTTGCGTGGAGCACCAGATCAAGGGAGATTATCAGTGGTCTTGTATGTCTTCCATTTTCTAATTATTGCTCCCACAGTTGATTTCTTCACTCCAAGCTGGTTGGCTATTGCAGATTCAGTCTTCCCAGCCTGGTGCAGGGCTACAATTTTGTTTCTGGTGTCCTTTGACAGCTCTTTGGTCTTCACCATAGTGGAGTTTGGAGTCAGACTGTTTGAGGGTGTGCACAGGTGTCTTTTTATACTGATAACAAGTTTAAACAGGTGCCATTACTACAGGTAATGAGTGGAGGAAAGAGGAGACTCTTAAAGAAGTTACAGGTCTGTGAGAGCCAGAAATCTTGATTGCTTGTTTCTGGCCAAATACTTATTTTCCACCATAATATGCAAATAAAATGAAAAAAAAACAGACAATGTGATTTTCTGGATTTTTTTTTCTCAGTTTGTCTCCCATAGTTGAGGTCTACCTATGATGTAAATTACAGACGCCTCTCATCTTTTTAAGTGGTGGAACTTGCACTATTGCTGACTGACTAAATACTTTTTTGCCCCACTGTATATATATCTTTGCCGCCATAAAAGGAGGGGGGGCCCAGACACCAGCTTTACCATGTGAGAAAATAAAGAACCTTATCCACAACTACCACAAAAGACTTCAAGCTGTCATTGATGTTAGCGGGGGCAATACACAGTATTAAGAAATGGGGTATGTGAACTTTTTTGATCAGGGTCATTTGGATGTTTTGGGTTTGTAAGGTAGCGCTGTCATTCAAGGTGGGGGACACTCGCTTGGCAGCCAATAAATCACATCCGGCACGGGTTTTCCATAAAGCCATAACAATCCATGCGGTTTATTCAGGCATCATAAACCCACAGTAGCAGTATAAAGTTTATATACACAGCATAGCGTCCATGACAGAGCTTCCCTGTGTTATCCCTGTACTCACACAGGTTATGCAATGTCCATTGTGCAGGCTTTCTAGCCTCACAGTTCTCACCCCGTCAGGGTTTTACCTCATGGCTGCTTCATCCATACTGCAGACGTTCATTCCCTCTCCCTGCGAACTGTCAGACACTTGCAGCCATTAAACACAGCATTCACGTGCTGTCAGGCAGGAAGCCCCACCTCCCAGCGGGACCTTCCACAAAGGACCAACCAGGTCCAGGCATTCCCCCATGTGACCTACCCTGGCCACCTTATATGGTCCGTAGCCACGCCCACCGGGTCACATGGCTATGACCTCATCACAGGTCCTTCACACACTCATATAGCCTTTTACTACAGGCGTTTTCAGACACACCCCTGGGTGGATTTGAAGGTAGCTAGATCCACCCATCTCTCCAGCTACCTGAAGGATTCTCCCTAACACATTGGCATGAAAGATCAGCTATGCTGATCAGCACATAACCAAGCCTTCATCTCAAGGCCTCCCACCTTGAGATACATTACGATCATTCAGCATCCTACTCCTATCAGGACACTGGAGATGCTTATATGCCTGTCCTGGGACACCCACACAGCGCCCCCTAGCGGACACAGTGGTCACTACACCACATACCTCCCCCCTCTGTTCAAACTTGTGGGGTTGAACACACAACATTACCCCGGGATCTCGAGACCGGGCACTCATTACACCTTGCCCCACAGGTTGAGAGAACCGTCTCTGTCATCCGACCTCATCCCTACGTTAGGCCTCCCCCGCCCCCAGCAGTCAGAATAACGGCCTTGGTCTTTGGCCCTCCAGTCAAAGTCCGTCAGCGTGACCAGACACTCTTTAGTCTCCACCAGTCTGTAGTGCGCTTCGTCACCTGACCTTTCTCTCACTGACCGGCTCTCCCGGTTGGTGCGGTCATATGTCTTAGTCGAGCCTACTGTCTGGCCTGAGTCTGACCCATTCAGCGTCTCATAGGAACTAAGGTCTCTTGGCCTTGTACGGCCCTTCGAACTGCCACTTGCTGACATTCTTCGGCCACCTGCCATGTCAGGAGGAACCCTTCGGGTCCTTACTTCTTGGGTTGAAGGCGGCCGCCACCTGGTGTTCCGTACCTCTTTATTGTTCCGCCGACGGTCCAGCCTCAACTCAATCTCTTGCAGGTACCCCACTCGGTATTCCAAGAGCATCCGAAAGTTTCTCAGGCTTTCCACTGAGCCAACCACCATGATGGGGATCCTACTCTCTTCACTGGATACCTGGTCTCCATCATCAGGAGGGATCCTCACCTTCACCACACCGGAGATATTTACAAGGTCTTGCATTACCATCCCGAGTCTTCCAATGATTCTCCCAATCAGACCTTTGGGTACCGGAACTACATCTTTCTGCAAATCCAGCCGATCCATAGCCTCCCTTGCTAACTCTAGGCGTTGAGCAGCTTTCATATTACTCCGCCTGACCAGCTGTTTGACGTGGATATAATGTAAATGCATCTCTTTCAGGACAGCTACCCGGTTTGCTGTATCTTCCCGGGCTGATATCACCAACTGTCGAGTCTCAGGTGCCCAGTGCACCTTACACGCCTTGACCGCCTCCTTAAAAGCCTCATGCACACCTTCCTCAGCACAGGCTTCCTGCATGTCTTCGGGTACCTCGATTACAGATTTGAAGGTTGAGGTCTTGCTCTCTTCCTGGACAGAAGGCTCTGGCTTTACCACGGACACTTCCCTCACTACAGTGGTCCCGACCGGATGACTGTCTTCTTCAGCTCTTTGCTCACCAACTTCACGAGATTTTACCTCTTCACGACCCTTTGCCAAGACGGGTACTGGCAGCTCCGTCTTGTTATCCCTCGGGCCTGGCCGCTGTACATCTTTGTCCAAGCTCTTCTCCTGCAGAAGACCTTTTACTACTCCTCTGAGTTCTCCCATCTCTTCCTTAAGGCTCTTGTTCACACTTTGACAGGTGACCTCTGAGCTCCAAGACTTCTCTCTCGAGCTCCTCGACCCTGTGCTCGGCCGTTTGTCTCAGGACTCTTTCTCGTTGAACCTATTCTTCCTCCTCTTCTCTAACGGTCTTATTCAGACCTTGCCACGTTACCATGTGACCTTTGAGCTCGGAGACTTCCTTCTCTAGCTCTTCTATTCCGCGCTCTCTTTCTCTCTCAGAGCCACAGTCACCCCCAGAGTCTGAATCACCCCGGCCTGTCGAGTAATCCTCCCAGT
Organism: Dendrobates tinctorius; assembly: GCF_039654945.1. NCBI lineage: Eukaryota > Metazoa > Chordata > Amphibia > Anura > Dendrobatidae > Dendrobates > Dendrobates tinctorius. Next base: position 25,545 of record NW_027361813.1, read on the forward strand.
TACTCACTACCCGTGTGAATACTTCAGCCGTCTTATCACTCAGGTCCGTCAGTTGGGCAGACGTACCCCTTCGTCCGGTCACAACTACCTCTGACCTGTCCACACCAGGAGCAGTCACAGTCTCAACATCTGTTAGCCCAACAGTAGACACGTTTCCAACCTCCTGCCTATGGTGATCAAACCTGACAAAGTCCCAGTCCCACTCCAAGGCATAGACTAAGTCCCGTGGAATCCCGCCCCCTTGGTACTCAGCACCTATGGGCCGCTCAAACATCACTCTGTCTACCGTATAGTTCACCATGACCCCATGTTTACAGCGAACCTGGACCATTCTCTCGGTCAGACAGAAAATGAGAGGAGATCCTATCAGAGTCACCTGACACTTTGAGCCCAGCCGACCCGAGACTCCTCGGAGCAGCATTACGGAACACACCTGTGGCTCGTCATTATCCAGAAAGAATATTCCACATTCCGAAAAAGTAATACACACACACTGTGGTTCCTCAGACATGTCCACTGAGGTACCCAGTGCTGCCCCTTTTGAAAACTCGGCCCCTTTCTGGGCCACCATCCCAATTTGGGCCACTGCCCCCCTCTGGGACTCCACCCCTTTTTGGGTTACCACCTCCCTCTGGGACTCCACCCCTTTTTGGGCTACCACCCCGATTTGGGTCACCACCACCTTGTGGGACTCCACCCCCTTTTGGGCTACCACCCCGATTTGGGCCACCGCCCCCTTTCGGGATTTCCCCATATCCGTTTTACTGGTCTCCTTAGACCGCAGTTCACACAACAAAGTTTATGTCTCTTACGATACCACACAAGTCCTTGCTGGCACCACCACAGCTCCTGCTGTCACCGATCTTCGACACCACCGGCTGCCGTTCACACACAGCTGCTGGTGTCACCTTCGTAACCCCGCCGAGTTACAGCAAGCTGCTTGTCACCTTCGTAACCCTGCCGAGTTACAGCAAGCCGCTTGTCACCTTCTTGACTCCCACTGAGCCACCGCAGGCTGAGTAGAGAAAAGAAAAGACCACCACACAAAAACTCACGTGTCCTGTCTGTGTGCTATTCAGGACATTTCGTCTCTGCCTGATACCGTCCAACACACAGGGCGCACCGGGTGCTATTCAGGGAGCCGACCCTCCTCCCAGGGTCTCCCAACACACCAGCCTCACCAGGTCCAGGGGCTCAGTGGGTGCTCTTCAGGACATCCGTCTCGCCTGAGTGTCATGGTCCAGTCCGGAGTTTATTTTCTGCTGTCTTCACTCCGGACTGGTCATGCGGGAGTTAATCTCCTCAGCCTGGTTCTGGAGCTAGCTGGGATATTTCAGTCTCTCACAGCCTGCTGACCAGTGTTAGTGATAGCTCAAGCTTGCAGTTTAGAGCCGCTGACCCTTGTAACTTGGTGTTCCTCCTGCCTTTGACTGATATTCACGTGTATGACCCGGACTGATTTCTGACCCCGTCTCTTGGTATTCGTCTCTGCTGTTACGTTCCCTCTCTGGCATCTGACTCCCCGGCTTGTACCCCGACCACGTATTTCATCTCACATTTTGGGCCCTGTGCTCATGTTCTGGCTTTCTGACTCTCGGCTTGGTATTATGACTACGTGTATTGCTGCTCCGTCTGGAACGTCTGCTCCTGCTAGTTTCTGACTCGGTTCGTCTGACTATTCTCTCGTTACCTGTGGCACCTGTGCTGTTGCTCAGGGTTGCTGCTCTTAGTGTGTAACCTCTCTTCCCTCACCAGCTCCCCCTGGTGGAGGTTTCACTACACTGAGACTGCCCAACACTCACGCCTCACCAGGTCCAAGGTCACACCACGTGCTCCAGGGATCCGATTCTTTCTCCTAGAATCTCCCAACACTGACCCTCCAGGACCTTGCTCACTGAACCCTCCAGGTACACAGTCTCTCACTGACCCCAGTCAGTACAACACAGACACCTGTCCATTACCTGTGTCGGCCACACAGGCTCTCAGGCACCTCCTCTGCACGGAGGTACCCTATAGCAATCACCAGCCTCTTTCTCACTGACCCCAGTCACACAACACAGACACCTGTCCATTACCTGTGTCGGCCACACAGGCTCTCAGGCACCTCCTCTCCACAGAGGCACCCTATAGCAATCACCAGTCTCTTTCTCACTGACCCCAGTCATACAACACAGACACCTGTCCGTTACCTGTGTCGGCCACACAGGCTCTCAGGCACCTCCTCTGCACGGAGGCACCCTATAGCAATCACCAGCCTCTTTCTCACTGACCCCAGTCACACAACACAGACACCTGTCCATTACCTGTGTCGGCCACACAGGCTCTCAGGCACCTCCTCTCCACAGAGGCACCCTATAGCAATCACCAGCCTCTTTCTCACTGACCCCAGTCATACAACACAGACACCTGTCCGTTACCTGTGTCGGCCACACAGGCTCTCAGGCACCTCCTCTGCACGGAGGCACCCTATAGCAATCACCAGCCTCTTTCTCACTGACCCCAGTCACACAACACAGACACCTGTCCATTACCTGTGTCGGCCACACAGGCTCTCAGGCACCTCCTCTCCACAGAGGCACCCTATAGCAATCACCAGTCTCTTTCTCACTGACCCCAGTCACACAACACAGACACCTGTCCGTTACCTGTGTCAGCCACACAGGCTCTCAGGCACCTCCTCTCCACAGAGGCACCCTATAGCAATCACCAGTCTCTTTCTCACTGACCCCAGTCATACAACACAGACACCTGTCCATTACCTGTGTCGGCCACACAGGCTCTCAGGCACCTCCTCTGCACGGAGGCACCCTATAGCAATCACCAGCCTCTTTCTCACTGACCCCAGTCACACAACACAGACACCTGTCCATTACCTGTGTCGGCCACACAGGCTCTCAGGCACCTCCTCTCCACAGAGGCACCCTATAGCAATCACCAGCCTCTTTCTCACTGACCCCAGTCACACAACACACAGACACCTGTCCGTTACCTGTGTCGGCCACACAGACTCTCAGGCACCTCCTCTCCACAGAGGCACCCTATAGCAATCACCAGTCTCTTTCTCACTGACTCCAGTCATACAACACAGACACCTGTCCGTTACCTGTGTCGGCCACACAGGCTCTCAGGCACCTCCTCTCCACAGAGGCACCCTATAGCAATCACCAGCCTCTTTCTCACTGACCCCAGTCATACAACACAGACACCTGTCCGTTACCTGTGTCGGCCACACAGGCTCTCAGGCACCTCCTCTCCACAGAGGCACCCTATAGCAATCACCAGTCTCTTTCTCACTGACCCCAGTCACACAACACACAGACACCTGTCCGTTACCTGTGTCGGCCACACAGGCTCTCAGGCACCTCCTCTCCACAGAGGCACCCTATAGCAGTCACCAGCCTCTTTCTCACTGACCCCAGTCACACAACACAGACACCTGTCCGTTACCTGTGTCAGCCACACAGGCTCTCAGGCACCTCCTCTCCACAGAGGCACCCTATAGCAATCACCAGTCTCTTTCTCACTGACCCCAGTCACACAACACACAGACACCTGTCCGTTACCTGTGTCGGCCACACCGGCTCTCAGGCACCTCCTCTCCACAGAGGCACCCTATAGCAATCACCAGTCTCTTTCTCACTGACCCCAGTCATACAACACAGACACCTGTCCGTTACCTGTGTCGGCCACACAGGCTCTCAGGCACCTCCTCTCCACAGAGGCACCCTATAGCAATCACCAGCCTCTTTCTCACTGACCCCAGTCATACAACAGACACCTGTCCATTACCTGTGTCGGCCACACAGGCTCTCAGGCACCTCTTCTCCACAGAGGCACCCTATAGCAATCACCAGTCTCTTTCTCACTGACCCCAGTCATACAACACAGACACCTGTCCGTTACCTGTGTCGGCCACACAGGCTCTCAGGCACCTCCTCTCCACAGAGGCACCCTATAGCAATCACCTGTCTCTTTCTCACTGACCCCAGTCAGACAACACAGACACCTGTCCGTTACCTGTGTCGGCCACACAGGCTCTCAGGCACCTCCTCTCCACAGAGGCACCCTATAGCAATCACCAGCCTCTTTCTCACTGACCCCAGTCACACAACACAGACACCTGTCTGTTACCTGTGTCGGCCACACAGGCTCTCAGGCACCTCCTCTCCACAGAGGCACCCTATAGCAATCACCTGTCTCTTTCTCACTGACCCCAGTCAGACAACACAGACACCTGTCCGTTACCTGTGTCGGCCACACAGGCTCTCAGGCACCTCCTCTCCACAGAGGCACCCTATAGCAATCACCTGTCTCTTTCTCACTGACCCCAGTCAGACAACACAGACACCTGTCTGTTACCTGTGTCGGCCACACAGGCTCTCAGGCACCTCCTCTCCACAGAGGCACCCTATAGCAATCACCAGTCTCTTTCTCACTGACCCCAGTCAGACAACACAGACACCTGTCCGTTACCTGTGTCGGCCACACAGGCTCTCAGGCACCTCCTCTCCACAGAGGCACCCTATAGCAGTCACCAGCCTCTTTCTCACTGACCCCAGTCATACAACACAGACACCTGTCCGTTACCTGTGTCGGCCACACAGGCTCTCAGGCACCTCCTCTCCACAGAGGCACCCTATAGCAATCACCAGCCTCTTTCTCACTGACCCCAGTCATACAACACAGACACCTGTCCGTTACCTGTGTCGGCCACACAGGCTCTCAGGCACCTCCTCTCCACAGAGGCACCCTATAGCAATCACCAGCCTCTTTCTCACTGACCCCAGTCATACAACACAGACACCTGTCCGTTACCTGTGTCGGCCACACAGGCTCTCAGGCACCTCCTCTCCACAGAGGCACCCTATAGCAATCACCAGTCTCTTTCTCACTGACCCCAGTCATACAACACAGACACCTGTCCGTTACCTGTGTCGGCCACACAGGCTCTCAGGCACCTCCTCTCCACAGAGGCACCCTATAGCAATCACCTGTCTCTTTCTCACTGACCCCAGTCAGACAACACAGACACCTGTCCGTTACCTGTGTCGGCCACACAGGCTCTCAGGCACCTCCTCTCCACAGAGGCACCCTATAGCAATCACCTGTCTCTTTCTCACTGACCCCAGTCATACAACACAGACACCTGTCTGTTACCTGTGTCGGCCACACAGGCTCTCAGGCACCTCCTCTCCACAGAGGCACCCTATAGCAATCACCAGTCTCTTTCTCACTGACCCCAGTCAGACAACACAGACACCTGTCCGTTACCTGTGTCGGCCACACAGGCTCTCAGGCACCTCCTCTCCACAGAGGCACCCTATAGCAATCACCTGTCTCTTTCTCACTGACCCCAGTCAGACAACACAGACACCTGTCCGTTACCTGTGTCGGCCACACAGGCTCTCAGGCACCTCCTCTCCACAGAGGCATCCTATAGCAATCACCAGTCTCTTTCTCACTGACCCCAGTCAGACAACACAGACACCTGTCCGTTACCTGTGTCGGCCACACAGGCTCTCAGGCACCTCCTCTCCACAGAGGCATCCTATAGCAATCACCTGTCTCTTTCTCACTGACCCCAGTCAGACAACACAGACACCTGTCCGTTACCTGTGTCGGCCACACAGGCTCTCAGGCACCTCCTCTCCACAGAGGCACCCTATAGCAATCACCTGTCTCTTTCTCACTGACCCCAGTCAGACAACACAGACACCTGTCTGTTACCTGTGTCGGCCACACAGGCTCTCAGGCACCTCCTCTCCACAGAGGCACCCTATAGCAATCACCAGCCTCTTTCTCACTGACCCCAGTCACACAACACAGACACCTGTCTGTTACCTGTGTCGGCCACACAGGCTCTCAGGCACCTCCTCTCCACAGAGGCACCCTATAGCAATCACCTGTCTCTTTCTCACTGACCCCAGTCAGACAACACAGACACCTGTCCGTTACCTGTGTCGGCCACACAGGCTCTCATGCACCTCCTCTCCACAGAGGCACCCTATAGCAATCACCAGCCTCTTTCTCACTGACCCCAGTCATACAACACAGACACCTGTCCGTTACCTGTGTCGGCCACACAGGCTCTCAGGCACCTCCTCTCCACACAGGCACCCTGTAGCAATCACCAGCCTCTTTCTCACTGACCCCAGTCACACAACACAGACACCTGTCCGTTACCTGTGTCGGCCACACAGGCTCTCAGGCACCTCCTCTCCACAGAGGCACCCTATAGCAATCACCAGCCTCTTTCTCACTGACCCCAGTCATACAACACAGACACCTGTCCGTTACCTGTGTCGGCCACACAGGCTCTCAGGCACCTCCTCTCCACAGAGGCACCCTATAGCAATCACCAGTCTCTTTCTCACTGACCCCAGTCATACAACACAGACACCTGTCCGTTACCTGTGTTGGCCACACAGGCTCTCAGGCACCTCCTCTCCACAGAGGCACCGTATAGCAATCACCAGCCTCTTTCTCACTGACCCCAGTCATACAACACAGACACCTGTCGGTTACCTGTGTCGGCCACACAGGCTCTCAGGCACCTCCTCTCCACAGAGGCACCCTATAGGAATCACCAGTCTCTTTCTCACTGACCCCAGTCATACAACACTGACACCTGTCCGTTACCTGTGTCGGCCACACAGGCTCTCAGGCACCTCTTCTCCACAGAGGCACCCTATAGCAATCACCAGCCTCTTTCTCACTGACCCCAGTCATACAACACAGACACCTGTCCGTTACCTGTGTCGGCCACACAGGCTCTCAGGCACCTCTTCTCCACAGAGGCACCCTATAGCAATCACCAGCCTCTTTCTCACTGACCCCAGTCACACAACACAGACACCTGTCGGTTACCTGTGTCGGCCACACAGGCTCTCAGGCACCTCCTCTCCACAGAGGCACCCTATAGCAATCACCAGTCTCTTTCTCACTGACCCCAGTCATACAACACAGACACCTGTCCGTTACCTGTGTCGGCCACACAGGCTCTCAGGCACCTCCTCTCCACAGAGGCACCCTATAGCAATCACCTGTCTCTTTCTCACTGACCCCAGTCATACAACACTGACACCTGTCCGTTACCTGTGTCGGCCACACAGGCTCTCAGGCACCTCCTCTCCACAGAGGCACCCTATAGGAATCACCAGTCTCTTTCTCACTGACCCCAGTCATACAACACTGACACCTGTCCGTTACCTGTGTCGGCCACACAGGCTCTCAGGCACCTCCTCTCCACAGAGGCACCCTATAGCAATCACCAGTCTCTTTCTCACTGACCCCAGTCATACAACACAGACACCTGTCCGTTACCTGTGTCGGCCACACAGGCTCTCAGGCACCTCCTCTCCACAGAGGCACCCTATAGCAATCACCTGTCTCTTTCTCACTGACCCCAGTCATACAACACTGACACCTGTCCGTTACCTGTGTCGGCCACACAGGCTCTCAGGCACCTCCTCTCCACAGAGGCACCCTATAGCAATCACCTGTCTCTTTCTCACTGACCCCAGTCATACAACACAGACACCTGTCCGTTACCTGTGTCGGCCACACAGGCTCTCAGGCACCTCCTCTCCACAGAGGCACCCTATAGCAATCACCTGTCTCTTTCTCACTGACCCCAGTCATACAACACAGACACCTGTCCGTTACCTGTGTCGGTCACACAGGCTCTCGGGCACCTCCTCTCCACAGAGGCACCCTATAGCAATCACCAGTCTCTTTCTCACTGACCCCAGTCATATAACACTGACACCTGTCCGTTACCTGTGTCGGTGTCGCGTCCGTCTGCGGTCTGGGCTGCAGACAGACAGCGCCCCGAGTAGCACCGACACCCTTTACCCCTATACAGGGATCTGGATTTACTGCAGAGCCCAGGAAGCGCTGTCTGAACAGGGGCAGAGTGCCAGAGCAGAACGGTCGCAATAGAACAGCAGGAAGGGAGCCAAAAATGGAGTCGGAAACCAGGCGAGCAGCGGAGGTACAGAAACGGCAGGCAGAGGCAGAGTCGAGAGTCCAGGCAGAGGTCAAAAACCGGGAGAGTAGCGGAGGTACAAAATCGTCAGGCAGTAGAGGGGGTCAGGAATCCAGGCCAAGGTCAGCGTCAGTAATCAGGAGAAATGCAAGGTACAAAAACGGCAGGCAACAGAGTAGTCAGAAGTTCAGGCTGTGGTCGGAGTTAACGATAGGCAATCACAAGCAACACGTAGGGGAACCAAGAATATATCCGGCGGCTTGCAAGCCCAGTCCCAAGGTATTTGAGGGATCAGGTCGTCCCTCACAGGCTCCCGGGCTGGTGATGTCATCAGGATCGCCCCCAGGACCAGACCTGATGATGATGCACCAGCCCCATCATGACTGACAGAGGAGCGGAGTCTGCGTCCAGTAGACGCCTGCGCAGAAGCCCTTTCATTGTTGCCGCCCTCACTCGGGCGCGAGCCACGGCGCCTCCTAGTGGTTGAGGGCGGAACAGCAGGCCCCGAGATCGACGACGACATGTCAGTCCGGCGTCTCCTGGTGGCCGAGGCCTGGACAGCAGGCCCCGAGCCCAAGGGCGGCGTGACAGTCCGTCGCCTCCTAGTGGCTGAGGGCGGAACAGCGGGCCCCGAGTCTGACGGCGACGTGACAGTCTGCCACACAGGCTCTCAGGCGCCTCCTCTCCACAGAGGCACCCTATAGCAATCACCAGCCTCTTTCTCACTGACCCCAGTCACACAACACAGACACCTGTCCGTTACCTGTGTCGGCCACACAGGCTCTCAGGCACCTCCTCTCCACAGAGGCACCCTATAGCAATCACCAGCCTCTTTCTCACTGACCCCAGTCATACAACACTGACACCTGTCCGTTACCTGTGTCGGCCACACAGGCTCTCAGGCACCTCCTCTCCACAGAGGCACCCTATAGCAATCACCAGCCTCTTTCTCACTGACCCCAGTCATACAACACAGACACCTGTCCGTTACCTGTGTCGGCCACACAGGCTCTCAGGCACCTCCTCTCCACAGAGGCACCCTATAGCAATCACCAGCCTCTTTCTCACTGACCCCAGTCATACAACACTGACACCTGTCCGTTACCTGTGTCGGCCACACAGGCTCTCAGGCACCTCCTCTCCACAGAGGCACCCTATAGCAATCACCAGCCTCTTTCTCACTGACCCCAGTCACACAACACTGACACCTGTCCGTTATCTGTGTCGGCCACACAGGCTCTCAGGCACCTCCTCTCCACAGAGGCACCCTATAGCAATCACCAGTCTCTTTCTCACTGACCCCAGTCATACAACACAGACACCTGTCCGTTACCTGTGTCGGCCACACAGGCTCTCAGGCACCTCCTCTCCACAGAGGCACCCTATAGCAATCACCAGTCTCTTTCTCACTGACCCCAGTCATACAACACATACACCTGTCCGTTACCTGTGTCGGCCACACAGGCTCTCAGGCACCTCCTCTCCACAGAGGCACCCTATAGCAATCACCAGCCTCTTTCTCACTGACCCCAGTCATACAACACAGACACCTGTCCGTTACCTGTGTCGGCCACACAGGCTCTCAGGCACCTCCTCTCCACAGAGGCATCCTATAGCAATCACCAGCCTCTTTCTCACTGACCCCAGTCATACAACACAGACACCTGTCCGTTACCTGTGTCGGCCACACAGGCTCTCAGGCACCTCCTCTCCACAGAGGCGCCCTATAGCAATCACCAGCCTCCTTCTCACTGACCCCAGTCATACAACACAGACACCTGTCCGTTACCTGTGTCGGCCACACAGGCTCTCAGGCACCTCCTCTCCACAGAGGCGCCCTATAGCAATCACCAGCCTCTTTCTCACTGACCCCAGTCACACAACACAGACACCTGTCCGTTACCTGTGTCGGCCACACAGGCTCTCAGGCACCTCCTCTGCACAGAGGCACCATATAGCAATCACCAGCCTCTTTCTCACTGACCCCAGTCATACAACACTGACACCTGTCCGTTACCTGTGTCGGCCACACAGGCTCTCAGGCACCTCCTCTGCACAGAGGCACCCTATAGCAATCACCAGCCTCTTTCTCACTGACCCCAGTCATACAACACAGACACCTGTCCGTTACCTGTGTCGGCCACATAGGCTCTCAGGCACCTCCTCTCCACAGAGGCACCCTATAGCAATCACCAGCCTCTTTCTCACTGACCCCAGTCACACAACACAGACACCTGTCTGTTACCTGTGTCGGCCACACAGGCTCTGAGGCACCTCCTCTCCACAGAGGCACCCTATAGCAATCACCAGCCTCTTTCTCACTGACCCCAGTCACACAACACAGACACCTGTCCGTTACCTGTGTCGGCCACACAGGCTCTCAGGCACCTCCTCTCCACAGAGGCACCCTATAGCAATCACCAGCCTCTTTCTCACTGACCCCAGTCATACAACACAGACACCTGTCCGTTACCTGTGTCGGCCACACAGGCTCTCAGGCACCTCCTCTCCACAGAGGCACCCTATAGCAATCACCAGCCTCTTTCTCACTGACCCCAGTCACACAACACAGACACCTGTCCGTTACCTGTGTCGGCCACAAAGGCTCTCAGACACCTCCTCTCCACAGAGGCACCCTATAGCAATCACCAGCCTCTTTATCACTGACCCCAGTCATACAACACAGACACCTGTCCGTTACCTGTGTCGGCCACACAGGCTCTCAGGCACCTCCTCTCCACAGAGGCACCCTATAGCAATCACCAGCCTCTTTCTCACTGACCCCAGTCACACAACACAGACACCTGTCCGTTACCTGTGTCGGCCACACAGGCTCTCAGACACCTCCTCTCCACAGAGGCACCCTATAGCAATCACCAGCCTCTTTCTCACTGACCCCAGTCATACAACACAGACACCTGTCCGTTACCTGTGTCGGCCACACAGGCTCTCAGGCACCTCCTCTCCACAGAGGCACCCTATAGCAATCACCAGTCTCTTCCTCACTGACCCCAGTCATACAACACAGACACCTGTCCGTTACCTGTGTCGGCCACACAGGCTCTCAGGCACCTCCTCTCCACAGAGGCACCCTATAGCAATCACCAGTCTCTTTCTCACTGACCCCAGTCATACAACACAGACACCTGTCCGTTACCTGTGTCGGCCACACAGGCTCTCAGGCACCTCCTCTGCACAGAGGCACCCTATAGCAATCACCAGCCTCTTTCTCACTGACCCCAGTCATACAACACAGACACCTGTCCGTTACCTGTGTCGGCCACACAGGATCTCAGGCACCTCCTCTGCACAGAGGCACCCTATAGCAATCACCAGTCTCTTTCTCACTGACCCCAGTCATACAACACAGACACCTGTCCGTTACCTGTGTCGGCCACACAGGCTCTCAGGCACCTCCTCTCCACAGAGGCACCCTATAGCAATCACCAGTCTCTTTCTCACTGACCCCAGTCATACAACACAGACTCCTGTCCGTTACCTGTGTCGGCCACACAGGCTCTCAGGCACCTCCTCTCCACAGAGGCACCGTATAGCAATCACCAGTCTCTTTCTCACTGACCCCAGTCATACAACACAGACACCTGTCCGTTACCTGTGTCGGCCACACAGACTCTCAGGCACCTCTTCTCCACAGAGGCACCCTATAGCAATCACCAGTCTCTTTCTCACTGACCCCAGTCATACAACACAGACACCTGTCCGTTACCTGTGTCGGCCACACAGGCTCTCAGGCACCTCCTCTCCACAGAGGCACCCTATAGCAATCATCAGTCTCTTTCTCACTGACCCCAGTCACACAACACAGACACCTGTCCGTTACCTGTGTCGGCCACACAGGCTCTCAGGCACCTCCTCTCCACAGAGGCACCCTATAGCAATCACCAGTCTCTTTCTCACTGACCCCAGTCATACAACACAGACACCTGTCCGTTACCTGTGTCGGTCACACAGGCTCTCGGGCACCTCCTCTCCACAGAGGCACCCTATAGCAATCACCAGCCTCTTTCTCACTGACCCCAGTCACACAACACAGACACCTGTCCGTTACCTGTGTCGGCCACACAGGCTCTCAGGCACCTCCTCTCCACAGAGGCACCCTATAGCAATCACCTGTCTCTTTCTCACTGACCCCAGTCATACAACACAGACACCTGTCCGTTACCTGTGTCGGTCACACAGGCTCTCAGGCACCTCCTCTCCACAGAGGCACCCTATAGGAATCACCAGCCTCTTTCTCACTGACCCCAGTCATACAACACAGACACCTGTCCGTTACCTGTGTCGGCCACACAGGATCTCAGGCACCTCCTCTGCACAGAGGCACCCTATAGGAATCACCAGCCTCTTTCTCACTGACCCCAGTCACACAACACTGACACCTGTCCGTTACCTGTGTCGGCCACACAGGCTCTCAGGCACCTCCTCTGCACAGAGGCACCCTATAGCAATCACCAGCCTCTTTCTCACTGACCCCAGTCATACAACACAGACACCTGTCCGTTACCTGTGTCGGCCACACAGGCTCTCAGGCACCTCCTCTCCACAGAGGCACCCTATAGCAATCACCTGTCTCTTTCTCACTGACCCCAGTCATACAACACAGACACCTGTCCGTTACCTGTTTCGGCCACACAGGCTCTCGGGCACCTCCTCTCCACAGAGGCACCCTATAGCAATCACCAGCCTCTTTCTCACTGACCCCAGTCATACAACACAGACACCTGTCCGTTACCTGTGTCGTCCACACAGGCTCTCAGGCACCTCCTCTCCACAGAGGCACCCTATAGCAATCACCAGTCTCTTTCTCACTGACCCCAGTCATACAACACAGACACCTGTCCGTTACCTGTGTCGGCCACACAGGATCTCAGGCACCTCCTCTGCACAGAGGCACCCTATAGCAATCACCAGTCTCTTTCTCACTGACCCCAGTCATACAACACAGACACCTGTCCGTTACCTGTGTCGGCCACACAGGATCTCAGGCACCTCCTCTGCACAGAGGCACCCTATAGCAATCACCAGTCTCTTTCTCACTGACCCCAGTCATACAACACAGACACCTGTCCGTTACCTGTGTCGGCCACACAGGCTCTCAGGCACCTCCTCTCCACAGAGGCACCCTATAGCAATCACCAGCCTCTTTCTCACTGACCCCAGTCATACAACACAGACACCTGTCCGTTACCTGTGTCGGCCACACAGACTCTCAGGCACCTCCTCTCCACAGAGGCACCCTATAGCAATCACCAGTCTCTTTCTCACTGACCCCAGTCATACAACACAGACACCTGTCCGTTACCTGTGTCGGCCACACAGGTTCTCAGGCACCTCCTCTCCACAGAGGCACCCTATAGCAATTACCAGTCTCTTTCTCACTGACCCCAGTCATACAACACAGACACCTGTCCGTTACCTGTGTTGGCCACACAGGCTCTCAGGCACCTCCTCTCCACAGAGGCACCCTATAGCAATCACCAGCCTCTTTCTCACTGACCCCAGTCATATAACACAGACACCTGTCCGTTACCTGTGTTGGCCACACAGGCTCTCAGGCACCTCCTATCCACAGAGACACCCTATAGCAATCACCAGTCTCTTTCTCACTGACCCCAGTCACACAACACAGACACCTGTCCGTTACCTGTGTTGGCCACACAGGCTCTCAGGCACCTCCTCTCCACAGAGGCACCCTATAGCAATCACCAGCCTCTTTCTCACTGACCCCAGTCATATAACACAGACACCTGTCCGTTACCTGTGTCGGCCACACAGGCTCTCAGGCACCTCCTCTCCACAGAGGCACCCTATAGCAATCACCAGTCTCTTTCTCACTGACCCCAGTCATACAACACAGACACCTGTCCGTTACCTGTGTCGGCCACACAGACTCTCAGGCACCTCCTCTCCACAGAGGCACCCTATAGCAATCACCAGCCTCTTTCTCACTGACTCCAGTCATACAACACAGACACCTGTCCGTTACCTGTGTCGTTCACACAGGCTCTCTGGCACCTCCTCTCCTCAGAGGCACCCTATAGCAATCGCCAGCCTCTTTCTCACTGACCCCAGTCATACAACGCAGACTCCTGTCCGTTACCTGTGTCGTTCACACAGGCTCTCTGGCACCTCCTCTCCTCAGAGGCACCCTATAGCAATCACCAGTCTCTTTCTCACTGACCCCAGTCATACAACACAGACACCTGTCCGTTACCTGTGTCGGCCACACAGGCTCTCTGGCACCTCCTCTCCACAGAGGCACCCTATAGCAATCACCAGCCTCTTTCTCACTGACCCCAGTCATACAACACAGACACCTGTCCGTTACCTGTGTCGTTCACACAGGCTCTCAGGCACCTCCTCTCCACAGAGGCATCCTATAGCAATCACCAGCCTCTTTCTCACTGACCCCAGTCATACAACGCAGACTCCTGTCCGTTACCTGTGTCGGCCACACAGGCTCTCAGGCACCTCCTCTCCACAGAGGCACCCTATAGCAATCACCAGCCTCTTTCTCACTGACCCCAGTCATACAACACAGACACCTGTCCGTTACCTGTGTCGGCCACACAGGCTCTCAGGCACCTCCTCTCCACAGAGGCACCCTATAGCAATCACCAGCCTCTTTCTCACTGACCCCAGTCATACAACGCAGACTCCTGTCCGTTACCTGTGTCGGCCACACAGGCTCTCAGGCACCTCCTCTCCACAGAGGCACCCTATAGCAATCACCAGCCTCTTTCTCACTGACCCCAGTCATACAACACAGACACCTGTCCATTACCTGTGTCGGCCACACAGACTCTCTGGCACCTCCTCTCCACAGAGGCACCCTATAGCAATCACCAGCCTCTTTCTCACTGACCCCAGTCATACAACACAGACACCTGTCCGTTACCTGTGTCGGCCACACAGACTCTCTGGCACCTCCTCTCCACAGAGGCACCCTATAGCAATCACCTGTCTCTTTCTCACTGACCCCAGTCATACAACACAGACACCTGTCCGTTACCTGTGTCGGCCACACAGACTCTCTGGCACCTCCTCTCCACAGAGGCACCCTATAGCAATCACCTGTCTCTTTCTCACTGACCCCAGTCATACAACACAGACACCTGTCCGTTACCTGTGTCGGCCACACAGGCTCTCTGGCACCTCCTCTCCACAGAGGCACCCTATAGCAATCACCAGCCTCTTTCTCACTGACCCCAGTCATACAACACTGACACCTGTCCGTTACCTGTGTCAGCCACACAGGCTGTCAGGCACCTCCTCTCCACAGAGGCACCCTATAGCAATCACCAGTCTCTTTCTCACTGACCCCAGTCATACAACACAGACACCTGTCCGTTACCTGTGTCGGCCACACAGGCTCTCAGGCACCTCCTCTCCACAGAGGCACCCTATAGCAATCACCAGCCTCTTTCTCACTGACCCCAGTCATACAACACAGACACCTGTCCATTACCTGTGTCGGCCACACAGGCTCTCAGGCACCTCCTCTGCACAGAGGCACCCTATAGCAATCACCAGCCTCTTTCTCACTGACCCCAGTCATACAACACAGACACCTGTCCATTACCTGTGTCGGGCACACAGGCTCTCAGGCACCTCCTCTCCACAGAGGCACCCTACAGCAATCACCAGTCTCTTTCTCACTGACCCCAGTCATACAACACTGACACCTGTCCGTTACCTGTGTCAGCCACACAGGCTGTCAGGCACCTCCTCTCCACAGAGGCACCCTATAGCAATCACCAGCCTCTTTCTCACTGACCCCAGTCATACAACACAGACACCTGTCCGTTACCTGTGTCGGCCACACAGGCTCTCAGGCACCTCCTCTCCACAGAGGCACCCTATAGCAATCACCAGCCTCTTTCTCACTGACCCCAGTCATACAACACAGACACCTGTCCATTACCTGTGTCGGCCACACAGGCTCTCAGGCACCTCCTCTGCACAGAGGCACCCTATAGCAATCACCAGCCTCTTTCTCACTGACCCCAGTCACACAACACAGACACCTGTCCATTACCTGTGTCGGCCACACAGGCTCTCAGGCACCTCCTCTCCACAGAGGCACCCTATAGCAATCACCAGCCTCTTTCTCACTGACCCCAGTCACACAACACAGACACCTGTCCGTTACCTGTGTCGGCCACACAGGCTCTCAGGCACCTCCTCTCCACAGAGGCACCCTATAGCAATCACCAGCCTCTTTCTCACTGACCCCAGTCACACAACACAGACACCTGTCCGTTACCTGTGTCGGCCACACAGGCTCTCAGGCACCTCCTCTCCACAGAGGCACCCTATAGCAAACACCAGTCTCTTTCTCACTGACCCCAATCATACAACACAGACACCTGTCCGTTACCTGTGTCGTTCACACAGGCTCTCAGGCACCTCCTCTCCACAGAGGCACCCTATAGCAATCACCAGTCTCTTTCTCACTGACCCCAGTCATACAACACAGACACCTGTCCGTTACCTGTGTCGGCCACACAGGCTCTCAGGCACCTCCTCTCCACAGAGGCACCCTATAGCAATCACCAGTCTCTTTCTCACTGACCCCAGTCATACAACACAGACACCTGTCCGTTACCTGTGTCGGCCACACAGGCTCTCAGGCACCTCCTCTCCACAGAGGCACCCTATAGCAATCACCAGTCTCTTTCTCACTGACCCCAGTCATACAACACAGACACCTGTCCGTTACCTGTGTCGGCCACACAGGCTCTCAGGCACCTCCTCTCCACAGAGGCACCCTATAGCAATCACCAGCCTCTTTCTCACTGACCCCAGTCATACAACACAGACACCTGTCCGTTACCTGTGTCGGCCACACAGGCTCTGAGGCACCTCCTCTCCACAGAGGCACCCTATAGCAATTACCAGTCTCTTTCTCACTGACCCCAGTCATACAACACAGACACCTGTCCGTTACCTGTGTCGGCCACACAGGCTCTCAGGCACCTCCTCTCCACAGAGGCACCCTATAGCAATTACCAGTCTCTTTCTCACTGACCCCAGTCATACAACACAGACACCTGTCCGTTACCTGTGTCGTTCACACAGGCTCTCAGGCACCTCCTCTCCACCGAGGCACCCTACAGCAATCACCAGCCTCTTTCTCACTGACCCCAGTCACACAACACAGACACCTGTCCGTTACCTGTGTCGGCCACACAGGCTCTCAGGCACCTCCTCTCCACAGAGGCACCCTATAGCAATCACCAGTCTCTTTCTCACTGACCCCAGTCATACAATACAGACACCTGTCCGTTACCTGTGTCGGCCACACAGGCTCTCAGGCACCTCCTCTCCACAGAGGCACCCTATAGCAATCACCAGCCTCTTTCTCACTGACCCCAGTCATACAACACAGACACCTGTCCGTTACCTGTGTCGGCCACACAGGCTCTCAGGCACCTCCTCTCCACAGAGGCACCCTATAGCAATCACCAGTCTCTTTCTCACTGACCCCAGTCATACAACACAGACACCTGTCCGTTACCTGTGTCGGCCACACAGGCTCTCAGGCACCTCCTCTCCACAGAGGCACCCTATAGCAATCACCAGTCTCTTTCTCACTGACCCCAGTCATACAACACAGACACCTGTCCGTTACCTGTGTCGGCCACACAGGCTCTCAGGCACCTCCTCTCCACAGAGGCACCCTATAGCAATCACCAGTCTCTTTCTCACTGACCCCAGTCATACAACACAGACACCTGTCCGTTACCTGTGTCGGCCACACAGGCTCTGAGGCACCTCCTCTCCACAGAGGCACCCTATAGCAATTACCAGTCTCTTTCTCACTGACCCCAGTCATACAACACAGACACCTCTCCGTTACCTGTGTCGGCCACACAGGCTCTCAGGCACCTCCTCTCCACAGAGACACCCTATAGCAATCACCAGCCTCTTTCTCACTGACCCCAGTCATACAACACAGACACCTGTCCGTTACCTGTGTCGGCCACACCGGCTCTCAGGCACCTCCTCTCCACAGAGGCACCCTATAGCAAACACCAGTCTCTTTCTCACTGACCCCAGTCATACAACACAGACACCTGTCCGTTACCTGTGTCGTTCACACAGGCTCTCAGGCACCTCCTCTCCACAGAGGCACCCTATAGCAATCACCAGTCTCTTTCTCACTGACCCCAGTCATACAACACAGACACCTGTCCGTTACCTGTGTCGGCCACACAGGCTCTCAGGCACCTCCTCTCCACAGAGGCACCCTATAGCAATCACCTGTCTCTTTCTCACTGACCCCAGTCATACAACACAGACACCTGTCCGTTACCTGTGTCGGCCACACAGGCTCTCAGGCACCTCCTCTCCACAGAGGCACCCTATAGCAATCACCAGCCTCTTTCTCACTGACCCCAGTCATACAACACAGACACCTGTCCGTTACCTGTGTCGGCCACACAGGCTCTCAGGCACCTCCTCTCCACAGAGGCACCCTATAGCAGTCACCAGCCTCTTTCTCACTGACCCCAGT
This sequence comes from Dendrobates tinctorius, assembly GCF_039654945.1. Lineage (NCBI taxonomy): Eukaryota > Metazoa > Chordata > Amphibia > Anura > Dendrobatidae > Dendrobates > Dendrobates tinctorius. The sequence continues at coordinate 44,072 of NW_027361813.1, forward strand.
CATACAACACAGACACCTGTCCGTTACCTGTGTCGCCACACAGGCTCTCAGGCACCTCCTCTCCACAGAGGCACCCTATAGCAATCACCAGCCTCTTTCTCACTGACCCCAGTCATACAACACAGACACCTGTCCGTTACCTGTGTCGTTCACACAGGCTCTCAGGCACCTCCTCTCCACAGAGGCACCCTATAGCAATCACCAGCCTCTTTCTCACTGACCCCAGTCATACAACACAGACACCTGTCCGTTACCTGTGTCGTTCACACAGGCTCTCAGGCACCTCCTCTCCACAGAGGCACCCTATAGCAATCACCAGCCTCTTTCTCACTGACCCCAGTCATACAACACAGACACCTGTCCGTTACCTGTGTCGTTCACACAGACTCTCAGGCACCTCCTCTCCACAGAGGCACCCTATAGCAATCACCAGTCTCTTTCTCACTGACCCCAGTCATACAACACAGACACCTCTCCGTTACCTGTGTCGGCCACACAGGCTCTCAGGCACCTCCTCTCCACAGAGACACCCTATAGCAATCACCAGCCTCTTTCTCACTGACCCCAGTCATACAACACAGACACCTGTCCGTTACCTGTGTCGGCCACACCGGCTCTCAGGCACCTCCTCTCCACAGAGGCACCCTATAGCAAACACCAGTCTCTTTCTCACTGACCCCAGTCATACAACACAGACACCTGTCCGTTACCTGTGTCGTTCACACAGGCTCTCAGGCACCTCCTCTCCACAGAGGCACCCTATAGCAATCACCAGTCTCTTTCTCACTGACCCCAGTCATACAACACAGAAACCTGTCCGTTACCTGTGTCGGCCACACAGGCTCTCAGGCACCTCCTCTCCACAGAGGCACCCTATAGCAATCACCTGTCTCTTTCTCACTGACCCCAGTCATACAACACAGACACCTGTCCGTTACCTGTGTCGGCCACACAGGCTCTCAGGCACCTCCTCTCCACAGAGGCACCCTATAGCAATCACCAGCCTCTTTCTCACTGACCCCAGTCATACAACACAGACACCTGTCCGTTACCTGTGTCGGCCACACAGGCTCTCAGGCACCTCCTCTCCACAGAGGCACCCTATAGCAGTCACCAGCCTCTTTCTCACTGACCCCAGTCATACAACACAGACACCTGTCCGTTACCTGTGTCGCCACACAGGCTCTCAGGCACCTCCTCTCCACAGAGGCACCCTATAGCAATCACCAGCCTCTTTCTCACTGACCCCAGTCATACAACACAGACACCTGTCCGTTACCTGTGTCGTTCACACAGGCTCTCAGGCACCTCCTCTCCACAGAGGCACCCTATAGCAATCACCAGCCTCTTTCTCACTGACCCCAGTCATACAACACAGACACCTGTCCGTTACCTGTGTCTTTCACACAGGCTCTCAGGCACCTCCTCTCCACAGAGGCACCCTATAGCAATCACCAGCCTCTTTCTCACTGACCCCAGTCATACAACACAGACACCTGTCCGTTACCTGTGTCGTTCACACAGACTCTCAGGCACCTCCTCTCCACAGAGGCACCCTATAGCAATCACCAGCCTCTTTCTCACTGACCCCAGTCATACAACACAGACACCTGTCCGTTACCTGTGTCGTTCACACAGGCTCTCAGGCACCTCCTCTCCACAGAGGCACCCTATAGCAATCACCAGTCTCTTTCTCACTGACCCCAGTCATACAACACAGACACCTGTCCGTTACCTGTGTCGTTAACACAGGCTCTCAGGCACCTCCTCTCCATAGAGGCACCCTATAGCAATCACCAGTCTCTTTCTCACTGACCCCAGTCATACAACACAGACACCTGTCCGTTACCTGTGTCGGCCACACAGGCTCTCAGGCACCTCCTCTCCACAGAGGCACCCTATAGCAATCACCAGCCTCTTTCTCACTGACCCCAGTCATACAACACTGACACCTGTCCGTTACCTGTGTCGGCCACACAGGCTCTCAGGCACCTCCTCTCCACAGAGGCACCCTATAACAATCACCAGTCTCTTTCTCACTGACCCGAGTCACACAACACAGACACCTGTCCGTTACCTGTGTCGTTCACACAGGCTCTCAGGCACCTCCTCTCCACAGAGGCACCCTATAGCAATCACCAGTCTCTTTCTCACTGACCCCAGTCATACAACACAGACACCTGTCCGTTACCTGTGTCGTTCACACAGGCTCTCTGGCACCTCCTCTCCACAGAGGCACCCTATAGCAATCACCAGCCTCTTTCTCACTGACCCCAGTCATACAACACAGACACCTGTCCGTTACCTGTGTCGCCACACAGGCTCTCAGGCACCTCCTCTCCACAGAGGCACCCTATAGCAATCACCAGCCTCTTTCTCACTGACCCCAGTCACACAACACAGACACCTGTCCGTTACCTGTGTCGCCACACAGGCTCTCAGGCACCTCCTCTCCACAGAGGCACCCTATAGCAATCACCAGCCTCTTTCTCACTGACCCCAGTCACACAACACAGACACCTGTCCGTTACCTGTGTCGGCCACACAGGCTCTCAGGCACCTCCTCTCCACAGAGGCACCCTATAGCAATCACCAGCCTCTTTCTCACTGACCCCAGTCATACAACACAGTCACCTGTCCGTTACCTGTGTCAGCCACACAGGCTCTCAGGCACCTCCTCTCCACAGAGGCACCCTATAGCAATCACCTGTCTCTTTCTCACTGACCCCAGTCATACAACACAGACACCTGTCCGTTACCTGTGTCGGCCACACAGACTCTCAGGCACCTCCTCTCCACAGAGGCACCCTATAGCAATCACCAGCCTCTTTCTCACTGACCCCAGTCATACAAAACAGACACCTGTCCGTTACCTGTGTCGGCCACACAGGCTCTCAGGCACCTCTTCTCCACAGAGGCACCCTATAGCAATCACCAGCCTCTTTCTCACTGACCCCAGTCATACAAAACAGACACCTGTCCGTTACCTGTGTCGGCCACACAGACTCTCAGGCACCTCCTCTCCACAGAGGCACCCTATAGCAATCACCAGCCTCTTTCTCACTGACCCCAGTCATACAACACAGATACCTGTCCGTTACCTGTGTCGGCCACATAGGCTCTCAGGCACCTCCTCTCCACAGAGGCACCCTATAGCAATCACCAGTCTCTTTCTCACTGACCCCAGTCATACAACACAGACACCTGTCCGTTACCTGTGTCGCCACACAGGCTCTCAGGCACCTCCTCTCCACAGAGGCACCCTATAGCAATCACCAGCCTCTTTCTCACTGACCCCAGTCATACAACACAGACACCTGTCCGTTACCTGTGTCGGCCACACAGACTCTCAGGCACCTCCTCTCCACTGAGGCACCCTATAGCAATCACCAGCCTCTTTCTCACTGATCCCAGTCACACAACACAGACACCTGTCCGTTACCTGTGTCGGCCACACAGACTCTCAGGCACCTCCTCTCCACAGAGGCACCCTATAGCAATCACCAGCCTCTTTCTCACTGACCCCAGTCATACAACACAGACACCTGTCCGTTACCTGTGTCGCCACACAGGCTCTCAGGCACCTCCTCTCCACAGAGGCACCCTATAGCAATCACCAGCCTCTTTCTCACTGACCCCAGTCACACAACACAGACACCTGTCCGTTACCTGTGTCGCCACACAGGCTCTCAGGCACCTCCTCTCCACAGAGGCACCCTATAGCAATCACCAGCCTCTTTCTCACTGACCCCAGTCATACAACACAGACACCTGTCCGTTACCTGTGTCGCCACACAGACTCTCAGGCACCTCCTCTCCACAGAGGCACCCTATAGCAATCACCAGCCTCTTCTCACTGACCCCAGTCATACAACACAGACACCTGTCCGTTACCTGTGTCGCCACACAGGCTCTCAGGCACCTCCTCTCCACAGAGGCACCCTATAGCAATCACCAGTCTCTTTCTCACTGACCCCAGTCATACAACACAGACACCTGTCCGTTACCTGTGTCGTCCACACAGGCTCTCAGGCACCTCCTCTCCACAGAGGCACCCTATAGCAATCACCAGCCTCTTTCTCACTGACCCCAGTCACACAACACAGACACCTGTCCGTTACCTGTTGTGATGTACAATGTCTGTGAGGTATGGGGTTTTGTCTACAAAATATGATGTTTTCTGTTGTAACTTTCCAGAAAAATCCAGCCCTCTATGCCAATGCAGGCTGTCAGCTCATGCAGCACCTTCCCCCCTCCTCTTTTCGCCCATGGCTCACTCACACACTGACCAGTGCCCCCCTGCCTGGGCTAGCTCTGAAACCTTAAACCAACTTCCTCTCGAAGAGCAGGGGGAAGGGATCCCTTTGTTCGGAAAAACACAGGCTGTATGCCGGTATATGGGAAACATAAAAGTCATATTACGAAAACCATACCCAGTAGAGATATGAAAATCATATTTTTGTAACCTGAGCGGTCCCAGCTTCGATACCGTGTCTCTTTCGAAGTTCCACCCTGCCCAGAACATGAGATATGATTTGCGCCCAAATGGACGGTCATATCGCATAGATGTTTGATGTTTTCTTGATGGGCTCATTACGCTGGGAAACATGATACCACTGATGAGTCCATACCAGCTTCTCCCATAAAGTTATAGCTAATCTAAGTTTTGTAGCCAAAACATAACTTGGATAAGAGAGGTGGGATCAACCCAGAATGCACCTCTCCGTGATGTCACATAGGAAAGTCTATAAGGCATTTCCTGGGCAAACCAGCTGAGAACAGCTCAAGTCGTCGTGCTGACAAGAACTCCAGATGAATGGAGACGTGTGGCTCCTCCCCCCTTAAAGCCGCATGGTCTGCCTAAGGAACAATATGGAACTGTGAGTGTAATCTCTTTGTTTTCTCCACTTTTATTTTATACCTGTACTGTACATATTTTATGTCTCAATTTTATAGCAACTTTTATCTGTAATCACTGTCCTCTTTCGGAAAATAAATGAAATTATTTAGATCTGTCTCCATGCTCTAAGAATCGAACTATACGCCTTTGATAGATAATCGCTACTAATTCAAGGGGTTTGCCACGGACCCTCTTAATTTAACACTGTGAATTAAGTAACCGTGACTGGTGGCAGCGCGTTGTGTACGGCTATTACGGCTTGCTGGCAGTCTAGAAGGGTCTTATATTGCTGAGTAAGGGGCTTCAGCCACAGCATTGATAATTCCCTTACTGCAGAAGCCTAATTGCCGGTTCACAACAGGCAGCCCGTCTGGCGACTAATTATCCTAGGTGCAGTTCCCTGACTGACCTGAGGGTAAGGGGGGCGCCGGAGAGCTGCGAGTTCCAAAGTGGAACTGAGAAAGTGGGATATACATAAATCCCCGCAGTACTTGGAAGATTGATAGCAGTGGTGGGGCATCCAAATTAAACTCCCCCTGCGGCAAATTGTAGAGCGAGATTAGCTTGCTGGATATTTTTGGTCACATGGTGCCAGTGTTGGGATAACTAAGATAAGCCCCACTGCGCCTGTGATAGCCGTGTGCCGGCATTGTGTCACGCCCCTCCGTCCGCTGATACACCCGTGTCAGTGGTGGGACTGTGACATAGTGGTGACACAGGGTCCGCTGTCCGTCGCGTTTTGGTGGCAGCGGGACTCCCGTTAGTGTCGCCCGTAAGTGGACGAACGGCGGTGGGCTGTTCGTCACATATTGGTGGCAGAGCGGTGGGATAATCCTAGAGCATTAGTGATTTGGTTTGAGCAATCATTCCTCTCACTAAAGACCTGCACGGTTCCTGCGGGAATCCTGCATCATAGGTTTTGGAGAACAGACTCAGTGGTTACTAGTCCTGAGACATTAGTGTGTACTTGCAAGTATCCCCCTCCCGTTTCTTCGTTTTTCTTTTTCTATCTTTTATTTGGCAACCATGGCGGCGATGACAGTGGAGTGGTATCAGAAGCAGAAAAAGGACACCCTTGCTGGGTTATGCACGTACCGAGGCATAGACGCCGCAGGAGGAACCAAAGATCAAATGATCGCGGCTCTAGTGCAGCTGGACAACGGCCAGAATCCAGCGAGCGCAGAAGTTGGCCCAAGTTGCCATGGGGCTGCAGCAGAGGCTCCACTCCTGAGCGCTGGCCCCACATTCAACCAGAACGGGGTGGACCCCTATCTGCAAATGGCCTTGGACGAACTCCCCGCCGAAGACAGGGATGGGCGGGTGAGGCTGATCCAGCAATATCGGCAGGAGGCCCAAGCCGAACGTGAGCGCCAAGCTGAGGCTGAGAGAGCCGAGCGCCAGGCGCAGAGGGCCCATGAACTGGAGGTACTCCAGCGGGGTGGGAATGCCCCCACAGCCCGAAGCAGTGAGCCCAGCAGCGTCCAGACTCCTAAACCCCGGCCAGAGCATTTTCCCGTGATGGAAAAGGATGGGGACTTGGACACATTTCTGCGAGCCTTTGAGAAAGCCTGCAGACAGTACCAGCTGCCTAGAGACCAATGGGCAAGGTACTTGACCCCAGGGCTAAAAGGCAAAGCCCTGGAGGCATTTGCTTCTCTTCCGCCAGAAGCCGATGACGACTATGACGCCATAAAGCAGGCGCTGATCGCCAAATACCGGCTGACACCTGAGGTATACCGAAAGAAGTTCCGGCACCTCCAACGTGGCCCACACGATAGCTACAGTGATGTGGTGCAAGGACTCAGGACCCACTTTGACCAGTGGATCCATGGACTGTCCGTTGAAACCTTTGAGCAGCTACGGGACCTGATGATCAAAGACCAGTTCCTGCATCTCTGCCCAGCTGAGGTCCGACAGTTCATCCTGGACCGCGAACCAACAAACGCGGACAAAGCGGCGCAGATCGCCGACAACCACAAGGCCAACCGGAAGCCCGAGACGCGGAGGCCAGTCGCCACCAGCTGGAAAGGGGGTAAGCCAGCAACCAACCCCAATGCCCCAGCTAGCCGTCCCTCCGGAGGCCCTGTCCCTGTTGCCAACAACCGGCCGGCTACTGACAGTCGCCTGTGTCACCACTGCAAGCGGCCTGGTCACTTCTCTTACACCTGTCCGAATAGGCCGAAGAACCCCCCAGCCAAGGCCCCCGGGCCCAACGCCTCTGTTCTTTTGGTGGGAGGTGTGGTTGGGAGGGCTGACGACAACGTTCAACCTGTTCAGGTGGGGGCCCGTCTTGCTACAGGCCTCAAGGACACCGGGGCTGAACGAACCCTCATCCGTCCTGGACTGGCGGCCCCTGAAGAGTTTGTTGAGGGGAAAACCCTGACTGTCACCGGGATTGGAGGCACCCGTTGTCCCTTGCCAGTGGCACGAGTTTTTCTTGACTGGGGTGCCGGGAGCGGGTTGAGGGAGGTGGGAGTGTCTGAAAATTTGCCCACTGATGTTTTATTGGGGACTGACTTGGGGAGGAGGGTGGCATACTATGTCCCTGACACCCTTCCCCAAACTGATAATAAGGGTAACGTTAACCCTGATGATGTTGATGATGGGAAACTGAATGTGTTACCTGCTAATGCCTTGATGAGTAATGATGCAACTAACAACCATTCTTTCCCCAGGTACGATGCTGATGCTGATGTGAATGTACCAAAGCAAACTGATAACCATTCTTCTCCTAGGAAGGATGATGATGATGTTGATGTATCTGTGCCGACTGAACCCGTTAACCCTTTCTTTGAAGCGGTAGATGTGTCCACAGGTACCGAAGTGCTCAGCCCCGTCACTCTGCGGAGTGAGACGGCTGAGGAACCCCTGGCAGGAGTAAGCAACGGTGCTCAAGGAAATGGGGAGGTGCATGGGGACCATGAGGAAGGTAATGCCATGCAGCTGACCAGTGCCACCGAGGAAGGTAACTGGCCCATAAGTAGCACTGCTCCTGAAGTGTTGGGGGTGGATGGGGAGGTAGAGCCCAGGGCAGCACCAGCTGGTGGGTCTGCAGAAATCCCCAGGGAGACAGCATACATAGCAGCTGTCACACGCAGTCAGAGTGCCCAGATCGCAGGTAACGCACTGTCTTCTGGACCCTCTGCTGCTACAGGAGAGACTGAACCAGAGGTGAACCCAGAGCCGGTTCCAGAGGGTCCCAGTAAAGAGGGGACCCTGACGTCACTTCTGGCAGCCTCCAGCATGGAGTTCCAGGCTGCTCTGCACTCAGATGCCAGCCTGGAGAAATTGAGAGGTCTCGCCGAGACGCCCACCTCCAAGTCTGATAAGGAGAGGGTGTTCTGGGAACGAGGAAGGTTGTACCGGGAGACAGTACCCGGAGATCCTAAAAAGGAGTGGTTGAGGGAAAGACAGCTGGTCGTCCCCTATCAGTTCAGAACTGAGTTGTTGCGGATTGCCCATGAGATTCCACTCGCTGGACACTTGGGGATCAGCAAAACAAAGGCACGGCTGTCTCAACACTTCTATTGGCCCAAGATGGGGACAGATGTAACACACTACTGCCGCTCCTGTGCCACCTGTCAAAAAGTGGGTAAGGCGGGGCCTGCTCTTAAGGCTCCCCTTATTCCTTTGCCGGTGATAGAGGAGCCTTTCCAGAGAATCGCGGTGGACATTGTAGGACCGCTGTCCGTCCCCAGCAGCTCCGGAAAGCGATACATTCTCACCGTGGTAGACTACGCTACCCGGTACCCAGAGGCAGTAGCTCTGTCTTCAACCAGGGCAGATAAGGTGGCTGACGCACTGGTGACCATCTTTTCAAGGGTAGGATTTCCCAGGGAGATGCTTACCGATCAAGGGCCCCAATTCATGTCTCGCCTAATGGAGGCTCTCTGTGAGAAAATGCAGGTGACGCACCTGGTATCGAGTCCGTATCACCCACAGACTAATGGTTTGTGTGAACGCTTCAACGGTACCCTCAAACAGATGCTCCGCATACTGGTTGAGACCCAAGGGCGCGACTGGGAGCGGTACCTCCCACACCTGCTGTTCGCTTACAGAGAAGTTCCGCAGGCCTCGACCGGGTTCTCCCCCTTCGAGCTCCTGTATGGCAGGCGAGTCCGGGGACCCCTTGGGTTGATAAGAGAATCCTGGGAAGATGAGCCAAACCCCACAGAAGTGTCCATCGTGGATTATGTCATGCGCTTCCGTGACAAGATGCAGACCTTGACGCAGTTGGTGCATGACAACATGACGCAGGCTCAGGCTGACCAGAAGCACTGGTACGACCAGAACGCCCGGGAGCGGACCTACCAGGTGGGTCAAAAGGTGTGGGCGCTGGTCCCTGTACCAACGGATAAGCTTCAGGCAGCCTGGGAAGGCCCATACGTCGTCCACCAACAGCTCAACCCGGTCACCTACGTGGTCACGCTTGACCATGCTCGGGGTAGGCGCAAGGCCTTTCACGTCAACATGCTGAAGGCGCACTACGAACGTGAAGCTTGCGTCCTACCGGTCTGCAATCTGCCAGAGGATGGGGAGGAAGATTCCCTCCTGGACATGCTGGCCCAGGCCAAGGCCAATGGGTCCATTGAGGACATGGAGATAAGTGGTTCGCTCACCGTGTCCCAGCGGTTGCAGTTGATGGCCACCCTGGAACTCTTCCGGCCCGTGTTCACCAACCGTCCTGGGAGGACGGAGTTAGCGGTTCATGAGGTGGACACCGGGAATCATGCCCCATTACGGCGAACACCTTATCGGATCTCTGAAACGGTGCAACAAGTCATGCGCCAAGAGATCGATGAGATGTTAAGGCTGGGGGTGATTCGACGGTCAAAAAGCGCGTGGGCTTCACCTGTAGTCCTCGTGCCTAAAAAGGATCGAACCACGCGGTTCTGTGTGGACTACAGGGGGCTCAATGCCATCACAACCTCTGATGCCCACCCGATGCCGCGCATCGAGGATCTGCTCGAGCGGTTGACAAACGCCAACTACATATCCATCATGGATTTGAGTCGGGGATACTGGCAGATTCCCCTGAGCCCTGAGGCGCAGGAGAAATCCGCCTTTATCACCCCCTTTGGACTGTACGAGTCCACGGTCATGCCCTTCGGCATGAAGAATGCCCCTGCCACTTTCCAGCGGATGGTCAACCACCTGCTTCGGGGACTGGAGGAGTACGCCATGGCATACTTAGACGATATTTCCGTCTTCAGTTCCACCTGGGAGGAACACCTTCAGCACCTCCAGGAGGTGCTCAAGCGTCTTTGTGATGTACAATGTCTGTGAGGTATGGGGTTTTGTCTACAAAATATGATGTTTTCTGTTGTAACTTTCCAGAAAGATCCGGCACATATGACAATCCAGGCTGCTAGCTCTGCAGCTTCACCCCTCCTCCCTTCACACACACACAGAGCAGTGCCACCCCCCTCCTCTACAGCCTGTGTTCGCACTAGTAATAGGAGACCCCCTGCTGTTACAACCATTTGTTTCCTCTCCACAGCTGAGAGAAAAAAGTGCGGGATGGTTCTTTGTTTGAAACAAAGAGGTTTGAATAAAACTATAAGAGCCTGCCCTGCGAAAACCGTACCAAGCAGAGATATAAAAATCATATTTCTGCGATCCGAGCAGACCCAGCTTCGCTGTGGTGCCTGTTGCAAAACTCTCGGATGTCCAGAACCTGAGATATGATTTGCGCCCAAATGGACGGTCATATCGCATAGATGTTTGATGTTTTCTTGATGGGCTCATTACGCTGGGAAACATGATACCACTGATGAGTCCATACCAGCTTCTCCCATAAAGTTATAGCTAATCTAAGTTTTGTAGCCAAAACATAACTTGGATAAGAGAGGTGGGATCAACCCAGAATGCACCTCTCTGTGATGTCACATAGGAAAGTCTATAAGGCATTTCCTGGGCAAACCAGCTCAGAACAGCTGCAGAATCCGTGCTGACAAGAACTCCAGATGAGTGGAGACGTGTGGCTCCTCCCCCCTTAAAGCCGCATGGTCTGCCTAAGGAACAATATGGAACTGTGAGTGTAATCTCTTTGTTTTCTCCACTTTTATTTTATACCTGTACTGTACATATTTTATGTCTCAATTTTATAGCAACTTTTATCTGTAATCACTGTCCTCTTTCGGAAAATAAATGAAATAATTATTTAGATCTGTCTCCATGCTCTAAGAATCGAACTATACGCCTTTGATAGATAATCGCTACTAATTCAAAGGGTTGGCCACGGACCCTCTTAATTTAACACTGTGAATTAAGTAACCGTGACTGGTGGCAGCGCGTTGTGTACGGCTATTACGGCTTGCTGGCAGTCTAGAAGGGTCTTATATTGCTGAGTAAGGGGCTTCAGCCACAGCATTGATAATTCCCTTACTGCAGAAGCCTAATTGCCGGTTCACAACAGGCAGCCCGTCCGGCGACCAATTATCCTAGGTGCAGTTCCCTGACTGACCTGAGGGTAAGGGGGGCGCCGGAGAGCTGTGAGTTCCAAAGTGGAACTGGGAAAGTGGGATATACATAAATCCCCGCAGTACTTGGAAGATTGATAGCAGTGGTGGGGCATCCAAATTAAACTCCCCCTGCGGCAAATTGTAGAGCGAGATTAGCTTGCTGGATATTTTTGGTCACATGGTGCCAGTGTTGGGATAACTAAGATAAGCCCCACTGCGCCTGTGATAGCCGTGTGCCGGCATTGTGTCACGTCCCTCCGTCCGCTGATACACCGGTGTCAGTGGTGGGATCGTGACATAGTGGTGACACAGGGTCCGCTGTCCGTCGCGTTTTGGTGGCAGCGGGACCCCCGTTAGTCGTCGCCCGTAAGTGGACGAACGGCCGTGGGCTGTTCGTCACATATTGGTGGCAGAGCGGTGGGATAATCCTAGAGCATTAGTGATTTGGTTTGAGCAATCATTCCTCTCACTAAAAACCTGCACGGTTCCTGCGGGAATCCTGCATCATAGGTTTTGGAGAACAGACTCAGTGGTTACTAGTTCTGAGACATTTGTGTGTACATACAAGTATTCCCTCCCATTTCTTCGTTTTTCTTTTTCTATCTTTTATTTGGCAACCATGGCGGCAAAAGGAGAACCTTGGTACAACCGGCAGACAAAGGAAGTTCTTGCTGGGTTATGCACGTACCAAGGCCTTGACGCCACGAACAAAAACAGAGCTCAAATGATCGCGGCTCTAGTGCAGCTGGACAACGACCAGAATCCAGCGAGCGCAGAAGTTGGCCCAAGTGGCAATGGGGCTGCAGCAGAGGCTCCACTCCTGAGCGCTGGCCCCACATTCAACCAGGACGGGGTGGACCCCTATCTGCAAATGGCCCTGGACGCACTCCCCGCCGAAGACAGTGATGGGCGGGTGAGGCTGATCCAGCAATATCGGCAGGAGGCCCAAGCCGAACGTGAGCGCCAAGCTGAGGCTGAGAGGGTCGAGCGTCAAGCCCAGGCTGAGAGAGCTGAGCGCCATGCAGAAGCTCAGAGGGCCCATGAGCTGGAGATGCTCCAGCGGGGGTGGAATGCCCCCACAGCCCGAAGCAGTGAGCCCAGCAGCGTCCAGACTCCTAAACCCCGGCCAGAGCATTTTCCCGTGATGGAAAAGGATGGGGACTTGGACACATTTCTGCGAGCCTTTGAGAAAGCCTGCAGACAGTACCAGCTGCCTAGAGACCAATGGGCAAGGTACTTGACCCCAGGGCTAAAAGGCAAAGCCCTGGAGGCATTTGCTTCTCTTCCGCCAGAAGCCGATGACGACTATGACGCCATAAAGCAGGCGCTGATCGCCAAATACCGGCTGACACCTGAGGTATACCGAAAGAAGTTCCGACACCTCCAACGTGGCCCACACGATAGCTACAGTGATGTGGTGCAAGGACTCAGGACCCACTTTGACCAGTGGATCCATGGACTGTCCGTTGAAACCTTTGAGCAGCTACGTGACCTGATGATCAAAGACCAGTTCCTGCATCTCTGCCCAGCTGAGGTCCGACAGTTCATCCTGGACCGCGAACCAACGAACGCGGACAAAGCGACGCAGATCGCCGACAACCACGAGGCCAACCGGAAGCCCGAGACGCGGAGGCCAGTCGCCACCAGCTGGAAAGGGGGTAAGCCAGCAACCAACCCCAATGCCCCAGCTAGCCGTCCCTCCGGAGGCCCTGTCCCTGTTGCCAACAACAGGCCGGCTACTGACAGTCGCCTGTGTCACCACTGCAAGCGGCCTGGTCACTTCTCTTACACCTGTCCGGATAGGCCGAAGAACCCCCCAGCCAAGGCCCCCGGGCCCAACGCCTCTGTTCTTTTGGTGGGAGGTGTGGTTGGGAGGGCTGACGACAACGTTCAACCTGTTCAGGTGGGGGCCCGTCTTGCTACAGGCCTCAAGGACACCGGGGCTGAACGAACCCTCATCCGTCCTGGACTGGCGGCCCCTGAAGAGTTTGTTGAGGGGAAAACCCTGACTGTCACCGGGATTGGAGGCACCCGTTGTCCCTTGCCAGTGGCACGAGTTTTTCTTGACTGGGGTGCCGGGAGCGGGTTGAGGGAGGTGGGAGTGTCTGAAAACCTGCCCACTGATGTTTTATTGGGGACTGACTTGGGGAGGATGGTTGCATACTATGTCCCTGACACCCTTCCCCAAACTGATAATAAGGGTAACGTTAACCCTGATGATGTTGATGATGGGAAACTGAATGTGTTACCTGCTAATGCCTTGATGAGTAATGATGCAACTAACAACCATTCTTTCCCCAGGTACGATGCTGATGCTGATGTGAATGTACCAAAGCAAACTGATAACCATTCTTTTCCTAGGAATGTTGATGTATCTGTGCCGACTGAACCCGTTAACCCTTTCTTTGAAGCGGTAGATGTGTCCACAGGTACCGAAGTGCTCAGCCCCGTCACTCTGCGGAGTGAGACGGCTGAGGAACCCCTGGCAGGAGTAAGCAACGGTGCTCAAGGAAATGGGGAGGTGCATGGGGACCATGAGGAAGGTAATGCCATGCAGCTGACCAGTGCCACCGAGGAAGGTAACTGGCCCATAAGTAGCACTGCTCCTGAAGTGTTGGGGGTGGATGGGGAGGTAGAGCCCAGGGCAGCACCAGCTGGTGGGTCTGCAGAAATCCCCAGGGAGACAGCATACATAGCAGCTGTCACACGCAGTCAGAGTGCCCAGATCGCAGGTAACGCACTGTCTTCTGGACCCTCTGCTGCTACAGGAGAGACTGAACCAGAGGTGAACCCAGAGCCGGTTCCAGAGGGTCCCAGTAAAGAGGGGACCCTGACGTCCCTTCTGGCAGCCTCCAGCATGGAGTTCCAGGCTGCTCTGCACTCAGATGCCAGCCTGGAGAAATTGAGAGGTCTCGCCGAGACGCCCACCTCCAAGTCTGATAAGGAGAGGGTGTTCTGGGAACGAGGAAGGTTGTACCGGGAGACAGTACCCGGAGATCCTAAAAAGGAGTGGTTGAGGGAAAGACAGCTGGTCGTCCCCTATCAGTTCAGAACTGAGTTGTTGCGGATTGCCCATGAGATTCCACTCGCTGGACACTTGGGGGTCAGCAAAACAAAGGCACGGCTGTCTCAACACTTCTATTGGCCCAAGATGGGGACAGATGTAACACACTACTGCCGCTCCTGTGCCACCTGTCAAAAAGTGGGTAAGGCGGGGCCTGCTCTTAAGGCTCCCCTTATTCCTTTGCCGGTGATAGAGGAGCCTTTCCAGAGAATCGCGGTGGACATTGTAGGACCGCTGTCCGTCCCCAGCAGCTCCGGAAAGCGATACGTTCTCACCGTGGTAGACTACGCTACCCGGTACCCAGAGGCAGTAGCTCTGTCTTCAACCAGGGCAGATAAGGTGGCTGACGCACTGGTGACCATCTTTTCAAGAGTAGGATTTCCCAGGGAGATGCTTACCGATCAAGGGCCCCAATTCATGTCTCGCCTAATGGAGGCTCTCTGTGAGAAAATGCAGGTGACGCAGCTGGTATCGAGTCCGTATCACCCACAGACTAATGGTTTGTGTGAACGTTTCAACGGTACCCTCAAACAGATGCTCCGCATACTGGTTGAGACCCAAGGGCGCGACTGGGAGCGGTACCTCCCACACCTGCTGTTCGCTTACAGAGAAGTTCCGCAGGCTTCGACCGGGTTCTCCCCCTTCGAGCTCCTGTATGGCAGGCGAGTCCGGGGACCCCTTGGGTTGATAAGAGAATCCTGGGAAGATGAGCCAAACCCCACAGAAGTGTCCATCGTGGATTATGTCATGCGCTTCCGTGACAAGATGCAGACCTTGACGCAGTTGGTGCATGACAACATGACGCAGGCTCAGGCTGACCAGAAGCACTGGTACGACCAGAACGCCCGGGAGCGGACCTACCAGGTGGGTCAAAAGGTGTGGGCGCTGGTCCCTGTACCAACGGATAAGCTTCAGGCAGCCTGGGAAGGCCCGTACGTCGTCCACCAACAGCTCAACCCGGTCACCTACGTGGTCACGCTTGACCATGCTCGGGGTAGGCGCAAGGCCTTTCACGTCAACATGCTGAAGGCGCACTACGAACGTGAAGCTTGCGTCCTACCGGTCTGCAATCTGCCAGAGGATGGGGAGGAAGATTCCCTCCTGGACATGCTGGCCCAGGCCAAGGCCAATGGGTCCATTGAGGACATGGAGATAAGTGGTTCGCTCACCGTGTCCCAGCGGTTGCAGTTGATGGCCACCCTGGAACTCTTCCGGCCCGTGTTCACCAACCGTCCTGGGAGGACGGAGTTAGCGGTTCATGAGGTGGACACCGGGAATCACGCCCCATTACGGCGAACACCTTATCGGATCTCTGAAACGGTGCAACAAGTCATGCGCCGAGAGGTCGATGAGATGTTAAGGCTGGGAGTGATTCGACGGTCAAAAGGTGCGTGGGCTTCACCTCTAGTCCTCGTGCCTAAAAAGGATCGAACCACCCGGTTCTGCGTGGACTACAGGGGGCTCAACGCCATCACAACCTCTGATGCCCACCCGATGCCGCGCATCGAGGATCTGCTCGAGCGGTTGACAAACGCCAACTACATATCCATCATGGATTTGAGTCGGGGATACTGGCAGATTCCCCTGAGCCCTGAGGCGCAGGAGAAATCCGCCTTTATCACCCCCTTTGGACTGTACGAGTCCACGGTCATGCCCTTCGGCATGAAGAATGCCCCTGCCACTTTCCAGCGGATGGTCAACCACCTGCTTCGGGGACTGGAGGAGTACGCCGTGGCGTACTTAGACGATATTGCCGTCTTCAGTTCCACCTGGGAGGAACACCTTCAGCACCTCCAGGAGGTGCTCAAGCGTCTTCACCAGGCAGGCCTGACCATCAAGCCGGGGAAGTGCCAGATAGGCATGCGCAAGGTCCACTACCTGGGGCACCGGGTAGGCGGGGGTTCCATGAGTCCGGAGCCAGGAAAAGTGGACGCAATCGTGTCCTGGCCCACCCCCAGGACCAAGAAACAGGTGAAGTCCTTCTTGGGCACTGCAGGGTACTATAGGCGGTTCGTACAGGACTATAGCGCCCTTGCCAAACCCTTGACTGACCTCACCAAGCAGAGGCTACCCCAAACAGTCAACTGGACAGATGACTGTGAGGCGGCTTTCCAAGCTTTGAAAGCAGCCCTGTGCAACTCTCCAGTGTTGAGAGCAGTCGACAGCAGTCGCCCGTTTCTGGTACAGACCGACGCCAGCGAGTTTGGCCTCGGTGCTGTGCTTAGCCAGGTCGACTCGGGGGACCAAGAGCACCCCGTGTTGTACCTGAGCCGGAAACTTTTGCCGAGGGAAGTGGCATACTCGACCATCGAGAAGGAGTGTCTGGCCATGGTGTGGGCACTGCAGCGTTTGCAGCCCTACCTGTATGGGCGCGCCTTCACGGTGGTAACCGACCACAACCCACTGAGTTGGTTGCACACCGTGTCGGGAACCAATGGAAGATTGCTCCGCTGGAGCCTTGCCCTTCAACAGTACGATTTTACTGTAAAACACAGGAAGGGCAGTGAAAACGGCAATGCCGATGGGTTGTCCCGCCGGGGCGAACCCGCTGAGGTGCGCATGGCCGATTACCGAGAGGTAATGCCTCCTTAGCGCCCTCTTAAGGGGGGAGGTGTGATGTACAATGTCTGTGAGGTATGGGGTTTTGTCTACAAAATATGATGTTTTCTGTTGTAACTTTCCAGAAAGATCCGGCACATATGACAATCCAGGCTGCTAGCTCTGCAGCTTCACCCCTCCTCCCTTCACACACACACAGAGCAGTGCCACCCCCCTCCTCTACAGCCTGTGTTCGCACTAGTAATAGGAGACCCCCTGCTGTTACAACCATTTGTTTCCTCTCCACAGCTGAGAGAAAAAAGTGCGGGATGGTTCTTTGTTTGAAACAAAGAGGTTTGAATAAAACTATAAGAGCCTGCCCTGCGAAAACCGTACCAAGCAGAGATATAAAAATCATATTTCTGCGATCCGAGCAGACCCAGCTTCGCTGTGGTGCCTGTTGCAAAACTCTCGGATGTCCAGAACCTGAGATATGATTTGCGCCCAAATGGACGGTCATATCGCATAGATGTTTGATGTTTTCTTGATGGGCTCATTACGCTGGGAAACATGATACCACTGATGAGTCCATACCAGCTTCTCCCATAAAGTTATAGCTAATCTAAGTTTTGTAGCCAAAACATAACTTGGATAAGAGAGGTGGGATCAACCCAGAATGCACCTCTCTGTGATGTCACATAGGAAAGTCTATAAGGCATTTCCTGGGCAAACCAGCTCAGAACAGCTGCAGAATCCGTGCTGACAAGAACTCCAGATGAGTGGAGACGTGTGGCTCCTCCCCCCTTAAAGCCGCATGGTCTGCCTAAGGAACAATATGGAACTGTGAGTGTAATCTCTTTGTTTTCTCCACTTTTATTTTATACCTGTACTGTACATATTTTATGTCTCAATTTTATAGCAACTTTTATCTGTAATCACTGTCCTCTTTCGGAAAATAAATGAAATAATTATTTAGATCTGTCTCCATGCTCTAAGAATCGAACTATACGCCTTTGATAGATAATCGCTACTAATTCAAAGGGTTGGCCACGGACCCTCTTAATTTAACACTGTGAATTAAGTAACCGTGACTGGTGGCAGCGCGTTGTGTACGGCTATTACGGCTTGCTGGCAGTCTAGAAGGGTCTTATATTGCTGAGTAAGGGGCTTCAGCCACAGCATTGATAATTCCCTTACTGCAGAAGCCTAATTGCCGGTTCACAACAGGCAGCCCGTCCGGCGACCAATTATCCTAGGTGCAGTTCCCTGACTGACCTGAGGGTAAGGGGGGCGCCGGAGAGCTGTGAGTTCCAAAGTGGAACTGGGAAAGTGGGATATACATAAATCCCCGCAGTACTTGGAAGATTGATAGCAGTGGTGGGGCATCCAAATTAAACTCCCCCTGCGGCAAATTGTAGAGCGAGATTAGCTTGCTGGATATTTTTGGTCACATGGTGCCAGTGTTGGGATAACTAAGATAAGCCCCACTGCGCCTGTGATAGCCGTGTGCCGGCATTGTGTCACGTCCCTCCGTCCGCTGATACACCGGTGTCAGTGGTGGGATCGTGACATAGTGGTGACACAGGGTCCGCTGTCCGTCGCGTTTTGGTGGCAGCGGGACCCCCGTTAGTCGTCGCCCGTAAGTGGACGAACGGCCGTGGGCTGTTCGTCACAGTCTTCACCAGGCAGGCCTGACCATCAAGCCGGGGAAGTGCCAGATAGGTATGCACAAGGTCCACTACCTGGGGCACCGGGTAGGCGGGGGTTCCATGAGTCCGGAGCCAGAAAAAGTGGACGCAATCGTGTCCTGGCCCACCCCCAGGACCAAGAAACAGGTGAAGTCCTTCTTGGGCACTGCAGGGTACTATAGGCGGTTCGTACAGGACTATAGCGCCCTTGCCAAACCCTTGACTGACCTCACCAAGCAGAGGCTACCCCAAACAGTCAACTGGACAGATGACTGTGAGGCGGCTTTCCAAGCTTTGAAAGCAGCCCTGTGCAACTCTCCAGTGTTGAGAGCAGTCGACAGCAGTCGCCCGTTTCTGGTACAGACCGACGCCAGCGAGTTTGGCCTCGGTGCTGTGCTTAGCCAGGTCGACTCGGGGGACCAAGAGCACCCCGTGTTGTACCTGAGCCGGAAACTTTTGCCGAGGGAAGTGGCATACTCGACCATCGAGAAGGAGTGTCTGGCCATGGTGTGGGCACTGCAGCGTTTGCAGCCCTACCTGTATGGGCGCGCCTTCACGGTGGTAACCGACCACAACCCTCTGAGCTGGTTGCACACAGTGTCCGGAACCAATGGAAGGTTGCTCCGCTGGAGCCTTGCCCTTCAACAGTACGACTTCACTGTAAAACACAGGAAGGGCAGCGAAAACGGCAATGCCGATGGGTTGTCCCGCCGGGGCGAACCCGCTGAGGTGCGCATGGCCGATTACCGAGAGGTAATGCCTCCTTAGCGCCCTCTTAAGGGGGGAGGTGTGATGTACAATGTCTGTGAGGTATGGGGTTTTGTCTACAAAATATGATGTTTTCTGTTGTAACTTTCCAGAAAAATCCAGCCCTCTATGCCAATGCAGGCTGTCAGCTCATGCAGCACCTTCCCCCCTCCTCTTTTCGCCCATGGCTCACTCACACACTGACCAGTGCCCCCCTGCCTGGGCTAGCTCTGAAACCTTAAACCAACTTCCTCTCGAAGAGCAGGGGGAAGGGATCCCTTTGTTCGGAAAAACACAGGCTGTATGCCGGTATATGGGAAACATAAAAGTCATATTACGAAAACCATACCCAGTAGAGATATGAAAATCATATTTTTGTAACCTGAGCGGTCCCAGCTTCGATACCATGTCTCTTTCGAAGTTCCACCCTGCCCAGAACATGAGATATGATTTGCGCCCAAATGGACGGTCATATCGCATAGATGTTTGATGTTTTCTTGATGGGCTCATTACGCTGGGAAACATGATACCACTGATGAGTCCATACCAGCTTCTCCCATAAAGTTATAGCTAATCTAAGTTTTGTAGCCAAAACATAACTTGGATAAGAGAGGTGGGATCAACCCAGAATGCACCTCTCCGTGATGTCACATAGGAAAGTCTATAAGGCATTTCCTGGGCAAACCAGCTGAGAACAGCTCAAGTCGTCGTGCTGACAAGAACTCCAGATGAATGGAGACGTGTGGCTCCTCCCCCCTTAAAGCCGCATGGTCTGCCTAAGGAACAATATGGAACTGTGAGTGTAATCTCTTTGTTTTCTCCACTTTTATTTTATACCTGTACTGTACATATTTTATGTCTCAATTTTATAGCAACTTTTATCTGTAATCACTGTCCTCTTTCGGAAAATAAATGAAATTATTTAGATCTGTCTCCATGCTCTAAGAATCGAACTATACGCCTTTGATAGATAATCGCTACTAATTCAAGGGGTTTGCCACGGACCCTCTTAATTTAACACTGTGAATTAAGTAACCGTGACTGGTGGCAGCGCGTTGTGTACGGCTATTACGGCTTGCTGGCAGTCTAGAAGGGTCTTATATTGCTGAGTAAGGGGCTTCAGCCACAGCATTGATAATTCCCTTACTGCAGAAGCCTAATTGCCGGTTCACAACAGGCAGCCCGTCCGGCGACTAATTATCCTAGGTGCAGTTCCCTGACTGACCTGAGGGTAAGGGGGGCGCCGGAGAGCTGCGAGTTCCAAAGTGGAACTGAGAAAGTGGGATATACATAAATCCCCGCAGTACTTGGAAGATTGATAGCAGTGGTGGGGCATCCAAATTAAACTCCCCCTGCGGCAAATTTTAGAGCGAGATTAGCTTGCTGGATATTTTTGGTCACATGGTGCCAGTGTTGGGATAACTAAGATAAGCCCCACTGCGCCTGTGATAGCCGTGTGCCGGCATTGTGTCACGCCCCTCCGTCCGCTGATACACCCGTGTCAGTGGTGGGACTGTGACATAGTGGTGACACAGGGTCCGCTGTCCGTCGCGTTTTGGTGGCAGCGGGACTCCCGTTAGTGTCGCCCGTAAGTGGACGAACGGCGGTGGGCTGTTCGTCACACCTGTGTCGCCACACAGGCTCTCAGGCACCTCCTCTCCACAGAGGCACCCTATAGCAATCACCAGCCTCTTTCTCACTGACCCCAGTCACACAACACAGACACCTGTCCGTTACCTGTGTCGGCCACACAGGCTCTCAGGCACCTCCTCTCCACAGAGGCACCCTATAGCAATCACCAGCCTCTTTCTCACTGACCCCAGTCATACAACACAGACACCTGTCCGTTACCTGTGTCAGCCACACAGGCTCTCAGGCACCTCCTCTCCACAGAGGCACCCTATAGCAATCACCTGTCTCTTTCTCACTGACCCCAGTCATACAACACAGACACCTGTCCGTTACCTGTGTCGGCCACACAGGCTCTCAGGCACCTCTTCTCCACAGAGGCACCCTATAGCAATCACCAGCCTCTTTCTCACTGACCCCAGTCATACAAAACAGACACCTGTCCGTTACCTGTGTCGGCCACACAGACTCTCAGGCACCTCCTCTCCACAGAGGCACCCTATAGCAATCACCAGCCTCTTTCTCACTGACCCCAGTCATACAACACAGATACCTGTCCGTTACCCGTGTCGGCCACATAGGCTCTCAGGCACCTCCTCTCCACAGAGGCACCCTATAGCAATCACCAGTCTCTTTCTCACTGACCCCAGTCATACAAAACAGACACCTGTCCGTTACCTGTGTCGGCCACACAGACTCTCAGGCACCTCCTCTCCACAGAGGCACCCTATAGCAATCACCAGCCTCTTTCTCACTGACCCCAGTCACACAACACAGACTCCTGTCCGTTACCTGTGTCGGCCACACAGGCTCTCAGGCACCTCTTCTCCACAGAGGCACCCTATAGCAATCACCAGTCTCTTTCTCACTGACCCCAGTCATACAACACAGACACCTGTCCGTTACCTGTGTCAGCCACACAGGCTCTCAGGCACCTCCTCTCCACAGAGGCACCCTATAGCAATCACCAGCCTCTTTCTCACTGACCCCAGTCATACAACACAGACACCTGTCCGTTACCTGTGTCGGCCACACAGACTCTCAGGCACCTCCTCTCCACAGAGGCACCCTATAGCAATCACCAGCCTCTTTCTCACTGACCCCAGCCATACAACACAGACACCTGTCCGTTACCTGTGTCGGCCACACAGGCTCTCAGGCACCTCCTCTCCACAGAGGCACCCTATAGCAATCACCAGCCTCTTTCTCACTGACCCCAGTCATACAACACAGACACCTGTCCGTAACCTGTGTCGGCCACACAGGCTCTCAGGCACCTCCTCTCCACAGAGGCACCCTATAGCAATCACCAGTCTCTTTCTCACTGACCCCAGTCATACAACACTGACACCTGTCCGTTACCTGTGTCGGCCACACAGGCTCTCAGGCACCTCCTCTCCACAGAGGCACCCTATAGCAATCACCAGTCTCTTTCTCACTGACCCCAGTCATACAACACAGACACCTGTCCGTTACCTGTGTCGGCCACACAGGCTCTCAGGCACCTCCTCTCCACAGAGGCACCCTATAGCAATCACCAGTCTCTTTCTCACTGACCCCAGTCATACAACACAGACACCTGTCCGTTACCTGTGTCAGCCACACAGGCTCTCAGGCACCTCCTCTCCACAGAGGCGCCCTATAGCAATCACCAGCCTCTTTCTCACTGACCCCAGTCATACAACACAGACACCTGTCCGTTACCTGTGTCGGCCACACAGACTCTCAGGCACCTCCTCTCCACAGAGGCACCCTATAGCAATCACCAGTCTCTTTCTCACTGACCCCAGTCATACAACACAGACACCTGTCCGTTA
Source organism: Dendrobates tinctorius (assembly GCF_039654945.1). Classification (NCBI taxonomy): domain Eukaryota; kingdom Metazoa; phylum Chordata; class Amphibia; order Anura; family Dendrobatidae; genus Dendrobates; species Dendrobates tinctorius. Next base: position 66,919 of record NW_027361813.1, read on the forward strand.
CCTGTGTCAGGAACACAGGCTCTCAGGCACCTCCTCTCCACAGAGGCACCCTATAGCAATCACCAGCCTCTTTCTCACTGACCCCAGTCATACAACGCAGACTCCTGTCCGTTCCCTGTGTCGTTCACACAGGCTCTCTGGCACCTCCTCTCCACAGAGGCACCCTATAGCAATCACCAGCCTCTTTCTCACTGACCCCAGTCATACAACACAGACACCTGTCCGTTACCTGTGTCGTTCACACAGGCTCTCAGGCACCTCCTCTCCACAGAGGCACCCTATAGCAATCACCAGCCTCTTTCTCACTGACCCCAGTCATACAACACAGACACCTGTCCGTTACCTGTGTCGGCCACACAGGCTCTCTGGCACCTCCTCTCCACAGAGGCACCCTATAGCAATCACCAGCCTCTTTCTCACTGACCCCAGTCATACAACGCAGACACCTGTCCGTTACCTGTGTCGTTCACACAGGCTCTCTGGCACCTCCTCTCCACAGAGGCACCCTATAGCAATCACCAGTCTCTTTCTCACTGACCCCAGTCACACAACACAGACACCTGTCCGTTACCTGTGTCGGCCACACAGGCTCTCAGGCACCTCCTCTCCACAGAGGCACCCTATAGCAATCACCAGCCTCTTTCTCACTGACCCCAGTCATACAACACAGACACCTGTCCGTTACCTGTGTCGTTCACACAGGCTCTCTGGCACCTCCTCTCCACAGAGGCACCCTATAGCAATCACCAGCCTCTTTCTCACTGACCCCAGTCATACAACGCAGACTCCTGTCCGTTACCTGTGTCGGCCACACAGACTCTCTGGCACCTCCTCTCCACAGAGGCACCCTACAGCAATCACCAGTCTCTTTCTCACTGACCCCAGTCATACAACACTGACACCTGTCCGTTACCTGTGTCAGCCACACAGGCTGTCAGGCACCTCCTCTCCACAGAGGCACCCTATAGCAATCACCAGCCTCTTTCTCACTGACCCCAGTCATACAACACAGACACCTGTCCGTTACCTGTGTCGGCCACACAGACTCTCTGGCACCTCCTCTCCACAGAGGCACCCTATAACAATCACCAGTCTCTTTCTCACTGACCCCAGTTATACAACACTGACACCTGTCCGTTACCTGTGTCGGCCACACAGGCTCTCAGGCACCTCCTCTCCACAAAGGCACCCTATAGCAATCACCAGCCTCTTTCTCACTGACCCCAGTCATACAACACAGACACCTGTCCGTTACCTGTGTCGGCCACACAGACTCTCTGGCACCTCCTCTCCACAGAGGCACCCTACAGCAATCACCAGTCTCTTTCTCACTGACCCCAGTCATACAACACTGACACCTGTCCGTTACCTGTGTCAGCCACACAGGCTGTCAGGCACCTCCTCTCCACAGAGGCACCCTATAGCAATCACCAGCCTCTTTCTCACTGACCCCAGTCATACAACACAGACACCTGTCCGTTACCTGTGTCGGCCACACAGACTCTCTGGCACCTCCTCTCCACAGAGGCACCCTACAGCAATCACCAGTCTCTTTCTCACTGACCCCAGTCATACAACACTGACACCTGTCCGTTACCTGTGTCAGCCACACAGGCTCTCAGGCACCTCCTCTGCACAGAGGCACCCTATAGCAATCACCAGTCTCTTTCTCACTGACCCCAGTCACACAACACAGACACCTGTCCATTACCTGTGTCGGCCACACAGGCTCTCAGGCACCTCCTCTCCACAGAGGCACCCTATAGCAATCACCAGCCTCTTTCTCACTGACCCCAGTCACACAACACAGACACCTGTCCATTACCTGTGTCGGCCACACAGGCTCTCAGGCACCTCCTCTCCACAGAGGCACCCTATAGCAATCACCAGTCTCTTTCTCACTGACCCCAGTCACACAACACAGACACCTGTCCGTTACCTGTGTCGGCCACACAGGCTCTCAGGCACCTCCTCTCCACAGAGGCACCCTATAGCAATCACCAGCCTCTTTCTCACTGACCCCAGTCACACAACACAGACACCTGTCCATTACCTGTGTCGGCCACACAGGCTCTCAGGCACCTCCTCTCCACAGAGGCACCCTATAGCAATCACCAGCCTCTTTCTCACTGACCCCAGTCACACAACACAGACACCTGTCCGTTACCTGTGTCGGCCACACAGGCTCTCAGTCACCTCCTCTCCACAGAGGCACCCTACAGCAATCACCAGCCTCTTTCTCACTGACCCCAGTCACACAACACAGACACCTGTCCGTTACCTGTGTCGGCCACACAGGCTCTCAGGCACCTCCTCTCCACAGAGGCACCCTACAGCAATCACCAGCCTCTTTCTCACTGACCCCAGTCACACAACACAGACACCTGTCCGTTACCTGTGTCGGCCACACAGGCTCTCAGGCACCTCCTCTCCACAGAGGCACCCTATAGCAATCACCAGCCTCTATCTCACTGACCCCAGTCACACAACACTGACACCTGTCCGTTACCTGTGTCGGCCACACAGGCTCTCAGGCACCTCCTCTCCACAGAGGCACCCTATAGCAATCACCAGCCTCTTTCTCACTGACCCCAGTCACACAACACAGACTCCTGTCCGTTACCTGTGTCGGCCACACAGGCTCTCAGGCACCTCCTCTCCACAGAGGCACCCTATAGCAATCACCAGCCTCTTTCTCACTGACCCCAGTCACACAACACAGACACCTGTCCGTTACCTGTGTCGGCCACACAGGCTCTCAGGCACCTCCTCTCCACAGAGGCACCCTATAGCAAACACCAGTCTCTTTCTCACTGACCCCAATCATACAACACAGACACCTGTCCGTTACCTGTGTCGTTCACACAGGCTCTCAGGCACCTCCTCTCCACAGAGGCACCCTATAGCAATCACCAGTCTCTTTCTCACTGACCCCAGTCATACAACACAGACACCTGTCCGTTACCTGTGTCGGCCACACAGGCTCTCAGGCACCTCCTCTCCACAGAGGCACCCTATAGCAATCACCAGTCTCTTTCTCACTGACCCCAGTCATACAACACAGACACCTGTCCGTTACCTGTGTCGGCCACACAGGCTCTCAGGCACCTCCTCTCCACAGAGGCACCCTATAGCAATCACCAGTCTCTTTCTCACTGACCCCAGTCATACAACACAGACACCTGTCCGTTACCTGTGTCGGCCACACAGGCTCTCAGGCACCTCCTCTCCACAGAGGCACCCTATAGCAATCACCAGCCTCTTTCTCACTGACCCCAGTCATACAACACAGACACCTGTCCGTTACCTGTGTCGGCCACACAGGCTCTGAGGCACCTCCTCTCCACAGAGGCACCCTATAGCAATTACCAGTCTCTTTCTCACTGACCCCAGTCATACAACACAGACACCTGTCCGTTACCTGTGTCGGCCACACAGGCTCTCAGGCACCTCCTCTCCACAGAGGCACCCTATAGCAATTACCAGTCTCTTTCTCACTGACCCCAGTCATACAACACAGACACCTGTCCGTTACCTGTGTCGTTCACACAGGCTCTCAGGCACCTCCTCTCCACCGAGGCACCCTATAGCAATCACCAGTCTCTTTCTCACTGACCCCAGTCATACAATACAGACACCTGTCCGTTACCTGTGTCGGCCACACAGGCTCTCAGGCACCTCCTCTCCACAGAGGCACCCTACAGCAATCACCAGCCTCTTTCTCACTGACCCCAGTCATACAACACAGACACCTGTCCGTTACCTGTGTCGGCCACACAGGCTCTCAGGCACCTCCTCTCCACAGAGGCACCCTATAGCAATCACCAGTCTCTTTCTCACTGACCCCAGTCATACAACACAGACACCTGTCCGTTACCTGTGTCGGCCACACAGGCTCTCAGGCACCTCCTCTCCACAGAGGCACCCTATAGCAATCACCAGTCTCTTTCTCACTGACCCCAGTCACTCAACACAGACACCTGTCCGTTACCTGTGTCGGCCACACAGGCTCTCAGGCACCTCCTCTCCACAGAGGCACCCTATAGCAATTACCAGTCTCTTTCTCACTGACCCCAGTCATACAACACAGACACCTGTCCGTTACCTGTGTCGTTCACACAGGCTCTCAGGCACCTCCTCTCCACCGAGGCACCCTATAGCAATCACCAGTCTCTTTCTCACTGACCCCAGTCATACAATACAGACACCTGTCCGTTACATGTGTCGGCCACACAGGCTCTCAGGCACCTCCTCTCCACAGAGGCACCCTACAGCAATCACCAGCCTCTTTCTCACTGACCCCAGTCATACAACACAGACACCTGTCCGTTACCTGTGTCGGCCACACAGGCTCTCAGGCACCTCCTCTCCACAGAGGCACCCTATAGCAATCACCAGTCTCTTTCTCACTGACCCCAGTCATACAACACAGACACCTGTCCGTTACCTGTGTCGGCCACACAGGCTCTCAGGCACCTCCTCTCCACAGAGGCACCCTATAGCAATCACCAGCCTCTTTCTCACTGACCCCAGTCACTCAACACAGACACCTGTCCGTTACCTGTGTCGTCCACACAGGCTCTCAGACACCTCCTCTCCACAGAGGCACCCTATAGCAATCACCAGCCTCTTTCTCACTGACCCCAGTCACACAACACAGACTCCTGTCCGTTACCTGTGTCGGCAACACAGGCTCTCAGGCACCTCCTCTCCACAGAGGCACCCTATAGCAATCACCAGTCTCTTTCTCACTGACCCCAGTCATACAACACAGACACCTGTCCGTTACCTGTGTCGGCCACACAGGCTCTGAGGCACCTCCTCTCCACAGAGGCACCCTATAGCAATTACCAGTCTCTTTCTCACTGACCCCAGTCATACAACACAGACACCTGTCCGTTACCTGTGTCGTTCACACAGGCTCTCAGGCACCTCCTCTCCACAGAGGCACCCTATAGCAATCACCAGTCTCTTTCTCACTGACCCCAGTCATACAACACAGACACCTGTCCGTTACCTGTGTCGGCCACACAGGCTCTCAGGCACCTCCTCTCCACAGAGGCACCCTATAGCAATCACCAGCCTCTTTCTCACTGACCCCAGTCATACAACACAGACACCTGTCCGTTACCTGTGTCGTTCACACAGGCTCTCAGGCACCTCCTCTCCACAGAGGCACCCTATAGCAATCACCAGTCTCTTTCTCACTGACCCCAGTCATACAACACAGACACCTGTCCGTTACCTGTGTCGGCCACACAGGCTCTCAGGCACCTCCTCTCCACAGAGGCACCCTATAGCAATCACCAGCCTCTTTCTCACTGACCCCAGTCATACAACACAGACACCTGTCCGTTACCTGTGTCGTTCACACAGGCTCTCAGGCACCTCCTCTCCACAGAGGCACCCTATAGCAAACACCAGTCTCTTTCTCACTGACCCCAGTCATACAACACAGACACCTGTCCGTTACCTGTGTCGTTCACACAGGCTCTCAGGCACCTCCTCTCCACAGAGGCACCCTATAGCAATCACCAGTCTCTTTCTCACTGACCCCAGTCATACAACACAGACACCTGTCCGTTACCTGTGTCGGCCACACAGGCTCTCAGGCACCTCCTCTCCACAGAGGCACCCTATAGCAATCACCAGCCTCTTTCTCACTGACCCCAGTCATACAACACAGACACCTGTCCGTTACCTGTGTCGGCCACACAGGCTCTCAGGCACCTCCTCTCCACAGAGGCACCCTATAGCAGTCACCAGCCTCTTTCTCACTGACCCCAGTCATACAACACAGACACCTGTCCGTTACCTGTGTCGCCACACAGGCTCTCAGGCACCTCCTCTCCACAGAGGCACCCTATAGCAATCACCAGCCTCTTTCTCACTGACCCCAGTCATACAACACAGACACCTGTCCGTTACCTGTGTCGTTCACACAGACTCTCAGGCACCTCCTCTCCACAGAGGCACCCTATAGCAATCACCAGCCTCTTTCTCACTGACCCCAGTCATACAACACAGACACCTGTCCGTTACCTGTGTCGTTCACACAGGCTCTCAGGCACCTCCTCTCCACAGAGGCACCCTATAGCAATCACCAGTCTCTTTCTCACTGACCCCAGTCATACAACACAGACACCTGTCCGTTACCTGTGTCGTTCACACAGGCTCTCAGGCACCTCCTCTCCACAGAGGCACCCTATAGCAATCACCAGTCTCTTTCTCACTGACCCCAGTCATACAACACAGACACCTGTCCGTTACCTGTGTCGGCCACACAGGCTCTCAGGCACCTCCTCTCCACAGAGGCACCCTATAGCAATCACCAGCCTCTTTCTCACTGACCCCAGTCATACAACACTGACACCTGTCCGTTACCTGTGTCGGCCACACAGGCTCTCAGGCACCTCCTCTCCACAGAGGCACCCTATAGCAATCACCAGTCTCTTTCTCACTGACCCGAGTCACACAACACAGACACCTGTCCGTTACCTGTGTCGTTCACACAGGCTCTCAGGCACCTCCTCTCCACAGAGGCACCCTATAGCAATCACCAGTCTCTTTCTCACTGACCCCAGTCATACAACACAGACACCTGTCCGTTACCTGTGTCGTTCACACAGGCTCTCTGGCACCTCCTCTCCACAGAGGCATCCTATAGCAATCACCAGCCTCTTTCTCACTGACCCCAGTCATACAACACAGACACCTGTCCGTTACCTGTGTCGTTCACACAGGCTCTCTGGCACCTCCTCTCCACAGAGGCACCCTATAGCAATCACCAGCCTCTTTCTCACTGACCCCAGTCATACAACACAGACACCTGTCCGTTACCTGTGTCGCCACACAGGCTCTCAGGCACCTCCTCTCCACAGAGGCACCCTATAGCAATCACCAGTCTCTTTCTCACTGACCCCAGTCACACAACACAGACACCTGTCCGTTACCTGTGTCGTTCACACAGGCTCTCTGGCACCTCCTCTCCACAGAGGCACCCTATAGCAATCACCAGCCTCTTTCTCACTGACCCCAGTCATACAACACAGACACCTGTCCGTTACCTGTGTCGCCACACAGGCTCTCAGGCACCTCCTCTCCACAGAGGCACCCTATAGCAATCACCAGTCTCTTTCTCACTGACCCCAGTCATACAACACAGACACCTGTCCGTTACCTGTGTCGTTCACACAGGCTCTCAGGCACCTCCTCTCCACAGAGGCACCCTATAGCAATCACCAGTCTCTTTCTCACTGACCCCAGTCATACAACACAGACACCTGTCCGTTACCTGTGTCGCCACACAGGCTCTCAGGCACCTCCTCTCCACAGAGGCACCCTATAGCAATCACCAGTCTCTTTCTCACTGACCCCAGTCATACAACACAGACACCTGTCCGTTACCTGTGTCGTTCACACAGGCTCTCTGGCACCTCCTCTCCACAGAGGCACCCTATAGCAATCACCAGCCTCTTTCTCACTGACCCCAGTCATACAACACAGACACCTGTCCGTTACCTGTGTCGCCACACAGGCTCTCAGGCACCTCCTCTCCACAGAGGCACCCTATAGCAATCACCAGCCTCTTTCTCACTGACCCCAGTCATACAACACAGACACCTGTCCGTTACCTGTGTCGCCACATAGGCTCTCAGGCACCTCCTCTCCACAGAGGCACCCTATAGCAATCACCAGTCTCTTTCTCACTGACCCCAGTCATACAACACAGACACCTGTCCGTTACCTGTGTCGCCACACAGGCTCTCAGGCACCTCCTCTCCACAGAGGCACCCTATAGCAATCACCAGTCTCTTTCTCACTGACCCCAGTCATACAACACAGACACCTGTCCGTTACCTGTGTCGCCACATAGGCTCTCAGGCACCTCCTCTCCACAGAGGCACCCTATAGCAATCACCAGCCTCTTTCTCACTGACCCCAGTCACACAACACAGACACCTGTCCGTTACCTGTGTCGGCCACACAGGCTCTCAGGCACCTCCTCTCCACAGAGGCACCCTATAGCAATCACCAGCCTCTTTCTCACTGACCCCAGTCATACAACACAGACACCTGTCCGTTACCTGTGTCAGCCACACAGGCTCTCAGGCACCTCCTCTCCACAGAGGCACCCTATAGCAATCACCTGTCTCTTTCTCACTGACCCCAGTCATACAACACAGACACCTGTCCGTTACCTGTGTCGGCCACACAGGCTCTCAGGCACCTCTTCTCCACAGAGGCACCCTATAGCAATCACCAGCCTCTTTCTCACTGACCCCAGTCATACAAAACAGACACCTGTCCGTTACCTGTGTCGGCCACACAGACTCTCAGGCACCTCCTCTCCACAGAGGCACCCTATAGCAATCACCAGCCTCTTTCTCACTGACCCCAGTCATACAACACAGATACCTGTCCGTTACCTGTGTCGGCCACATAGGCTCTCAGGCACCTCCTCTCCACAGAGGCACCCTATAGCAATCACCAGCCTCTTTCTCACTGACCCCAGTCATACAACACAGATACCTGTCCGTTACCTGTGTCGGCCACACAGGCTCTCAGGCACCTCCTCTCCACAGAGGCACCCTATAGCAATCACCAGCCTCTTTCTCACTGACCCCAGTCATACAACACAGACACCTGTCCGTTACCTGTGTCGGCCACACAGGCTCTCAGGCACCTCCTCTCCACAGAGGCACCCTATAGCAATCACCAGTCTCTTTCTCACTGACCCCAGTCATACAACACAGATACCTGTCCGTTACCTGTTTCGGCCACACAGGCTCTCAGGCACCTCCTCTCCACAGAGGCACCATATAGCAATCACCAGCCTCTTTCTCACTGACCCCAGTCATACAACACAGACACCTGTCCGTTACCTGTGTCGGCCACACAGGCTCTCAGGCACCTCCTCTCCACAGAGGCACCCTATAGCAATCACCAGTCTCTTTCTCACTGACCCCAGTCATACAACACAGATACCTGTCCGTTACCTGTGTCGGCCACACAGGCTCTCAGGCACCTCCTCTCCACAGAGGCACCCAATAGCAATCACCAGCCTCTTTCTCACTGACCCCAGTCATACAACACAGACACCTGTCCGTTACCTGTGTCGGCCACACAGGCTCTCAGGCACCTCCTCTCCACAGAGGCACCCTATAGCAATCACCAGCCTCTTTCTCACTGACCCCAGTCATACAACACAGATACCTGTCCGTTACCTGTTTCGGCCACACAGGCTCTCAGGCACCTCCTCTCCACAGAGGCACCCTATAGCAATCACCAGTCTCTTTCTCACTGACCCCAGTCATACAACACAGATACCTGTCCGTTACCTGTGTCGGCCACATAGGCTCTCAGGCACCTCCTCTCCACAGAGGCACCCTATAGCAATCACCAGCCTCTTTCTCACTGACCCCAGTCATACAACACAGATACCTGTCCGTTACCTGTTTCGGCCACACAGGCTCTCAGGCACCTCCTCTCCACAGAGGCACCCTATAGCAATCACCAGCCTCTTTCTCACTGACCCCAGTCATACAACACAGACACCTGTCCGTTACCTGTGTCGGCCACACAGGCTCTCAGGCACCTCTTCTCCACAGAGGCACCCTATAGCAATCACCAGCCTCTTTCTCACTGACCCCAGTCATACAAAACAGACACCTGTCCGTTACCTGTGTCGGCCACACAGACTCTCAGGCACCTCCTCTCCACAGAGGCACCCTATAGCAATCACCAGCCTCTTTCTCACTGACCCCAGTCATACAACACAGATACCTGTCCGTTACCTGTGTCGGCCACATAGGCTCTCAGGCACCTCCTCTCCACAGAGGCACCCTATAGCAATCACCAGCCTCTTTCTCACTGACCCCAGTCATACAACACAGATACCTGTCCGTTACCTGTGTCGGCCACACAGGCTCTCAGGCACCTCCTCTCCACAGAGGCACCCTATAGCAATCACCAGTCTCTTTCTCACTGACCCCAGTCATACAACACAGATACCTGTCCGTTACCTGTTTCGGCCACACAGGCTCTCAGGCACCTCCTCTCCACAGAGGCACCCTATAGCAATCACCAGCCTCTTTCTCACTGACCCCAGTCATACAACACAGATACCTGTCCGTTACCTGTTTCGGCCACACAGGCTCTCAGGCACCTCCTCTCCACAGAGGCACCCTATAGCAATCACCAGCCTCTTTCTCACTGACCCCAGTCATACAACACAGATACCTGTCCGTTACCTGTGTCGGCCACATAGGCTCTCAGGCACCTCCTCTCCACAGAGGCACCCTATAGCAATCACCAGTCTCTTTCTCACTGACCCCAGTCATACAACACAGATACCTGTCCGTTACCTGTTTCGGCCACACAGGCTCTCAGGCACCTCCTCTCCACAGAGGCACCCTATAGCAATCACCAGCCTCTTTCTCACTGACCCCAGTCATACAACACAGATACCTGTCCGTTACCTGTTTCGGCCACACAGGCTCTCAGGCACCTCCTCTCCACAGAGGCACCCTATAGCAATCACCAGTCTCTTTCTCACTGACCCCAGTCATACAACACAGATACCTGTCCGTTACCTGTGTCGGCCACATAGGCTCTCAGGCACCTCCTCTCCACAGAGGCACCCTATAGCAATCACCAGCCTCTTTCTCACTGACCCCAGTCATACAACACAGATACCTGTCCGTTACCTGTTTCGGCCACACAGGCTCTCAGGCACCTCCTCTCCACAGAGGCACCCTATAGCAATCACCAGCCTCTTTCTCACTGACCCCAGTCATACAACACAGACACCTGTCCGTTACCTGTGTCGGCCACACAGGCTCTCAGGCACCTCCTCTCCACAGAGGCACCCTATAGCAGTCACCAGTCTCTTTCTCACTGACCCCAGTCATACAACACAGACACCTGTCCGTTACCTGTGTCGTCCACACAGGCTCTCAGGCACCTCCTCTCCACAGAGGCACCCTATAGCAATCACCAGTCTCTTTCTCACTGACCCCAGTCATACAACACAGACACCTGTCCGTTACCTGTGTCGTCCACACAGGCTCTCAGGCACCTCCTCTCCACAGAGGCATCCTATAGCAATCACCAGCCTCTTTCTCACTGAACCCAGTCATACAACACAGACACCTGTCCGTTACCTGTGTCGGCCACACAGACTCTCAGGCACCTCCTCTCCACAGAGGCACCCTATAGCAATCACCAGTCTCTTTCTCACTGACCCCAGTCATACAACACAGACACCTGTCCGTTACCTGTGTCAGCCACACAGGCTCTCAGGCACCTCCTCTCCACAGAGGCACCCTATAGCAATCACCAGCCTCTTTCTCACTGACCCCAGTCATACAACACAGACACCTGTCCGTTACCTGTGTCGGCCACACAGACTCTCAGGCACCTCCTCTCCACAGAGGCACCCTATAGCAATCACCAGCCTCTTTCTCACTGACCCCAGTCATACAACACAGACACCTGTCCGTTACCTGTGTCGGCCACACAGGCTCTCAGGCACCTCCTCTCCACAGAGGCACCCTATAGCAATCACCAGCCTCTTTCTCACTGACCCCAGTCATACAACACAGACACCTGTCCGTTACCTGTGTCGCCACACAGGCTCTCAGGCACCTCCTCTCCACAGAGGCACCCTATAGCAATCACCAGCCTCTTTCTCACTGACCCCAGTCATACAACACTGACATCTGTCCGTTACCTGTGTCGGCCACACAGGCTCTCAGGCACCTCCTCTCCACAGAGGCACCCTATAGCAATCACCAGCCTCTTTCTCACTGACCCCAGTCACACAACACAGACACCTGTCCGTTACCTGTGTCGGCCACACAGGATCTCAGGCACCTCCTCTCCACAGAGGCACCCTATAGCAATCACCAGTCTCTTTCTCACTGACCCCAGTCACACAACACAGACACCTGTCCGTTACCTGTGTCGGCCACACAGGCTCTCAGGCACCTCCTCTCCACAGAGGCACCCTATAGCAATCACCAGCCTCTTTCTCACTGACCCCAGTCATACAACACAGACACCTGTCCGTTACCTGTGTCGCCACACAGGCTCTCAGGCACCTCCTCTCCACAGAGGCACCCTATAGCAATCACCAGCCTCTTTCTCACTGACCCCAGTCATACAACACAGACACCTGTCCGTTACCTGTGTCGGCCACACAGGCTCTCAGGCACCTCCTCTCCACAGAGTCACCCTATAGCAATCACCAGCCTCTTTCTCACTGACCCCAGTCACACAACACAGACACCTGTCCGTTACCTGTGTCGCCACACAGGCTCTCAGGCACCTCCTCTCCACAGAGGCACCCTATAGCAATCACCAGCCTCTTTCTCACTGACCCCAGTCACACAACACAGACACCTGTCCGTTACCTGTGTCGGCCACACAGGATCTCAGGCACCTCCTCTCCACAGAGGCACCCTATAGCAATCACCAGTCTCTTTCTCACTGACCCCAGTCACACAACACAGACACCTGTCCGTTACCTGTGTCGGCCACACAGGCTCTCAGGCACCTCCTCTCCACAGAGGCACCCTATAGCAATCACCAGCCTCTTTCTCACTGACCCCAGTCATACAACACAGACACCTGTCCGTTACCTGTGTCAGCCACACAGGCTCTCAGGCACCTCCTCTCCACAGAGGCACCCTATAGCAATCACCTGTCTCTTTCTCACTGACCCCAGTCATACAACACAGACACCTGTCCGTTACCTGTGTCGGCCACACAGGCTCTCAGGCACCTCTTCTCCACAGAGGCACCCTATAGCAATCACCAGCCTCTTTCTCACTGACCCCAGTCATACAAAACAGACACCTGTCCGTTACCTGTGTCGGCCACACAGACTCTCAGGCACCTCCTCTCCACAGAGGCACCCTATAGCAATCACCAGCCTCTTTCTCACTGACCCCAGTCATACAACACAGATACCTGTCCGTTACCTGTGTCGGCCACATAGGCTCTCAGGCACCTCCTCTCCACAGAGGCACCCTATAGCAATCACCAGTCTCTTTCTCACTGACCCCAGTCATACAAAACAGACACCTGTCCGTTACCTGTGTCGGACACACAGACTCTCAGGCACCTCCTCTCCACAGAGGCACCCTATAGCAATCACCAGCCTCTTTCTCACTGACCCCAGTCATACAACACAGATACCTGTCCGTTACCTGTGTCGGCCACACAGGCTCTCAGGCACCTCTTCTCCACAGAGGCACCCTATAGCAATCACCAGTCTCTTTCTCACTGACCCCAGTCATACAACACAGACACCTGTCCGTTACCTGTGTCAGCCACACAGGCTCTCAGGCACCTCCTCTCCACAGAGGCACCCTATAGCAATCACCAGCCTCTTTCTCACTGACCCCAGTCATACAACACAGACACCTGTCCGTTACCTGTGTCGGCCACACAGGCTCTCAGGCACCTCCTCTCCACAGAGGCACCCTATAGCAATCACCAGTCTCTTTCTCACTGACCCCAGTCATACAACACAGACACCTGTCCGTTACCTGTGTCGTCCACACAGGCTCTCAGGCACCTCCTCTCCACAGAGGCACCCTATAGCAATCACCAGTCTCTTTCTCACTGACCCCAGTCATACAACACAGACACCTGTCCGTTACCTGTGTCAGCCACACAGGCTCTCAGGCACCTCCTCTCCACAGAGGCACCCTATAGCAATCACCAGCCTCTTTCTCACTGACCCCAGTCATACAACACAGATACCTGTCCGTTACCTGTGTCGGCCACATAGGCTCTCAGGCACCTCCTCTCCACAGAGGCACCCTATAGCAATCACCAGTCTCTTTCTCACTGACCCCAGTCATACAAAACAGACACCTGTCCTTTACCTGTGTCGGCCACACAGACTCTCAGGCACCTCCTCTCCACAGAGGCACCCTATAGCAATCACCAGCCTCTTTCTCACTGACCCCAGTCATACAACACAGATACCTGTCCGTTACCTGTGTCGGCCACACAGGCTCTCAGGCACCTCTTCTCCACAGAGGCACCCTATAGCAATCACCAGTCTCTTTCTCACTGACCCCAGTCATACAACACAGACACCTGTCCGTTACCTGTGTCAGCCACACAGGCTCTCAGGCACCTCCTCTCCACAGAGGCACCCTATAGCAATCACCAGCCTCTTTCTCACTGACCCCAGTCATACAACACAGACACCTGTCCGTTACCTGTGTCGGCCACACAGGCTCTCAGGCACCTCCTCTCCACAGAGGCACCCTATAGCAATCACCAGTCTCTTTCTCACTGACCCCAGTCATACAACACAGACACCTGTCCGTTACCTGTGTCGTCCACACAGGCTCTCAGGCACCTCCTCTCCACAGAGGCATCCTATAGCAATCACCAGCCTCTTTCTCACTGACCCCAGTCATACAACACAGACACCTGTCCGTTACCTGTGTCGGCCACACAGACTCTCAGGCACCTCCTCTCCACAGAGGCACCCTATAGCAATCACCAGTCTCTTTCTCACTGACCCCAGTCATACAACACAGACACCTGTCCGTTACCTGTGTCAGCCACACAGGCTCTCAGGCACCTCCTCTCCACAGAGGCACCCTATAGCAATCACCAGCCTCTTTCTCACTGACCCCAGTCATACAACACAGACACCTGTCCGTTACCTGTGTCGGCCACACAGACTCTCAGGCACCTCCTCTCCACAGAGGCACCCTATAGCAATCACCAGCCTCTTTCTCACTGACCCCAGTCATACAACACAGACACCTGTCCGTTACCTGTGTCGGCCACACAGGCTCTCAGGCACCTCCTCTCCACAGAGGCACCCTATAGCAATCACCAGCCTCTTTCTCACTGACCCCAGTCATACAACACAGACACCTGTCCGTTACCTGTGTCGCCACACAGGCTCTCAGGCACCTCCTCTCCACAGAGGCACCCTATAGCAATCACCAGCCTCTTTCTCACTGACCCCAGTCACACAACACAGACACCTGTCCGTTACCTGTGTCGCCACACAGGCTCTCAGGCACCTCCTCTCCACAGAGGCACCCTATAGCAATCACCAGCCTCTTTCTCACTGACCCCAGTCACACAACACAGACACCTGTCCGTTACCTGTGTCGGCCACACAGGCTCTCAGGCACCTCCTCTCCACAGAGGCACCCTATAGCAATCACCAGCCTCTTTCTCACTGACCCCAGTCATACAACACAGACACCTGTCCGTTACCTGTGTCAGCCACACAGGCTCTCAGGCACCTCCTCTCCACAGAGGCACCCTATAGCAATCACCTGTCTCTTTCTCACTGACCCCAGTCATACAACACAGACACCTGTCCGTTACCTGTGTCGGCCACACAGGCTCTCAGGCACCTCTTCTCCACAGAGGCACCCTATAGCAATCACCAACCTCTTTCTCACTGACCCCAGTCATACAAAACAGACACCTGTCCGTTACCTGTGTCGGCCACACAGACTCTCAGGCACCTCCTCTCCACAGAGGCACCCTATAGCAATCACCAGCCTCTTTCTCACTGACCCCAGTCATACAACACAGATACCTGTCCGTTACCTGTGTCGGCCACATAGGCTCTCAGGCACCTCCTCTCCACAGAGGCACCCTATAGCAATCACCAGTCTCTTTTTCACTGACCCCAGTCATACAAAACAGACACCTGTCCGTTACCTGTGTCGGCCACACAGACTCTCAGGCACCTCCTCTCCACAGAGGCACCCTATAGCAATCACCAGCCTCTTTCTCACTGACCCCAGTCATACAACACAGATACCTGTCCGTTACCTGTGTCGGCCACACAGGCTCTCAGGCACCTCTTCTCCACAGAGGCACCCTATAGCAATCACCAGTCTCTTTCTCACTGACCCCAGTCATACAACACAGACACCTGTCCGTTACCTGTGTCAGCCACACAGGCTCTCAGGCACCTCCTCTCCACAGAGGCACCCTATAGCAATCACCAGCCTCTTTCTCACTGACCCCAGTCATACAAAACAGACACCTGTCCGTTACCTGTGTCGGCCACACAGACTCTCAGGCACCTCCTCTCCACAGAGGCACCCTATAGCAATCACCAGCCTCTTTCTCACTGACCCCAGTCATACAACACAGATACCTGTCCGTTACCTGTGTCGGCCACACAGGCTCTCAGGCACCTCTTCTCCACAGAGGCACCCTATAGCAATCACCAGTCTCTTTCTCACTGACCCCAGTCATACAACACAGACACCTGTCCGTTACCTGTGTCGGCCACACAGGCTCTCAGGCACCTCCTCTCCACAGAGGCACCCTATAGCAATCACCAGTCTCTTTCTCACTGACCCCAGTCATACAACACTGACACCTGTCCGTTACCTGTGTCGGCCACACAGGCTCTCAGGCACCTCCTCTCCACAGAGGCACCCTATAGCAATCACCAGTCTCTTTCTCACTGACCCCAGTCATACAACACAGACACCTGTCCGTTACCTGTGTCGGCCACACAGGCTCTCAGGCACCTCCTCTCCACAGAGGCACCCTATAGCAATCACCAGTCTCTTTCTCACTGACCCCAGTCATACAACACAGACACCTGTCCGTTACCTGTGTCAGCCACACAGACTCTCAGGCACCTCCTCTCCACAGAGGCACCCTATAGCAATCACCAGTCTCTTTCTCACTGACCCCAGTCATACAACACAGACACCTGTCCGTTACCTGTGTCGGCCACACAGGCTCTCAGGCACCTCCTCTCCACAGAGGCGCCCTATAGCAATCACCAGCCTCTTTCTCACTGACCCCAGTCATACAACACAGACACCTGTCCGTTACCTGTGTCGGCCACACAGACTCTCAGGCACCTCCTCTCCACAGAGGCACCCTATAGCAATCACCAGTCTCTTTCTCACTGACCCCAGTCATACAACACAGACACCTGTCCGTTACCTGTGTCAGGAACACAGGCTCTCAGGCACCTCCTCTCCACAGAGGCACCCTATAGCAATCACCAGTCTCTTTCTCACTGACCCCAGTCATACAACACAGACACCTGTCCGTTACCTGTGTCGGCCACACAGGCTCTCAGGCACCTCCTCTCCACAGAGGCACCCTATAGCAATCACCAGCCTCTTTCTCACTGACCCCAGTCATACAACACTGACACCTGTCTGTTACCTGTGTCGGCCACACAGGCTCTCAGGCACCTCCTCTCCACAGAGGCACCCTATAGCAATCACCAGCCTCTTTCTCACTGACCCCAGTCATACAACGCAGACTCCTGTCCGTTCCCTGTGTCGTTCACACAGGCTCTCTGGCACCTCCTCTCCACAGAGGCACCCTATAGCAATCACCAGCCTCTTTCTCACTGACCCCAGTCATACAACGCAGACTCCTGTCCGTTACCTGTGTCGTTCACACAGGCTCTCTGGCACCTCCTCTCCACAGAGGCACCCTATAGCAATCACCAGCCTCTTTCTCACTGACCCCAGTCATACAACACAGACACCTGTCCGTTACCTGTGTCAGGAACACAGGCTCTCAGGCACCTCCTCTCCACAGAGGCACCCTATAGCAATCACCAGCCTCTTTCTCACTGACCCCAGTCATACAACACAGACACCTGTCCGTTACCTGTGTCAGGAACACAGGCTCTCTGGCACCTCCTCTCCACAGAGGCACCCTATAGCAATCACCAGTCTCTTTCTCACTGACCCCAGTCATACAACACAGACACCTGTCCGTTACCTGTGTCGTTCACACAGGCTCTCTGGCACCTCCTCTCCACAGAGGCACCCTATAGCAATCACCAGTCTCTTTCTCACTGACCCCAGTCATACAACACAGACACCTGTCCGTTACCTGTGTCGTTCACACAGGCTCTCAGGCACCTCCTCTCCACAGAGGCACCCTACAGCAATCACCAGCCTCTTTCTCACTGACCCCAGTCATACAACACAGACACCTGTCCGTTACCTGTGTCGGCCACACAGGCTCTCAGGCACCTCCTCTCCACAGAGGCACCCTATAGCAATCACCAGCCTCTTTCTCACTGACCCCAGTCATACAACACAGACACCTGTCCGTTACCTGTGTCGGCCACACAGACTCTCAGGCACCTCCTCTCCACAGAGGCACCCTATAGGAATCACCAGCCTCTTTCTCACTGACCCCAGTCATACAACACAGACACCTGTCCGTTACCTGTGTCGGCCACACAGACTCTCAGGCACCTCCTCTCCACAGAGGCACCCTATAGCAATCACCAGTCTCTTTCTCACTGACCCCAGTCATACAACACAGACACCTGTCCGTTACCTGTGTCGGCCACACAGACTCTCAGGCACCTCCTCTCCACAGAGGCACCCTATAGCAATCACCAGCCTCTTTCTCACTGACCCCAGTCATACAACACAGACACCTGTCCGTTACCTGTGTCGTTCACACAGGCTCTCAGGCACCTCCTCTCCACAGAGGCACCCTATAGCAATCACCAGCCTCTTTCTCACTGACCCCAGTCATACAACACAGACACCTGTCCGTTACCTGTGTCGGCCACACAGGCTCTCAGGCACCTCCTCTCCACAGAGGCACCCTATAGCAATCACCAGCCTCTTTCTCACTGACCCCAGTCATACAACGCAGACTCCTGTCCGTTACCTGTGTCGTTCACACAGGCTCTCTGGCACCTCCTCTCCACAGAGGCATCCTATAGCAATCACCAGTCTCTTTCTCACTGACCCCAGTCACACAACACAGACACCTGTCCGTTACCTGTGTCGTTCACACAGGCTCTCTGGCACCTCCTCTCCACAGAGGCATCCTATAGCAATCACCAGTCTCTTTCTCACTGACCCCAGTCACACAACACAGACACCTGTCCGTTACCTGTGTCGGCCACACAGACTCTCAGGCACCTCCTCTCCACAGAGGCACCCTATAGCAATCACCAGCCTCTTTCTCACTGACCCCAGTCATACAACACAGACACCTGTCCGTTACCTGTGTCGTTCACACAGGCTCTCAGGCACCTCCTCTCCACAGAGGCACCCTATAGCAATCACCAGGCTCTTTCTCACTGACCCCAGTCATACAACACAGACACCTGTCCGTTACCTGTGTCGGCCACACAGGCTTTCAGGCACCTCCTCTCCACAGAGGCACCCTATAGCAATCACCAGTCTCTTTCTCACTGACCCCAGTCATACAACACAGACACCTGTCCGTTACCTGTGTCGGCCACACAGGCTCTCAGGCACCTCCTCTCCACAGAGGCACCCTATAGCAATCACCAGCCTCTTTCTCACTGACCCCAGTCATACAACACAGACACCTGTCCGTTACCTGTGTCGGCCACACAGGCTCTCAGGCACCTCCTCTCCACAGAGGCACCCTATAGCAATCACCAGGCTCTTTCTCACTGACCCCAGTCATACAACACAGACACCTGTCCGTTACCTGTGTCGGCCACACAGGCTCTCAGGCACCTCCTCTCCACAGAGGCACCCTATAGCAATCACCAGGCTCTTTCTCACTGACCCCAGTCATACAACGCAGACTCCTGTTCGTTACCTGTGTCGGCCACACAGGCTCTCAGGCACCTCCTCTCCACAGAGGCACCCTATAGCAATCACCAGCCTCTTTCTCACTGACCCCAGTCATACAACACAGACACCTGTCCGTTACCTGTGTCGGCCACACAGGCTCTCAGGCACCTCCTCTCCACAGAGGCACCCTATAGCAATCACCAGCCTCTTTCTCACTGACCCCAGTCATACAACACAGACACCTGTCCGTTACCTGTGTCGGCCACACAGACTCTCTGGCACCTCCTCTCCACAGAGGCACCCTATAGCAATCACCAGCCTCTTTCTCACTGACCCCAGTCATACAACACAGACACCTGTCCGTTACCTGTGTCGGCCACACAGACTCTCTGGCACCTCCTCTCCACAGAGGCACCCTATAGCAATCACCTGTCTCTTTCTCACTGACCCCAGTCATACAACACAGACTCCTGTCCGTTACCTGTGTCGGCCACACAGGCTCTCTGGCACCTCCTCTCCACAGAGGCACCCTATAGCAATCACCAGCCTCTTTCTCACTGACCCCAGTCATACAACACAGACTCCTGTCCGTTACCTGTGTCGGCCACACAGGCTCTCAGGCACCTCCTCTCCACAGAGGCACCCTATAGCAATCACCAGCCTCTTTCTCACTGACCCCAGTCATACAACACAGACTCCTGTCCGTTACCTGTGTCGGCCACACAGACTCTCTGGCACCTCCTCTCCACAGAGGCACCCTATAGCAATCACCAGCCTCTTTCTCACTGACCCCAGTCATACAACACAGACTCCTGTCCGTTACCTGTGTCGGCCACACAGACTCTCTGGCACCTCCTCTCCACAGAGGCACCCTATAGCAATCACCAGTCTCTTTCTCACTGACCCCAGTCAGACAACACAGACACCTGTCCGTTACCTGTGTCGGCCACACAGGCTCTCAGGCACCTCCTCTCCACAGAGGCACCCTATAGCAATCACCAGCCTCTTTCTCACTGACCCCAGTCACACAACACAGACAAATGTCCGTTACCTGTGTCGGCCACACAGGCTCTCAGGCACCTCCTCTCCACAGAGGCACCCTATAGCAATCACCAGCCTCTTTCTCACTGACCCCAGTCACACAACACAGACACCTGTCCGTTACCTGTGTCGGCCACACAGGCTCTCAGGCACCTCCTCTCCACAGAGGCACCCTATAGCAATCACCAGCCTCTTTCTCACTGACCCCAGTCACACAACACAGACACCTGTCCGTTACCTGTGTCGGCCACACAGGCTCTCAGGCACCTCCTCTCCACAGAGGCACCCTATAGCAATCACCAGTCTCTTTCTCACTGACCCCAGTCATACAACACAGACACCTGTCCATTACCTGTGTCGGCCACACAGGCTCTCAGGCACCTCCTCTCCACAGAGGCACCCTATAGCAATCACCTGTCTCTTTCTCACTGACCCCAGTCATACAACACAGACACCTGTCCGTTACCTGTGTCGGCCACACAGGCTCTCAGGCACCTCCTCTCCACAGAGGCACCCTATAGCAATCACCAGCCTCTTTCTCACTGACCCCAGTCATACAACACAGACACCTGTCCGTTACCTGTGTCGTTCACACAGGCTCTCAGGCACCTCCTCTCCACAGAGGCACCCTATAGCAATCACCAGTCTCTTTCTCACTGACCCCAGTCATACAACACAGACACCTGTCCATTACCTGTGTCGGCCACACAGGCTCTCAGGCACCTCCTCTCCACAGAGGCACCCTATAGCAATCACCAGCCTCTTTCTCACTGACCCCAGTCACACAACACAGACACCTGTCCGTTACCTGTGTCGGCCACACAGGCTCTCAGGGACCTCCTCTCCACAGAGGCACCCTATAGCAATCACCAGCCTCTTTCTCACTGACCCCAGTCATACAACACAGACACCTGTCCGTTACCTGTGTCAGCCACACAGGCTCTCAGGCACCTCCTCTCCACAGAGGCACCCTATAGCAATCACCAGCCTCTTTCTCACTGACCCCAGTCATACAACACAGACACCTGTCCATTACCTGTGTCGGCCACACAGGCTCTCAGGCACCTCCTCTCCACAGAGGCACCCTATAGCAATCACCAGCCTCTTTCTCACTGACCCCAGTCACACAACACAGACACCTGTCCGTTACCTGTGTCGGCCACACAGGCTCTCAGGGACCTCCTCTCCACAGAGGCACCCTATAGCAATCACCTGTCTCTTTCTCACTGACCCCAGTCACACAACACAGACTCCTGTCCGTTACCTGTGTCGGCCACACAGGCTCTCTGGCACCTCCTATCCACAGAGGCACCCTATAGCAATCACCTGTCTCTTTCTCACTGACCCCAGTCATACAACACAGACACCTGTCCGTTACCTGTGTCGGCCACACAGACTCTCAGGCACCTCCTCTCCACAGAGGCACCCTATAGCAATCACCAGCCTCTTTCTCACTGACCCCAGTCATACAACACAGACACCTGTCCATTACCTGTGTCGGCCACACAGGCTCTCAGGCACCTCCTCTCCACAGAGGCACCCTATAGCAATCACCAGCCTCTTTCTCACTGACCCCAGTCACACAACACAGACACCTGTCCGTTACCTGTGTCGGCCACACAGGCTCTCAGGCACCTCCTCTCCACAGAGGCACCCTATAGCAATCACCAGCCTCTTTCTCACTGACCCCAGTCACACAACACAGACACCTGTCCGTTACCTGTGTCGGCCACACAGGCTCTCAGGCACCTCCTCTCCACAGAGGCACCCTATAGCAAACACCAGTCTCTTTCTCACTGACCCCAGTCATACAACACAGACACCTGTCCGTTACCTGTGTCAGCCACACAGGCTCTCAGGCACCTCCTCTCCACAGAGGCACCCTATAGCAATCACCAGCCTCTTTCTCACTGACCCCAGTCATACAACACAGACACCTGTCCGTTACCTGTGTCGGCCACACAGGCTCTCAGGCACCTCCTCTCCACAGAGGCACCTTATAGCAATCACCAGCCTCTTTCTCACTGACCCCAGTCACACAACACAGACACCTGTCCATTACCTGTGTCGGCCACACAGGCTCTCAGGCACCTCCTCTGCACAGAGGCACCCTATAGCAATCACCAGCCTCTTTCTCACTGACCCCAGTCACACAACACAGACACCTGTCCATTACCTGTGTCGGCCACACAGGCTCTCAGGCACCTCCTCTCCACAGAGGCACCCTATAGCAATCACCAGCCTCTTTCTCACTGACCCCAGTCACACAACACAGACACCTGTCCGTTACCTGTGTCGGCCACACAGGCTCTCAGGCACCTCCTCTCCACAGAGGCACCCTATAGCAATCACCAGCCTCTTTCTCACTGACCCCAGTCACACAACACAGACACCTGTCCGTTACCTGTGTCGGCCACACAGGCTCTCAGGCACCTCCTCTCCACAGAGGCACCCTATAGCAATCACCAGTCTCTTTCTCACTGACCCCAGTCACACAACACAGACACCTGTCCATTACCTGTGTCGGCCACACAGGCTCTCAGGCACCTCCTCTCCACAGAGGCACCCTATAGCAATCACCAGCCTCTTTCTCACTGACCCCAGTCACACAACACAGACACCTGTCCGTTACCTGTGTCGGCCACACAGGCTCTCAGGCACCTCCTCTCCACAGAGGCACCCTATAGCAATCACCAGCCTCTTTCTCACTGACCCCAGTCACACAACACAGACACCTGTCCGTTACCTGTGTCGGCCACACAGGCTCTCAGGCACCTCCTCTCCACAGAGGCACCCTATAGCAATCACCAGTCTCTTTCTCACTGACCCCAGTCATACAACACAGACACCTGTCCATTACCTGTGTCGGCCACACAGGCTCTCAGGCACCTCCTCTCCACAGAGGCACCCTATAGCAATCACCTGTCTCTTTCTCACTGACCCCAGTCATACAACACAGACACCTGTCCGTTACCTGTGTCGGCCACACAGGCTCTCAGGCACCTCCTCTCCACAGAGGCACCCTATAGCAATCACCAGCCTCTTTCTCACTGACCCCAGTCATACAACACAGACACCTGTCCGTTACCTGTGTCGTCCACACAGGCTCTCAGGCACCTCCTCTCCACAGAGGCACCCTATAGCAATCACCAGCCTCTTTCTCACTGACCCCAGTCATACAACACAGACACCTGTCCATTACCTGTGTCGGCCACACAGGCTCTCAGGCACCTCCTCTCCACAGAGGCACCCTATAGCAATCACCAGCCTCTTTCTCACTGACCCCAGTCACACAACACAGACACCTGTCCGTTACCTGTGTCGGCCACACAGGCTCTCAGGGACCTCCTCTCCACAGAGGCACCCTATAGCAATCACCAGCCTCTTTCTCACTGACCCCAGTCATACAACACAGACACCTGTCCGTTACCTGTGTCGTCCACACAGGCTCTCAGGCACCTCCTCTCCACAGAGGCACCCTATAGCAATCACCAGCCTCTTTCTCACTGACCCCAGTCATACAACACAGACACCTGTCCATTACCTGTGTCGGCCACACAGGCTCTCAGGCACCTCCTCTCCACAGAGGCACCCTATAGCAATCACCAGCCTCTTTCTCACTGACCCCAGTCACACAACACAGACACCTGTCCGTTACCTGTGTCGGCCACACAGGCTCTCAGGGACCTCCTCTCCACAGAGGCACCCTATAGCAATCACCTGTCTCTTTCTCACTGACCCCAGTCACACAACACAGACTCCTGTCCGTTACCTGTGTCGGCCACACAGGCTCTCTGGCACCTCCTATCCACAGAGGCACCCTATAGCAATCACCTGTCTCTTTCTCACTGACCCCAGTCATACAACACAGACACCTGTCCGTTACCTGTGTCGGCCACACAGACTCTCAGGCACCTCCTCTCCACAGAGGCACCCTATAGCAATCACCAGCCTCTTTCTCACTGACCCCAGTCATACAACACAGACACCTGTCCATTACCTGTGTCGGCCACACAGGCTCTCAGGCACCTCCTCTCCACAGAGGCACCCTATAGCAATCACCAGCCTCTTTCTCACTGACCCCAGTCACACAACACAGACACCTGTCCGTTACCTGTGTCGGCCACACAGGCTCTCAGGCACCTCCTCTCCACAGAGGCACCCTATAGCAATCACCAGCCTCTTTCTCACTGACCCCAGTCACACAACACAGACACCTGTCCGTTACCTGTGTCGGCCACACAGGCTCTCAGGCACCTCCTCTCCACAGAGGCACCCTATAGCAAACACCAGTCTCTTTCTCACTGACCCCAGTCATACAACACAGACACCTGTCCGTTACCTGTGTCAGCCACACAGGCTCTCAGGCACCTCCTCTCCACAGAGGCACCCTATAGCAATCACCAGCCTCTTTCTCACTGACCCCAGTCATACAACACAGACACCTGTCCGTTACCTGTGTCGGCCACACAGGCTCTCAGGCACCTCCTCTCCACAGAGGCACCTTATAGCAATCACCAGCCTCTTTCTCACTGACCCCAGTCACACAACACAGACACCTGTCCATTACCTGTGTCGGCCACACAGGCTCTCAGGCACCTCCTCTGCACAGAGGCACCCTATAGCAATCACCAGCCTCTTTCTCACTGACCCCAGTCACACAACACAGACACCTGTCCATTACCTGTGTCGGCCACACAGGCTCTCAGGCACCTCCTCTCCACAGAGGCACCCTATAGCAATCACCAGCCTCTTTCTCACTGACCCCAGTCACACAACACAGACACCTGTCCGTTACCTGTGTCGGCCACACAGGCTCTCAGGCACCTCCTCTCCACAGAGGCACCCTATAGCAATCACCAGCCTCTTTCTCACTGACCCCAGTCACACAACACAGACACCTGTCCGTTACCTGTGTCGGCCACACAGGCTCTCAGGCACCTCCTCTCCACAGAGGCACCCTATAGCAAACACCAGTCTCTTTCTCACTGACCCCAGCCATACAACACAGACACCTGTCCGTTACCTGTGTCGTTCACACAGGCTCTCAGGCACCTCCTCTCCACCGAGGCACCCTATAGCAATCACCAGTCTCTTTCTCACTGACCCCAGTCATACAACACAGACACCTGTCCGTTACCTGTGTCGGCCACACAGGCTCTCAGGCACCTCCTCTCCACAGAGGCACCCTATAGCAATCACCAGTCTCTTTCTCACTGACCCCAGTCATACAACACAGACACCTGTCCGTTACCTGTGTCGGCCACACAGGCTCTCAGGCACCTCCTCTCCACAGAGGCACCCTATAGCAATCACCAGCCTCTTTCTCACTGACCCCAGTCATACAACACAGACACCTGTCCGTTACCTGTGTCGGCCACACAGGCTCTGAGGCACCTCCTCTCCACAGAGGCACCCTATAGCAATTACCAGTCTCTTTCTCACTGACCCCAGTCATACAACACAGACACCTGTCCGTTACCTGTGTCGGCCACACAGGCTCTCAGGCACCTCCTCTCCACAGAGGCACCCTATAGCAATCACCAGTCTCTTTCTCACTGACCCCAGTCATACAACACAGACACCTGTCCGTTACCTGTGTCGGCCACACAGGCTCTCAGGCAACTCCTCTCCACAGAGGCACCCTATAGCAATCACCAGTCTCTTTCTCACTGACCCCAGTCATACAACACAGACACCTGTCCGTTACCTGTGTCGGCCACACAGGCTCTCAGGCACCTCCTCTCCACAGAGGCACCCTATAGCAATCACCAGTCTCTTTCTCACTGACCCCAGTCATACAACACAGACACCTGTCCGTTACCTGAGTCGGCCACACAGGCTCTCAGGCACCTCCTCTCCACAGAGGCACCCTATAGCAATCACCAGTCTCTTTCTCACTGACCCCAGTCATACAACACAGACACCTGTCCGTTACCTGTGTCGGCCACACAGGCTCTGAGGCACCTCCTCTCCACAGAGGCACCCTATAGCAATTACCAGTCTCTTTCTCACTGACCCCAGTCATACAACACAGACACCTGTCCGTTACCTGTGTCGGCCACACAGGCTCTCAGGCACCTCCTCTCCACAGAGACACCCTATAGCAATCACCATCCTCTTTCTCACTGACCCCAGTCATACAACACAGACACCTGTCCGTTACCTGTGTCGGCCACACCGGATCTCAGGCACCTCCTCTCCACAGAGGCACCCTATAGCAAACACCAGTCTCTTTCTCACTGACCCCAGTCATACAACACTGACACCTGTCCGTTACCTGTGTCGGCCACACAGGCTCTCAGGCACCTCCTCTCCACAGAGGCACCCTATAGCAATCACCAGCCTCTTTCTCACTGACCCCAGTCATACAACACAGACACCTGTCCGTTACCTATGTCGTTCACACAGGCTCTCAGGCACCTCCTCTCCACAGAGGCACCCTATAGCAATCACCAGTCTCTTTCTCACTGACCCCAGTCATACAACACAGACACCTGTCCGTTACCTGTGTCGGCCACACAGGCTCTCAGGCACCTCCTCTCCACAGAGGCACCCTATAGCAATCACCAGCCTCTTTCTCACTGACCCCAGTCATACAACACAGACACCTGTCCGTTACCTGTGTCGTTCACACAGGCTCTCAGGCACCTCCTCTCCACAGAGGCACCCTATAGCAATCACCAGCCTCTTTCTCACTGACCCCAGTCATACAACACTGACACCTGTCCGTTACCTGTGTCGTCCACACAGGCTCTCAGGCACCTCCTCTCCACAGAGGCACCCTATAGCAATCACCAGTCTCTTTCTCACTGACCCCAGTCATACAACACAGACACCTGTCCGTTACCTGTGTCGGCCACACAGGCTCTCAGGCACCTCCTCTCCACAGAGGCACCCTATAGCAATCACCAGCCTCTTTCTCACTGACCCCAGTCACACAACACAGACACCTGTCCGTTACCTGTGTCGGCCACACAGGCTCTCAGGCACCTCCTCTCCACAGAGGCACCCTATAGCAAACACCAGTCTCTTTCTCACTGACCCCAGTCATACAACACAGACACCTGTCCGTTACCTGTGTCAGCCACACAGGCTCTCAGGCACCTCCTCTCCACAGAGGCACCCTATAGCAATCACCAGCCTCTTTCTCACTGACCCCAGTCATACAACACAGACACCTGTCCGTTACCTGTGTCGGCCACACAGGCTCTCAGGCACCTCCTCTCCACAGAGGCACCTTATAGCAATCACCAGCCTCTTTCTCACTGACCCCAGTCATACAACACAGACACCTGTCCATTACCTGTGTCGGCCACACAGGCTCTCAGGCACCTCCTCTGCACAGAGGCACCCTATAGCAATCACCAGCCTCTTTCTCACTGACCCCAGTCACACAACACAGACACCTGTCCATTACCTGTGTCGGCCACACAGGCTCTCAGGCACCTCCTCTCCACAGAGGCACCCTATAGCAATCACCAGCCTCTTTCTCACTGACCCCAGTCACACAACACAGACACCTGTCCGTTACCTGTGTCGGCCACACAGGCTCTCAGGCACCTCCTCTCCACAGAGGCACCCTATAGCAATCACCAGCCTCTTTCTCACTGACCCCAGTCACACAACACAGACACCTGTCCGTTACCTGTGTCGGCCACACAGGCTCTCAGGCACCTCCTCTCCACAGAGGCACCCTATAGCAAACACCAGTCTCTTTCTCACTGACCCCAGCCATACAACACAGACACCTGTCCGTTACCTGTGTCGTTCACACAGGCTCTCAGGCACCTCCTCTCCACCGAGGCACCCTATAGCAATCACCAGTCTCTTTCTCACTGACCCCAGTCATACAACACAGACACCTGTCCGTTACCTGTGTCGGCCACACAGGCTCTCAGGCACCTCCTCTCCACAGAGGCACCCTATAGCAATCACCAGTCTCTTTCTCACTGACCCCAGTCATACAACACAGACACCTGTCCGTTGCCTGTGTCGGCCACACAGGCTCTCAGGCACCTCCTCTCCACAGAGGCACCCTATAGCAATCACCAGCCTCTTTCTCACTGACCCCAGTCATACAACACAGACACCTGTCCGTTACCTGTGTCGGCCACACAGGCTCTGAGGCACCTCCTCTCCACAGAGGCACCCTATAGCAATTACCAGTCTCTTTCTCACTGACCCCAGTCATACAACACAGACACCTGTCCGTTACCTGTGTCGGCCACACAGGCTCTCAGGCACCTCCTCTCCACAGAGGCACCCTATAGCAATCACCAGTCTCTTTCTCACTGACCCCAGTCATACAACACAGACACCTGTCCGTTACCTGTGTCGGCCACACAGGCTCTCAGGCAACTCCTCTCCACAGAGGCACCCTATAGCAATCACCAGTCTCTTTCTCACTGACCCCAGTCATACAACACAGACACCTGTCCGTTACCTGTGTCGGCCACACAGGCTCTCAGGCACCTCCTCTCCACAGAGGCACCCTATAGCAATCACCAGTCTCTTTCTCACTGACCCCAGTCATACAACACAGACACCTGTCCGTTACCTGAGTCGGCCACACAGGCTCTCAGGCACCTCCTCTCCACAGAGGCACCCTATAGCAATCACCAGTCTCTTTCTCACTGACCCCAGTCATACAACACAGACACCTGTCCGTTACCTGTGTCGGCCACACAGGCTCTGAGGCACCTCCTCTCCACAGAGGCACCCTATAGCAATTACCAGTCTCTTTCTCACTGACCCCAGTCATACAACACAGACACCTGTCCGTTACCTGTGTCGGCCACACAGGCTCTCAGGCACCTCCTCTCCACAGAGACACCCTATAGCAATCACCAGCCTCTTTCTCACTGACCCCAGTCATACAACACAGACACCTGTCCGTTACCTGTGTCGGCCACACCGGATCTCAGGCAACTCCTCTCCACAGAGGCACCCTATAGCAAACACCAGTCTCTTTCTCACTGACCCCAGTCATACAACACAGACACCTGTCCGTTACCTATGTCGTTCACACAGGCTCTCAGGCACCTCCTCTCCACAGAGGCACCCTATAGCAATCACCAGTCTCTTTCTCACTGACCCCAGTCATACAACACAGACACCTGTCCGTTACCTGTGTCGGCCACACAGGCTCTCAGGCACCTCCTCTCCACAGAGGCACCCTATAGCAATCACCAGCCTCTTTCTCACTGACCCCAGTCATACAACACAGACACCTGTCCGTTACCTGTGTCGCCACACAGGCTCTCAGGCACCTCCTCTCCACAGAGGCACCCTATAGCAATCACCAGCCTCTTTCTCACTGACCGCAGTCATACAACACAGACACCTGTCCGTTACCTGTGTCGCCACACAGGCTCTCAGGCACCTCCTCTCCACAGAGGCACCCTATAGCAATCACCAGCCTCTTTCTCACTGACCCCAGTCATACAACACAGACACCTGTCCGTTACCTGTGTCGTTCACACAGGCTCTCAGGCACCTCCTCTCCACAGAGGCACCCTATAGCAATCACCAGTCTCTTTCTCACTGACCCCAGTCATACAACACAGACACCTGTCCGTTACCTGTGTCGTTCACACAGGCTCTCAGGCACCTCCTCTCCACAGAGGCACCCTATAGCAATCACCAGCCTCTTTCTCACTGACCCCAGTCATACAACACTGACACCTGTCCGTTACCTGTGTCGTCCACACAGGCTCTCAGGCACCTCCTCTCCACAGAGGCACCCTATAGCAATCACCAGTCTCTTTCTCACTGACCCCAGTCATACAACACAGACACCTGTCCGTTACCTGTGTCGGCCACACAGGCTCTCAGGCACCTCCTCTCCACAGAGGCACCCTATAGCAATCACCAGCCTCTTTCTCACTGACCCCAGTCATACAACACTGACACCTGTCCGTTACCTGTGTCGGCCACACAGGCTCTCAGGCACCTCCTCTCCACAGAGGCACCCTATAGCAATCACCAGTCTCTTTCTCACTGACCCGAGTCACACAACACAGACACCTGTCCGTTACCTGTGTCGTTCACACAGGCTCTCAGGCACCTCCTCTCCACAGAGGCACCCTATAGCAATCACCAGTCTCTTTCTCACTGACCCCAGTCATACAACACAGACACCTGTCCGTTACCTGTGTCGTTCACACAGGCTCTCTGGCACCTCCTCTCCACAGAGGCACCCTATAGCAATCACCAGCCTCTTTCTCACTGACCCCAGTCATACAACACAGACACCTGTCCGTTACCTGTGTCGCCACACAGGCTCTCAGGCACCTCCTCTCCACAGAGGCACCCTATAGCAATCACCAGCCTCTTTCTCACTGACCCCAGTCACACAACACAGACACCTGTCCGTTACCTGTGTCGCCACACAGGCTCTCAGGCACCTCCTCTCCACAGAGGCGCCCTATAGCAATCACCAGCCTCTTTCTCACTGACCCCAGTCACACAACACAGACACCTGTCCGTTACCTGTGTCGCCACACAGGCTCTCAGGCACCTCCTCTCCACAGAGGCACCCTATAGCAATCACCAGCCTCTTTCTCACTGACCCCAGTCACACAACACAGACACCTGTCCGTTACCTGTGTCGGCCACACAGGCTCTCAGACACTTCCTCTCCACAGAGGCACCCTAGAGCAATCACCTGTCTCTTTCTCACTGACCCCAGTCATACAACACAGACACCTGTCCGTTACCTGTGTCGGCCACACAGGCTCTCAGGCACCTCTTCTCCACAGAGGCATCCTATAGCAATCACCAGCCTCTTTCTCACTGACCCCAGTCATACAACACAGACACCTGTCCGTTACCTGTGTCGGCCACACAGGCTCTCAGGCACCTCTTCTCCACAGAGGCACCCTATAGCAATCACCAGCCTCTTTCTCACTGACCCCAGTCATACAACACAGACACCTGTCCGTTACCTGTGTCGGCCACACAGACTCTCAGGCACCTCCTCTCCACAGAGGCACCCTATAGCAATCACCAGCCTCTTTCTCACTGACCCCAGTCATACAACACAGACACCTGTCCGTTACCTGTGTCGGCCACACAGGCTCTCAGGCACCTCCTCTCCACAGAGGCACCCTATAGCAATCACCAGTCTCTTTCTCACTGACCCCAGTCATACAACACAGACACCTGTCCGTTACCTGTGTCGTCCACACAGGCTCTCAGGCACCTCCTCTCCACAGAGGCACCCTATAGCAATCACCAGCCTCTTTCTCACTGACCCCAGTCATACAACACAGACACCTGTCCGTTACCTGTGTCGGCCACACAGGCTCTCAGGCACCTCCTCTCCACAGAGGCACCCTATAGCAATCACCAGTCTCTTTCTCACTGACCCCAGTCACACAACACAGACACCTGTCCGTTACCTGTGTCGGCCACACAGGCTCTCAGGCACCTCCTCTCCACAGAGGCACCCTATAGCAATCACCAGTCTCTTTCTCACTGACCCCAGTCATACAACACAGACACCTGTCCGTTACCTGTGTCGGCCACACAGGCTCTCAGGCACCTCCTCTCCACAGAGGCACCCTATAGCAATCACCAGCCTCTTTCTCACTGACCCCAGTCATACAACACAGACACCTGTCCGTTACCTGTGTCGGCCACACAGGCTCTCAGGCACCTCCTCTCCACAGAGGCACCCTATAGCAATCACCAGTCTCTTTCTCACTGACCCCAGTCATACAACACAGACACCTGTCCGTTACCTGTGTCGGCCACACAGGCTCTCAGGCACCTCCTCTCCACAGAGGCACCCTATAGCAATCACCAGCCTCTTTCTCACTGACCCCAGTCATACAACACAGACACCTGTCCGTTACCTGTGTCGGCCACACAGGCTCTCAGGCACCTCCTCTCCACAGAGGCATCCTATAGCAATCACCAGCCTCTTTCTCACTGACCCCAGTCATACAACACAGACACCTGTCCGTTACCTGTGTCGGCCACACAGGCTCTTAGGCACCTCCTCTCCATAGAGGCACCCTATAGCAATCACCAGCCTGTTTCTCACTGACCCCAGTCATACAACACAGACACCTGTCCGTTACCTGTGTCGGCCACACAGACTCTCAGGCACCTCCTCTCCACAGAGGCACCCTATAGCAATCACCAGCCTCTTTCTCACTGACCCCAGTCATACAACACAGACACCTGTCCGTTACCTGTGTCGGCCACACAGGCTCTCAGGCACCTCCTCTCCACAGAGGCATCCTATAGCAATCACCAGCCTCTTTCTCACTGACCACAGTCATACAACACAGACACCTGTCCGTTACCTGTGTCGGCCACACAGGCTCTTAGGCACCTCCTCTCCACAGAGGCACCCTATAGCAATCACCAGCCTCTTTCTCACTGACCCCAGTCATACAACACAGACACCTGTCTGTTACCTGTGTCGGCCACACAGGCTCTCAGGCACCTCCTCTCCACAGAGGCACCCTATAGCAATCACCAGCCTCTTTCTCACTGACCACAGTCATACAACACAGACACCTGTCCGTTACCTGTGTCGGCCACACAGGCTCTTAGGCACCTCCTCTCCACACAGGCACCCTATAGGAATCACCAGCCTCTTTCTCACTGACCCCAGTCATACAACACAGACACCTGTCCGTTACCTGTGTCGGCCATACAGGCTCTCAGGCACCTCCTCTCCACAGAGGCACCCTATAGCAATCACCAGCCTCTTTCTCACTGACCCCAGTCATACAACACAGACACCTGTCCGTTACCTGTGTCGGCCACACAGGCTCTTAGGCACCTCCTCTCCACAGAGGCACCCTATAGCAATCACCAGCCTCTTTCTCACTGACCCCAGTCATACAACACAGACACCTGTCTGTTACCTGTGTCGGCCACACAGGCTCTCAGGCACCTCCTCTCCACAGAGGCACCCTATAGCAATCACCAGCCTGTTTCTCACTGACCCCAGTCATACAACACAGACACCTGTCTGTTACCTGTGTCGGCCACACAGGCTCTCAGGCACCTCCTCTCCACAGAGGCACCCTATAGCAATCACCAGCCTCTTTCTCACTGACCCCAGTCATACAACACAGACACCTGTCGGTTACCTGTGTCGGCCACACAGACTCTCAGGCACCTCCTCTCCACAGAGGCACCCTATAGCAATCACCAGTCTCTTTCTCACTGACCCCAGTCATACAACACAGACACCTGTCGGTTACCTGTGTCGGCCACACAGACTCTCAGGCACCTCCTCTCCACAGAGGCACCCTATAGCAATCACCAGTCTCTTTCTCACTGACCCCAGTCATACAACACAGACACCTGTCCGTTACCTGTGTCGTTCACACAGGCTCTCAGGCACCTCCTCTCCACAGAGGCATCCTATAGCAATCACCAGCCTCTTTCTCACTGACCCCAGTCATACAACACAGACACCTGTCCGTTACCTGTGTCGTCCACACAGGCTCTCAGGCACCTCCTCTCCACAGAGGCATCCTATAGCAATCACCAGCCTCTTTCTCACTGACCCCAGTCATACAACACAGACACCTGTCCGTTACCTGTGTCGGCCACACAGACTCTCAGGCACCTCCTCTCCACAGAGGCACCCTATAGCAATCACCAGCCTCTTTCTCACTGACCCCAGTCATACAACACAGATACCTGTCCGTTACCTGTGTCGGCCACACAGACTCTCAGGCACCTCCTCTCCACAGAGGCACCCTATAGCAATCACC
This sequence comes from Dendrobates tinctorius, assembly GCF_039654945.1. Classification (NCBI taxonomy): domain Eukaryota; kingdom Metazoa; phylum Chordata; class Amphibia; order Anura; family Dendrobatidae; genus Dendrobates; species Dendrobates tinctorius. The sequence goes on from NW_027361813.1 coordinate 101,279, forward strand.
AGCCTCTTTCTCACTGACCCCAGTCATACAACACAGACACCTGTCCGTTACCTGTGTCGGCCACACAGGCTCTCAGGCACCTCCTCTCCACAGAGGCACCCTATAGCAATCACCAGCCTCTTTCTCACTGACCCCAGTCATACAACACAGACACCTGTCTGTTACCTGTGTCGGCCACACAGGCTCTCAGGCACCTCCTCTCCACAGAGGCACCCTATAGCAATCACCAGTCTCTTTCTCACTGACCCCAGTCATACAACACAGACACCTGTCGGTTACCTGTGTCGGCCACACAGACTCTCAGGCACCTCCTCTCCACAGAGGCACCCTATAGCAATCACCAGCCTCTTTCTCACTGACCCCAGTCATACAACACAGACACCTGTCGGTTACCTGTGTCGGCCACACAGACTCTCAGGCACCTCCTCTCCACAGAGGCACCCTATAGCAATCACCAGTCTCTTTCTCACTGACCCCAGTCATACAACACAGACACCTGTCCGTTACCTGTGTCGTTCACACAGGCTCTCTGGCACCTCCTCTCCACAGAGGCACCCTATAGCAATCACCAGCCTCTTTCTCACTGACCCCAGTCATACAACACAGACACCTGTCCGTTACCTGTGTCAGCCACACAGGCTCTCAGGCACCTCCTCTCCACAGAGGCACCCTATAGCAATCACCAGTCTCTTTCTCACTGACCCCAGTCATACAACACAGACACCTGTCCGTTACCTGTGTCGCCACACAGGCTCTCAGGCACCTCCTCTCCACAGAGGCACCCTATAGCAATCACCAGCCTCTTTCTCACTGACCCCAGTCATACAACACAGACACCTGTCCGTTACCTGTGTCAGCCACACAGGCTCTCAGGCACCTCCTCTCCACAGAGGCACCCTATAGCAATCACCAGCCTCTTTCTCACTGACCCCAGTCACACAACACAGACACCTGTCCGTTACCTGTGTCGCCACACAGGCTCTCAGGCACCTCCTCTCCACAGAGGCTCCCTATAGCAATCACCAGCCTCTTTCTCACTGACCCCAGTCACACAACACAGACACCTGTCCGTTACCTGTGTCAGCCACACAGGCTCTCAGGCACCTCTTCTCCACAGAGGCACCCTATAGCAATCACCAGCCTCTTTCTCACTGACCCCAGTCATACAACACAGACACCTGTCCGTTACCTGTGTCGGCCACACAGACTCTCAGGCACCTCCTCTCCACAGAGGCACCCTATAGCAATCACCAGCCTCTTTCTCACTGACCCCAGTCATACAACACAGACACCTGTCCGTTACCTGTGTCGGCCACACAGGCTCTCAGGCACCTCCTCTCCACAGAGGCACCCTATAGCAATCACCAGCCTCTTTCTCACTGACCCCAGTCATACAACACAGACACCTGTCCGTTACCTGTGTCGGCCACACAGGCTCTCAGGCACCTCCTCTCCACAGAGGCACCCTATAGCAATCACCAGTCTCTTTCTCACTGACCCCAGTCATACAACACAGACACCTGTCCGTTACCTGTGTCGGCCACACAGGCTCTCAGGCACCTCCTCTCCACAGAGGCACCCTATAGCAATCACCAGCCTCTTTCTCACTGACCCCAGTCATACAACACTGACACCTGTCCGTTACCTGTGTCGTCCACACAGGCTCTCAGGCACCTCCTCTCCACAGAGGCACCCTATAGCAATCACCAGCCTCTTTCTCACTGACCCCAGTCATACAACACAGACACCTGTCCGTTACCTGTGTCGGCCACACAGACTCTCAGGCACCTCCTCTCCACAGAGGCACCCTATAGCAATCACCAGCCTCTTTCTCACTGACCCCAGTCATACAACACAGACACCTGTCTGTTACCTGTGTCGGCCACACAGGCTCTCAGGCACCTCCTCTCCACAGAGGCACCCTATAGCAATCACCAGCCTCTTTCTCACTGACCCCAGTCATACAACACAGACACCTGTCCGTTACCTGTGTCGGCCACACAGGCTCTCAGGCACCTCCTCTCCACAGAGGCACCCTATAGCAATCACCAGCCTCTTTCTCACTGACCCCAGTCATACAACACAGACACCTGTCCGTTACCTGTGTCGGCCACACAGGCTCTCAGGCACCTCCTCTCCACAGAGGCACCCTATAGCAATCACCAGTCTCTTTCTCACTGACCCCAGTCATACAACACAGACACCTGTCCGTTACCTGTGTCGTCCACACAGGCTCTCAGGCACCTCCTCTCCACAGAGGCACCCTATAGCAATCACCAGCCTCTTTCTCACTGACCCCAGTCATACAACACAGACACCTGTCCGTTACCTGTGTCGACCACACAGACTCTCAGGCACCTCCTCTCCACAGAGGCACCCTATAGCAATCACCAGCCTCTTTCTCACTGACCCCAGTCATACAACACAGACACCTGTCCGTTACCTGTGTCGGCCACACATGCTCTCAGGCACCTCCTCTCCACAGAGGCACCCTATAGCAATCAACAGCCTCTTTCTCACTGACCCCAGTCATACAACACTGACACCTGTCCGTTACCTGTGTCGGCCACACAGGCTCTCAGGCACCTCCTCTCCACAGAGGCACCCTATAGCAATCACCAGTCTCTTTCTCACTGACCCCAGTCATACAACACAGACTCCTGTCCGTTACCTGTGTCGTCCACACAGGCTCTCAGGCACCTCCTCTCCACAGAGGCACCCTATAGCAATCACCAGCCTCTTTCTCACTGACCCCAGTCATACAACACAGACACCTGTCCGTTACCTGTGTCGTCCACACAGGCTCTCAGGCACCTCCTCTCCACAGAGGCACCCTATAGCAATCACCAGCCTCTTTCTCACTGACCCCAGTCATACAACACTGACACCTGTCCGTTACCTGTGTCGGCCACACAGGCTCTCAGGCACCTCCTCTCCACAGAGGCACCCTATAGCAATCACCAGCCTCTTTCTCACTGACCCCAGTCATACAACACAGACACCTGTCCGTTACCTGTGTCGGCCACACAGGCTCTCAGGCACCTCCTCTCCACAGAGGCACCCTATAGCAATCACCAGCCTCTTTCTCACTGACCCCAGTCATACAACACTGACACCTGTCCGTTACCTGTGTCGGCCACACAGGCTCTCAGGCACCTCCTCTCCACAGAGGCACCCTATAGCAATCACCAGCCTCTTTCTCACTGACCCCAGTCATACAACACTGACACCTGTCCGTTACCTGTGTCGGCCACACAGGCTCTCAGGCACCTCCTCTCCACAGAGGCACCCTATAGCAATCACCAGCCTCTTTCTCACTGACCCCAGTCATACAACACAGACACCTGTCCGTTACCTGTGTCGGCCACACAGGCTCTCAGGCACCTCCTCTCCACAGAGGCACCCTATAGCAATCACCAGCCTCTTTCTCACTGACCCCAGTCATACAACACAGACACCTGTCCGTTACCTGTGTCGTCCACACAGGCTCTCAGGCACCTCCTCTCCACAGAGGCACCCTATAGCAATCACCAGCCTCTTTCTCACTGACCCCAGTCATACAACACTGACACCTGTCCGTTACCTGTGTCGGCCACACAGGCTCTCAGGCACCTCCTCTCCACAGAGGCACCCTATAGCAATCACCAGTCTCTTTCTCACTGACCCCAGTCATACAACACAGACACCTGTCCGTTACCTGTGTCGGCCACACAGGCTCTCAGGCACCTCCTCTCCACAGAGGCACCCTATAGCAATCACCAGCCTCTTTCTCACTGACCCCAGTCATACAACACAGACACCTGTCCGTTACCTGTGTCGTCCACACAGGCTCTCAGGCACCTCCTCTCCACAGAGGCACCCTATAGCAATCACCAGCCTCTTTCTCACTGACCCCAGTCATACAACACTGACACCTGTCCGTTACCTGTGTCGGCCACACAGGCTCTCAGGCACCTCCTCTCCACAGAGGCACCCTATAGCAATCACCAGCCTCTTTCTCACTGACCCCAGTCATACAACACAGACACCTGTCCGTTACCTGTGTCGTCCACACAGGCTCTCAGGCACCTCCTCTCCACAGAGGCACCCTATAGCAATCACCAGTCTCTTTCTCACTGACCCCAGTCATACAACACAGACACCTGTCCGTTACCTGTGTCGGCCACACAGGCTCTCAGGCACCTCCTCTCCACAGAGGCACCCTATAGCAATCACCAGTCTCTTTCTCACTGACCCCAGTCATACAACACTGACACCTGTCCGTTACCTGTGTCGGCCACACAGGCTCTCAGGCACCTCCTCTCCACAGAGGCACCCTATAGCAATCACCAGTCTCTTTCTCACTGACCCCAGTCATACAACACAGACACCTGTCCGTTACCTGTGTCGGCCACACAGGCTCTCAGGCACCTCCTCTCCACAGAGGCACCCTATAGCAATCACCAGCCTCTTTCTCACTGACCCCAGTCATACAACACAGACACCTGTCCGTTACCTGTGTCGGCCACACAGGCTCTCAGGCACCTCCTCTCCACAGAGGCACCCTATAGCAATTACCAGTCTCTTTCTCACTGACCCCAGTCATACAACACAGACACCTGTCCGTTACCTGTGTCGGCCACACAGGCTCTCAGGCACCTCCTCTCCACAGAGGCACCCTATAGCAATCACCAGCCTCTTTCTCACTGACCCTAGTCATACAACACAGACACCTGTCCGTTACCTGTGTCGGCCACACAGGCTCTCAGGCACCTCCTCTCCACAGAGGCACCCTATAGCAATCACCAGTCTCTTTCTCACTGACCCCAGTCATACAACACTGACACCTGTCCGTTACCTGTGTCGGCCACACAGGCTCTCAGGCACCTCCTCTCCACAGAGGCACCCTATAGCAATCACCAGTCTCTTTCTCACTGACCCCAGTCATACAACACAGACACCTGTCCGTTACCTGTGTCGGCCACACAGGCTCTCAGGCACCTCCTCTCCACAGAGGCACCCTATAGCAATCACCAGCCTCTTTCTCACTGACCCCAGTCATACAACACAGACACCTGTCCGTTACCTGTGTCGGCCACACAGGCTCTCAGGCACCTCCTCTCCACAGAGGCACCCTATAGCAATTACCAGTCTCTTTCTCACTGACCCCAGTCATACAACACAGACACCTGTCCGTTACCTGTGTCGGCCACACAGGCTCTCAGGCACCTCCTCTCCACAGAGGCACCCTATAGCAATCACCAGCCTCTTTCTCACTGACCCTAGTCATACAACACAGACACCTGTCCGTTACCTGTGTCGGCCACACAGACTCTCAGGCACCTCCTCTCCACAGAGGCACCCTATAGCAATCACCAGCCTCTTTCTCACTGACCCCAGTCACACAACACAGACACCTGTCCGTTACCTGTGTCAGCCACACAGGCTCTCAGGCACCTCCTCTCCACAGAGGCACCCTATAGCAATCACCAGTCTCTTTCTCACTGACCCCAGTCATACAACACAGACACCTGTCCGTTACCTGTGTCAGCCACACAGGCTCTCAGGCACCTCCTCTCCACAGAGGCACCCTATAGCAATCACCAGTCTCTTTCTCACTGACCCCAGTCACACAACACAGACACCTGTCGGTTACCTGTGTCAGCCACACAGGCTCTCAGGCACCTCCTCTCCACAGAGGCACCCTATAGCAATCACCAGTCTCTTTCTCACTGACCCCAGTCACACAACACAGATACCTGTCGGTTACCTGTGTCAGCCACACAGGCTCTCAGGCACCTCCTCTCCACAGAGGCACCCTATAGCAATCACCAGCCTCTTTCTCACTGACCCCAGTCATACAACACAGACACCTGTCCGTTACCTGTGTCGGCCACACAGACTCTCAGGCACCTCCTCTCCACAGAGGCACCCTATAGCAATCACCAGCCTCTTTCTCACTGACCCCAGTCACACAACACAGACACCTGTCCGTTACCTGTGTCAGCCACACAGGCTCTCAGGCACCTCCTCTCCACAGAGGCACCCTATAGCAATCACCAGTCTCTTTCTCACTGACCCCAGTCATACAACACAGACACCTGTCCGTTACCTGTGTCAGCCACACAGGCTCTCAGGCACCTCCTCTCCACAGAGGCACCCTATAGCAATCACCAGGCTCTTTCTCACTGACCCCAGTCACACAACACAGACACCTGTCGGTTACCTGTGTCAGCCACACAGGCTCTCAGGCACCTCCTCTCCACAGAGGCACCCTATAGCAATCACCAGCCTCTTTCTCACTGACCCCAGTCATACAACACTGACACCTGTCCGTTACCTGTGTCGTCCACACAGGCTCTCAGGCACCTCCTCTCCACAGAGGCACCCTATAGCAATCACCAGCCTCTTTCTCACTGACCCCAGTCATACAACACAGACACCTGTCCGTTACCTGTGTCGGCCACACAGACTCTCAGGCACCTCCTCTCCACAGAGGCACCCTATAGCAATCACCAGCCTCTTTCTCACTGACCCCAGTCATACAACACAGACACCTGTCTGTTACCTGTGTCGGCCACAAAGGCTCTAAGGCACCTCCTCTCCACAGAGGCACCCTATAGCAATCACCAGCCTCTTTCTCACTGACCCCAGTCATACAACACAGACACCTGTCCGTTACCTGTGTCGGCCACACAGGCTCTCAGGCACCTCCTCTCCACAGAGGCACCCTATAGCAATCACCAGTCTCTTTCTCACTGACCCCAGTCATACAACACAGACACCTGTCCGTTACCTGTGTCGTCCACACAGGCTCTCAGGCACCTCCTCTCCACAGAGGCACCCTATAGCAATCACCAGCCTCTTTCTCACTGACCCCAGTCATACAACACAGACACCTGTCCGTTACCTGTGTCGACCACACAGACTCTCAGGCACCTCCTCTCCACAGAGGCACCCTATAGCAATCACCAGCCTCTTTCTCACTGACCCCAGTCATACAACACAGACACCTGTCCGTTACCTGTGTCGGCCACACATGCTCTCAGGCACCTCCTCTCCACAGAGGCACCCTATAGCAATCAACAGCCTCTTTCTCACTGACCCCAGTCATACAACACAGACACCTGTCCGTTACCTGTGTCGGCCACACATGCTCTCAGGCACCTCCTCTCCACAGAGGCACCCTATAGCAATCACCAGCCTCTTTCTCACTGACCCCAGTCATACAACACTGACACCTGTCCGTTACCTGTGTCGGCCACACAGGCTCTCAGGCACCTCCTCTCCACAGAGGCACCCTATAGCAATCACCAGTCTCTTTCTCACTGACCCCAGTCATACAACACAGACACCTGTCCGTTACCTGTGTCGTCCACACAGGCTCTCAGGCACCTCCTCTCCACAGAGGCACCCTATAGCAATCACCAGCCTCTTTCTCACTGACCCCAGTCATACAACACAGACACCTGTCCGTTACCTGTGTCGGCCACACAGGCTCTCAGGCACCTCCTCTCCACAGAGGCACCCTATAGCAATCACCAGCCTCTTTCTCACTGACCCCAGTCATACAACACTGACACCTGTCCGTTACCTGTGTCGGCCACACAGGCTCTCAGGCACCTCCTCTCCACAGAGGCACCCTATAGCAATCACCAGCCTCTTTCTCACTGACCCCAGTCATACAACACTGACACCTGTCCGTTACCTGTGTCGGCCACACAGGCTCTCAGGCACCTCCTCTCCACAGAGGCACCCTATAGCAATCACCAGCCTCTTTCTCACTGACCCCAGTCATACAACACAGACACCTGTCCGTTACCTGTGTCGGCCACACAGGCTCTCAGGCACCTCCTCTCCACAGAGGCACCCTATAGCAATCACCAGCCTCTTTCTCACTGACCCCAGTCATACAACACAGACACCTGTCCGTTACCTGTGTCGTCCACACAGGCTCTCAGGCACCTCCTCTCCACAGAGGCACCCTATAGCAATCACCAGCCTCTTTCTCACTGACCCCAGTCATACAACATTGACACCTGTCCGTTACCTGTGTCGGCCACACAGGCTCTCAGGCACCTCCTCTCCACAGAGGCACCCTATAGCAATCACCAGCCTCTTTCTCACTGACCCCAGTCATACAACACAGACACCTGTCCGTTACCTGTGTCGTCCACACAGGCTCTCAGGCACCTCCTCTCCACAGAGGCACCCTATAGCAATCACCAGTCTCTTTCTCACTGACCCCAGTCATACAACACAGACACCTGTCCGTTACCTGTGTCGGCCACACAGGCTCTCAGGCACCTCCTCTCCACAGAGGCACCCTATAGCAATCACCAGCCTCTTTCTCACTGACCCCAGTCATACAACACAGACACCTGTCCGTTACCTGTGTCGGCCACACAGGCTCTCAGGCACCTCCTCTCCACAGAGGCACCCTATAGCAATCACCAGTCTCTTTCTCACTGACCCCAGTCATACAACACAGACACCTGTCCGTTACCTCTGTCGTCCACACAGGCTCTCAGGCACCTCCTCTCCACAGAGGCACCCTATAGCAATTACCAGTCTCTTTCTCACTGACCCCAGTCATACAACACAGACACCTGTCCGTTACCTGTGTCGGCCACACAGGCTCTCAGGCACCTCCTCTCCACAGAGGCACCCTATAGCAATTACCAGTCTCTTTCTCACTGACCCCAGTCATACAACACAGACACCTGTCCGTTACCTGTGTCGGCCACACAGGCTCTCAGGCACCTCCTCTCCACAGAGGCACCTTATAGCAATCACCAGTCTCTTTCTCACTGACCCCAGTCATACAACACAGACACCTGTCCGTTAACTGTGTCGGCCACACAGGCTCTCTGGCACCTCCTCTCCACAGAGGCACCCTATAGCAATCACCAGCCTCTTTCTCACTGACCCCAGTCATACAACACAGACACCTGTCCGTTACCTGTGTCAGCCACACAGGCTCTCAGGCACCTCCTCTCCACAGAGGCACCCTATAGCAATCACCAGTCTCTTTCTCACTGACCCCAGTCATACAACACAGACACCTGTCCGTTACCTGTGTCGGCCACACAGACTCTCAGGCACCTCCTCTCCACAGAGGCACCCTATAGCAATCACCAGCCTCTTTCTCACTGACCCCAGTCATACAACACAGACACCTGTCCGTTACCTGTGTCGGCCACACAGGCTCTCAGGCACCTCCTCTCCACAGAGGCACCCTATAGCAATCACCAGCCTCTTTCTCACTGACCCTAGTCATACAACACAGACACCTGTCCGTTACCTGTGTCGGCCACACAGACTCTCAGGCACCTCCTCTCCACAGAGGCACCCTATAGCAATCACCAGCCTCTTTCTCACTGACCCCAGTCACACAACACAGACACCTGTCCGTTACCTGTGTCAGCCACACAGGTTCTCAGGCACCTCCTCTCCACAGAGGCACCCTATAGCAATCACCAGTCTCTTTCTCACTGACCCCAGTCATACAACACAGACACCTGTCCGTTACCTGTGTCAGCCACACAGGCTCTCAGGCACCTCCTCTCCACAGAGGCACCCTATAGCAATCACCAGTCTCTTTCTCACTGACCCCAGTCACACAACACAGACACCTGTCGGTTACCTGTGTCAGCCACACAGGCTCTCAGGCACCTCCTCTCCACAGAGGCACCCTATAGCAATCACCAGTCTCTTTCTCACTGACCCCAGTCACACAACACAGATACCTGTCGGTTACCTGTGTCAGCCACACAGGCTCTCAGGCACCTCCTCTCCACAGAGGCACCCTATAGCAATCACCAGTCTCTTTCTCACTGACCCCAGTCATACAACACAGACACCTGTCCGTTACCTGTGTCGGCCACACAGGCTCTCAGGCACCTCCTCTCCACAGAGGCACCCTATAGCAATCACCAGCCTCTTTCTCACTGACCCCAGTCATACAACACAGACACCTGTCCGTTACCTGTGTCGGCCACACAGGCTCTCAGGCACCTCCTCTCCACAGAGGCACCCTATAGCAATCACCAGCCTCTTTCTCACTGACCCTAGTCATACAACACAGACACCTGTCCGTTACCTGTGTCGGCCACACAGACTCTCAGGCACCTCCTCTCCACAGAGGCACCCTATAGCAATCACCTGCCTCTTTCTCACTGACCCCAGTCACACAACACAGACACCTGTCCGTTACCTGTGTCAGCCACACAGGTTCTCAGGCACCTCCTCTCCACAGAGGCACCCTATAGCAATCACCAGTCTCTTTCTCACTGACCCCAGTCATACAACACAGACACCTGTCCGTTACCTGTGTCAGCCACACAGGCTCTCAGGCACCTCCTCTCCACAGAGGCACCCTATAGCAATCACCAGTCTCTTTCTCACTGACCCCAGTCACACAACACAGACACCTGTCGGTTACCTGTGTCGGCCACACAGGCTCTCAGGCACCTCCTCTCCACAGAGGCACCCTATAGCAATCACCAGTCTCTTTCTCACTGACCCCAGTCACACAACACAGATACCTGTCGGTTACCTGTGTCAGCCACACAGGCTCTCAGGCACCTCCTCTCCACAGAGGCACCCTATAGCAATCACCAGCCTCTTTCTCACTGACCCCAGTCATACAACACAGACACCTGTCCGTTACCTGTGTCGGCCACACAGACTCTCAGGCACCTCCTCTCCACAGAGGCACCCTATAGCAATCACCAGCCTCTTTCTCACTGACCCCAGTCACACAACACAGACACCTGTCCGTTACCTGTGTCAGCCACACAGGCTCTCAGGCACCTCCTCTCCACAGAGGCACCCTATAGCAATCACCAGTCTCTTTCTCACTGACCCCAGTCATACAACACAGACACCTGTCCGTTACCTGTGTCAGCCACACAGGCTCTCAGGCACCTCCTCTCCACAGAGGCACCCTATAGCAATCACCAGTCTCTTTCTCACTGACCCCAGTCACACAACACAGACACCTGTCGGTTACCTGTGTCAGCCACACAGGCTCTCAGGCACCTCCTCTCCACAGAGGCACCCTATAGCAATCACCAGTCTCTTTCTCACTGACCCCAGTCACACAACACAGATACCTGTCGGTTACCTGTGTCAGCCACACAGGCTCTCAGGCACCTCCTCTCCACAGAGGCACCCTATAGCAATCACCAGCCTCTTTCTCACTGACCCCAGTCATACAACACAGACACCTGTCGGTTACCTGTGTCAGCCACACAGGCTCTCAGGCACCTCCTCTCCACAGAGGCACCCTATAGCAATCACCAGTCTCTTTCTCACTGACCCCAGTCACACAACACAGACACCTGTCGGTTACCTGTGTCAGCCACACAGGCTCTCAGGCACCTCCTCTCCACAGAGGCACCCTATAGCAATCACCAGTCTCTTTCTCACTGACCCCAGTCACACAACACAGATACCTGTCGGTTACCTGTGTCAGCCACACAGGCTCTCAGGCACCTCCTCTCCACAGAGGCACCCTATAGCAATCACCAGTCTCTTTCTCACTGACCCCAGTCATACAACACAGACACCTGTCCGTTACCTGTGTCGGCCACACAGACTCTCAGGCACCTCCTCTGCACAGAGGCACCCTATAGCAATCACCAGCCTCTTTCTCACTGACCCCAGTCATACAACACAGACACCTGTCCGTTACCTGTGTCGGCCACATAGGCTCTCAGGCACCTCCTCTCCACAGAGGCACCCTATAGCAATCACCAGCCTCTTTCTCACTGACCCCAGTCATACAACACAGACACCTGTCCGTTACCTGTGTCGGCCACACAGGCTCTCAGGCACCTCCTCTCCACAGAGGCACCCTATAGCAATCACCAGTCTCTTTCTCACTGACCCCAGTCATACAACACAGACACCTGTCCGTTACCTGTGTCGGCCACACAGGCTCTCAGGCACCTCCTCTCCACAGAGTCACCCTATAGCAATCACCAGTCTCTTTCTCACTGACCCCAGTCATACAACACAGACACCTGTCCGTTACCTGTGTCGGCCACACAGGCTCTCAGGCACCTCCTCTCCACAGAGGCGCCCTATAGCAATCACCAGTCTCTTTCTCACTGACCCCAGTCATACAACACAGACACCTGTCCGTTACCTGTGTCGGCCACACAGGCTCTCAGGCACCTCCTCTCCACAGAGGCACCCTATAGCAATCACCAGCCTCTTTCTCACTGACCCCAGTCATACAACACAGACACCTGTCCGTTACCTGTGTCGGCCACACAGGCTCTCAGGCACCTCCTCTCCACAGAGTCACCCTATAGCAATCACCAGTCTCTTTCTCACTGACCCCAGTCATACAACACAGACACCTGTCCGTTACCTGTGTCGGTCACACAGGCTCTCAGGCACCTCCTCTCCACAGAGGCACCCTATAGCAATCACCAGCCTCTTTCTCACTGACCCCAGTCATACAACACAGACACCTGTCCGTTACCTGTGTCGTCCACACAGGCTCTCAGGCACCTCCTCTCCACAGAGGCACCCTATAGCAATCACCAGCCTCTTTCTCACTGACCCCAGTCATACAACACAGACACCTGTCCGTTACCTGTGTCGGCCACATAGGCTCTCAGGCACCTCCTCTCCACAGAGGCACCCTATAGCAATCACCAGCCTCTTTCTCACTGACCCCAGTCATACAACACAGACACCTGTCCGTTACCTGTGTCGGCCACACAGGCTCTCAGGCACCTCCTCTCCACAGAGGCACCCTATAGCAATCACCAGCCTCTTTCTCACTGACCCCAGTCATACAACACAGACACCTGTCCGTTACCTGTGTCGGCCACACAGGCTCTCAGGCACCTACTCTCCACAGAGGCACCCTATAGCAGTCACCAGCCTCTTTCTCACTGACCCCAGTCATACAACACAGACACCTGTCCGTTACCTGTGTCGGCCACACAGGCTCTCAGGCACCTCCTCTCCACAGAGGCACCCTATAGCAATCACCAGTCTCTTTCTCACTGACCCCAGTCATACAACACAGACACCTGTCCGTTACCTGTGTCGTCCACACAGGCTCTCAGGCACCTCCTCTCCACAGAGGCACCCTATAGCAATCACCAGCCTCTTTCTCACTGACCCCAGTCATACAACACAGACACCTGTACGTTACCTGTGTCGGCCACACAGGCTTTCAGGCACCTCCTCTCCACAGAGACACCCTATAGCAATCACCAGTCTCTTTCTCACTGACCCCAGTCATACAACACAGACACCTGTCTGTTACCTGTGTCGGCCACACAGGCTCTCAGGCACCTCCTCTCCACAGAGGCACCCTATAGCAATCACCAGCCTCTTTCTCACTGACCCCAGTCATACAACACAGACACCTGTCCGTTACCTGTGTCGGCCACACAGGCTCTCAGGCACCTCCTCTCCACAGAGGCATCCTATAGCAATCACCAGCCTCTTTCTCACTGACCACAGTCATACAACACAGACACCTGTCCGTTACCTGTGTCGGCCACACAGGATCTCAGGCACCTCCTCTCCACAGAGGCACCCTATAGCAATCACCAGCCTCTTTCTCACTGACCCCAGTCATACAACACAGACACCTGTACGTTACCTGTGTCGGCCACACAGACTCTCAGGCACCTCCTCTCCACAGAGGCACCCTATAGCAATCACCTGTCTCTTTCTCACTGACCCCAGTCATACAACACAGACACCTGTCCGTTACCTGTGTCGTTCACACAGGCTCTCAGGCACCTCCTCTCCACAGAGGCACCCTATAGCAATCACCAGCCTCTTTCTCACTGACCCCAGTCATACAACACAGACACCTGTCCGTTACCTTTGTCGGCCACACAGGCTCTCAGGCACCTCCTCTCCACAGAGGCACCCTATAGCAATCACCAGTCTCTTTCTCACTGACCCCAGTCATACAACACAGACACCTGTCCGTTACCTGTGTCAGCCACACAGGCTCTCAGGCACCTCCTCTCCACAGAGGCACCCTATAGCAATCACCAGTCTCTTTCTCACTGACCCCAGTCATACAACACAGACACCTGTCCGTTACCTGTGTCGGCCACACAGGCTCTCAGGCACCTCCTCTCCACAGAGGCACCCTATAGCAATCACCAGCCTCTTTCTCACTGACCCCAGTCACACAACACAGACACCTGTCCGTTACCTGTGTCGGCCACACAGGCTCTCAGGCACCTCCTCTCCACAGAGGCGCCCTATAGCAATCACCAGTCTCTTTCTCACTGACCCCAGTCATACAACACAGACACCTGTCCGTTACCTTTGTCGGCCACACAGGCTCTCAGGCACCTCCTCTCCACAGAGGCACCCTATAGCAATCACCAGCCTCTTTCTCACTGACCCCAGTCATACAACACAGACACCTGTCCGTTACCTGTGTCGGCCACACAGGCTCTCAGGCACCTCCTCTCCACAGAGGCACCCTATAGCAATCACCAGTCTCTTTCTCACTGACCCCAGTCATACAACACAGACACCTGTCCGTTACCTTTGTCGGCCACACAGGCTCTCAGGCACCTCCTCTCCACAGAGGCACCCTATAGGAATCACCAGTCTCTTTCTCACTGACCCCAGTCATACAACACAGACACCTGTCCGTTACCTGTGTCGGCCACACAGGCTCTCAGGCACCTCCTCTCCACAGAGGCACCCTATAGCAATCACCAGCCTCTTTCTCACTGACCCCAGTCATACAACACAGACACCTGTCCGTTACCTGTGTCGGCCACACAGGCTCTCAGGCACCTCCTCTCCACAGAGGCACCCTATAGCAATCACCAGCCTCTTTCTCACTGACCCCAGTCACACAACACAGACACCTGTCCGTTACCTGTGTCGGCCACACAGGCTCTCAGGCACCTCCTCTCCACAGAGGCGCCCTATAGCAATCACCAGTCTCTTTCTCACTGACCCCAGTCACACAACACAGACACCTGTCCGTTACCTGTGTCGGCCACACAGGCTCTCAGGCACCTCCTCTCCACAGAGGCGCCCTATAGCAATCACCAGTCTCTTTCTCACTGACCCCAGTCATACAACACAGACACCTGTCCGTTACCTTTGTCGGCCACACAGGCTCTCAGGCACCTCCTCTCCACAGAGGCACCCTATAGCAATCACCAGCCTCTTTCTCACTGACCCCAGTCATACAACACAGACACCTGTCCGTTACCTGTGTCGGCCACACAGGCTCTCAGGCACCTCCTCTCCACAGAGGCACCCTATAGCAATCACCAGTCTCTTTCTCACTGACCCCAGTCATACAACACAGACACCTGTCCGTTACCTTTGTCGGCCACACAGGCTCTCAGGCACCTCCTCTCCACAGAGGCACCCTATAGCAATCACCAGCCTCTTTCTCACTGACCCCAGTCATACAACACAGACACCTGTCCGTTACCTTTGTCGGCCACACAGGCTCTCAGGCACCTCCTCTCCACAGAGGCACCCTATAGCAATCACCAGTCTCTTTCTCACTGACCCCAGTCATACAACACAGACACCTGTCCGTTACCTGTGTCGGCCACACAGGCTCTCAGGCACCTCCTCTCCACAGAGGCACCCTATAGCAATCACCAGTCTCTTTCTCACTGACCCCAGTCATACAACACAGACACCTGTCCGTTACCTGTGTCGGTCACACAGGCTCTCAGGCACCTCCTCTCCACAGAGGCACCCTATAGCAATCACCAGCCTCTTTCTCACTGACCCCAGTCATACAACACAGACACCTGTCCGTTACCTGTGTCGGCCACACAGGCTCTCAGGCACCTCCTCTCCACAGAGGCACCCTATAGCAATCACCAGTCTCTTCCTCACTGACCCCAGTCATACAACACAGACACCTGTCCGTTACCTTTGTCGGCCACACAGGCTCTCAGGCACCTCCTCTCCACAGAGGCACCCTATAGCAATCACTAGCCTTTTTCTCACTGACCCCAGTCACACAACACAGACTCCTGTCGGTTACCTGTGTCGGCCACACAGGATCTCAGGCACCTCCTCTCCACAGAGGCACCCTATAGCAATCACCAGTCTCTTTCTCACTGACCCCAGTCATACAACACAGACACCTGTCCGTTACCTGTGTCGTTCACACAGGCTCTCAGGCACCTCCTCTCCACAGAGGCACCCTATAGCAATCACCAGCCTTTTTCTCACTGACCCCAGTCACACAACACAGACTCCTGTCGGTTACCTGTGTCGGCCACACAGGATCTCAGGCACCTCCTCTCCACAGAGGCACCCTATAGCAATCACTAGCCTTTTTCTCACTGACCCCAGTCACACAACACAGACTCCTGTCGGTTACCTGTGTCGGCCACACAGGATCTCAGGCACCTCCTCTCCACAGAGGCACCCTATAGCAATCACCAGTCTCTTCCTCACTGACCCCAGTCACACAACACAGACACCTGTCCGTTACCTGAGTCGGCCACACAGGATCTCAGGCACCTCCTCTCCACAGAGGCACCCTATAGCAATCACCAGTCTCTTCCTCACTGACCCCAGTCATACAACACAGACACCTGTCCGTTACCTTTGTCGGCCACACAGGCTCTCAGGCACCTCCTCTCCACAGAGGCACCCTATAGCAATCACTAGCCTTTTTCTCACTGACCCCAGTCACACAACACAGACTCCTGTCGGTTACCTGTGTCGGCCACACAGGATCTCAGGCACCTCCTCTCCACAGAGGCACCCTATAGCAATCACCAGTCTCTTTCTCACTGACCCCAGTCATACAACACAGACACCTGTCTGTTACCTGTGTCGGCCACACAGACTCTCAGGCACCTCCTCTCCACAGAGGCACCCTATAGCAATCACCAGTCTCTTTCTCACTGACCCCAGTCATACAACACAGACACCTGTCCGTTACCTGTGTCGGCCACACAGGCTCTCAGGCACCTCCTCTCCACAGAGGCATCCTATAGCAATCACCAGCCTCTTTCTCACTGACCCCAGTCATACAACACTGACACCTGTCCGTTACCTGTGTCGGCCACACAGACTCTCAGGCACCTCCTCTCCACAGAGGCACCCTATAGCAATCACCAGCCTCTTTCTCACTGATCCCAGTCATACAACACTGACACCTGTCCGTTACCTGTGTCGGCCACACAGACTCTCAGGCACCTCCTCTCCACAGAGGCACCCTATAGCAATCACCAGTCTCTTTCTCACTGACCCCAGTCATACAACACAGACACCTGTCCGTTACCTGTGTCGGCCACACAGGCTCTCAGGCACCTCCTCTCCACAGAGGCTCCCTATAGCAATCACCAGCCTCTATCTCTCTGACCCCAGTCATACAACACAGACACCTGTCCGTTACCTGTGTCGGCCACACAGACTCTCAGGCACCTCCTCTCCACAGAGGCACCCTATAGCAATCACCAGCCTCTTTCTCACTGACCCCAGTCATACAACACTGACACCTGTCCGTTACCTGTGTCGGCCACACAGGCTCTCAGGCACCTCCTCTCCACAGAGGCACCCTATAGCAATCACCAGCCTCTTTCTCACTGACCCCAGTCATACAACACAGACACCTGTCCGTTACCTGTGTCGTCCACACAGGCTCTCAGGCACCTCTTCTCCACAGAGGCACCCTATAGCAATCACCAGCCTCTTTCTCACTGACCCCAGTCATACAACACTGACACCTGTCCGTTACCTGTGTCGGCCACACAGGCTCTCAGGCACCTCCTCTCCACAGAGGCACCCTATAGCAATCACCAGCCTCTTTCTCACTGACCCCAGTCATACAACACAGACACCTGTCCGTTACCTGTGTCGTCCACACAGGCTCTCAGGCACCTCCTCTCCACAGAGGCACCCTATAGCAATCACCAGTCTCTTTCTCACTGACCCCAGTCATACAACACAGACACCTGTCCGTTACCTGTGTCGGCCACACAGGCTCTCAGGCACCTCCTCTCCACAGAGGCACCCTATAGCAATCACCAGTCTCTTTCTCACTGACCCCAGTCATACAACACAGACACCTGTCCGTTACCTTTGTCGGCCACACAGGCTCTCAGGCACCTCCTCTCCACAGAGGCACCCTATAGCAATCACCAGCCACTTTCTCACTGACCCCAGTCAGACAACACAGACACCTGTCCGTTACCTGTGTCGGCCACACAGGCTCTCAGGCACCTCCTCTCCACAGAGGCACCCTATAGCAATCACCTGTCTCTTTCTCACTGACCCCAGTCATACAACACAGACACCTGTAGGTTACCTGTGTCGGCCACACAGGCTCTCAGGCACCTCCTCTCCACAGAGGCACCCTATAGCAATCACTAGCCTCTTTCTCACTGACCCCAGTCATACAACACAGACACCTGTAGGTTACCTGTGTCGGCCACACAGGCTCTCAGGCACCTCCTCTCCACAGAGGCACCCTATAGCAATCACCAGCCTCTTTCTCACTGACCCCAGTCATACAACACAGACACCTGTTTGTTACCTGTGTCGGCCACACAGGCTCTCAGGCAACTCCTCTCCATAGAGGCACCCTATAGCAATCACCAGCCTCTTTCTCACTGACCCCAGTCATACAACACAGACACCTGTCCGTTACCTGTGTCGCCACACAGGCTCTCAGGCACCTCCTCTCCACTGAGGCACCCTATAGCAATCACCAGTCTCTTTCTCACTGACCCCAGTCATTCAACACAGACACCTGTCCGTTACCTGTGTCGGCCACACAGGCTCTCAGGCACCTCCTCTCCACAGAGGCACCCTATAGCAATCACCTGTCTCTTTCTCACTGACCCCAGTCATACAACACAGACACCTGTCCGTTACCTGTGTCGGCCACACAGGCTCTCAGGCACCTCCTCTCCACAGAGGCACCCTATAGCAATCACCAGCCTCTTCCTCACTGACCCCAGTCATACAACACAGACACCTGTCCGTTACCTGTGTCGTCCACACAGGCTCTCAGGCACCTCCTCTCCACAGAGGCACCCTATAGGAATCACCAGCCTCTTTCTCACTGACCCCAGTCAGACAACACAGACACCTGTCCGTTACCTGTGTCGGCCACACAGGCTCTCAGGCACCTCCTCTCCACAGAGGCACCCTATAGCAATCACCAGTCTCTTTCTCACTGACCCCAGTCATACAACACAGACACCTGTCCGTTACCTGTGTCGGCCACACAGGCTCTCAGGCACCTCCTCTCCACAGAGGCACCCTATAGGAATCACCAGTCTCTTTCTCACTGACCCCAGTCACACAACACAGACACCTGTCTGTTACCTGTGTCGGCCACACAGACTCTCAGGCACCTCCTCTCCACAGAGACACCCTATAGCAATCACCAGTCTCTTTCTCACTGACCCCAGTCACACAACACAGACACCTGTCCGTTACCTGTGTCGTCCACACAGGCTCTCAGGCACCTCCTCTCCACAGAGGCACCCTATAGGAATCACCAGCCTCTTTCTCACTGACCCCAGTCAGACAACACAGACACCTGTCCGTTACCTGTGTCGGCCACACAGGCTCTCAGGCACCTCCTCTCCACAGAGGCACCCTATAGCAATCACCAGCCTCTTTCTCACTGACCCCAGTCACACAACACAGACACCTGTCCGTTACCTGTGTCGGCCACACAGGCTCTCAGGCACCTCCTCTCCACAGAGGCACCCTATAGCTATCACCAGTCTCTTTCTCACTGACCCCAGTCATACAACACAGACACCTGTCCGTTACCTGTGTCGGCCACACAGGCTCTCAGGCACCTCCTCTCCACAGAGGCACCCTATAGCAATCACCAGCCTCTTTCTCACTGACCCCAGTCATACAACACAGACACCTGTCCGTTACCTGTGTCGGCCACACAGGCTCTCAGGCACCTCCTCTCCACAGAGGCACCCTATAGGAATCACCAGCCTCTTTCTCACTGACCCCAGTCATACAACACAGACACCTGTCCGTTACCTGTGTCGGCCACACAGGCTCTCGGGCACCTCCTCTCCACAGAGGCACCCTATAGCAATCACCAGCCTCTTTCTCACTGACCCCAGTCATACAACACTGACACCTGTCCGTTACCTTTGTCGGCCACACAGGCTCTCGGGCACCTCCTCTCCACAGAGGCACCCTATAGCAATCACCAGCCTCTTTCTCACTGACCCCAGTCATACAACACAGACACCTGTCCGTTACCTGTGTCAGCCACACAGGCTCTCAGGCACCTCCTCTCCACAGAGGCACCCTATAGCAATCACCAGCCTCTTTCTCACTGACCCCAGTCATACAACACAGACACCTGTCCGTTACCTGTGTCAGCCACACAGGCTCTCAGACACCTCCTCTCCACGGAGGCACCCTATAGCAATCACCAGCCTCTTTCTCACTGACCCCAGTCAGACAACACAGACACCTGTCTGTTACCTGTGTCGGCCACACAGGCTCTCAGGCACCTCCTCTCCACAGAGGCACCCTATAGCAATCACCAGTCTCTTTCTCACTGACCCCAGTCATACAACACAGACACCTGTCAGTTACCTGTGTCGGCCACACAGGCTCTCAGGCACCTCCTCTCCACAGAGGCACCCTATAGCAATCACCAGCCTCTTTCTCACTGACCCCAGTCACACAACACAGACACCTGTCCGTTACCTGTGTCGGCCACACAGGCTCTCAGGCACCTCTTCTCCACAGAGGCACCCTATAGCAATCACCAGCCTCTTTCTCACTGACCCCAGTCATACAACACAGACACCTGTCCGTTACCTGTGTCGGCCACACAGGCTCTCAGGCACCTCCTCTCCACAGAGGCACCCTATAGCAATCACCAGTCTCTTTCTCACTGACCCCAGTCATACAACACAGACACCTGTCCGTTACCTGTGTCGGCCACACAGGCTCTCAGGCACCTCTTCTCCACAGAGGCACCCTATAGCAATCACCAGCCTCTTTTTCACTGACCCCAGTCATACAACACAGACACCTGTCCGTTACCTGTGTCGGCCACACAGGCTCTCAGGCACCTCCTCTCCACAGAGGCACCTTATAGCAATCACCAGTCTCTTTCTCACTGACCCCAGTCATACAACACAGACACCTGTCCGTTACCTGTGTCGGCCACACAGGCTCTCAGGCACCTCCTCTCCACAGAGGCACCCTATAGCAATCACCAGTCTCTTTCTCACTGACCCCAGTCATACAACACAGACACCTGTCCGTTACCTGTGTCGGCCACACAGGCTCTCAGGCACCTACTCTCCACAGAGGCACCCTATAGCAATCACCAGCCTCTTTCTCACTGACCCCAGTCATACAACACAGACACCTGTCCGTTACCTGTGTCGGCCACACAGGCTCTCAGGCACCTCCTCTCCACAGAGGCACCCTATAGCAATCACCAGCCTCTTTCTCACTGACCCCAGTCATACAACACAGACACCTGTCCGTTACCTGTGTCGGCCACACAGGCTCTCAGGCACCTCCTCTCCACAGAGGCACCCTATAGCAATCACCAGCCTCTTTCTCACTGACCCCAGTCATACAACACAGACACCTGTCCGTTACCTGTGTCGGCCACACAGGCTCTCAGGCACCTCCTCTCCACAGAGGCACCCTATAGCAATCACCAGCCTCTTTCTCACTGACCCCAGTCATACAACACAGACACCTGTCCGTTACCTGTGTCGGCCACACAGGCTCTCAGGCACCTCCTCTCCACAGAGGCACCCTATAGCAATCACCTGTCTCTTTCTCACTGACCCCAGTCATACAACACAGACACCTGTCCGTTACCTGTGTCGGCCACACAGGCTCTCAGGCACCTCTTCTCCACAGAGGCACCTTATAGCAATCACCAGCCTCTTTCTCACTGACCCCAGTCATACAACACAGACACCTGTCCGTTACCTGTGTCGGCCACACAGGCTCTCAGGCACCTCCTCTCCACAGAGGCACCCTATAGCAATCACCAGTCTCTTTCTCAATGACCCCAGTCATACAACACAGACACCTGTCCGTTACCTGTGTCGGCCACACAGGCTCTCAGGCACCTCCTCTCCACAGAGGCACCCTATAGCAATCACCAGCCTCTTTCTCACTGACCCCAGTCATACAACACAGACACCTGTCCGTTACCTGTGTCGGCCACACAGGCTCTCAGGCACCTCTTCTCCACAGAGGCACCCTATAGCAATCACCAGTCTCTTTCTCACTGACCCCAGTCATACAACACAGACACCTGTCCGTTACCTGTGTCGGCCACATAGGCTCTCAGGCACCTCCTCTCCACAGAGGCACCCTATAGCAATCACCAGCCTCTTTCTCACTGACCCCAGTCATACAACACAGACACCTGTCCGTTACCTGTGTCGGCCACACAGGCTCTCAGGCACCTCCTCTCCACAGAGGCACCCTATAGCAATCACCAGTCTCTTTCTCACTGACCCCAGTCATACAACACAGACACCTGTCCGTTACCTGTGTCGGCCACACAGGCTCTCAGGCACCTCCTCTCCACAGAGGCACCCTATAGCAATCACCAGCCTCTTTCTCACTGACCCCAGTCATACAACACAGACACCTGTCCGTTACCTGTGTCGGCCACACAGGCTCTCAGGCACCTCCTCTCCACAGAGGCACCCTATAGCAATCACCAGTCTCTTTCTCACTGACCCCAGTCATACAACACAGACACCTGTCCGTTACCTGTGTCGGCCACACAGACTCTCAGGCACCTCCTCTCCACAGAGGCACCCTATAGCAATCACCAGCCTCTTTCTCACTGACCCCAGTCATACAACACTGACACCTGTCCGTTACCTGTGTCGGCCACACAGACTCTCAGGCACCTCCTCTCCACAGAGGCACCCTATAGCAATCACCAGCCTCTTTCTCACTGACCCCAGTCATACAACACTGACACCTGTCCGTTACCTGTGTCGGCCACACAGGCTCTCAGGCACCTCCTCTCCACAGAGGCACCCTATAGCAATCACCAGCCTCTTTCTCACTGACCCCAGTCATACAACACAGACACCTGTCTGTTACCTGTGTCGGCCACACAGGCTCTCAGGCACCTCCTCTCCACAGAGGCACCCTATAGCAATCACCAGCCTCTTTCTCACTGACCCCAGTCATACAACACAGACACCTGTCTGTTACCTGTGTCGGCCACACAGGCTCTCAGGCACCTCCTCTCCACAGAGGCACCCTATAGCAATCACCAGCCTCTTTCTCACTGACCCCAGTCATACAACACAGACACCTGTCCGTTACCTGTGTCGGCCACATAGGCTCTCAGGCACCTCCTCTCCACAGAGGCACCCTATAGCAATCACCAGCCTCTTTCTCACTGACCCCAGTCATACAACACAGACACCTGTCCGTTACCTGTGTCGGCCACACAGGCTCTCAGGCACCTCCTCTCCACAGAGGCACCCTATAGCAATTACTAGCCTCTTTCTCACTGACCCCAGTCATACAACACAGACACCTGTCCGTTACCTGTGTCGGCCACATAGGCTCTCAGGCACCTCCTCTCCACAGAGGCACCCTATAGCAATCACCAGCCTCTTTCTCACTGACCCCAGTCATACAACACAGACACCTGTAGGTTACCTGTGTCGGCCACACAGGCTCTCAGGCACCTCCTCTCCACAGAGGCACCCTATAGCAATCACCAGCCTCTTTCTCACTGACCCCAGTCATACAACACAGACACCTGTCCGTTACCTGTGTCGGCCACATAGGCTCTCAGGCACCTCCTCTCCACAGAGGCACCCTATAGCAATCACCAGCCTCTTTCTCACTGACCCCAGTCATACAACACAGACACCTGTACGTTACCTGTGTCGTCCACATAGGCTCTCAGGCACCTCCTCTCCACAGAGGCACCCTATAGCAATCACCAGTCTCTTTCTCACTGACCCCAGTCATACAACACAGACACCTGTCCGTTACCTGTGTCGGCCACACAAGCTCTCAGGCACCTCCTCTCCACAGAGGCACCCTATAGCAATCACCAGCCTCTTTCTCACTGACCCCAGTCATACAACACAGACACCTGTCCGTTACCTGTGTCGCCACACAGGCTCTCAGGCACCTCCTCTCCACAGAGGCACCCTATAGCAATCACCTGTCTCTTTCTCACTGACCCCAGTCATACAACACAGACACCTGTCCGTTACCTGTGTCGGCCACACAGGCTCTCAGGCACCTCCTCTCCACAGAGGCACCCTATAGCAATCACCAGTCTCTTTCTCACTGACCCCAGTCATACAACACAGACACCTGTCCGTCACCTGTGTCGGCCACACAGGCTCTCAGGCACCTCCTCTCCACAGAGGCACCCTATAGCAATCACCTGTCTCTTTCTCACTGACCCCAGTCAGACAACACAGACACCTGTCCGTTACCTGTGTCGGCCACACAGGCTCTCAGGCACCTCCTCTCCACAGAGGCACCCTATAGCAATCACCAGTCTCTTTCTCACTGACCCCAGTCATACAACACAGACACCTGTCCGTCACCTGTGTCGGCCACACAGGCTCTCAGGCACCTCCTCTCCACAGAGGCACTCTACAGCAATCACCAGCCTCTTTCTCACTGACCCCAGTCATACAACAAAGACACCTGTCCGTTACCTGTGTCGGCCACACAGACTCTCAGGCACCTCCTCTCCACAGAGGCACCCTATAGCAATCACCAGCCTCTTTCTCACTGACCCCAGTCATACAACACAGACACCTGTCCGTCACCTGTGTCGGCCACACAGGCTCTCAGGCACCTCCTCTCCACAGAGGCACCCTATAGCAATCACCAGCCTCTTTCTCACTGACCCCAGTCATACAACACAGACACCTGTCCGTCACCTGTGTCGGCCACACAGACTCTCAGGCACCTCCTCTCCACAGAGGCACCCTATAGCAATCACCAGCCTCTTTCTCACTGACCCCAGTAATACAACACAGACACCTGTCCGTTACCTGTGTCGGCCACACAGGCTCTCAGGCACCTCCTCTCCACAGAGGCACCCTATAGCAATCACCAGCCTCATTCTCACTGACCCCAGTCATACAACACAGACACCTGTCTGTTACCTGTGTCGGCCACACAGGCTCTCAGGCACCTCTTCTCCACAGAGGCACCCTATAGGAATCACCAGCCTCTTTCTCACTGACCCCAGTCATACAACACAGACACCTGTCCGTTATTTGTGTCGGCCACACAGGCTCTCAGGCACCTCCTCTCCACAGAGGCACCCTATAGCAATCACCAGTCTCTTTCTCACTGACCACAGTCATACAACACAGACACCTGTCCGTTACCTGTGTCGGCCACACAGACTCTCAGGCACCTCCTCTTCACAGAGGCACCCTATAGCAATCACCAGCCTCTTTCTCACTGACCCCAGTCAGACAACACAGACACCTGTCTGTTACCTGTGTCGGCCACACAGGCTCTCAGGCACCTCCTCTCAACAGAGGCACCCTATAGCAATCACCAGCCTCTTTCTCACTGACCCCAGTCATACAACACTGACACCTGTCCGTTACCTGTTTCGGCCACACAGGCTCTCAGGCACCTCCTCTCCACAGAGGCACCCTATAGCAATCACCAGTCTCTTTCTCACTGACCCCAGTCATACAACACAGACACCTGTCCGTTACCTGTGTCGGCCACACAGACTCTCAGGCACCTCCTCTCCACAGAGGCACCCTATAGCAATCACCAGTCTCTTTCTCACTGACCCCAGTCATACAACACAGACACCTGTCCGTTACCTGTGTCGGCCACACAGGCTCTCAGGCACCTCCTCTCCACAGAGGCACCCTATAGCAATCACCAGTCTCTTTCTCACTGACCCCAGTCATACAACACAGACACCTGTCCGTTACCTGTGTCGGCCACACAGGCTCTCAGGCACCTCCTCTCCACAGAGGCACCCTATAGCAATCACCAGCCTCTTTCTCACTGACCCCAGTCATACAACACAGACACCTGTCCGTTACCTGTGTCGGCCACACAGGCTCTCAGGCACCTCCTCTCCACAGAGGCACCCTATAGCAATCACCAGTCTCTTTCTCACTGACCCCAGTCATACAACACAGACACCTGTCCGTTACCTGTGTCGGCCACACAGGCTCTCAGGCACCTCCTCTCCACAGAGGCACCCTATAGCAATCACCAGCCTCTTTCTCACTGACCCCAGTCACACAACACAGACACCTGTCCGTTACCTGTGTCGGCCACACAGGCTCTCAGGCACCTCCTCTCCACAGAGGCGCCCTATAGCAATCACCAGTCTCTTTCTCACTGACCCCAGTCACACAACACAGACACCTGTCCGTTACCTGTGTCGGCCACACAGGCTCTCAGGCACCTCCTCTCCACAGAGGCGCCCTATAGCAATCACCAGTCTCTTTCTCACTGACCCCAGTCATACAACACAGACACCTGTCCGTTACCTTTGTCGGCCACACAGGCTCTCAGGCACCTCCTCTCCACAGATGCACCCTATAGCAATCACCAGTCTCTTTCTCACTGACCCCAGTCATACAACACAGACACCTGTCCGTTACCTGTGTCGGCCACACAGGCTCTCAGGCACCTCTTCTCCACAGAGGCACCCTATAGCAATCACCAGCCTCTTTCTCACTGACCCCAGTCATACAACACAGACACCTGTCCGTTACCTGTGTCGGCCACACAGGCTCTCAGGCACCTCCTCTCCACAGAGGCACCCTATAGCAATCACCAGCCTCTTTCTCACTGACCCCAGTCATACAACACTGACACCTGTCCGTTACCTGTGTCGTCCACACAGGCTCTCAGGCACCTCCTCTCCACAGAGGCACCCTATAGCAATCACCAGTCTCTTTCTCACTGACCCCAGTCATACAACACAGACACCTGTCCGTTACCCGTGTCGTCCACATAGGCTCTCAGGCACCTCCTCTCCACAGATGCACCCTATAGCAATCACCAGTCTCTTTCTCACTGACCCCAGTCATACAACACAGACACCTGTCCGTTACCTGTGTCGTCCACACAGGCTCTCAGGCACCTCCTCTCCACAGAGGCACCCTATAGCAATCACCAGTCTCTTTCTCACTGACCCCAGTCATACAACACAGACACCTGTCCGTTACCCGTGTCGTCCACATAGGCTCTCAGGCACCTCCTCTCCACAGATGCACCCTATAGCAATCACCAGTCTCTTTCTCACTGACCCCAGTCATACAACACAGACACCTGTCCGTTACCTGTGTCGTCCACACAGGCTCTCAGGCACCTCCTCTCCACAGAGGCACCCTATAGCAATCACCAGTCTCTTTCTCACTGACCCCAGTCATACAACACAGACACCTGTCCGTTACCTGTGTCGGCCACACAGGCTCTCAGGCACCTCCTCTCCACAGAGGCACCCTATAGCAATCACCAGCCTCTTTCTCACTGACCCCAGTCATACAACACTGACACCTGTCCGTTACCTGTGTCGGCCACACAGGCTCTCAGGCACCTCCTCTCCACAGAGGCACCCTATAGCAATCACCAGCCTCTTTCTCACTGACCCCAGTCATACAACACTGACACCTGTCCGTTACCTGTGTCGTCCACATAGGCTCTCAGGCACCTCCTCTCCACAGAGGCACCCTATAGCAATCACCAGCCTCTTTCTCACTGACCCCAGTCATACAACACAGACACCTGTCCGTTACCTGTGTCGTCCACATAGGCTCTCAGGCACCTCCTCTCCACAGAGGCACCCTATAGCAATCACCAGCCTCTTTCTCACTGACCCCAGTCACACAACACAGACACCTGTCCGTTACCTGTGTCGGCCACACAGGCTCTCAGGCACCTCCTCTCCACAGAGGCACCCTATAGCAATCACCTGTCTCTTTCTCACTGACCCCAGTCATACAACACAGACACCTGTCCGTTACCTGTGTCGTCCACATAGGCTCTCAGGCACCTCCTCTCCACAGAGGCACCCTATAGCAATCACCAGCCTCTTTCTCACTGACCCCAGTCACACAACACAGACACCTGTCCGTTACCTGTGTCGGCCACACAGGCTCTCAGGCACCTCCTCTCCACAGAGGCACCCTATAGCAATCACCTGTCTCTTTCTCACTGACCCCAGTCATACAACACAGACACCTGTCCGTTACCTGTGTCGTCCACATAGGCTCTCAGGCACCTCCTCTCCACAGAGGCACCCTATAGCAATCACCAGCCTCTTTCTCACTGACCCCAGTCACACAACACAGACACCTGTCCGTTACCTGTGTCGGCCACACAGGCTCTCAGGCACCTCCTCTCCACAGAGGCACCCTATAGCAATCACCAGTCTCTTTCTCACTGACCCCAGTCATACAACACAGACACCTGTCCGTTACCTGTGTCGTCCACATAGGCTCTCAGGCACCTCCTCTCCACAGAGGCACCCTATAGCAATCACCAGCCTCTTTCTCACTGACCCCAGTCACACAACACAGACACCTGTCCGTTACCTGTGTCGGCCACACAGGCTCTCAGGCACCTCCTCTCCACAGAGGCACCCTATAGCAATCACCTGTCTCTTTCTCACTGACCCCAGTCATACAACACAGACACCTGTCCGTTACCTGTGTCAGCCACACAGGCTCTCAGGCACCTCCTCTCCACAGAGGCACCCTATAGCAATCACCAGCCTCTTTCTCACTGACCCCAGTCATACAACACAGACACCTGTCCGTTACCTGTGTCAGCCACACAGGCTCTCAGGCACCTCCTCTCCACAGAGGCACCCTATAGCAATCACCAGCCTCTTTCTCACTGACCCCAGTGATACAACACAGACACCTGTCCGTTACCTGTGTCAGCCACACAGGCTCTCAGGCACCTCCTCTCCACAGAGGCACCCTATAGCAATCACCAGCCTCTTTCTCACTGACCCCAGTCATACAACACAGACACGTGTCCGTTACCTGTGTCGTCCACATAGGCTCTCAGGCACCTCCTCTCCACAGAGGCACCCTATAGCAATCACCAGCCTCTTTCTCACTGACCCCAGTCACACAACACAGACACCTGTCCGTTACCTGTGTCGGCCACACAGGCTCTCAGGCACCTCCTCTCCACAGAGGCACCCTATAGCAATCACCTGTCTCTTTCTCACTGACCCCAGTCATACAACACAGACACCTGTCCGTTACCTGTGTCAGCCACACAGGCTCTCAGGCACCTCCTCTCCACAGAGGCACCCTATAGCAATCACCAGCCTCTTTCTCACTGACCCCAGTCATACAACACAGACACCTGTCCGTTACCTGTGTCGGCCACACAGGCTCTCAGGCACCTCCTCTCCACAGAGGCACCCTATAGAAATCACCAGTCTCTTTCTCACTGACCCCAGTCATAAAACACAGACACCTGTCCGTTACCTGTGTCGGCCACACAGACTCTCAGGCACCTCCTCTCCACAGAGGCACCCTATAGCAGTCACCAGCCTCTTTCTCACTGACCCCAGTCATACAACACTGACACCTGTCCGTTACCTGTGTCGGCCACACAGACTCTCAGGCACCTCCTCTCCACAGAGGCACCCTATAGCAATCACCAGCCTCTTTCTCACTGACCCCAGTCATACAACACAGACACCTGTCGGTTACCTGTGTCGGCTACATAGGCTCTCAGGCACCTCCTCTCCACAGAGGCACCCTATAGCAATCACCAGCCTCTTTCTCACTGACCCCAGTCATACAACACAGACACCTGTCCGTTACCTGTGTCGGCCACACAGACTCTCAGGCACCTCCTCTCCACAGAGGCACCCTATAGCAATCACCAGTCTCTTTCTCACTGACCCCAGTCATACAACACAGACACCTGTCCGTTACCTGTGTCGGCCACACAGACTCTCAGGCACCTCCTCTCCACAGAGGCACCCTATAGCAATCACCAGTCTCTTTCTCACTGACCCCAGTCATACAACACAGACACCTGTCTGTTACCTGTGTCGGCCACACAGGCTCTCAGGCACCTCCTCTCCACAGAGGCACCCTATAGCAATCACCAGTCTCTTTCTCACTGACCCCAGTCATACAACACAGACACCTGTCCGTTACCTGTGTCGGCCACACAGACTCTCAGGCACCTCCTCTCCACAGAGGCACCCTATAGCAATCACCAGCCTCTTTCTCACTGACCCCAGTCATACAACACAGACACCTGTCCGTTACCTGTGTCGGCCACACAGGCTCTCAGACACCTCCTCTCCACAGAGGCACCCTATAGCAATCACCAGTCTCTTTCTCACTGACCCCAGTCATACAACACAGACACCTGTCCGTTACCTGTGTCGGCCACACAGACTCTCAGGCACCTCCTCTCCACAGAGGCACCCTATAGCAATCACCAGTCTCTTTCTCACTGACCCCAGTCATACAACACAGACACCTGTCCGTTACCTGTGTCGGCCACACAGGCTCTCAGGCACCTCCTCTCCACAGAGGCACCCTATAGCAATCACCAGTCTCTTTCTCACTGACCCCAGTCATACAACACAGACACCTGTCCGTTACCTGTGTCGGCCACACAGGCTCTCAGGCACCTCCTCTCCACAGAGGCACCCTATAGCAATCACCAGTCTCTTTCTCACTGACCCCAGTCATATAACACAGACACCTGTCCGTTACTTGTGTCGGCCACACAGGCTCTCAGGCACCTCCTCTCCACAGAGGCACCCTATAGCAATCACCAGCCTCTTTCTCACTGACCCCAGTCACACAACACAGACACCTGTCCGTTACCTGTGTCGTCCACACAGGCTCTCAGGCACCTCCTCTCCACAGAGGCACCCTATAGCAATCACCAGCCTCTTTCTCACTGACCCCAGTCACACAACACTGACACCTGTCCGTTACCTGTGTCGGCCACACAGACTCTCAGGCACCTCCTCTCCACAGAGGCACCCTATAGCAATCACCAGTCTCTTTCTCACTTACCCCAGTCATACAACACAGACACCTGTCTGTTACCTGTGTCGGCCACACAGGCTCTCAGGCACCTCCTCTCCACAGAGGCACCCTATAGCAATCACCAGTCTCTTTCTCACTGACCCCAGTCATACAACACAGACACCTGTCCGTTACCTGTGTCGGCCACACAGACTCTCAGGCACCTCCTCTCCACAGAGGCACCCTATAGCAATCACCAGCCTCTTTCTCACTGACCCCAGTCATACAACACAGACACCTGTCGGTTACCTGTGTCGGCCACACAGGCTCTCAGGCACCTCCTCTCCACAGAGGCACCCTATAGCAATCACCAGTCTCTTTCTCACTGACCCCAGTCATACAACACAGACACCTGTCCGTTACCTGTGTCGGCCACACAGACTCTCAGGCACCTCCTCTCCACAGAGGCACCCTATAGCAATCACCAGTCTCTTTCTCACTGACCCCAGTCATACAACACAGACACCTGTCCGTTACCTGTGTCGGCCACACAGGCTCTCAGGCACCTCCTCTCCACAGAGGCACCCTATAGCAATCACCAGTCTCTTTCTCACTGACCCCAGTCATACAACACAGACACCTGTCCGTTACCTGTGTCGGCCACACAGGCTCTCAGGCACCTCCTCTCCACAGAGGCACCCTATAGCAATCACCAGTCTCTTTCTCACTGACCCCAGTCATATAACACAGACACCTGTCCGTTACTTGTGTCGGCCACACAGGCTCTCAGGCACCTCCTCTCCACAGAGGCACCCTATAGCAATCACCAGCCTCTTTCTCACTGACCCCAGTCACACAACACAGACACCTGTCCGTTACCTGTGTCGGCCACACAGGCTCTCAGGCACCTCCTCTCCACAGAGGCACCCTATAGCAATCACCAGCCTCTTTCTCACTGACCCCAGTCACACAACACAGACACCTGTCCGTTACCTGTGTCGTCCACACAGGCTCTCAGGCACCTCCTCTCCACAGAGGCACCCTATAGCAATCACCAGCCTCTTTCTCACTGACCCCAGTCATACAACACAGACACCTGTCCGTTACCTGTGTCGGCCACACAGACTCTCAGGCACCTCCTCTCCACAGAGGCACCCTATAGCAATCACCAGCCTCTTTCTCACTGACCCCAGTCATACAACACAGACACCTGTCCGTTACCTGTGTCGGCCACACAGACTCTCAGGCACCTCCTCTCCACAGAGGCACCCTATAGCAATCACCAGCCTCTTTCTCACTGACCCCAGTCACACAACACAGACACCTGTCCGTTACCTGTGTCGTCCACACAGGCTCTCAGGCACCTCCTCTCCACAGAGGCACCCTATAGCAATCACCAGCCTCTTTCTCACTGACCCCAGTCATACAACACAGACACCTGTCCGTTACCTGTGTCGGCCACACAGACTCTCAGGCACCTCCTCTCCACAGAGGCACCCTATAGCAATCACCAGCCTCTTTCTCACTGACCCCAGTCATACAACACAGACACCTGTCCGTTACCTGTGTCGGCCACACAGACTCTCAGGCACCTCCTCTCCACAGAGGCACCCTACAGCAATCACCAGCCTCTTTCTCACTGACCCCAGTCATACAACACAGACACCTGTCCGTTACCTGTGTCGTCCACACAGGCTCTCAGACACCTCCTCTCCACAGAGGCACCCTATAGCAATCACCAGTCTCTTTCTCACTGACCCCAGTCACACAACACAGACACCTGTCCGTTACCTGTGTCGGCCACACAGGCTCTCAGACACCTCCTCTCCACAGAGGCACCCTATAGCAATCACCAGCCTCTTTCTCACTGACCCCAGTCACACAACACAGACACCTGTCCGTTACCTATGTCGGCCACACAGGCTCTCAGGCACCTCCTCTCCACAGAGGCACCCTATAGCAATCACCAGCCTCTTTCTCACTGACCCCAGTCATACAACACAGACACCTGTCCGTTACCTGTGTCGGCCACACAGGCTCTCAGGCACCTCCCCTCCACAGAGGCACCCTATAGCAATCACCAGTCTCTTTCTCACTGACCCCAGTCACACAACACAGACACCTGTCCGTTACCTGTGTCGGACACACAGGCTCTCAGGCACCTCCTCTCCACAGAGGCACCCTATAGCAATCACCAGCCTCTTTCTCACTGACCCCAGTCACACAACACAGACACCTGTCCGTTACCTGTGTCGGCCACACAGGCTCTCAGGCACCTCCTCTTCACAGAGGCACCCTATAGCAATCACCAGCCTCTTTCTCACTGACCCCAGTCACACAACACAGACACCTGTCCGTTACCTGTGTCGGCCACACAGGCTCTCAGGCACCTCCTCTCCACAGAGGCACCCTATAGCAGTCACCAGCCTCTTTCTCACTGACCCCAGTCATACAACACAGACACCTGTCCGTTACCTGTGTCGCCACACAGGCTCTCAGGCACCTCCTCTCCACAGAGGCACCCTATAGCAATCACCAGTCTCTTTCTCACTGACCCCAGTCAGACAACACAGACACCTGTCCGTTACCTGTGTCGGCCACACAGGCTCTCAGGCACCTCCTCTCCACAGAGGCACCCTATAGCAGTCACCAGCCTCTTTCTCACTGACCCCAGTCACACAACACAGACACCTGTCTGTTACCTGTGTCGGCCACACAGGCTCTCAGGCACCTCCTCTCCACAGAGGCACCCTATAGCAATCACCAGCCTCTTTCTCACTGACCCCAGTCACACAACACAGACACCTGTCCGTTACCTGTGTCGGCCACACAGGCTCTCAGGCACCTCCTCTCCACAGAGGCACCCTATAGCAATCACCAGCCTCTTTCTCACTGACCCCAGTCACACAACACAGACACCTGTCCGTTACCTGTGTCGGCCACACAGGCTCTCAGGCACCTCCTCTCCACAGAGGCACCCTATAGCAGTCACCAGCCTCTTTCTCACTGACCCCAGTCACACAACACAGACACCTGTCTGTTACCTGTGTCGCCACACAGGCTCTCAGGCACCTCCTCTCCACAGAGGCACCCTATAGCAATCACCAGCCTCTTTCTCACTGACCCCAGTCACACAACACAGACACCTGTCCGTTACCTGTGTCGGCCACACAGGCTCTCAGGCACCTCCTCTCCACAGAGGCACCCTATAGCAGTCACCAGCCTCTTTCTCACTGACCCCAGTCACACAACACAGACACCTGTCCGTTACCTGTGTCGGCCACACAGGCTCTCAGGCACCTCCTCTCCAGAGAGGCACCCAATAGCAGTCACCAGCCTCTTTCTCACTGACCCCAGTCATACAACACAGACACCTGTCCGTTACCTGTGTCGGCCACACAGGCTCTCAGGCACCTCCTCTCCACAGAGGCACCCTATAGCAATCACCAGCCTCTTTCTCACTGACCCCAGTCACACAACACAGACACCTGTCCGTTACCTGTGTCGGCCACACAGACTCTCAGGCACCTCCTCTCCACAGAGGCACCCTATAGCAATCACCAGCCTCTTTCTCACTGACCCCAGTCACACAACACAGACACCTGTCTGTTACCTGTGTCGCCACACAGGCTCTCAGGCACCTCCTCTCCACAGAGGCACCCTATAGCAATCACCAGCCTCTTTCTCACTGACCCCAGTCACACAACACAGACACCTGTCTGTTACCTGTGTCGCCACACAGGCTCTCAGGCACCTCCTCTCCACAGAGGCACCCTATAGGAATCACCAGCCTCTTTCTCACTGACCCCAGTCATACAACACAGACACCTGTCCGTTACCTGTGTCGGCCACACAGGCTCTCAGGCACCTCCTCTCCACAGAGGCACCCTATAGCAATCACCAGCCTCTTTCTCACTGACCCCAGTCATACAACACAGACACCTGTCGGTTACCTGTGTCGGCCACACAGGCTCTCAGGCACCTCCTCTCCACAGAGGCACCCTATAGCAATCACCAGTCTCTTTCTCACTGACCCCAGTCATACAACACAGACACCTGTCCGTTACCTGTGTCGGCCACACAGGCTCTCAGGCACCTCCTCTCCACAGAGGCACCCTATAGCAATCACCAGTCTCTTTCTCACTGACCCCAGTCATACAACACAGACACCTGTCCGTTACCTGTGTCGGCCACACAGACTCTCAGGCACCTCCTCTCCACAGAGGCACCCTATAGCAATCACCAGTCTCTTTCTCACTGACCCCAGTCATACAACACAGACACCTGTCCGTTACCTGTGTCGGCCACACAGGCTCTCAGGCACCTCCTCTCCACAGAGGCACCCTATAGCAATCACCAGTCTCTTTCTCACTGACCCCAGTCATACAACACAGACACCTGTCCGTTACCTGTGTCGGCCACACAGGCTCTCAGGCACCTCCTCTCCACAGAGGCACCCTATAGCAATCACCAGTCTCTTTCTCACTGACCCCAGTCATATAACACAGACACCTGTCCGTTACTTGTGTCGGCCACACAGGCTCTCAGGCACCTCCTCTCCACAGAGGCACCCTATAGCAATCACCAGCCTCTTTCTCACTGACCCCAGTCACACAACACAGACACCTGTCCGTTACCTGTGTCGGCCACACAGGCTCTCAGGCACCTCCTCTCCACAGAGGCACCCTATAGCAATCACCAGCCTCTTTCTCACTGACCCCAGTCACACAACACAGACACCTGTCCGTTACCTGTGTCGTCCACACAGGCTCTCAGGCACCTCCTCTCCACAGAGGCACCCTATAGCAATCACCAGCCTCTTTCTCACTGACCCCAGTCATACAACACAGACACCTGTCCGTTACCTGTGTCGGCCACACAGACTCTCAGGCACCTCCTCTCCACAGAGGCACCCTATAGCAATCACCAGCCTCTTTCTCACTGACCCCAGTCATACAACACAGACACCTGTCCGTTACCTGTGTCGGCCACACAGACTCTCAGGCACCTCCTCTCCACAGAGGCACCCTATAGCAATCACCAGCCTCTTTCTCACTGACCCCAGTCACACAACACAGACACCTGTCCGTTACCTGTGTCGTCCACACAGGCTCTCAGGCACCTCCTCTCCACAGAGGCACCCTATAGCAATCACCAGCCTCTTTCTCACTGACCCCAGTCATACAACACAGACACCTGTCCGTTACCTGTGTCGGCCACACAGACTCTCAGGCACCTCCTCTCCACAGAGGCACCCTACAGCAATCACCAGCCTCTTTCTCACTGACCCCAGTCATACAACACAGACACCTGTCCGTTACCTGTGTCGTCCACACAGGCTCTCAGACACCTCCTCTCCACAGAGGCACCCTATAGCAATCACCAGTCTCTTTCTCACTGACCCCAGTCACACAACACAGACACCTGTCCGTTACCTGTGTCGGCCACACAGGCTCTCAGACACCTCCTCTCCACAGAGGCACCCTATAGCAATCACCAGCCTCTTTCTCACTGACCCCAGTCACACAACACAGACACCTGTCCGTTACCTATGTCGGCCACACAGGCTCTCAGGCACCTCCTCTCCACAGAGGCACCCTATAGCAATCACCAGCCTCTTTCTCACTGACCCCAGTCATACAACACAGACACCTGTCCGTTACCTGTGTCGGCCACACAGGCTCTCAGGCACCTCCCCTCCACAGAGGCACCCTATAGCAATCACCAGTCTCTTTCTCACTGACCCCAGTCACACAACACAGACACCTGTCCGTTACCTGTGTCGGCCACACAGGCTCTCAGGCACCTCCTCTCCACAGAGGCACCCTATAGCAATCACCAGCCTCTTTCTCACTGACCCCAGTCACACAACACAGACACCTGTCCGTTACCTGTGTCGGCCACACAGGCTCTCAGGCACCTCCTCTTCACAGAGGCACCCTATAGCAATCACCAGCCTCTTTCTCACTG
Organism: Dendrobates tinctorius; assembly: GCF_039654945.1. Classification (NCBI taxonomy): domain Eukaryota; kingdom Metazoa; phylum Chordata; class Amphibia; order Anura; family Dendrobatidae; genus Dendrobates; species Dendrobates tinctorius. The sequence continues at coordinate 138,223 of NW_027361813.1, forward strand.
ACCCCAGTCACACAACACAGACACCTGTCCGTTACCTGTGTCGGCCACACAGGCTCTCAGGCACCTCCTCTCCACAGAGGCACCCTATAGCAGTCACCAGCCTCTTTCTCACTGACCCCAGTCATACAACACAGACACCTGTCCGTTACCTGTGTCGCCACACAGGCTCTCAGGCACCTCCTCTCCACAGAGGCACCCTATAGCAATCACCAGTCTCTTTCTCACTGACCCCAGTCAGACAACACAGACACCTGTCCGTTACCTGTGTCGGCCACACAGGCTCTCAGGCACCTCCTCTCCACAGAGGCACCCTATAGCAGTCACCAGTCTCTTTCTCACTGACCCCAGTCACACAACACAGACACCTGTCTGTTACCTGTGTCGGCCACACAGGCTCTCAGGCACCTCCTCTCCACAGAGGCACCCTATAGCAATCACCAGCCTCTTTCTCACTGACCCCAGTCATACAACACAGACACCTCTCCGTTACCTGTGTCGGCCACACAGGCTCTCAGGCACCTCCTCTCCACAGAGGCACCCTATAGCAATCACCAGCCTCTTTCTCACTGACCCCAGTCACACAACACAGACACCTGTCCGTTACCTGTGTCGGCCACACAGGCTCTCAGGCACCTCCTCTCCACAGAGGCACCCTATAGCAGTCACCAGCCTCTTTCTCACTGACCCCAGTCACACAACACAGACACCTGTCTGTTACCTGTGTCGCCACACAGGCTCTCAGGCACCTCCTCTCCACAGAGGCACCCTATAGCAATCACCAGCCTCTTTCTCACTGACCCCAGTCACACAACACAGACACCTGTCCGTTACCTGTGTCGGCCACACAGGCTCTCAGGCACCTCCTCTCCACAGAGGCACCCTATAGCAATCACCAGCCTCTTTCTCACTGACCCCAGTCACACAACACAGACACCTGTCTGTTACCTGTGTCGCCACACAGGCTCTCAGGCACCTCCTCTCCACAGAGGCACCCTATAGCAGTCACCAGCCTCTTTCTCACTGACCCCAGTCACACAACACAGACACCTGTCCGTTACCTGTGTCGGCCACACAGGCTCTCAGGCACCTCCTCTCCACAGAGGCACCCTATAGCAATCACCAGCCTCTTTCTCACTGACCCCAGTCACACAACACAGACACCTGTCCGTTACCTGTGTCGGCCACACAGGCTCTCAGGCACCTCCTCTCCACAGAGGCACCCTATAGCAATCACCAGCCTCTTTCTCACTGACCCCAGTCATACAACACAGACACCTGTCCGTTACCTGTGTCGGCCACACAGGCTCTCAGGCACCTCCTCTCCAGAGAGGCACCCAATAGCAGTCACCAGCCTCTTTCTCACTGACCCCAGTCACACAACACAGACACCTGTCCGTTACCTGTGTCGGCCACACAGGCTCTCAGGCACCTCCTCTCCAGAGAGGCACCCAATAGCAGTCACCAGCCTCTTTCTCACTGACCCCAGTCATACAACACAGACACCTGTCCGTTACCTGTGTCGGCCACACAGGCTCTCAGGCACCTCCTCTCCACAGAGGCACCCTATAGCAGTCACCAGCCTCTTTCTCACTGACCCCAGTCACACAACACAGACACCTGTCCGTTACCTGTGTCGGCCACACAGGCTCTCAGGCACCTCCTCTCCAGAGAGGCACCCAATAGCAGTCACCAGCCTCTTTCTCACTGACCCCAGTCATACAACACAGACACCTGTCCGTTACCTGTGTCGGCCACACAGGCTCTCAGGCACCTCCTCTCCACAGAGGCACCCTATAGCAATCACCAGCCTCTTTCTCACTGACCCCAGTCACACAACACAGACACCTGTCCGTTACCTGTGTCGGCCACACAGACTCTCAGGCACCTCCTCTCCACAGAGGCACCCTATAGCAATCACCAGCCTCTTTCTCACTGACCCCAGTCACACAACACAGACACCTGTCTGTTACCTGTGTCGCCACACAGGCTCTCAGGCACCTCCTCTCCACAGAGGCACCCTATAGGAATCACCAGCCTCTTTCTCACTGACCCCAGTCATACAACACAGACACCTGTCCGTTACCTGTGTCGGCCACACAGGCTCTCAGGCACCTCCTCTCCACAGAGGCACCCTATAGCAGTCACCTGTCTCTTTCTCACTGACCCCAGTCACACAACACAGACACCTGTCTGTTACCTGTGTCGGCCACACAGGCTCTCAGGCACCTCCTCTCCAGAGAGGCACCCAATAGCAGTCACCAGCCTCTTTCTCACTGACCCCAGTCATACAACACAGACACCTGTCCGTTACCTGTGTCGGCCACACAGGCTCTCAGGCACCTCCTCTCCACAGAGGCACCCTATAGCAATCACCAGCCTCTTTCTCACTGACCCCAGTCACACAACACAGACACCTGTCCGTTACCTGTGTCGGCCACACAGACTCTCAGGCACCTCCTCTCCACAGAGGCACCCTATAGCAATCACCAGCCTCTTTCTCACTGACCCCAGTCACACAACACAGACACCTGTCCGTTACCTGTGTCGTCCACACAGGCTCTCAGGCACCTCCTCTCCACAGAGGCACCCTATAGCAATCACCAGTCTCTTTCTCACTGACCCCAGTCATATAACACAGACACCTGTCCGTTACCTGTGTCGGCCACACAGGCTCTCAGGCACCTCCTCTCCACAGAGGCACCCTATAGCAATCACCAGCCTCTTTCTCACTGACCCCAGTCATACAACACAGACACCTGTCCGTTACCTGTGTCGTCCACACAGGCTCTCAGGCACCTCCTCTCCACAGAGGCACCCTATAGCAATCACCAGTCTCTTTCTCACTGACCCCAGTCATATAACACAGACACCTGTCCGTTACCTGTGTCGGCCACACAGGCTCTCAGGCACCTCCTCTCCACAGAGGCACCCTATAGCAATCACCAGCCTCTTTCTCACTGACCCCAGTCATACAACACAGACACCTGTCTGTTACCTGTGTCGGCCACACAGGCTCTCAGGCACCTCCTCTCCACAGAGGCACCCTATAGCAATCACCAGCCTCTTTCTCACTGACCCCAGTCATACAACACAGACACCTGTCCGTTACCTGTGTCGGCCACACAGGCTCTCAGGCACCTCCTCTCCACAGAGACACCCTATAGCAATCACCAGCCTCTTTCTCACTGACCCCAGTCATACAACAGACACCTGTCCGTTACCTGTGTCGGCCACACAGGCTCTCAGGCACCTCCTCTCCACAGAGGCACCCTATAGCAATCACCAGTCTCTTTCTCACTGACCCCAGTCACACAACACAGACACCTGTCCGTTACCTGTGTCGGCCACACAGGCTCTCAGGCACCTCCTCTCCACAGAGGCACCCTATAGCAATCACCAGCCTCTTTCTCACTGACCCCAGTCACACAACACAGACACCTGTCCGTTACCTGTGTCGGCCACACAGGCTCTCAGGCACCTCCTCTCCACAGAGGCACCCTATAGCAATCACCAGCCTCTTTCTCACTGACCCCAGTCACACAACACAGACACCTGTCCGTTACCTGTGTCGGCCACACAGGCTCTCAGGCACCTCCTCTCCACAGAGGCACCCTATAGCAATCACCAGCCTCTTTCTCACTGACCCCAGTCACACAACACAGACACCTGTCCGTTACCTGTGTCGGCCACACAGGCTCTCAGGCACCTCCTCTCCACAGAGTCACCCTATAGCAATCACCAGCCTCTTTCTCACTGACCCCAGTCACACAACACAGACACCTGTCCGTTACCTGTGTCGGCCACACAGGCTCTCTGGCACCTCCTCTCCACAGAGGCACCCTATAGCAATCACCAGCCTCTTTCTCACTGACCCCAGTCATACAACACAGACACCTGTCCGTTACCTGTGTCGGCCACACAGGCTCTCTGGCACCTCCTCTCCACAGAGGCACCCTATAGCAATCACCAGCCTCTTTCTCACTGACCCCAGTCACACAACACAGACACCTGTCCGTTACCTGTGTCGGCCACACAGGCTCTCAGGCACCTCCTCTCCAGAGAGGCACCCAATAGCAGTCACCAGCCTCTTTCTCACTGACCCCAGTCATACAACACAGACACCTGTCCGTTACCTGTGTCGGCCACACAGGCTCTCAGGCACCTCCTCTCCACAGAGGCACCCTATAGCAATCACCAGCCTCTTTCTCACTGACCCCAGTCACACAACACAGACACCTGTCCGTTACCTGTGTCGGCCACACAGACTCTCAGGCACCTCCTCTCCACAGAGGCACCCTATAGCAATCACCAGCCTCTTTCTCACTGACCCCAGTCACACAACACAGACACCTGTCTGTTACCTGTGTCGCCACACAGGCTCTCAGGCACCTCCTCTCCACAGAGGCACCCTATAGCAATCACCAGCCTCTTTCTCACTGACCCCAGTCACACAACACAGACACCTGTCTGTTACCTGTGTCGCCACACAGGCTCTCAGGCACCTCCTCTCCACAGAGGCACCCTATAGGAATCACCAGCCTCTTTCTCACTGACCCCAGTCATACAACACAGACACCTGTCCGTTACCTGTGTCGGCCACACAGGCTCTCAGGCACCTCCTCTCCACAGAGGCACCCTATAGCAATCACCAGCCTCTTTCTCACTGACCCCAGTCATACAACACAGACACCTGTCGGTTACCTGTGTCGGCCACACAGGCTCTCAGGCACCTCCTCTCCACAGAGGCACCCTATAGCAATCACCAGTCTCTTTCTCACTGACCCCAGTCATACAACACAGACACCTGTCCGTTACCTGTGTCGGCCACACAGGCTCTCAGGCACCTCCTCTCCACAGAGGCACCCTATAGCAATCACCAGTCTCTTTCTCACTGACCCCAGTCATACAACACAGACACCTGTCCGTTACCTGTGTCGGCCACACAGACTCTCAGGCACCTCCTCTCCACAGAGGCACCCTATAGCAATCACCAGTCTCTTTCTCACTGACCCCAGTCATACAACACAGACACCTGTCCGTTACCTGTGTCGGCCACACAGGCTCTCAGGCACCTCCTCTCCACAGAGGCACCCTATAGCAATCACCAGTCTCTTTCTCACTGACCCCAGTCATACAACACAGACACCTGTCCGTTACCTGTGTCGGCCACACAGGCTCTCAGGCACCTCCTCTCCACAGAGGCACCCTATAGCAATCACCAGTCTCTTTCTCACTGACCCCAGTCATATAACACAGACACCTGTCCGTTACTTGTGTCGGCCACACAGGCTCTCAGGCACCTCCTCTCCACAGAGGCACCCTATAGCAATCACCAGCCTCTTTCTCACTGACCCCAGTCACACAACACAGACACCTGTCCATTACCTGTGTCGGCCACACAGGCTCTCAGGCACCTCCTCTCCACAGAGGCACCCTATAGCAATCACCAGCCTCTTTCTCACTGACCCCAGTCACACAACACAGACACCTGTCCGTTACCTGTGTCGGCCACACAGGCTCTCAGGCACCTCCTCTCCACAGAGGCACCCTATAGCAATCACCAGCCTCTTTCTCACTGACCCCAGTCACACAACACAGACACCTGTCCGTTACCTGTGTCGTCCACACAGGCTCTCAGGCACCTCCTCTCCACAGAGGCACCCTATAGCAATCACCAGCCTCTTTCTCACTGACCCCAGTCACACAACACAGACACCTGTCCATTACTTGTGTCGGCCACACAGGCTCTCAGGCACCTCCTCTCCACAGAGGCACCCTATAGCAATCACCAGCCTCTTTCTCACTGACCCCAGTCACACAACACAGACACCTGTCCGTTACCTGTGTCGGCCACACAGGCTCTCAGGCACCTCCTCTCCACAGAGGCACCCTATAGCAATCACCAGCCTCTTTCTCACTGACCCCAGTCACACAACACAGACACCTGTCCGTTACCTGTGTCGTCCACACAGGCTCTCAGGCACCTCCTCTCCACAGAGGCACCCTATAGCAATCACCAGCCTCTTTCTCACTGACCCCAGTCATACAACACAGACACCTGTCCGTTACCTGTGTCGGCCACACAGACTCTCAGGCACCTCCTCTCCACAGAGGCACCCTATAGCAATCACCAGCCTCTTTCTCACTGACCCCAGTCATACAACACAGACACCTGTCCGTTACCTGTGTCGGCCACACAGACTCTCAGGCACCTCCTCTCCACAGAGGCACCCTATAGCAATCACCAGCCTCTTTCTCACTGACCCCAGTCACACAACACAGACACCTGTCCGTTACCTGTGTCGTCCACACAGGCTCTCAGGCACCTCCTCTCCACAGAGGCACCCTATAGCAATCACCAGCCTCTTTCTCACTGACCCCAGTCATACAACACAGACACCTGTCCGTTACCTGTGTCGGCCACACAGACTCTCAGGCACCTCCTCTCCACAGAGGCACCCTATAGCAATCACCAGCCTCTTTCTCACTGACCCCAGTCATACAACACAGACACCTGTCCGTTACCTGTGTCGGCCACACAGACTCTCAGGCACCTCCTCTCCACAGAGGCACCCTACAGCAATCACCAGCCTCTTTCTCACTGACCCCAGTCATACAACACAGACACCTGTCCGTTACCTGTGTCGTCCACACAGGCTCTCAGACACCTCCTCTCCACAGAGGCACCCTATAGCAATCACCAGTCTCTTTCTCACTGACCCCAGTCACACAACACAGACACCTGTCCGTTACCTGTGTCGGCCACACAGGCTCTCAGACACCTCCTCTCCACAGAGGCACCCTATAGCAATCACCAGCCTCTTTCTCACTGACCCCAGTCACACAACACAGACACCTGTCCGTTACCTATGTCGGCCACACAGGCTCTCAGGCACCTCCTCTCCACAGAGGCACCCTATAGCAATCACCAGCCTCTTTCTCACTGACCCCAGTCATACAACACAGACACCTGTCCGTTACCTGTGTCGGCCACACAGGCTCTCAGGCACCTCCCCTCCACAGAGGCACCCTATAGCAATCACCAGTCTCTTTCTCACTGACCCCAGTCACACAACACAGACACCTGTCCGTTACCTGTGTCGGCCACACAGGCTCTCAGGCACCTCCTCTCCACAGAGGCACCCTATAGCAATCACCAGCCTCTTTCTCACTGACCCCAGTCACACAACACAGACACCTGTCCGTTACCTGTGTCGGCCACACAGGCTCTCAGGCACCTCCTCTCCACAGAGGCACCCTATAGCAGTCACCAGCCTCTTTCTCACTGACCCCAGTCATACAACACAGACACCTGTCCGTTACCTGTGTCGCCACACAGGCTCTCAGGCACCTCCTCTCCACAGAGGCACCCTATAGCAATCACCAGTCTCTTTCTCACTGACCCCAGTCAGACAACACAGACACCTGTCCGTTACCTGTGTCGGCCACACAGGCTCTCAGGCACCTCCTCTCCACAGAGGCACCCTATAGCAGTCACCAGTCTCTTTCTCACTGACCCCAGTCACACAACACAGACACCTGTCTGTTACCTGTGTCGGCCACACAGGCTCTCAGGCACCTCCTCTCCACAGAGGCACCCTATAGCAATCACCAGCCTCTTTCTCACTGACCCCAGTCATACAACACAGACACCTCTCCGTTACCTGTGTCGGCCACACAGGCTCTCAGGCACCTCCTCTCCACAGAGGCACCCTATAGCAATCACCAGCCTCTTTCTCACTGACCCCAGTCACACAACACAGACACCTGTCCGTTACCTGTGTCGGCCACACAGGCTCTCAGGCACCTCCTCTCCACAGAGGCACCCTATAGCAGTCACCAGCCTCTTTCTCACTGACCCCAGTCACACAACACAGACACCTGTCTGTTACCTGTGTCGCCACACAGGCTCTCAGGCACCTCCTCTCCACAGAGGCACCCTATAGCAATCACCAGCCTCTTTCTCACTGACCCCAGTCACACAACACAGACACCTGTCCGTTACCTGTGTCGGCCACACAGGCTCTCAGGCACCTCCTCTCCACAGAGGCACCCTATAGCAATCACCAGCCTCTTTCTCACTGACCCCAGTCACACAACACAGACACCTGTCTGTTACCTGTGTCGCCACACAGGCTCTCAGGCACCTCCTCTCCACAGAGGCACCCTATAGCAGTCACCAGCCTCTTTCTCACTGACCCCAGTCACACAACACAGACACCTGTCCGTTACCTGTGTCGGCCACACAGGCTCTCAGGCACCTCCTCTCCACAGAGGCACCCTATAGCAATCACCAGCCTCTTTCTCACTGACCCCAGTCACACAACACAGACACCTGTCCGTTACCTGTGTCGGCCACACAGGCTCTCAGGCACCTCCTCTCCACAGAGGCACCCTATAGCAATCACCAGCCTCTTTCTCACTGACCCCAGTCATACAACACAGACACCTGTCCGTTACCTGTGTCGGCCACACAGGCTCTCAGGCACCTCCTCTCCAGAGAGGCACCCAATAGCAGTCACCAGCCTCTTTCTCACTGACCCCAGTCACACAACACAGACACCTGTCCGTTACCTGTGTCGGCCACACAGGCTCTCAGGCACCTCCTCTCCAGAGAGGCACCCAATAGCAGTCACCAGCCTCTTTCTCACTGACCCCAGTCATACAACACAGACACCTGTCCGTTACCTGTGTCGGCCACACAGGCTCTCAGGCACCTCCTCTCCACAGAGGCACCCTATAGCAGTCACCAGCCTCTTTCTCACTGACCCCAGTCACACAACACAGACACCTGTCCGTTACCTGTGTCGGCCACACAGGCTCTCAGGCACCTCCTCTCCAGAGAGGCACCCAATAGCAGTCACCAGCCTCTTTCTCACTGACCCCAGTCATACAACACAGACACCTGTCCGTTACCTGTGTCGGCCACACAGGCTCTCAGGCACCTCCTCTCCACAGAGGCACCCTATAGCAATCACCAGCCTCTTTCTCACTGACCCCAGTCACACAACACAGACACCTGTCCGTTACCTGTGTCGGCCACACAGACTCTCAGGCACCTCCTCTCCACAGAGGCACCCTATAGCAATCACCAGCCTCTTTCTCACTGACCCCAGTCACACAACACAGACACCTGTCTGTTACCTGTGTCGCCACACAGGCTCTCAGGCACCTCCTCTCCACAGAGGCACCCTATAGGAATCACCAGCCTCTTTCTCACTGACCCCAGTCATACAACACAGACACCTGTCCGTTACCTGTGTCGGCCACACAGGCTCTCAGGCACCTCCTCTCCACAGAGGCACCCTATAGCAGTCACCTGTCTCTTTCTCACTGACCCCAGTCACACAACACAGACACCTGTCTGTTACCTGTGTCGGCCACACAGGCTCTCAGGCACCTCCTCTCCAGAGAGGCACCCAATAGCAGTCACCAGCCTCTTTCTCACTGACCCCAGTCATACAACACAGACACCTGTCCGTTACCTGTGTCGGCCACACAGGCTCTCAGGCACCTCCTCTCCACAGAGGCACCCTATAGCAATCACCAGCCTCTTTCTCACTGACCCCAGTCACACAACACAGACACCTGTCCGTTACCTGTGTCGGCCACACAGACTCTCAGGCACCTCCTCTCCACAGAGGCACCCTATAGCAATCACCAGCCTCTTTCTCACTGACCCCAGTCACACAACACAGACACCTGTCCGTTACCTGTGTCGTCCACACAGGCTCTCAGGCACCTCCTCTCCACAGAGGCACCCTATAGCAATCACCAGTCTCTTTCTCACTGACCCCAGTCATATAACACAGACACCTGTCCGTTACCTGTGTCGGCCACACAGGCTCTCAGGCACCTCCTCTCCACAGAGGCACCCTATAGCAATCACCAGCCTCTTTCTCACTGACCCCAGTCATACAACACAGACACCTGTCCGTTACCTGTGTCGGCCACACAGGCTCTCAGGCACCTCCTCTCCACAGAGACACCCTATAGCAATCACCAGCCTCTTTCTCACTGACCCCAGTCATACAACAGACACCTGTCCGTTACCTGTGTCGGCCACACAGGCTCTCAGGCACCTCCTCTCCACAGAGGCACCCTATAGCAATCACCAGTCTCTTTCTCACTGACCCCAGTCACACAACACAGACACCTGTCCGTTACCTGTGTCGGCCACACAGGCTCTCAGGCACCTCCTCTCCACAGAGGCACCCTATAGCAATCACCAGCCTCTTTCTCACTGACCCCAGTCACACAACACAGACACCTGTCCGTTACCTGTGTCGGCCACACAGGCTCTCAGGCACCTCCTCTCCACAGAGGCACCCTATAGCAATCACCAGCCTCTTTCTCACTGACCCCAGTCACACAACACAGACACCTGTCCGTTACCTGTGTCGGCCACACAGGCTCTCAGGCACCTCCTCTCCACAGAGGCACCCTATAGCAATCACCAGCCTCTTTCTCACTGACCCCAGTCACACAACACAGACACCTGTCCGTTACCTGTGTCGGCCACACAGGCTCTCAGGCACCTCCTCTCCACAGAGTCACCCTATAGCAATCACCAGCCTCTTTCTCACTGACCCCAGTCACACAACACAGACACCTGTCCGTTACCTGTGTCGGCCACACAGGCTCTCTGGCACCTCCTCTCCACAGAGGCACCCTATAGCAATCACCAGCCTCTTTCTCACTGACCCCAGTCATACAACACAGACACCTGTCCGTTACCTGTGTCGGCCACACAGGCTCTCTGGCACCTCCTCTCCACAGAGGCACCCTATAGCAATCACCAGCCTCTTTCTCACTGACCCCAGTCACACAACACAGACACCTGTCCGTTACCTGTGTCGGCCACACAGGCTCTCAGGCACCTCCTCTCCACAGAGTCACCCTATAGCAATCACCAGCCTCTTTCTCACTGACCCCAGTCACACAACACAGACACCTGTCCGTTACCTGTGTCGGCCACACAGGCTCTCTGGCACCTCCTCTCCACAGAGGCACCCTATAGCAATCACCAGCCTCTTTCTCACTGACCCCAGTCATACAACACAGACACCTGTCCGTTACCTGTGTCGGCCACACAGGCTCTCAGGCACCTCCTCTCCACAGAGGCACCCTATAGCAATCACCAGCCTCTTTCTCACTGACCCCAGTCATACAACACAGACACCTGTCCGTTACCTGTGTCGGCCACACAGGCTCTCAGGCACCTCCTCTCCACAGAGGCACCCTATAGCAATCACCAGCCTCTTTCTCACTGACCCCAGTCATACAACACAGACACCTGTCCGTTACCTGTGTCGGCCACACAGGCTCTCAGGCACCTCCTCTCCACAGAGGCACCCTGTAGCAATCACCAGCCTCTTTCTCACTGACCCCAGTCATACAACACAGACACCTGTCCGTTACCTGTGTCGGCCACACAGGCTCTCTGGCACCTCCTCTCCACAGAGGCACCCTATAGCAATCACCAGCCTCTTTCTCACTGACCCCAGTCACACAACACAGACACCTGTCCGTTATTTGTGTCGGCCACACAGGCTCTCAGGGACCTCCTCTCCACAGAGGCACCCTATAGCAATCACCAGCCTCTTTCTCACTGACCCCAGTCACACAACACAGACACCTGTCCGTTACCTGTGTCGGCCACACAGGCTCTCAGGCACCTCCTCTCCACAGAGGCACCCTATAGCAATCACCAGGCTCTTTCTCACTGACCCCAGTCACACAACACAGACACCTGTCCGTTACCTGTGTCGGCCATACAGGCTCTCAGGCACCTCCTCTCCACAGAGGCACCCTATAGCAATCACCAGCCTCTTTCTCACTGACCCCAGTCATACAACACTGACACCTGTCCGTTACCTGTGTCGGCCACACAGGCTCTCAGGCACCTCCTCTCCACAGAGGCACCCTATAGCAATCACCAGCCTCTTTCTCACTGACCCCAGTCACACAACACAGACACCTGTCCGTTACCTGTGTCGGCCATACAGGCTCTCAGGCACCTCCTCTCCACAGAGGCACCCTATAGCAATCACCAGCCTCTTTCTCACTGACCCCAGTCATACAACACTGACACCTGTCCGTTACCTGTGTCGGCCACACAGGCTCTCAGGCACCTCCTCTCCACAGAGGCACCCTATAGCAATCACCAGCCTTTTTCTCACTGACCCCAGTCACACAACACAGACACCTGTCCGTTACCTGTGTCGGCCATACAGGCTCTCAGGCACCTCCTCTCCACAGATGCACCCTATAGCAATCACCAGCCTCTTTCTCACTGACCCCAGTCATACAACACAGACACCTGTCCGTTACCTGTGTCGGCCATACAGGCTCTCAGGCACCTCCTCTGCACAGAGGCACCCTATAGCAATCACCAGCCTTTTTCTCACTGACCCCAGTCACACAACACAGACACCTGTCCGTTACCTGTGTCGGCCATACAGGCTCTCAGGCACCTCCTCTCCACCGATGCACCCTATAGCAATCACCAGCCTCTTTCTCACTGACCCCAGTCATACAACACTGACACCTGTCCGTTACCTGTGTCGGCCACACAGGCTCTCAGGCACCTCCTCTGCACAGAGGCACCCTATAGCAATCACCAGCCTTTTTCTCACTGACCCCAGTCACACAACACAGACACCTGTCCGTTACCTGTGTCGGCCACACAGGCTCTCTGGCACCTCCTCTCCACAGAGGCACCCTATAGGAATCACCAGCCTCTTTCTCACTGACCCCAGTCATACAACACAGACACCTGTCCGTTACCTGTGTCGGCCACACAGGCTCTCTGGCACCTCCTCTCCACAGAGGCACCCTATAGCAATCACCAGCCTCTTTCTCACTGACCCCAGTCACACAACACAGACACCTGTCCGTTACCTGTGTCGGCCACACAGGCTCTCAGGCACCTCCTCTCCACAGAGGCACCCTATAGCAATCACCAGCCTCTTTCTCACTGACCCCAGTCACACAACACAGACACCTGTCCGTTACCTGTGTCGGCCACACAGGCTCTCAGGCACCTCCTCTCCACAGAGGCACCCTATAGCAATCACCAGGCTCTTTCTCACTGACCCCAGTCATACAACACAGACACCTGTCCGTTACCTGTGTCGGCCACACAGGCTCTCAGGCACCTCCTCTCCACAGAGGCACCCTATAGCAATCACCAGCCTCTTTCTCACTGACCCCAGTCATACAACACAGACACCTGTCCGTTACCTGTGTCGGCCACACAGGCTCTCAGGCACCTCCTCTCCACAGAGGCACCCTATAGCAATCACCAGGCTCTTTCTCACTGACCCCAGTCATACAACACAGACACCTGTCCGTTACCTGTGTCGGCCACACAGGCTCTCAGGCACCTCCTCTCCACAGAGGCACCCTATAGCAATCACCAGGCTCTTTCTCACTGACCCCAGTCATACAACACAGACACCTGTCCGTTACCTGTGTCGGCCACACAGGCTCTCAGGCACCTCCTCTCCACAGAGGCACCCTATAGCAATCACCAGCCTCTTTCTCACTGACCCCAGTCATACAACACAGACACCTGTCCATTACCTGTGTCGGCCACACAGGCTCTCAGGCACCTCCTCTCCACAGATGCACCCTATAGCAATCACCAGCCTCTTTCTCACTGACCCCAGTCATACAACACAGACACCTGTCCGTTACCTGTGTCGGCCACACAGGCTCTCTGGCACCTCCTCTCCACAGAGGCACCCTATAGCAATCACCAGCCTTTTTCTCACTGACCCCAGTCACACAACACAGACACCTGTCCGTTACCTGTGTCGGCCACACAGGCTCTCAGGCACCTCCTCTCCACAGAGGCACCCTATAGCAATCACCAGGCTCTTTCTCACTGACCCCAGTCATACAACACAGACACCTGTCCGTTACCTGTGTCGGCCACACAGGCTCTCAGGCACCTCCTCTCCACAGAGGCACCCTATAGCAATCACCAGCCTCTTTCTCACTGACCCCAGTCACACAACACAGACACCTGTCCGTTACCTGTGTCGGCCACACAGGCTCTCAGGCACCTCCTCTCCACAGAGGCACCCTATAGCAATCACCAGCCTCTTTCTCACTGACCCCAGTCATACAACACAGACACCTGTCCGTTACCTGTGTCGGCCACACAGGCTGTCAGGCACCTCCTCTCCACAGAGGCACGCTATAGCAATCACCAGCCTCTTTCTCACTGACCCCAGTCACACAACACAGACACCTGTCCGTTACCTGTGTCGGCCACACAGGCTCTCAGGCACCTCCTCTCCACAGAGGCACCCTATAGCAATCACCAGCCTCTTTCTCACTGACCCCAGTCATACAACACAGACACCTGTCCGTTACCTGTGTCGGCCACACAGGCTCTCAGGCACCTCCTCTCCACAGATGCACCCTATAGCAATCACCAGCCTCTTTCTCACTGACCCCAGTCATACAACACAGACACCTGTCCGTTACCTGTGTCGGCCACACAGGCTCTCTGGCACCTCCTCTCCACAGAGGCACCCTATAGCAATCACCAGCCTTTTTCTCACTGACCCCAGTCACACAACACAGACACCTGTCCGTTACCTGTGTCGGCCACACAGGCTCTCAGGCACCTCCTCTCCACAGAGGCACCCTATAGCAATCACCAGGCTCTTTCTCACTGACCCCAGTCATACAACACAGACACCTGTCCGTTACCTGTGTCGGCCACACAGGCTCTCAGGCACCTCCTCTCCACAGAGGCACCCTATAGCAATCACCAGCCTCTTTCTCACTGACCCCAGTCATACAACACAGACACCTGTCCGTTACCTGTGTCGGCCACACAGGCTGTCAGGCACCTCCTCTCCACAGAGGCACGCTATAGCAATCACCAGCCTCTTTCTCACTGACCCCAGTCACACAACACAGACACCTGTCCGTTACCTGTGTCGGCCACACAGGCTCTCAGGCACCTCCTCTCCACAGAGGCACCCTATAGCAATCACCAGCCTCTTTCTCACTGACCCCAGTCATACAACACAGACACCTGTCCGTTACCTGTGTCGGCCACACAGGCTGTCAGGCACCTCCTCTCCACAGAGGCACGCTATAGCAATCACCAGCCTCTTTCTCACTGACCCCAGTCACACAACACAGACACCTGTCCGTTACCTGTGTCGGCCACACAGGCTCTCAGGCACCTCCTCTCCACAGAGGCACCCTATAGCAATCACCAGTCTCTTTCTCACTGACCCCAGTCATACAACACAGACACCTGTCCGTTACCTGTGTCGGCCACACAGGCTCTCAGGCACCTCCTCTCCACAGAGGCACCATATAGCAATCACCTGTCTCTTTCTCACTGACCCCAGTCATACAACACAGACACCTGTCCGTTACCTGTGTCGGCCACACAGACTCTCAGGCACCTCCTCTCCACAGAGGCACCCTATAGCAATCACCAGCCTCTTTCTCACTGACCCCAGTCATACAACACTGACACCTGTCCGTTACCTGTGTGGCCACACAGGCTCTCAGGCACCTCCTCTCCACAGAGGCACCATATAGCAATCACCAGTCTCTTTCTCACTGACCCCAGTCATACAACACAGACACCTGTCCGTTACCTGTGTGGCCACACAGGCTCTCAGGCACCTCCTCTCCACAGAGGCACCCTATAGCAATCACCAGTCTCTTTCTCACTGACCCCAGTCACACAACACAGACACCTGTCCGTTACCTGTGTCGGCCACACAGGCTCTCAGGCACCTCCTCTCCACAGAGGCACCCTATAGCAATCACCAGCCTCTTTCTCACTGACCCCAGTCATACAACACAGACACCTGTCCGTTACCTGTGTCGGCCACACAGGCTCTCAGGCACCTCCTCTCCACAGAGGCACCCTATAGCAATCACCAGTCTCTTTCTCACTGACCCCAGTCATACAACACAGACACCTGTCCGTTACCTGTGTCGGCCACACAGGCTCTCAGGCACCTCCTCTCCACAGAGGCACCCTATAGGAATCACCAGTCTCTTTCTCACTGACCCCAGTCATACAACACAGACACCTGTCCGTTACCTGTGTCGGCCACACAGGCTCTCAGGCACCTCCTCTCCACAGAGGCACCCTATAGCAATCACCAGCCTCTTTCTCACTGACCCCAGTCATACAACACAGACACCTGTCCGTTACCTGTGTCGGCCACACAGGCTCTCAGGCACCTCCTCTGCACAGAGGCACCCTATAGCAATCACCAGCCTCTTTCTCACTGACCCCAGTCATACAACACAGACACCTGTCCGTTACCTGTGTCGGCCACACAGACTCTCAGGCACCTCCTCTCCACAGAGGCACCCTATAGCAATCACCAGCCTCTTTCTCACTGACCCCAGTCATACAACACAGACACCTGTCCGTTACCTGTGTCGGCCACACAGGCTCTCAGGCACCTCCTCTCCACAGAGGCACCCTATAGCAATCACCAGCCTCTTTCTCACTGACCCCAGTCACACAACACAGACACCTGTCCATTACCTGTGTCGGCCACACAGGCTCTCAGGCACCTCCTCTGCACGGAGGCACCCTATAGCAATCACCAGCCTCTTTCTCACTGACCCCAGTCATACAACACAGACACCTGTCCGTTACCTGTGTCGGCCACACAGGCTCTCAGGCACCTCCTCTCCACAGAGGCACCCTATAGCAATCACCAGCCTCTTTCTCACTGACCCCAGTCACACAACACAGACACCTGTCCGTTACCTGTGTCGGCCACACAGGCTCTCAGGCACCTCCTCTCCACAGAGGCACCCTATAGCAATCACCAGTCTCTTTCTCACTGACCCCAGTCACACAACACAGACACCTGTCCGTTACCTGTGTCGGCCACACAGGCTCTCAGGCACCTCCTCTCCACAGAGGCACCCTATAAGTCTTTGCCACTGACTCCTGTCAGCCCTCCTGGCTCAGCGTTGCCAGCACTGCACCATGTACCTTTGGAAACCGTTACCCTTAGCAACCGAATCTTGCAGTCCTCTTCCGTTGCTCCCAGCAACAAGGCTACACCACTGCCCATAGCACTTCTCCACCAATTATAAGGCAGCGCTGTCATTCATGGTTGGGGGACACTCGCTTGGCAGCCAATAAATCACATCCGGCACGGGTTTTCCATAAAGCCATAACAATCCATGCGGTTTATTCCGTCATCATAAACCCACAGTAGCAGTATAAAGTTCATATACACAGCATAGCGTCCATGACAGAGCTTCCCTGTGTTATCCCTGTACTCACACAGGTTATGCAATGTCCATTGTGCAGGCTTTCTAGCCTCACAGTTCTCACCCCGTCAGGGTTTTACCTCATGGCTGCTTCATCCATACTGCAGACGTTCATTCCCTCTCCCTGCGAACTGTCAGACACTTGCAGCCATTAAACACAGCATTCACATGCTGTCAGGCAGGAAGCCCCACCTCCCAGCGGGACCTTCCACAACGGACCAATCAGTTCCCAGCATTCACCCCCATGTGACCTACCCTGGCCACCTTATATGGTCTGTAGCCACGCCCACCGGGTCACATGGCTATGACCTCATCCCAGGTCCTTCACACACTCACATAGCCTTTTACTACAGGCGTTTTCAGACACACCCCTGGGTGGATTTGTAGGCAGCTAGTTCCGCCCATCTCTCCAGCTACCTGAAGGCTTCTCCCTAACACATTGGCAGGAAAGATCAGCTCTGCTGATCAGCACATAACCAAGCCTTCATCTCAAAGCCACCCACCTTGAGATACATTACGATCATTCAGCATCCTACTCCTATCAGGACGCTGGAGATGCTTATATGTCTGTCCTGGGACACCCACACAGCGCCCCCTAGCGGACACAGTGGTCACTACACCACAGGTTGTCGTTATGATTTAAAGACAGAAAACACAGTAGTCTGACAATAAATGGCTTCTCCCAACCACTAACCATGAGTGGAGAAAAAGATTTGGTGTTATCATTCATATTCTCTGAAAAAAGGCCAAGAAAGAAAAAATTCTGCCGGGGTGTGTAAACTTTTGAGCACAACTGTATGAGACCTTTTAATGGCTACAAAAATAGAGTAAAAGGTGTTATATAGCAGCTTTCGGGACTTCTTAGGCCTTCCTCAGGCTGGTATAACAGTTTCTGAAGAAACATAAATATATATGCACAACAGAAAACAAAACAGAGGCGGCATAATAAATGTAAGGAATAAATGAGCCATCTTAAGCACATGGCGTCTTGAGAGGAGCTTTGTGGACTTGCAGCTAGCTATCCAGTGGAGCTGTGCAAATGTTGGGGGAGGTGCTGGGACATTGGATACCAGTTGACTGGGTTAATTATACACCCCCTGAAACAGCTGACCAAACCTTTCCTTGACAGAGCTCTGGTATGTGGGGTGGGGGTGTCACACGAGAGCCTTACTGTATTGGTGGGATTAGTGAGTAGTGGATAATGTATACATGAGCTCCTAGAATTGTACTCAATAGGTATTTGCCCCTCTTATTGTTCTACACATTACAATGCTAGGCTGAGGACAAAGAAAGATTTTTAAGCATTACATGGTATACAGAAAGGAAAATAATCATCTCTACATAGCACGAGGTCCCCAGTGTCTTCTGTACCTCGGCTCCTGAGCATTAGGTCCCCAGGCCAGGACCTTTTGTACTCTGGCTCCTGAGCACAAAGTCACTAGGATCTTCTGTACTCTGACTCTCCAGAACAAGGTCCTCAAGGGCTTCTTTACTCCAGCTCCTGAGGAGGAGGTCCTGAGGGCCTTCTGTACTCTGGCTCCTGAGCTCAAAGTCCCCAGGGGCTTCTTACTCAGGCTCCTCAGCAAGAGGTCCCCAGAGGCTCCAGACTTCCGGCTCTTGAGCTTGATGTCCCCAGGGTCTTCTGTACCCAAGATCCTGAGCTTGATGTCCCCAGGGGCTTCTTACTCTGACATCTCAGCAAGAGGTCCCCAGGGTCTCCTGACCTCCGGCTCCTGAGCACAAAATCCCCAGGGTCTTCTGTACTTCAGCTCTTGAGCAAGGCGTACCCAGGGTTTTCTGTTTTCCAGCTCCTGAGCACTAGATCCCCAGAGCCTTCTGTACTGTCTCCTCTGGATGAGGTCTCCAGGTGCTCCTGTACTCTGGCTCCTGAGCATGAAGTCCCGAGGGCCTTCTGTACTTCAGTTCCTGAGCACAAGATCACCAGGGCCTTCTGTATTTGGGCTCCTCAGCATGAGGTCTTCAGGGTCTTTTGTACTCCGGCTTCTGAGCACGAGATCCCCAGGGTCTTCTGTACTCCAGCTCCTGACCAAGAATTCCCCAGGATCTTCTGTACTCATGTTTCTGAGCACCAGATCCCCAGGGTTTTCTGTACTCCTGCTCCTGAGCTCAAAGTCCCCAGTATCTTATGTATTCTTGCTCTTGAGCACAAGATCCCCAGGGGCTCCTGTACTTCGGCTCCTGAACACAAGATCACCAGGGCCTTCTCTACTTTGGCTCCTGAGCATGAGGTCTCCAGGGTCTTCTGTACTCCGGCTCCTGAGGACGAGGTCTCCAGGGTCTTCTGAACTCCGACTCCTGAGCACAAGATCCGCAGGGTCCTCTGTACTCCAGCTCCTGAGCTTGAAGTCCTCAGGGTCTTATGTACTCTTGCTCCTGAGCACTAGGACCCCAGGGTCTTCTGCATTCCGACTCCTGAGCACAAAGTCCCCGGATCTTCTGTACTCCAGCTCCTGAGCAAGGAGTCCCCAGGGTCTTCTGTACTCCAGCTCCTGTGCACAAGATCCCCAGCGCCTTCTGTACTCCGGCTACTCAGCATGAGGTCTCCAGGGTCTTCTGTACTCCAGCTCCTGAGCACAAGGTTCACAGCGTCTTCTATACTCGTGTTTCAGAGAGTGAGATCTTCAGGGTCTTCTGTTCTACGTCTCCTGAGCATGAAGTTCCCAGGGACTTCTGTATGCTGGCTCCTGAGCATGAGGTCCTCAGAGTTTTCTGTTTTCCGGCTCCTGAGCACAAGATTCGCAGGGCCTTCTGTACTCCTCTTGAGCATGAGGCCACTAGGGATTTCTGTACTCTGGCTCCTGATTGCCCCAGTTGCTCATTGTGCTCCAGTTTCTTCAACCACTTGAGGTTGAAGTATGCTAAACTGAGAATACATTAGTCTGAGTTGTTAGATACAGTATAATCTATGATAGACGTTACTGTCAACTCCCCTCTGATCCATTACTTGTTTTCTGGACGGGGGCATTTATTGAGATACTGTCACTATAGGAATGTGGATTTTGGAGAGGCTATTTGTATGCTGATAAGCTTACCTCTGGGTGTTGTAGTGCAGCAGGGTTGGTGCAGTGTGACAGACAGGCAGTGACCCAGGAAAGATCAAAACAAAGTCTCTTTTAATAGCGTACTCACAAAACAGAAAGTAAATAGGATCCTCTGGATCGCAGCCGGGAAACAAGATAGTCCGAGACCGGTTACTGTGGGTGACTGCACTGTCATGTATGCTGAGGGTTGCCAGGCCTTTGGCCTCCGCTTTGCTCCGTGTTGTGTCACACAGGCTGAAGTTATGGCAGAGACTTCTGCTGTGCAGGTTTGCAAAACAAGACTGACACACCCAACCCTCTGCCGCAGGGGATTTTACAAAGAACCTGTGGCCGTAGGCCACATGAAAAGCCTGGGCCGGGAGAGGAAACGGACCGCCCTGGTACCTTCCTGTAGTCCGTTTAAAAAATAAAAGCTCATGGTAGGTTTTCTTAAATCTGCTTTGGACAAATAGCTTGCCCAAGACCAAGAGGGGATGGGAGGAAAACCAGCAGACAAGAACATGCAGCAGAAGGACAAACTAATCAAGGATACTAGATGTGGTACAGAGGACCCAAGACAGAGTACTCAGAAGGAAGCTAAGAAAAAGGAAGCAAAACTTCTTTCCTGCATGCTGACCAACGCAAGGAGCCTGACCAATAAGATTGAAGATCTGGAATTGGTAATGTAAGAGGAAAAATACGACGTAGTAGGAATAACTGAGACATGGTTAGACGACAGCTATGACTGGGCGGGTAACGTGCAAGGATATGATTTGTTTAGGAGGGATCGTAAAAAAAGGAAAGGGGGTGGAGTCTGTCTATATATAAAGTCCACACTAAGAGAAGATATACAGGAGGGAAATGAAGAGGTGGAGTCTCTATGGGTGGAGATACAAGGAGGGAAAAGTAATAAAATCCTCATAGGGGTTTGTTATAAGCCACCAAATATAACAGAAACCACTGAGAATGTATTATTGAGACAAAGACAAAGCAGCAAATCCCAATGAGGTGATTATTATGGGGGACTTCACCTACCCCGACATAGACTGGGAAACTGAAACCTGCGGATCTCAGAAAGGAAACCAATGTCTGTCAGTAACCAAGGATAATTATCTGTCACCACTTGTGCAGGGCCCAACTAGAGGGACGGCCCTTCTGGACTTAATGTTAAGCAACAGGCCGGATAGAATAACAGAAGTCCGAGGCGATGGCACCGAGGGAACAGTGACCACAATATAACACAATTCCACTTGTCCTTCAGTAAGGTGCCCTGGAAGGGGGCTACAAAAACGCTGAATTTCAGGAAAGCAAAGTGTGATCAGCTTAGAGAGGACCTTCACCGAATTGATTGGGACAATGTCCTCAAAAATAGGAGCACAGAAAATGAATGGGAAATATTAAAAGGGCCCCCACCTCACAGCCAGCAACGTCGTCCTGATCTTTTCTGTGCGCACAGGACCTGTGATGAGGTCACAGGAGGGGCGAAGTCAGGGGGTCACATGATCAGGGGCTTCAGCAGGGCTCTGCTGTGCTGGTTGTCATGGTGCTGGATGAGGTGAAGTAAGTTTCTGTGTGGGGTCAGGATTGGTTTACAGGGTGGATGTAGCAGAGCTGTGTGTGTATGAGGTGTACGGAGCAGAGATATGCATGTATGAAGTGTACAGAGGAGCGGAGCCGTTTGTGTACGGAGCGGAGCCAAGTGTGTACGGGTCGGGGTGTACAGAGCAGAGGCGTGTGTGTGCGGCGTGTACGGTGTGGAGCCGTGTGTTCAAGGTGTACGGATTTGAGCCGTATGTGTACGAGGTGTATGGTGCGGAGCCGTGTGTGTGCGGAGCAGAGCCGTGTATGTACAAGGTGTACAGAGCGGAGCCAGGTGTGTACAAGGTGTAAGGAGCAGAGCCGTGTGTGTATAGGGGGTGTGGAGCAGAGCCGTGTGTGTATAGGTGGTGTGGAGCAGACCCGTGTGTGTGGGGGTATCAGGTGCAGTAATAGGGACACATACAGCAGCAGAGGCTCAGCATTGGGGTATCAGGTGCAGTAATAGGGACACATACGGCAGCAGAGGCTCAGCATTGGGATATCAGGTGTAGTAATAGGGACACATACGGCAGCAGAGGCTCAGCATTGGGGTATCAGGTGCAGTAATAGAGACACATACGGCAGCAGAGGCTCAGCATTGGGGTATCAGGTGCAGTAATAGAGACACATACGGCAGCAGCGGCTCAGCATTGGGGTATCAGGTGCAGTAATAGGGACACATACGGCAGCAGAGGCTCAGCATTGGGGTATCAGGTGCAGTAATAGAGACACATACGGCAGCAGCGGCTCAGCATTGGGCTATCAGCAGGATGAGTGGTTTGTGCAGACCCGTGTGTGTGGGGGTATCAGGTGCAGTAATAGGGACACATACGGCAGCAGAGGGTCAGTATTGGGGTATCAGGTGCTGTAATAGGGACACATACGGCTGCAGCGGCTCAGTATTGGGGTATCAGGTGCTGTAATAGGGACACATACGGCAGCAGAGGCTCAGTATTGGGGTATCAGGTGCAGTAATAGGGACACATACGGCAGCAGCGGCTCAGTATTGGGGTATCAGGTGCTGTAATAGGGACACATACGGCAGCAGCGGCTCAGTATTGGGGTATCAGGTGCAGTAATAGGGACACATACGGCAGAGGCTCAGTATTGGGGTATCAGGTGCAGTAATAGGGACACATACGGCAGAGGCTCAGTATTGGGATATCAGGTGTAGTAATAGGGACACATACGGCAGCAGAGGCTCAGTATTGGGGTATCAGGTGCAGTAATAGGGACACATACGGCAGAGGCTCAGTATCGGGGTATCGGGTGCAGTAATATGGACACATACGGCAGCAGCGGCTCAGTATTGGGGTATCAGGTGCAGTAATAGAGACACATATGGCAGCAGCGGCTCAGTATTGGGGTATCAGGTGCAGTAATAGGGACACATACGGCAGCAGAGGCTCAGCATTGGGGTATCAGGTGCAGTAATAGAGACACATACGGCAGCAGCGGCTCAGCATTGGGCTATCAGCAGGATGAGTGGTTTGTGCAGACCCGTGTGTGTGGGGGTATCAGGTGCAGTAATAGGGACACATACGGCAGCAGAGGGTCAGTATTGGGGTATCAGGTGCTGTAATAGGGACACATACGGCAGCAGAGGCTCAGTATTGGGGTATCAGGTGCAGTAATAGGGACACATACGGCAGCAGCGGCTCAGTATTGGGGTATCAGGTGCTGTAATAGGGACACATACGGCAGCAGCGGATCAGCATTGGGGTATCAGGTGCTGTAATAGGGACACATACAGCAGCAGTGGCTCAGTATTGGGGTATCAGGTGCAGTAATAGGGACACATACGGCAGAGGCTCAGTATTGGGGTATCAGGTGCAGTAATAGGGACACATACGGCAGAGGCTCAGTATTGGGATATCAGGTGTAGTAATAGGGACACATACGGCAGCAGAGGCTCAGTATTGGGGTATCAGGTGCAGTAATAGGGACACATACGGCAGAGGCTCAGTATCGGGGTATCGGGTGCAGTAATATGGACACATACGGCAGCAGCGGCTCAGTATTGGGGTATCAGGTGCAGTAATAGGGACACATACGGCAGCAGCGGCTCAGTATTGGGGTATCAGGTGCAGTAATAGGGACACATACGGCAGCAGTGGTTCAGTATTGGGGTATCAGGTGCAGTAATAGGGACACATACGGCAGCAGCGGCTCAGTATTGGGGTATCAGGTGCAGTAATAGGGACACATACGGCAGCAGCGGCTCAGTATTGGGGTATCAGGTGCAGTAATAGGGACACATACGGCAGCAGTGGTTCAGTATTGGGGTATCAGGTGCAGTAATAAGGACACATACGGCAGAGGCTCAGTATTGGGGTATCAGGTGCAGTAATAGGGACACATACGGCAGCAGTGGTTCAGTATTGGGGTATCAGGT
Organism: Dendrobates tinctorius; assembly: GCF_039654945.1. Lineage (NCBI taxonomy): Eukaryota > Metazoa > Chordata > Amphibia > Anura > Dendrobatidae > Dendrobates > Dendrobates tinctorius. The sequence continues at coordinate 162,529 of NW_027361813.1, forward strand.
GCAGTAATAGGGACACATACGGCAGAGGCTCAGTATTGGGGTATCAGGTGCAGTAATAGGGACACATACGGCAGAGGCTCAGTATTGGGGTATCAGGTGCAGTAATAGGGACACATACGGCAGCAGCGGCTCAGCATTGGGGTATCAGGTGCAGTAATAGGGACACATACGGCAGCAGCGGTTCAGCATTGGGGTATCAGGTGCAGTAATAGGGACACATACGGCAGCAGCGGCTCAGCATTGGGGTATCAGGTGCAGTAATAAGGACACATACGGCAGCAGAGGCTCAGCATTGGGGTATCAGGTGCAGTAATAAGGACACATACGGCAGCAGAGGCTCAGTATTGGGGTATCAGGTGCAGTAATAAGGACACATACGGCAGCAGAGGCTCAGCATTGGGGTATCAGGTGCAGTAATAAGGACACATACGGCAGCAGAGGCTCAGCATTGGGGTATCAGGTGCAGTAATAAGGACACATACGGCAGCAGAGGCTCAGCATTGGGGTATCAGCAGGATGAGTGGTTTGTGCAGGTTGGAGATAGATGGTGATGGGGCGGGAATATGAGAAGTGAAACGTGTCGTTGTTGTATTCTCTGTAGCAGAGTCCTGGCTGGAGGAGTCATCATGTCGGTCTGGGCCAGATGGAAAAGAAAGAACGTCAGCGGTAAGACACCAACTATACCTGTGCAGTAATCACTTATATGTTTTGTAGGTCTGGTGTTTACCACTGACCATATGGCGGTAATATCCATGTTGGTCTTTATATAGGGATTATTTTCAGTAACAGCACAGTCATCTCCTACATCCACTATTAGGGTGCGTCACCGAGTTGTAATCACAGTTACCTAGTTAGGGGCCCTCTCAGAAGTTTCGCCCCCCCCTGAACCGAAACCCTAGCTACGCCTCTGCCCCTCGGGTATTAAGGGAGTTAAGTAATGTGATAGACAGGCCTCTATTCTTTATATTTAAAGACTCTATAGAAACAGGGTCTGTTCCTTTTGATTGGCGGCAAGCAAATGTGGTACCAATATTCAAAAAGGGTGTAAAAGGGAACCTGGAAACTATCGGCCGGTAATCTTAACATCTGTTGTGGGTACAATTTTTGAAGGGTTTCTAAGGGATACCATTATGGAATATCTCACTGTTAATAAATGTTTAACTCCATATCAACATGGATTTATGAAGGATCGCTCCTGTCAGACTAACCTGATCAGCTTCTATGAGGATGTAAGCTCTCAAATGGACCAAGGAGAATCATTGGATGTCATTTATCTCGACTTCTCTAAAGCATGTGACACTGTCCCACATAAAAGATTGGTAAGTAGAATCATAGAATCGTAGAGTTGGAAGGGACCTCCTGGGTCATCTGGTCCAACCCCCTGCTCAAAGCAGGATTCGCTAAATCATCCCAGTCAGATGTCTGTCCAGCCTCTGTTTGAAGACTTCCATTGAAGGAGAACTCACCACTTCTCGTGGCAGCCTGTTCCACTCATTGATCACTCTAACTGTCAAAAAGTTTTTTCTAATATCTAATCTGTGTCTCCTCCCATTCAGTTTCATCCCATTGCTTCTAGTCTTTCCTTGTGCAAATGAGAATAAAGTTGATCCTTCTACAATGTGACAGCCCTTTAGATATTTGTAGACAGCTATTAAGTCTCCTCTCAGTCTTCTCTTTTGCAAACTAAACATTCCCAAATCCTGCAACCTTTCCTCATAAGACAGGGTTTGCAGACCGGTCACCATTCTGGTCGCTATTTTCTGAACTTGCTCCAGTTTGTTGATGTCTTTTTTAAAATGTGGTGCCCAAAACTGGACACAATATTCCAGATGAGGTCTGATCAAAGAGGAGTAGAGGGAAATAATGACTTCACATGATCTAGACTGTATGCTTCTGTTAATACATCCTAGAATTGCATTTGCCTTTTTTGCTGCTGCATCACACTGTTGACTCATATTCAGTCTGTGATCTATTAGTATACCCAAGTCTTTTTCACATGTGCTGTCGCTTAGCCCTATTCCTCCCATTCTGTATATGCTTTTTTCATTTTTATTGCCCAGATGTAGTACTTTGCATTTTTCCCTGTTAAAAACCATTCTCTTAGTTGCTGCCCACTTCTCCAGAAAGCTCGGGCTAGGGGAAAATGTGTGTAGATGGGTAGGTAGCTGGCTTAGTGATAGAAAACAAAGAGTGGTTATAAATGGGGCATACTCAGATTGGGCCAGGGTTACTAGTGGGGTACCACAGGGGTCTGTATTGGGCCCTCTACTATTTAATATATTTATTAATGATCTAGTGGATGGCTTGCACAGTAAAATATCAGTATTTGCAGATGATACAAAACTATGTAAGGTAGTTAACACAAAGGAGGACCATTTGCAACTACAGACAGATTTGTGTAAATTGGAGAATTGGGCAGAAAAATAGCAAATGAGGTTTAACACAGATACAGTTGTGGCCAAAAGTATTGACACCCCTGCAATTCTGTCAGATAATACTCCGTTTCTTCCTGAAAATGATTGCAAACACAAATTCTTTGTTATTATCTTCATTTAATTTGTCTTAAATGGAAAAACACAAAAAGAATTGTCCTAAAGCCAAATTGGATATAATTCCACACCAAACATAAAAAACAGGGTGGACAAAAGTATTGGCACTGTTCGAAAAATCATGTGATGCTTCTCTAATTCGTGTAATTCACAGCACCTGTAACTTACCTGTGGCACCTAACAGGTGTTGGCAATAACTAAACCACACTTGCAGCCAGCTGACATGGATTAAAGTTGACTCAACCTCTGTCCTGTGTCCTTGTGTGTACCACATTGAGCATGGAGAAAAGAAAGAAGGCCAAAGAACTGTCTGAGGACTTGAGAAACCAAATTGTGAGGAAGCATGAGCAATCTCAAGGCTACAAGTCCATCTCCAAAGACCTGAATGTTCCTGTGTCTACCGTGCGCAGTGTCATCAAGAAGTGTAAAGCCCATGGCACTGTGGCTAACCTCCCTAGATGTGGACGGAAAAGAGAAATTGACAAGAGATTTCAACGCAAGATTGTGCGGATGTTGGATAAAGAACCTCGACTAACATCCAAACAAGTTCAAGCTGCCCTGCAGTCCGAGGGTACAACAGTGTCAACCCGTACTATCCGTCGGCATCTGAATGAAAAGGGACTGTATGGTAGGAGACCCAGGAAGACCCCACTTCTTACCCTGAGACATAAAAAAGCCAGGCTGGAGTTTGCCAAAACTTACCTGAAAAAGCCTAAAACGTTTTGGAAGAAGGTTCTCTGGTCAGATGAGACAAAAGTAGAGCTTTTTGGGTAAAGGCATCAACATAGAGTTTACAGGAGAAAAAAAAGAGGCATTCAAAGAAAAGAACACGGTCCCTACAGTCAAACATGGCGGAGGTTCCCTGATGTTTTGGGGTTGCTTTGCTGCCTCTGGACTGCTTGAACTTGTGCATGGCATTATGAAGTCAGAAGACTACCAACAAATTTTGCAGCATAATGTAGGGCCCAGTGTGAGAAAGCTGGGTCTCCCTCAGAGGTCATGGGTCTTCCAGCAGGACAATAACCCAAAACACACTTCAAAAAGCACTAGAAAATGGTTTGAGAGAAAGCACTGGAGACTTCTAAGGTGGCCAGCAATGAGTCCAGACCTGAATCCCATAGAACACCTGTGGAGAGATCTAAAAATGGCAGTTTGGAGAAGGCACCCTTCAAATATCAGGGACCTGGAGCAGTTTGCCAAAGAAGAATGGTCTAAAATTCCAGCAGAGCATTGTAAGAAACTCATTGATGGTTACCGGAAGCGGTTGGTCGCAGTTATTTTGGCTAAAGGTTGTGCAACCAAGTATTAGGCTGAGGGTGCCAATACTTTTGTCTGGCCCATTTTTGGAGTTTTGTGTGAAATGATCAATGTTTTGCTTTTTGCTTCATTCTCTTTTGTGTTTTTTCATTTAAAACAAATTAAATGAAGATAATAATAACAAAGAATTTGTGTTTGCAATCATTTTCAGGAACAAACTGAGTATTATCTGACAGAATTGCAGGGGTGTCAATACTTTTGGTCACAACTGTAAGTGTAAGGTTATGCACATGGGAAGGAGAAACAGATGCTACAATTACTTACTAAATGGGAAACTGCTGGGGAAATCAGACATGGAAAAAGACTTTGGTATCTTAGTCAATAAGAAGCTAAATTGGAGTGCCCAGTGTCAGGCAGCTGCCACCAAAGCAAATAGGGTCATGGGATGCATCAGGAGAGGTCTGGGGACACGAGATGAAAACATAATTCTCCCTCTGTACAAATCACTCGTCAGACCACACTTGGAGGATTGTGTGCAATTTTGGACACCGGTGCTCAAGAAAGACATTACTGATCTTGAAAGGGTTCAAAGGCGGCTACTAAAATGATAAATGGAGTTGGTTTACTACAATACCCAGAAAGGTTATCAAAATTAGGTCTATTTACTCTAGAAAAGAGAAGACTTAGGGGAGACCTAATATATATGTACAAGTATATCAGAGGGCAATACAGAGATCTCTCCAATGAACTGTTTGTACCAAGGACTGTGATAAGAACAAGGGGGCATTCTCTTCGTTTGGAGGAAAGACAATTTCTGCACCAGCACAGAAGAGGGTTCTTCACAGTAAGAGCAGTGAGGCTCTGGAATTCTCTTCCTGAGGAAGTGGTGATGGCCAACTCACTGAATGAATGTAAGAAAGGAATGGAGGCTTTTCTTGTGAGTAACAGGATAGAAGGTTACGAATAACAGAATATTATAGGTAGATGGCTGACACAGCTTAGGAGTCGGGAAGGAACTTTTTTCCCTAAGGAGAAAATTGGCTTCTACTCTGTGGGTTTTTTCCCTTCCCCAGGATCAACAATGCAGAACAGCTGCACTAACAATAGGCTGAACTAGATGGACATAAGGTCTTCAGCCTTCAAAGCTATGTTACTATGTAACTTACTTTTATTTTGCGTTGTAATCACAGCTATACCTGTGATTGCAATGCACTCCCTTAGCCTCAATAGCCTTCTGTGCGCATCCTGGTGGACACATAATGACCCTGGTCACTGCCTCACATACCCCACCCCCCCATTCAAACTTGTGGGGTTGAACATTTGTCACCATACAAGGGGCCCGTGACAGGGCATTAGGATTTCCATGTGACTTCCCTCTCTGATGTTCCACGGTAAAATTGACATTTTGCAAAGACATGAACCATCAGGTGGCCCGAGCATTCCTCATCCAGACCAAGGACGAATAACCTGTCACCAAGCAAAACGGTCGACCGAGCAAATAATAGCGTAGGGACTCCAAGGCCCACTTAATGGACAGGCACTCCTCCACTATGCTATAATTTTTCTCGGCCAGGGTGAATTTCCTACTTAGGTACAGTAGGTGACCGGATGCTCCTCTCCATAGAGACATCTGTCTGCAAAATGAAGCAATTCTGAAAGTTGGGGCTAATGAAGACGGGCTGTCCACACAGCGCCAACTTCATGGATTGGTACGCTTCCTCCGCCTGGGGGTTCCACCGAACCATGGCCGACTTCTTTCCCTTAAGGCAGGGGTGGGGAACCTTTTTTCTGCCGAGGGCCATTTGGAATTTTATAATAGCATTCGGGGGCCGTATAAAATTATTAATAATGATAAGAGAATATACTCGTTGCTCGGGTTTTCCCGAACATGCTCGGGTGTCTGAGTATTTTGGCGTGCTCGGAGATTTAGTTTATGTTGATGCATTTGCATGATTTGCGGCTGCTGGACAGCCATCTCCCCAGTGCAGCCATCTCCCCAGTGCAGCCATCTCCCCAGTGCAGCCATCTCCCCAGTGCAGCCATCTCCCCAGTGCAGCCATCTCCCCGTGTAGCCATCTCCTCAGTGCAGCCTTCTCCCCAGTGCAGCCGTCTCCCCAGTGCAGCCATCCCCCTGTGCAGCCATCTCCTCAGTGCAGCCATCTCCTCAGTGCAGCCATCTCCTCAGTGCAGCCATCTCCCCAGTGCAGCCATCTCTCCAGTGCAGCCATCTCCCCAGTGCAGCCGTCTCCCCAGTGCAGCCATCTCCCCAGTGCAGCCATCTCCCCGTGTAGCCATCTCCCCGTGTAGCCATCTCCCCAGTGCAGCCATCTCCTCAGTGCAGTCATCTCCCCAGTGCAGCCATCTCTCCAGTGCAGCCATCTCCCCAGTGCAGCCATCTCCTCAGTGCAGTCATCTCCCCAGTGCAGCCGTCTCCCCAGTGCAGCCATCCCCCAGTGCAGCCATCTCCTCAGTGCAGCCATCTCCCCAGTGCAGCCATCTCTCCAGTGCAGCCATCTCCCCAGTGCAGCCGTCTCCCCAGTGCAGCCATCTCCCCAGTGCAGCCATCTCCCCGTGTAGCCATCTCCTCAGTGCAGCCATCTCCTCAGTGCAGCCATCTCCCCAGTGCAGCCATCTCTCCAGTGCAGCCATCTCCCCAGTGCAGCCATCTCCCCAGTGCAGCCATCTCCCCGTGTAGCCATCTCCTCAGTGCAGCCATCTCCCCAGTGCAGCCGTCTCCCCAGTGCAGCCATCTCCTCAGTGCAGTCATCTCCCCAGTGCAGCCATCTCCTCAGTGCAGCCGTCTCCCCAGTGCAGCCATCACCCTAGTGCAGCCGTCTCCCCAGTGCAGCCATCTCCTCAGTGCAGCCGTCTCCCCAGTGCAGCCATCTCCTCAGTGCAGCCGTCTCCCCAGTGCAGCCATCTCCCCAGTGCAGCCGTCTCCCCAGTGCAGCCATCTCCTCAGTGCAGCCGTCTCCCCAGTGCAGCCATCTCCTCAGTGCAGCTGTCTCCCCAGTGCAGCCGTCTCCTCAGTGCAGCCATCTCCCTAGTGCAGCCATCTCCTCAGTGCAGCCATCTCCCCAGTGCAGCCGTCTCCCCAGTGCAGCCATCTCTCCAGTGCAGCCATCTCCCCGTGTAGCCATCTCCTCAGTGCAGCCATCTCCCTAGTGCAGCCATCTCCCCAGTGCAGCCGTCTCCCCAGTGCAGCCATCTCTCCAGTGCAGCCATCTCCCCGTGTAGCCATCTCCTCAGTGCAGCCATCTCCCTAGTGCAGCCATCTCCTCAGTGCAGCCATCTCCCCAGTGCAGCCATCTCCCCAGTGCAGCCGTCTCCCCAGTGCAGCCGTCTCCCCAGTGCACCCGTTTCCCCAGTGCACCCGTTTCCCCAGTGCAGCCATCTCCCCAGTGCAGCCATCTCCCCAGTGCACCCATTTCCCCAGTGCAGCCATTTCCCCAGAGTAGCCATCTCCCCAGTGCAGCCATCTCACCAGTGCAGCCATCTCTCCAGTGCAGCCGTCTCCCCAGTGCAGCCGTCCCCCCAGTGCAGCCGTCTCCCCAGTGCAGCCATCTCCCCAGTGCAGCCATCTCCCCAGTGCAGCCATCTCCCCAGTGCAGCCATCTCCCCAGTGCACCCGTCCCCCCAGTGCAGCCGTCTCCCCAGTGCAGCCATCTCCCCATGCACCCATCTCCCCAGTGCAGCCATCTCCCCAGTGCAGCCATCTCCCCAGTGCACCCGTCCCCCCAGTGCAGCCATCTCCCCAGTGCACCCGTCCCCCCAGTGCAGCCATCTCCCCAGTGCAGCCATCTCCCCAGTGCAGCCATCTCCCAAGTGCAACCGTCTCCCCAGTGCACCCGTCTCCCCAGTGCACCCGTCTCCCCAGTGCACCCGTCTCCCCAGTGCACCCGTCTCCCCAGTGCAGCCATCTCCCCAGTGCAGCCATCTCCCCAGTGCAGCCATCTCCCCAGTGCAGCCATCTCCCCAGTACAGCCATCTCCCCAGTGCAGCCATCTCAGTGCAGTCATCTCCCAATGCAGCCATCTCCCCAGTGCAGCCATCTCCCCAGTGCAGCCATCTCCCCAGTGCAGCCATTTCCCCAGTGCAGCCATTTCCCCAGTGCAGCCATCTCCCCAGTGCAGCCATCTCCCCAGTGCAGCCATCTCCCCAGTGCAGCCATCTCCCCAGTGCACCCATCTCCCCAGTGCACCCATTTCCCCAGTGCAGCCATCTCCCCAGTGCAGCCATCTCCCCAGTGCACCCATTTCTCCAGTGCAGCCTTCTCCCCAGTGCAGGCTCCGCTCATTATCCCCAGTGTAGGACTATCCCGAACAGAGTTACCTTGTCGTGGTGGGATGGCATTCATGCTACTTTTGATCAAAAACAGTAATACTAAAAACTCTGTACTATTTAGATGCACTTTTGCTTTTACTTATTTAGTTACAGCAGGGTTTTTGCTCACTTTGTCTTTTGCAGGTTTTATCATTACCCCCAGCGCAGGCTCCGCTCGCCCCCCCAGCGCTCATTACCCCCCGGCGCTCATTCTCCCACCCGGCTCATTCTGTCCCCCGCCGCGTCGCCTCCGCCGCCGCTTTCACCATATGGCTCACCTGTGCCGTGGCTTGGTCCGTTCTCTGCTGCTGCGGGTATCACTACTTCCTGTTTGTGTGTGAGCGCGCGATCACGGGTCACGTGGTACCACTCATTAAGGTCATGAATATGGGCGCCACGCCTATGAGAGTGGAGTGGCGTCCATATTCATGATCTTAATGAGTGGTACCACATGTGACCGCGCACTCACACTGGACCATCAGAGCTGCAGCGCAGGCACCACTGGAGGAGGTGAGTATGGGGGGGCAAATGGCAAATACGGCCCTGCTGAGCACTGATGGCAAAAGCGCGACACAATACCGCGCGCACCTCTTAAAGGGCCCACGGCCAAAAAATGGGGAAAGTGGCAGCGGGCCGCATAAGATGATATGGCAGGCCGTATACGGCCCGCGGGCCGGACGTTCCTCACCCCTGCCTTAAGATCGGTTAAGGGTGTTGTTCTCCCCAAAAAATTAGGAATAAACCTCTGGTAATACCCGATGATTCAGAGAAACGCTCTCATCAGTTTGGTGGTAATAGGTTAGGGCCAGATCTGAATGGCCTCAATTTTATTCATTTGGGGTTTAATAAACCCACGGCCGATCACGTAACCCAAGTTCTGGGCTTTCTTGAGCCCTATTGCACATTTCTTGGGATTCGCCGTCAAGCCCGTTGTAACGAATGGAAGCGGAGGCAGAGATGGTGAATTTCACATTCGTTTTTATTTTTTAAGTGGAACCTCGGGACCACGGTCCAGGGGGCTCCGAAGGGGGCGTGACTAGTGAGCCCCGGGCACCCGTAGTAAAGCCCCTCAGGCAGGGCCAGAATGGAATACCCGGAGGACACAGGTGCTACCTCCAGTTAGACCCCGAACACATGGCAGCTGTCCCAGCGGGACCAAAAGGGATAACAAAAGTTACAGCAGAGTCCGTAATGCGCTGGGTCCTGGATCCGGTTAGTTGGTAAGGAGTCGGTTCCAGTGACCTTCACACAGTCCTTGGACTCGGATGGCTGTAGGCGGAACGGGATGGCTTAGGCCCAGATGGTTGCTGATAGAACCAGGTAACACAGGATACTGATATGCTGTGGAAACAGAGCATTAGACAATGCACAGAGACTGCAGATGCAGCGCAGACAGGTTAGCATGAGAACCGGATGTAGCAATGATAGATACTCGTTCCTCCGGCGCTCTCCCTATGGAGGAGAGGCCAGAAATAGCAGCCAGTGCGCTGCCATTGGTTGATTGCATTTTTTTGAATAATGCACGCCGACCCTTTAAGAAGGCAAGAGAGTGGGTGTGCATGCCCTAATAGCCTTAGCTACAGATCTCCTCACAGGGCGCCAGGAGGGGGAGGCAGGAGGGAGGACAGAACGCTGAGCAGCAGCATGAGAGGCTCGAGGTGAGTGCCCAGAACGGAGAGCAGCGGCAGGCCTGGATGCAACGCCAGGACGGGAGCCAGGTGTAACAGCGGTAGACCTGGGTGCAGCGCCAGGACGGGGACTGGGTGTAACAATATCCCCCTCTTTACACCCCCTCTTCTTCAAGCCTGCGTAGAACCGTTTAAGGAGAAGAGGAGCCTGGCAGGTTCTCCCTAGGCTACGAAGATCTCTCCTCAGGACCAAAACCCTTCCAGTCCACCAGGTTGTAGGTCTTACCCCTTACTTTTTTTACGGCCAGGATATGTTTTACCTCAAAAACATCATCCTTCGAGACAGGGTCAGGAGTGGTACCCGGATCCTTAAAGAAGGGACTCAAAACTACTGGTTTGAGGAGAGAAGCATGAAATGAGTTAGGCACACGTAGGGAAGTGGGCAACTTCAGCTTGTACGAGACTGGATTGATCTGTCTCAAAATCTCAAATGGTCCGATGAACCGGGGACCCAATTTGTAGGATGGCATCTTTAACCGGATGTACTTAGAAGAGAACCATACCTTGTCTCCGGGACGAAAGATAGGCGCATCCAAACGTCTCTTGTCCGCATGCCTTTTCATATGCTGGGAGGCTTTCTCCAGAGCAGTTTTGGTATCCCTCCAGACCTTAGAAAAATCTTCGGAGAAAGTATCGGCAGCTGGAACACCAGATGATCCGGAGATGGGAAGAGGTATTCCGGGTTGCAATCCGAAGACAATCTGAAAGGGAGACTTTCCAGAAGATTCACTTACTTGATTGTTGTAAGAAAATTCGGCCCAGGACAGTAAGTCTACCCAGTCGTCATGATGGGCGTTGACAAAGTGACGCAGGAATCCAGCCAGGATTTGATTTGTCCTCTCCACTTGTCCATTGGACTGGGGATGGTACGCTGAGGAAAAATACAGTTCAATTCTTACTAGTTTACAAACTGCTCTCCAGAATCTTGAGGTGAACTGGACTATCGGACACAATGTGGCGAGGGAAACCATGGAGACAGAAGATGTGCCGGATGAACAGGTCCGCCAACTCAGGAGCAGTTGGAAGACCGTGTAGTGGAATGAAGTGAGCCATTTTAGAGAAGCGATCCACCACTACCCATACCACAGAACAGACAGATGAGATCGGGAGATCTGTGATGAAGTCCATCGCGATATGTTGCCAGGGAGCAGATATCAAAGAAATAATTTTCGGATTAACTGTGCGCTGCTAGACAAAACGACTCCTTTCCAGATAGTGTACTTGTATACTTTTATTTTCCCAACGCGTTTCGAAGTTTCAAACTTCTTCCTCAGGGGATGACATATCATCCCCTGAGGAAGAAGTTTGAAACTTCGAAACGCGTTGGGAAAATAAAAGTATACAAGTACACTATCTGGAAAGGAGTCGTTTTGTCTAGCAGCGCACGGTTAATCCGAAAATTATTTCTTTGATATCTGATGATTTATGGTCACGGAGTGGCCATTTGGATGTGCAGCAGCTTTGACCTCTATTCCTTTATGCCTCTAACTCTCCTGCTTTTGGTGAGTATAACAGCTTGAACTATATCTCTTTTACCTGGGTAAGACCCTATTGCGCTCTTTCTCTTTTAGTTTTAGCCAGGGAGCAGATGGAATTGGAAGAGGCTGAAGCCCACCTGTGGGTAGATGCCTGGCCGTCTTGTTACGAGCACAGGAAGGACAGGCTGGATATCCTTAAAGACAAAAATGTCCAGGAAGGATGGGAAATCTTGAAAAATGAAATTCTCAAAGCACAGTTGTTAACAATTCCGAAAAGAGGGAAGAATAGGAAGCATTTAAGGAAACCAGGATGGATGAACACAGAACTTAAGCACATGCTAAACAGGAAGAAAAAAATGTTTATAAAATGGAAAGAGGGAGGCATATCTAAAGAAGAATATAATGCTGTCTGCAGAACCTGCAGGGCACAAATCAGATTAGCTAAAGCTGAAAATGAATTGAGGCTTGCAAGAGATGTCAAAAGCAATAATAAAGGATTTTGGGGATATGTCAAAAGTAAAAGAAAAGTCAAAGATGCTATAGGATTTTTACAGGATGAAAATGATGAAATGGTAAGACAGGATGTTGAGAAGGCTGAACTTTTAAATTCCTAGTTTGCATCTGTTTTCTCTCAGAAAGGAAATGTAACATCAACTGTTATTCACTGTCCTATTAAGGGAATAGAAGAATCCAGGATATCTATAAACAGAAAGATAGTGAGGAAACACTTAGCTAACCTAAATGAATTCAAGTCTCCAGGTCCAGATGAATTACACCCCAGAGTACTGAAGGAGATAGCAGAAAAATTTTTTGAACCCCTCTCCATAATCTTTGAAAATTCTTGGAGAACAGGAGAAGTGCCAGAAGACTGGAGAAGAGCAAATGTTGTTCCTATCTTCAAAAAGGGGAAGAAGGTGGACCCAGGCAACTATAGGCCGGTGAGTCTGACTTCTATACCAGGAAAGATCTTTGAACAAATTATTAAACAACATGTATGTCAATACCTGGATAAGAATGAAGTGATTAAACAGAGTCAGCATGGGTTTGTAACTAATAAGTCATGTCAGACTAACTTAATTTCCTTCTATGACGGTATCACTGATTGGGTGGATCAAGGAAATGCTGTAGATATAGTATATCTTGACTTCAGCAAAGCATTTGACAAAGTCTCTCATACAATCCTTATTGAAAAAATGACTAAGTATGGAATGGACAAGGCAACTGTTAGGTGGATTCATAACTGGCTTAGTGATCGGACCCAAAGAGTGGTCGTAAATGGCTGCACATCCAGTTGGAAGAATGTCTCAAGTGGGGTACCACAGGGCTCTGTCCTGGGCCCTGTATTGTTCAACATCTTTATCAACGATTTAGATGAAGGAATTGAGGGTAAACTGGTTAAATTTGCTGATGACACAAAGCTAGGAGGGATAGCTAATACTAGAGAAGAGAGAGAGAGGATTCAAAAAGATTTAAATAAACTGGAGAAGTGGGCAGCGACTAACAGAATGGTTTTTAACAGGGAGAAATGCAAAGTACTACATCTGGGCAATAAAAATGAAAAAAGCATATATAGAATGGGAGGAATAGGGCTAAGTGACAGCACATGTGAAAAAGACTTGGGTATACTAAAAGATCACAGACTGAATATGAGTCAACAGTGTGATGCAGCAGCAAAAAAGGCAAATGCAATTCTAGGATGTATTAACAGAAGCATACAGTCTAGATCACGTGAAGTCATTATTTCCCTCTACTCCTCTTTGGTCAGACCTCATCTGGAATATTGTGTCCAGTTTTGGGCACCACATTTTAAAAAAGACATCAACAAACTGGAGCAAGTTCAGAAAAGAGCGACCAGAATGGTGACCGGTCTGCAAACCCTGTCTTATGAGGAAAGGTTGCAGGATTTGGGAATGTTTAGTTTGCAAAAGAGAAGACTGAGAGGAGACTTAATAGCTGTCTACAAATATCTAAAGGGCTGTCACATTGTAGAAGGATCAACTTTATTCTCATTTGCACAAGGAAAGACTAGAAGCAATGGGATGAAACTGAATGGGAGGAGACACAGATTAGATATTATAAAATTTTTTTTAACAGTTAGAGTGATCAATGAGTGGAACAGGCTGCCACGAGAAGTGGTGAGTTCTCCTTCAATGGAAGTCTTCAAACAGAGGCTGGACAGACATCTGACTGGGATGATTTACCGAATCCTGCTTTGAGCAGGGGGTTGGACCAGATGGCCCAGGAGGTCCCTTCCAACTCTACGATTCTATGATTCTATGATTCCAGAATGTCCTTAGCCATGGCAGGCCACCAGTAGTACCGGGAGATGAGTTGCAGAGTCTTTCTCTGGCCGGTGTGACCAGCCAACTTGGACGAGTGGACCAACCGAAGGACACGAGTACGCTCACAAGCTGACACGAAAGTCTTCCCGGGAGGCTGCCGGGCAAGATCAGTAGAAGCGACCGCGACTAACCTTGAGGGTTCAATGATGTGCTGCGGTTCTTCTTCTTGATCAGGAGGTAGGAAGGCTCTGGAAAGTGCGTCTGCTTTGACATTTTTGTCAGCTGGGCGAAAATGAAGAACAAAATTAAAACGAGCAAAAAACAAAGCCCAGCGGGCTTGACGAAGATTCAGCCATTGTGCAATTTGGAGGTAAGCAAGGTTTTTGTGAGCGGTGTATACAACTACCTGATGAAGAGCTCCTTCTAGAAGATGCCTCCACTCCTGCAGAGCCAATTTGATAGCCAACAGTTCCCGATCTCCAACAGAATAATTCCTCTCTGCGGAAGAAAAAACCTTGGAAAAAAAACCACAGGAATGCATTCGCCCGGAGGACTATTTCTGGGTTAGTACAGCTCCCGCACCTACTGAAGAGGCATCAACCTCAAGAAAAAATTGTTCATTGGAGTTAGGACGATGAAGAACAGGTGCGACAGCAAAGGCCTTTTTGAGAGAAACAAAGGCTTCCTCAGCCTCAGGAGGCCAATCCTTCGGATTTGTACCTTTCCGGGTTAGAGCTGAGATGGGTGCCACTCGGGTGGAGAAGTTAGGAATGAATTGCCTGTAGTAGTTGGCGAAGCCCAGGAATCGCTGTATGGCCTTCAACCCAGATGGATGAGGCCACTTGAGTACAGCCGATAACTTCTCTGGATCCATTTTTAATCCTGTGGAGGAAACAATGTAACCGAGGAAAGGCAAAGAGGATTGTTCAAAGAGGCACTTTTCAAACTTGGCGTACAGTCTGTTCTCCCTGAGCCTCTGTAAGACCAGGCGTACTTGTCTGCGATGTGAGACCAAGTCAGTAGAAAAAATCAGAATGTCGTCTAGGTAGACAACAACACAGGTGTAAAGCAGATCCCTGAAAATGTCATTGACGAACTCTTGGAAAACAGCGGGAGCATTGCTTAGACCAAACAGCATTACCAGGTACTTGTAGTGGCCATCACGGGTGTTAAAGGCTGTTTTCCATTCGTCTCCATCTCTGATTCGGATCAAATTGTAAGCCCCTCTTGAGATCCAGCTTGGTGAAGATCCTGGCCCCTCAGAGACGGTCAAACAGTTCTGAAATTAGAGGCAAAGGGTACCTGTTTTTTACCGTGATCTGGTTCAGTCCTCGGTAGTCGATACAGGGCCGCAGGGATCCGTCCTTTTTCTTCACGAAGAAGTAGCCTGCTCTTGCCGGTGACGATGATTTTTGGATAAACCCTCTGGCCAAGTTCTCCTGAATGTAGTCCGACATAGCCTGAGTCTCTGCCTGGGAAAGAAGGTAAACTCTCCCACGGGGAGGAGATGTTCCAGAAAGAAGGTGTATTGGACAGTCATACGACCTGTGGGGAGGAAGTTTTTCAGCTTCCTTTTGCCCGAAGACATCCGAGAAAGACCAGTAAGCGGATGGTAATCCAGGCAAGGTAGCAGGTTGGACCGGGTGTGAAGCTGGTTCAATCCGGGTCAAACAACGGACCGAGCAGGAATCTCCCCAACGTAGAATTTCGCCTGTTCTCCAATTAAGGACTAGTTCATGTTTCTGAAACCAAGGCAAACCTAGAAGCAAGGGTGAGACAAACCAGGGTACACATAAAAACGGATTCTTTCAGAATGCATAAGACCTACCCGGAGTTCCACTGGTTCAGTCTGGAACTGGACGGGTTCGGTCAGAGGCTGGCCATCGACAGCGGTTACCCGCAACGGGTTGGGAAGAGCCTGAACTGGTAAGTGGTAGCGATCCACAAGCGTCTGCTGGATAAAGCTTCCGGCGGCTCTGGAGTCCAACAGACAGAATCCAGAAAATTTTATTGCTCCACATGTCACGGAGACTGAGATCTGCAACGAAGGAGAGCAACGTTCTCTACCTAGGATGGCCTCTCCTACCGAGCCTAGGCACAGGAGTTTTCTGACTTCTTTGGACAGGAGCGGATCAGGTGTTCTGAACTACCACAGTACAGACAGCTTCCGTTTTTGCGACGCACCTCCTGGCGGCGACTGGCCAGACTTACTCGATCTACCTCCGTAGCTTTGGGAGAAGAGGATGAGGTAGATGTCTTGGAAGAATTAGAGTCCAGGTGGTAGGACCACCTGTCACACTTAATCTCCATGGAACGCTCCTGAAAACGCAGGTCAATCCGGGTCGCCAATCAGGTCATCCAAGATGGTAGGCCTGTCCCGTCCCGCCAGCTCTTCCTTAATTTTTCCAGATAGGCCCTCCCAGAAGGTAGCCAGCAAGGCCTCATTGTTCCAAGATAACTCAGACGAGAGGGTGCGGAACTGAACAGCATACTGAGCCACCGTGAGGGTTCCTTGGCGTAAGTGAAGCAGGGCAGAAGCGGTCAACGTGACCCGGCCAGGTTCATCCAAGGTCCTGCGAAAAGTTTCTAGGAAAGATTGAAGATCATTAACCAGCGGGTCTCCTCTCTCCCATAACGGATTCAGCCAGGCGAGAGCCTCTCCTGCTAGATGTGACATAATGAAGCCCACTTTGGCACGGTCAGAAGCAAACATATGCCCTAAGATTTCGAAGTGTAGGGTACACTGATTGAGAAAACCCCGACACTGAGTGGGATCACCATGGAAGCGGGTAGGAGCCGCCAGGCAGGGGCCCTTGCTTGTCATGACAGCAGGTACCTGGGTGTTGCTAGGTGAATCAGGAGCAGCCGGGTTCTGCAGAGAATCCATGCCGGTGGACAGGTTACGTAGATACGTCATGATCTTATCCTGTTGATCTCTTAAATGAGTCACCTCTTGGCACAACTCCAATGTCGGAGGCCTCTGGGGTCCAGCGGATTCCATGGCTGGAGCAATCTGTAATGAATGGAAGCGGAGGCAGAGATGGTGAAGTTCACGTTCGTTTTTATTTTTTAAGTGGAACCTCGGGACCACGGTCCAGGGGGCTCCGAAGGGGGCGTGACTAGTGAGCCCCGGGCACCCGTAGTAAAGCCCCTCAGGCAGGGACAGAATGGAATACCCGGAGGACACAGGTGCTACCTCCAGTTAGACCCCGAACACGTGGCAGCTGTCCCAGCGGGACCAAAAGGGATAACAAAACTTACAGCAGAGTTCGTAATGCGCTGGGTCTTGGATCCGGTTAGTTGGTAAGGAGTCGGTTCCAGTGACCTTCACACAGTCCTTGGACTCGGATCACTGTAGGCGGAACAGGATGGCTTAGGCCCAGATGGTTGCTGATAGAACCAGGTAACACAGGATACTGATATGCTGTGGAAACAGAGAGCATTAGACAATGCACAGAGACTGCAGATGCAGCGCATACAGGTTAGCATGAGAACCGGATGTAGCAATGATAGATACTCGTTGCTCCGGCGCTCTCCCTATGGAGGAGAGGCCAGAAATAGCAGCTAGTGCGCTGCCATTGCTTGATTGCTTTTTTTTGAATAATGCATGCCGCCCCTTTAAGAAGGCAAGAGAGCGGGCGGGCGAGCCCTAATAGCCTTAGCTACAGATCTCCTCACAGGGCGCCAGGAGGAGGAGGAGGCAGGAGGGAGGATAGAACGCTGAGCAGCAGCATGAGAAGCTCGAGGTGAGTGCCCAGAACGGAGAGCAGCGGCAGGCCTGGACGGGGGCCAGGTGTAACAGCGGTAGACCTGGGTGCAGCGCCAAGACGGGTACCGGGTGTAACACCCGTGGCTCTGAGCGAATCTACTACCACTTGTACCCGGGACAGGTGGGTATGCCAGTCAGTACTAAAGATGATAATGTCATCCAAGTACGCTGATGCATACTTCCCATGGGGTTCCAGCAATATGTCCATCAACCTCTGGAACATGGCTGGGACCCCATGTAGTCCAAAAGGCAAGACTACATAGTGGTAAAGACCCTCCGGTGTTATGATGAGTCACCGAAGGAGGAAAAAACAAAAAAACAGCTGAGTCCAGAAAAACCAGAGAGGTTGGCAGCTATCGGATTGCAGACCCCTGAACCTATCCACAACAACTAGCAGTAGCCGTGGGGGGTTCCTACGGTGCCCTAGTCCCCTCGATCACAGCCGGAGAACTACATAGCCTAAAGACAGAAAGGGGAAAAACTAAACTGCCCCAGAGCAGACCCCAAAGCAATAGGCAGCCCCCAACATATAATGACGGTGAAGCAAGATGAAAACACTAACACAGATAGAAAGATATGTTGAGCAAATGATGGGGCCCAAGCTAACTTCATAGGACAGGATAGGAAAGCTGCTGTCTGCCATCCGCAAAAACCCTATCAAAATGAGCCAACCGACTGATAGGAAAAACAGGCCCTGAAGTCGCTAGGCTTCAAAAGACTATATCAGCACTCAGGTATATTCTGAAGACAGAGCAAAAGATCAACAGATCAGAGACAAAAATGGAATTCAGCTCACCCCCGGCCCGGGGATGGCAGAACTCCCAAAAAACAAGGCAAAACAAAAACAAAACTGAAGAGTACAAAGCAGAGCAGAAAAACTTAGCTTTGAGACGTAGGAATCAGACTGGTCTCCAAGAATCCAGCAGGAAAATCACCAGCCAAGAAGAAGGGCGTCGGCAGCCTTATATCCAGTCCTCAATTTCAGCCACCCAGTCATCATCTAGCTGCCCAGGTGTTTGGTAATCAGCCTCACTACCTTCCTTCACCAGAGGAGGGAGTTCATCAGACCTCAATGGTGAAGGGAAAAATGAACTCACAACAGTACCTCCCCCTTGAGGAGGGGTCACCGAACCCTCATCCATGCCACCAGGGCGATCCGGGTGAGCCCGATGAAAGGCACGCACCAATCTTTCGGCATGAATATCAGAGGCAGAGACCCAGGAATTATCCTCCTGACCATAACCCTTCCACTTAACCAAATACTGGAGTCTCCGTCTAGCCAGACGGGAATCCAGTATCTTCTCTACCTCATATTCCATGTTACCTTCAACCAATATAGGGTCAGGAGGTGCCACCAAAGGAACTACTGGTTCAACAAACCTCTTCAACAAGGACTTATGAAACACATTATGAATTTTAAATGTGACAGGAAGAGCCAACCGAAAAGAGACCGGATTAATAATCTCCAAAATCTTGTAAGGTCCAATAAATCTAGGCTTAAACTTAGGAGAAGCCACCTTCATAGCGATATTTTTTGATGACAACCAAACCATATCACCCACCTTAAACTGGGGACCAACGGTCCTACGCTGGTTGGAAAACCGCTGGGCCTTTTCCTGGGAGAGAGACAACTTATCCACTACTTGGTCCCAGATCTGGTGCATTCTCTCCACCACAGTGTCAACACCTGGGCAGGCAGAAGGCTCCACCTGCCCTGAAGAAAATCGAGGGTGGAAACCAAAGTTACAAAAAAAAGGTGACATCAAAGAGGCAGAACTAGCTCTATTATTTAAAGCAAATTCGGCCAAGGGCAAAAATGAAACCCAATCATCCTGATCGGCAGAAATAAAACATCTCAAATACGACTCCAAAGTCTGGTTTGTTCTCTCCATCTGCCCATTGGTCTGAGGGTGAAACGCAGAGGAGAAGGACAACTGAATTCCCAGCTTGGAACAGAAACTAAGTCCTCCAAAATCTAGACACAAACTGAACTCCTCTGTCAGATACAATGTTCTCAGGAATCCCGTGCAAGCGAACCACCTGTTGCAAAAACAAGGGCACCAACTCAGAGGAAGATGGCAACTTAGGGAGTGGTACAAGATGGACCATCTTAGAGAATCTATCACAAATCACCCAAATAACAGTCATTCTCTGAGAGACAGGCATATCAGAGATAAAATACATTGAAATATGGGTCCATGGCCTCCTGGGCACCGGCAAAGGCATCAACAACCCACTAGAGCGAGAACAAGATTTTGACCGGGAGCAAGTCCCACAGGACTGCACAAAATTCCTGACATCATGAGACAAGGCGGGCCACCAAAAAGACCGACTCACCAGATCTCTAGTACCAAAAATACCTGGATGACCAGCCAATGCAGAGCAATGAACTTCAGACATCACTCTCTTCCTCCACTGGTCAGGAACATACAACTTTCCACTGGGACAACGCTCAGGTTTGTCCTCCTGAAACTCTTCCAGAGCACGTCTCAAATCGGGCAAGATGGCAGAAAGAACTACCCCCTCACCTAAGATGGTAGCAGGCTTAGTCACAACAGGAGAATCAGCAAGGAAACTCCTAGAGAGGGAGTCTGCCTTGACATTCTTAGTGCCCGGAAGAAAAGAGACCACAAAATCAAAACGTGTGAAAAACAAGGCCCACCTAGCCTGTCTAGGATTCAAGCGCTTGGCCGACTCCAGGTAAATCAAATTGTTGTGGTCAGTAAGGACCACGACTTGGTGTTTGGCTCCCTCCAACCAATTTCTCCACTCCTCAAATGCCCATTTCATGGCCAACAGTTCCCGATTCCCCACATTTTAGTTACGTTCGGATGGGGAGAACTTTCAGGAAAAGAAAGCACAAGGATTCATTTTAGATGTCACAGGATCTTTTTGCGACAACACCGCTCCTGCACCAATCTCAGAAGCGTCCACCTCCACCTGAAATGGGAGTGAGACATCAGGTTGCCACAAAACCGGAGCAGAAGTGAATCTTCGCTTCAGCTCCTGAAAGGAAGAAACAGCCTCCGGAGACCAATTCAGCACATCAGCACCCTTCCTAGTCAAATCCGTCAATGGCTTGGCAATACCAGAAAAATTAGCTATAAATTTCCGATAAAAATTAGCAAAACCCAAAAACTTCTGGAGGGCCTTCAAAGAAGTGGGCTGAACCCAATCATAAATGGCCTGTACCTTGGCCGGGTCCATTTCAATAGTTGACGGAGACAAAATAAATCCCAAAAATGAAATCCTCTGTACCCCAAAAAGGCATTTCGATCCCTTGACATACAGGGAATTCTCCCTCAAAATCCGGAACACAGTCCGACCATGTTCCACATGAGAGTCCCAATTCTTGGAGAAGATCAAAATATCATCCAGATAGATAATCAAAAATTTATTCACAAAGTCTCGGAATATATCGTTCATGAAGCACTGGAAGACAGAAGGGGCATTAGTGAGCCCAAAAGGCATCACCAGGTACTCAAAATGTCCCTCCGGAGTATTAAACGCCGTCTTCCATTCATCCCCATGCTTAATGCGAATAAGATTATACGCCCCCCTGAGGTCAAGCTTGGTAAACCAGCAAGCACCTTTAACTCTGGAGAATAGATCCGAAATCAGGGGTAACGGATACTGATATTTAACAGTAATTTTGTTGAGGGAGCGATAGTCAATACAAGGCCTTAATGAACCATCCTTTTTAGCCACGAAAAAAAACCCAGCACCTAAGGGTGAAGAGGATGGTCTAATATGACCCTTCTCCAATGCCTCCTTAATATAGGATGGCATAGCCTCGTGCTCGGGTACAGATAAATTGAAAAGCCGACCCTTGGGGAATTTACACCCCGGGTTCAGCTCAATTGCACAGTCATAACTCCTATGAGGAGGCAAAGGCGCAGACTCATTCTCACTAAATACATCATAAAAGTCAGCCAAATAGTCAGGAGCATCATGCGACTGGGGAGAGGTGGAGGAAACAGGAGCATCACTAAGGGCACATCGACAACCCCAACTCACCACAGACAAAGATTTCCAATCCAGAACTGGATTATGGATTTGCAACCAGGGAAACCCCAGAACAATGGTATCATGCAAATTATGCAACACCAAAAATCTGCAATTTTCTTGATGGTCTGGGGCGACCCGCATTACCACCTGGGTCCAAAACTGAGGTTTATTCTTCGCCAAAGGAGTAGCATCAATACCCCTCAAAGGGATAGGCGTCCGCAGAGGTGTCATAGGAAATCCACAACGTTTAGCAAAATCCAAGTCCATCAGGTTAAGAGCTGCTCCTGAATCCACAAAAGCCTTGGCGGAAAATGTGGACAGGGAGCAGATCAGAGTAATTGCCAGAAGAAGCTTAGGTTGAACACCACCCACAGAAAACGTGTGTGCACAACGTTTCTCTCATTTAGGGCAGACAGAAATAATATGCGAGGCATCTCCACAAAAAAAACACAGCTTATTACGCCTTCTGAAATCCTGACGTTGCGTCCTAGACAAAACTCTATCACATTGCATAGGTTCAGACATTTGTTCAACAGGTGGCAACACCTCTCGTGTAGTTTTGCGTTCGCGCAAACGCCGATCCACCTGAATGGCTAATGACATAGAATCGTCAAGACCAGAGGGAACAGGAAATCCCACCATAGTATCTTTTACGGCTTCTGACAACCCCTTCCGAAAGAGAGCTGCCAAGGCACCATCATTCCAGGTAGTAAGGACCGCCCACTTTCGGAATTTTTGACAGTACAACTCTGCCGAATCCCGACCCTGGCTTAATGCCAACAGTGTCTTTTCAGCCTGATCAATAGCATTAGGTTCATCATACAACAACCCCAAGGCTTGAAAAAATGCGTTCACATTATTCAGAATAGGATCATCAGGTTTCAAAGAAAACACCCAATCCTGGGGATCGCCACGCAGCAAAGAGATGACAATTTTAACCTGCTTCGTGGAGTTCCCCGACAAGTTAGGCTTCAAGGCAAAAAATAATTTACAATTATTCTTGAAATACAAGAATTTAGACCGATCCCCAAAAAACACATCAGGAGTAGGAATCTTTGGTTCAGCAGCATGTGAATGAGCAAGATAGGCGGAAATTCCCCGCACTTCAGCAGCTAGCTGCTCCACACGATCAGACAA
The DNA here is from genome assembly GCF_039654945.1 of Dendrobates tinctorius. Lineage (NCBI taxonomy): Eukaryota > Metazoa > Chordata > Amphibia > Anura > Dendrobatidae > Dendrobates > Dendrobates tinctorius. The sequence goes on from NW_027361813.1 coordinate 185,020, forward strand.
TTGCTTCATCTCCATTGAGAGAAAAATTCCCCCTATGGCCTCAGAGATATAGAGGAAAAAATATGCACACAAAAAAAAAAAATTCTGACACTTTTTTTTCCTTTTTTTTTTTTCTTTTTTCTTTTTACAATTCTCTCCTGCTATTGAGTACCCTAGGATCTGCGGTATGGCTGGTGATTCTGTTATGATGAGTCACCGAAGGAGGAAAAAACAAAAAACCAGCTAAGTCCAGAAAAACCAGAGAGGTTGGCAGCTATCGGATTGCAGACCCCTGAACCTATCCACAACAACTAGCAGTAGCCGTGGGGGGTTCCTACGGTGCCCTAGACCCCTCGATCACAGCCGGAGAACTACATAGCCTAAAGACAGAAAGGGGAAAAACTAAACTGCCCCAGAGCAGACCCCAAAGCAATAGGCAGCCCCCAACATATAATGACGGTGAAGCAAGATGAAAACACTAACACAGATAGAAAGATAGGTTGAGCAAATGATGGGGCCCAAGCTAACTACATAGGACAGGATAGGAAAGCTGCTGTCTGCCATCCGCAAAAACCCTATCAAAATGAGCCAACCGACTGATAGGAAAAACAGGCCCTGAAGTCGCTAGGCTTCAAAAGACTATATCAGCACTCAGGTATATTCTGAAGACAGAGCAAAAGATCAACAGATCAGAGACAAAAATGGAATTCAGCTCACCCCCGGCCGGGGATGGCAGAACTCCCAAAAAACAAGGCAAAACAAAAACAAAACTGAAGAGTACAAAGCAGAGCAGAAAAACTTAGCTTTGAGACGCAGGAATCAGACTGGTCTCCAAGAATCCAGCAGGAAAATCACCAGCCAAGAAGAAGGGCGTCGGCAGCCTTATATCCAGTCCTCAATTCCAGCCACCCTGTCATCATCTAGCTGCCCAGGTGTTTGGTAATCAGCCTCACTACCTTCCTTCACCAGAGGAGGGAGTTCATCAGACCTCAATGGTGAAGGGAAAAATGAACTCACAACACTTCGGTGTTATGAAGGCGGTCTTTTCCTTTGCCGACTCCGTAAGAGGGACCTGCCAATAACCCTTGGTCAGATCGAGCGTGGTGAAGTACTGGGCCTGACCCAGGCTTTCGATTAGCTTGTCCACCAATGGCATTGGATAAAGGTCAAACTTTGACACCTCATTCAATTTACGGAAGTCGTTACAGAACCGTAATAATCCGTCCGGCTTCGGGATTAGCACAATGGGGCTAGCCCAGTCATTCCGGGATTCCTCAATTACACCCAGCTGGAGCATTTGTCTTACCTCACTCGCGATGGCTTGTCTCCGGGTGTGGGGCACCCGCTATGGTTTCATTCATACCCTTATATGAGGCTTGGTGACAATGTCATGCTGGATGATGGAGGTACAACCGGGTAATTCCGAGAATACATCTGCATTCTCGTGAACTAATTTCCACACCTCTCGATGCTGCTTTTTCGAGAGTGTTTCCTATTTTTATCTCTCTCTCTGCCTCGTCCTTGGCCAGGTGTCAGAGGGTTCCCTGTTGGTACAACCGGGGTCGCCTCCATGACCAAACATTCTCGGTCCTTCCATGCTTTCAACAGGTTGATGTGATACAACTGTTTGGGTTTTCTTTTCCTGGGCTGGTTAGCTCAGTAGTTTACTCTTCCCCCCCTTTCCCGAACTTCATATGGCCTTTGCCACTTGACCATAAGCTTGCTTTCGGCGGTAGCACCAAGACTAAAACCCAATCTCCTGCTTTAAAGGAGTGGACCATGGCCTTTTTGCTATACATGCAGCTCTATGCTGCCTGAGCATCCACCAATTGCTCCTTTACGATAGGCATGACTGCTGAGATCCGGTCCTGCATATTGGCCAAGTGTTCTATTATGCTTTTATGTAGCGTAGGTTCCTGATCCCATGTCTCTTTGGCTACGTCCAGCAGACCTTTAGGTTGCCTGCCATACAGTAGCTCAAAGGATGAAAACCCCATGGAAGTCTGCGGTACCTCGTGAATGGCGAACATCAAGCAGGGCAACAACATGTCCCAATCCCTTCCATCCTTGGAAACCATCTTCTTGAGCATGGACTTGAGGGTTTTGTTAATGTGCTCAACTCTCAACTAACCTGTCGGTTTGAGGGTGGTACACCGACGTGTGCAACTGCTTTATCTTGAAGAGCCTGCACAGTTCCCTCGTCACCTTGGACATGAAAGGAGTCCCCTGATCAGTGAGGATCTCCTTTGGTAGCCCAAGGCGACAGAACATGGCAAACAACTCCCAGGCGATAAGCTCAGCCATAGTGGAATGGCCTCTGGGTACCGGGTGGCATAGTCTACGACTACTAATATGTGTTAACATAGTTAGCAAGGCCGAAAAAAGCCATGTGTCCATCCAGTTCAGCCTATATTCCGTCAGAATAAATCCCCAGATCTACGTCCTTCTAAAAAACCTAATAACTGTAAGATACAATATTGTTACGCTCCAGGAAGACATCCAGGCCTCTCTTGAACCCCCTTGACTGAGTTCGCCATCACCACCTCCTCAGGCAAGGAATTACAGATTCTCACTGCCCTAACAGTAAAGAATCCTCTTCTATGTTGGTGGAGAAACCTTCTCTGATCCAGATGCAGAGAATGCTCCCTTGTGACCGTCACCTTCCTTGGTATGAACAGATCCTCGGAGAGATATTTGTATTGTCCCCTTATATACTTATACATGGTTATTAGATCGCCCCTCAGTCGTCTTTTTTCTAGACTAAATAATCCTAATTTTGCTAATCTCTCTGGGTATTGTAGTTCCCCCATCCCTTTTATTTTGTTGCCCTCCTTTGTACTCGCTCTAGTTCCATTATATCCTTCCTGAGCACCGGTGCCCAAAACTGTACACAGTACTCCATGTGCGGTGTAACCAGGGATTTGTACAGAGGCAGTATAATGCTCTCATCATGTGTATCCAGACCTCTTGTAATGCACCCCATGATCCTGTTTGCCTTGGCAGCCGATGCCTGGCACTGGCTGCTCCAGGTAAGTTTATCATTAACTAGGATCCCCTAGTCCTCCTCCATGTCAGATTTACCCAGTGGTTTCCCATTCAATGTGTAATGGTGATATTGATTCCTTCTTCCCATGTGTATAACCTTACATTTATCATTGGTAAACTGCATTGCCACCTTAGTATATATATTCCCACAACAAGGGCCTTAGAAAACATGGCGCTTCCCACCAAATGTATATACCAAACAGACTAAGGGAGCATATCGCCATAAAATATGCATTGCTTTATTAAATACATACAAGACACACATACACAATAAAAGGAGATGTGTATACCAGTGGGTGTCATAGATACATAGCATCCGAAATGGAAAATAGAGGGCTCAATACAGTACTATACCGCCAAAGAGAAAATACAATATAATTGTTATATGGGCACTATGTTATAATTAACTATAGTTATGTGCCCAAATGTGTCATATACTTCTGAAATTGTACATGAAAAATCTTAAGTATAAACATCATCATGACGGTAAGTCAGGGGGCATAATACATACAAGTTTTCCCCCAAAAGTTTGTATAGTAACAGTCCCTCATAAAGAAGTATACATGACCTGCGACACCGCAATCCCCGACGCGCGTTTCGCCTTAGCTTCGTCCTGGGAGGTGAGTGATCACTTATGAGGGACTGTTACTATACAAACTTTTGGGGGAAAACTTGTATGTATTATGCCCCCTGACTTACCGTCATGATGATGTTTATACTTAAGATTTTTCATGTACAATTTCAGAAGTATATGACACATTTGGGCACATAACTATAGTTAATTATAACATAGTGCCCATATAACAATTATATTGTATGTTCTCTTTGGCGGTATAGTACTGTATTGAGCCCTCTATTTTCCATTTTGGATGTTATGTATCTATGACACCCACTGGTATACACATCTCCTTTTATTGTGTATGTGTGTCTTGTATGTATTTAATAAAGCAATGCGTATTTTATGGCGATATGCTCCCTTAGTCTGTTTGGTATATGCATCTGCCACCTTGCGGCCCAAATTTCCAACTTATCCAGATCCATCTGTAGCAAAATACTATCATCTCTTGTATTGACTGCTTTACATAGTTTTGTATCATCTGCAGATATCGATATTTTACTGTGCAAACCTTCTACCAGATCGTTAATAAATATGTTGAAGAGAAGAGGTCCCAACACCGACCCCTGCGGTCCCCACTGGTCACAGCGACCCAGATAGAGAATATCCCATTTATAACCCCCCTCTGCTTTCTATCACCCAGCCAGTTACTTACCCATTACACACATTTTCCTCCAGACCCGGCATTCTCATTTTGTGTACCAACCTCTTGTGTGGCACGGGATCAAACGCTTTGGAAAAATCAAGATATACCACATCCAATGACTCACCTTGGTCCAATCTGTAGCTGACCTCTTCATAAAAACTGATTAGATTGGTTTGACAGGAGCGATTCCTCATAAACCCATACTGATATGGTTTTACACAGTTATTCTCATTGAGTGTTGGTGGCCCTGGGCGGATTTTCCTATTGGCCCTACAAGGTCCATTGCAATCCTCTCAAAAGGTACCTCTATAATGGGCAGAGGCACCAATGGACTCTAGTAGTTTGCGGTGTATGAAGTTAGTTGGCACTCCGGACATGTACCACAGTACCTCTGGACCGCAGCATAGACACCAGGCTAGATGAAATGCTGCAGTATGCGTTTCTGCATCTTTTTGGCCCCAAGTGTCATCCCAGCACGTGGGTGTGAGCCATTTCGAGCACCACTCGATGGTAGGATTGGGGCACTACCAGTTGTTCCAGCACCTCATGCCAGATTTTATCCACCCTGTATAATAACTCCTGGTTGATCACCATACGTGGGAACATCGTCTCCGCATCCAGTTGCTGAGCCACCCCATTTACCTCGATTACTCTTTACCGTGCCCGGGTCAGGGTGGGATACTGGAGCTGAGCTGTCCCAAACACCACCAGCTTGGGGATCTGTGGGGTCTCCTCGACCTCTAATGCCAACACCGCTAGGGGAACCTATTGGGGTGACACTCTGTCCCTAGGTTGGCGACCCCTACGGCAGGTATCCCTGACTTGGGATCTTCGGGTTCTACACCTGGAATACTGTTGACCCTAAAATGGATAAACCCTGGTCTCCACAGGGACCAGAACAGGGGCAAGTCTCTTCCCAGCACAGTCCCCACATGGTGTGGAAAGCGTATCCACCAAGCAGACCTGACTATCAGGCCGGGAAAGTGCCAAATGGGCATGAGCGAGGTCCACTACCTGGGGCACCGGGTAGGTGGGAGTTCTATGAGGCCCGAGCATGGGAAAGTGGATGCTACTGCGTCCTGGCCCACCCTCAGGACCAAGTAGTAGGTGATGTCCTTCTTGGGCACTGTAGGATACTATAGGTGCTTTGTACTAAACTATAGTAGCCTTGTGAAGCCCTTGACGGACCTCACCAAAAAAAGCTACCCCATACAGTCGATTGGACAAACGACTGTGAGGTGGCCTTTAGGGCTTTGAAAACAGCCCTGAGCAGCTCTCCCATACTAAAGGCAGTCGACAGCAGTCTGCCGTTCTTAGCATAGACCGACGCCAGCAAGTTTGGCCTTTGGTGCTGTGCTCAGCCAGGTCGACTTGGGGAACCAAGAGCACCCTGTGTTGTACCTGAGCCGGAAGCTCCTGCAGAGGGAAATGGCCTATCCCATCATAGAGGAGTGCCTGGCCGTGGTGTGGGCCCTGCAACATTTACAGACCTACCTGTACGGGCACAACTTCAAAGTGTCTGAACAGCCTATTGCTCATGCCCATAGTATTAGGAGACGGGCTGTTCAGCACTATATATATGCATCACATAAAAACCAAGCTTGGCTGTTCAGACACTTTGCCTCACACTTATCTGTGTGTCTTATGCAAGCCTTATTTTTGTGCATTTTTCCACTAGGCAGCCAATCCGTCCATTATTTGGGTGAGTGGCTGGTTGTTCTCCTCAGTGGGTTGCACCTGTGCTGCTCCAGCCTTTATCAGTGGGGGTCTGCTGCATCCTGCTAGTGCACTAGTCAAGGTTTTGGTGAGTCTACCTCTCATGTTATGTTTTTTTTTATTTTTGCTTTGTTAGCTGTTTTGAAATTAGTGTTAGGGACTCGCAAGTAATGGGGACCCTTGGCGTTGGGTTACGAGCTTATCTGTATTGGCCAAAATAGTAACCAATACCTCATTTAATGTATTTATCATATGCATTATTTTTTCATCCTTTTATTGCACTTTTTATCATTTTTGCAGGATGCAGCTAGGCCTCTTTATGTTGGCTTGGTTTTTTGTGTGATACATATACACTCACTGGCCACTTTATTAGGTACACCATGCTAGTAAGGGGTTGGACCCCCTTTTGCCTTCAGAACTGCCTCAATTCTTCGTGGCAGAGATTCAACAAGGTGCTGGAAGCATTCCTCAGAGATTTTGGACCATATTGACATGATGGCATCACACAGTTGGCGCAGATTTGTCGGCTGCACATCCCTTATGCGAATCTCCCGTTCCACCACATCCCAAAGATGCTCTATTGGATTGAGATCTGGTGACTGAGGAGGCCATTTGAGTACAGTAAACTCATTGTCATGTTCAAGAAACCAATCTGAGATGATTCGAGCTTTATGACATGGCGCATTATCCTGCTGAAAGTAGCCATCAGATGTTGGGTACATTGTGGTCATAAAGGGATGGACATGGTCAGCAACAATACTCAGGTAGGCTGTGGCGTTGCAACGATGCTCAATTGGTACCAAGGGGCCCAAAGAGTGCCAAGAAAAAATTCCCCACACCATGACACCACCACCACCACCAGCCTGAACCGTTGATACAAGGCAGGATGGATCCATGCTTTCATGTTTACGCCAAATTCTGACCCTACCATCCGAATGTCGCAGCAGAAATCGAGACTCGTCAGACCAGGCAACGTTTTTCCAATCTTCTACTGTCCAATTTCGATGAGCTTGTGCAAATTGTAGCCTCAGTTTCCTGTTCTTAGCTGAGAGGAGTGGTACCCGGTGTGGTCTTCTGCTGCTGTAGCCCATCTGCCTCAAAGTTCGACGCACTGTGCGTTCAGAGATGCTCTTCTGCCTACCTTGGTTGTAACGGGTGGCAATTTGAGTCACTGTTGCCTTTCTATCAGCTCGAACCAGTCTGCCCATTCTCCTCTGACCTCTGGCATCAACATGGCATTTCCGGCCACAGAACTGCCGCTCACTGGATTTTTTTTCTTTTTCGGACCATTCTCTGTAAACCCTAGAGATGGTTGTGCGTGAAAATCCCAGTAGATCAGCAGTTTCTGAAATACTCAGACCAGCCCTTCTGGCACCAACAATCATGCCACGTTCAAAGGCACTCAAATCACCTTTCTTCCCCATACTGATGCTCGGTTTGAACTGCAGGAGATTGTCTTGACCATGTCTACATGCCTAAATGCACTGAGTTGCCGCCATGTGATTGGCAGATTAGAAATTAAGTCTTAACACACAGTTGGACAGGTGTACCTAATAAAGTGGCCAATGAGTGTATCTTATCTGTGTGACTTTTGTCTTATGCAAGCCTTAATTTTGTGCATTTTTCCACTAGGCAGCCAATCCGTCCATTATTTGGGTGAGTGGCTGGTTGTTCTCCTCAGTGGGTTGCACCTGTGCTGCTCCAGCCTTTATCAGTGGGGGTCTGCTGCATCCTGCTAGTGCACTAGTCAAGGTTTTGGTGAGTCTACCGCTCATAGAAGGCCACTTCAGAATAGTCCAATGTTTTCCTCTTAGCCATTCTTGGGTGTTTTTAGCTGTGTGTTTTGGGTCATTATACTGTTGCAAGACCCATGACCTGCGACTGAGACCAAGCCTTCTGACACTGGGCAGCATATTTCCCTCTAGAATCCCTTGATAGTCTTCAGATTTCTTTGCACCCTGCACAGATTCTAGACACCCTGTGCCAGATGCAGCAAAGCAGCCCCAGAACATAACAGAGCCTCCTCCATGTTTCACAGTAGGGACAATGTTCTTTTCTTGATATGCTTCATTTTTCCGTCTGTGAACATAGAGCTGAGGTGCCTGGCCAAAAAGTTCCATTTTTGTCTCCTCTGTCCATAGGACATTCTCCCAGAAGCTTTGTGGCTTGTCAACATGTAGTTTGGCAAATTCCAGTCTGGCTTTTTATGATTTCTTTTCAACAATGGTGTCCTCCTTGGTCGTCTCCCTTGAAGTCCACTTTGGCTCATAGAATGCCAGATGGTGCGATCTGACACTGATGTTCCTGGAGCTTGAAGTTCACCTTTAATCTGTTTAGAAGTTTTTCTGGGCTCTTTTGTTACCATTCGTATTATCGGTCTTTTTGATTTGTCATCAATTCTCCTCCTGCGGCCACATCCAGGGAGGTTGGCTACAGACCCATATGTCATGATCCAGACCAGGTTTTGGTCTTGTATCTCCTTTCCCTGTCTGGTCATGTCAGGGGTTAACTTTCTCTGCCTTGTTCCTGTGTCAGGTTCTACTATATCTCTGCGTTGCATCCTGCAGGCAGTGCCAGTTATATTTCCTGGCTACAGCGTGTTATATTTCCTGGCTACGGCGTGTGTAGCTGGCTCTGGTGAACCCCTGATTTGTCCTGCTGCGTTTAGCTGACCTTGCCTCTATCTGTGTATCCTCTCCTTCCCGTCCCGACTCTGTGTGTCCTTGTGTGTTTTGATTTCCCGGTACTCAACTCGGCTTTGGCTCTGACCTAATTCTGTCTCTTCCTTCTGATACCTCTGCTACTGATCGCACTGACCTTTTGGCGCTCCTCAGACTCTGTGTTTGGAATTCCCCTTTGTGCTATGCAACTCTCTGGTATCGACCCGGCTTTCTGACTGTTCTGCTGCCACCTGGTGGTAGCCTCGCTGCAGTGCTGCTGGTCTGCTCTGAGCAGATTTTCTTCTCACTCTCCACTCTGCTGCCATCTAGTGGAGTTTGCGTTACTCTGCATCTACCTGCAGTGCTGCAGCGTGACACCATGGAGCTTACATTTCTGAATAATATGTGCAGCTGTAGTCACAGGAACATCGAGCTGCTTGGAGATATCTTTTACCTGTAACATGTTTGTCTATAATGTTCTTTCAAATCCCCTGAGACAACTCTTTCCTTCGCTTCCTCTGGTCCATGTTGAGTGTGATACACACCATGTCACCCAGGGGTGTATCCAGGGATGGGGGCAGCCGGGGCATTTGCCCCGGGCGCAGCCGACAGGGGGCGCCATCGGGCCGCCTGATGCGGCGGACCAAGGAGGAGAGTCGAGACTCCCCGTCAGCGGCATTCTGCCGCCCCCACACTCAGATGATTCTCCCTTTCTCTGACTGAGCCGGCTGTCAAACTGACAGCTGGCGCAGAGAAAGTGCTGCGCGTCGGTGTACTAGCGTCTTCAGACGCCAGCACATACATGTGACTCTGTCTGTCTGACACTAAATCACTTGTTGTTCTGTAAGCGCCAGCAGCGCCTCACCGCCGCCGGCACTTCCGCATCAATGAAGCACCAGCAGCGTGGTCAGGTCACATGATCACGCTGCTGACGTCACACGCCGGCGGCCGGCTCTTCAGAGGGCGAAGACTCAGGCAGGGAGGCAGCGTTGTGGTTGGTGGTAAGTGCTCCAGATGGGTAATGGAGCTGAAGACACCGAAGAAGATTATTGATGTAAATTAGGACTTGCTCTGGGGGCTAGGAAGGGATGGGTGGGGTCGGGGACGGACGCTAGCGGCTATATGGAGTCAGTGCAAGGGAAGATTGGGCCCAGACAGTGTGTGAGGAGCAAGGCCATGGTGCAGACATATTCATGTGGTGTGGAGGAGAAAGATGAGGAACATATGGGGGGAGGAAGGAGAAACCTGAGGATATAATGGAGGAAACCTGAGGATATTATGGGGGAAACCTGAGGACATTATAGGGGAAACCAGAGGACATTATAGGGGAAACCTGAGGACATTATGGGGGAAACCTGAGGACATTATGGGGGAAACCTGGGGATATTATGAGGGAAACCTGAGGACATAATGGAGGAAACCTGAGTACATTATGGGGGAAACCTGAGGACATTATGGGGGAAACCTGGGGATATTATGAGGGAAACCTGAGGACATAATGGAGGAAACCTGAGGACATTATGGGGGGAAACCTGAGGACATTATGGGGGAAACCTGAGGACATTATGGAGGAAACCTGAGGACATTATAGGGGAAACCTGAGGACATTATGGGGGAAACCTGAGGACATTATGGGGGAAACCTGGGGATATTATGAGGGAAACCTGAGGATATAATGGAGGAAACCTGAGTACATTATGGGGGAAACCTGAGGACATTATGAGGGAAACCTGAGGATATTATGGGGGAAACCTGAGGACATTATGAGGGAAACCTGAGGATATTATGGGGGAAACCTGAGGATATTATGGGGGAAACCTGAGGATATTATGGGGGAAACCTGAGGACATTATGGGGGAAACCTGAGGATATTATGGGGGAAACCTGAGGATATTATGGGGGAAACCTGAGGACATTATGAGGGAAACCTGAGGATATTATGGGGGAAACCTGAGGATATTATGGGGGAAACCTGAGGACATTATGAGGGAAACCTGAGGATATTATGGGGGAAACCTGAGGACATTATGGGGGAAACCTGAGGATATTATGGGGGAAACCTGAGGATATTATGGGGGAAACCTGAGGACATTATGAGGGAAACCTGAGGATATTATGGGGGAAACCTGAGGATATTATGGGGGAAACCTGGGGATATTATGAGGGAAACCTGAGGATATAATGGAGGAAACCTGAGTACATTATGGGGGAAACCTGAGGACATTATGAGGGAAACCTGAGGATATTATGGGGGAAACCTGAGGACATTATGGGGGAAACCTGAGGATATTATGGGGGAAACCTGAGGATATTATGGGGGAAACCTGAGGATATTATGGGGGAAACCTGAGGATATTATGGGGGAAACCTGAGGACATTATGGAGGAAACCTGAGGATATTATGGGGGAAACCTGAGGACATTATGGGGGAAACCTGAGGATATTATGGGGGAAACCTGAGGATATTATGGGGGAAACCTGAGGATATTATGGGGGAAACCTGAGGACATTATGGGGGAAACCTGAGGATATTATGGGGGAAACCTGAGGACATTATGGGGGAAACCTGAGGACATTATGGGGGAAACCTGAGGACATTATGGGGGAAACCTGAGGATATTATGGGGGAAACCTGAGGACATTATGGGGGAAACCTGAGGACATTATGGGGGAAACCTGAGGACATTATGGGGGAAATCTGAGGACATTATGGGGGAAACCTGAGGACATTATGGGGGGGAACCTGAGGACAGTATCGGGGAAAAAAAAATGTACATTGTGAACTAGTGAAAGTATGGATGAGTGTCTATTTAAATAAAGATTTGTGTGTGTTTTCTTTTTTTGATTACGGGGTTAGTGATGGAGGTGTCTGACAGACCCCTCTCCATTACTAACACCAGGGCTTGATGCCAGCTTTGTTTTTGGACAATTCTTAGCTGTCATCAACCCCAACCACCATTACCCTGATTGCCATTGCACCAGAGCAATTGGGAAGAGCGAACACAAAGCGCCAGAATTTTAGCATCTCATGTGACGCCCCAAATCTGGGGCGGCTGCTGGCTTCTATGTTTAGGCTGGGGAAGGCCTAATAACCACAATCCTTCCAGGTCTGATAATATAAGCCCGCAGCTGTCTGCTTTATGTTTGCTGGTTGCCAAAATTGGGGGGACCCCACATAATTTTTTTCATTTATTTAATCATAAAAAGCTGTACAATAAGGGTGCCAATTCATAATATGTTGGGGCGTTGAGCAATTATATAAAGGGAATCTGTCACCTAATTTTTCTCCTATGAGATGCGGCCACCGCCATCAGGGGTTTATCTCCAGCACTCTGTAATGCGTTCTGTAATGCTGTAGATAAGCCCCCGATGTAACCTGAAAGAGAAGAAAAACGAGTTAGATTAAACTCACCCCGGCGTCCGGTCCGATGGGTGTCGTGGTCCTGTCCGGCGCAGCTGACTTCTGAATTCTTATACATAGTAGGGCATGCTGTCAGGATCCTCTGGTGCCAGCGATGAGAGTGGGAGGTCACGAACCCACACGTATGGAATTTGCATACATACGGTCACATGCCAACTAGAAATGCATGGCCAGGTCAATAGAAATGAATTGAGCAAGGCTGGACAGGACACGTTTGGACCAGAAGTTTACAAATCACATTCTTGGCTCACATGATCGTCCACTCTTGGCACTGGCTAGGGAGAATCCTGAAAGTGTGCAGTGCATGCGCTGTGGGAATTCAGAAGCCTGCAGTCTTATAGCGTAATTACACCCCATAATAAAATGAAGCCCTGTAGCCAATCCTAGCAGAGCGTGTAATATCCTCACTGTCAGGATTCAGCTCTGCTTGCTGGTTTCATCAGTTATCACATGGCCACTTCGCTCATATGCGATTTTTCTAGTTACTGTCACGTGACAATGAGCTTCTCTTCCTGCTTCTCTCAGTTTTACACCGAACGTTGTTATACAATACTATATGTATATATACATTATATGACACCAGATATTAATGTTTTTTGCTTTTGTTTACGGGACAGGGGAAAAAATTGGTCTGCTACCAATAGCGATGTCAGAAAAACCATCCGGAGCGGAATTCCGAAAAAGAGCAAAGGAGAAAGAAAAACAAGAGCGACAATTTTCATTTTCAATGTCGTCATGGCTGAAGAAGACACCAGAAGATATAAAAGGTGTGTATACACTGGCCTATAGTTCAGACATTGTGGTTTTTTTGGTAGTTATAATAATGTGACTCATGACAGGCAGCTGTTTATTTTTTTACGTTTGCTTTATTTTAGATGTCAGCAGAGGAAACGTGAGTCTTGATAGAAACTCTGAGCATGAGAGTCAAGAAGGTAATACTGTGGTGGAGCAGGAAACAAGACGGCAGATGCCACCACAGATGAAACCACGGAAGATCACGAGCGTGAGGTCGACGCTTCGCAGTATTGTAGCAGCACGACACATTCTCGAGAAGAGCTGAAAGCTATTTCATCGTCTTCTCCTCATGGTGAGTCGACTGTTGTGACCCAGGAATGTGGCCAAGCACAGTTTCCGATGCACAAAGGTGTTTTGTTACCAGCATGAGGCCAAAAGCAAAACATGAACCTCACATCAGTAATAGCTAAAGCGATGGACGAAAACTCACAAATGGAGAGAAAGTGCGCCGGTCTGGGCTCGAATACAGCCGGTCAAGAAATGCTGTATCCTGCATTCCATGTCCAATGTTTCCGAACTCAGAACCAAAACGGTCATTTTTGTCAAAGGAGGAACGTTTGACACAATGGAAAAAATGAAGGGAGAGAATTCCTGAACATGAAAGTTCTTTCCACCATAAAATGTGTTTCTGTTGATGGGAAACTCTGGAGGCCTCATTAGGTAAGGGAAAGAACTTCAAGAGCAGATACTGAAGGAAGAAAACACCTGGAGGGAAGTTCTTCATGTAATTGTGGACGTGTCCTTAGCAAGACAAGGGCGTGCATTGCCAGGCTCACGTGAAGGTCTTGATTTTGCAGACCCTAAAAGCGGAACATTTCTAAATGCAGTAGAACTTGCTTCTCATTATAGCGCCCCTCTGCGGGAACATTGGCAGCGTCATAAGAAAGGACAAGGGAGCTATTTCTCACCTAATATTCAAAATGAATTTTTAGACATCATAGCAGGCAAAATAAGGGAGCACATACTTAATGATGCTGTGGAGGCGAAATATTTCTCTGTGATGTCCGACTGCACACCTGACATAAGCCATTTGGAACAAATGTCTGAAGTCATTAGATATGTCAAAATAACAAAATATGGCCCAGAAATCGCAGAAAGCTTCATAGACTTTTTAACTGTGAGTGAGGAGACTGGACTCGCTCTCACTGAAATAATTTTACATCAAATAAGATGGCTTAGATCTTAAAAATTGCAGGGGTCAATCCTATGACAATGGGGCAAATATGGCTGGAAAGTACAAAGGGGTTAAAGCACGATTGCTTCAAGAAAATAACCTAGCGCGTTTTGTACCCTGTGCTGCTCATTCATAGAATCATAGAATCATAGAATGGTAGAGTTGGAAGGGACCTCCTGGGCCATCTGGTCCAACCCCCTGCTCAAAGCAGGATTCGCTAAATCATCCCAGTCAGATGTCTGTCCAGCCTCTGTTTGAAGACTTCCATTGAAGGAGAACTCACCACTTCTCGTGGCAGCTTGTTCCACTCATTCCCTAAATCTGGCTGGTGTAAATGCTGCTAGCGTGGCACGAGAAGCTGAGACTTCATTTGGAATGTGCAGTGTCTTTGTTCTTTGTTGCCTCCACTTTTAGACGGGAAGTTTTACAGGAACATGTACCGGTTACCCTCAAGTCACTAAGCGAAACCATGTGGTCAGCGAAGCTAGAAGCAGTAAGACCTCTTTATATGCATCGAAGCAAAATCATTGATGCTTTAAGAGATCTAAAAACCAACAGAGGAGCCAATATGGAGCCAATATGGAGCCAATATGGAGACACAGGTTGAGGTTCTCTGATGCACAATAGTGCGAAGTTTGATTTTGTTGCAATGTCTTGGTATAAAGTGCTAAGTCACATTAATCGCATCAACAAACTGCTACAAAATGAAAAAATCAGTATTGATAAGTCTGCAAAGCATATTCATGGTCAAGAGACCATGAATGAGTCAACTAGAACGAGTAATGCAGCAGACGGCAGAAAGGTGAGGCCTCGATCCGCACTTCAGACAGATAAGGGAGAGAACGATTCATAAGATGTCTGACGAAATGTGGAGATGACAGCGTTCAGTTGTCACAGGAAGACAAATTCAGGATTTCTCTTTTAGAAATCAGTGATAAAATCATTTTTGAAATGAGAACCCAATTTGACGCTGTAGACAAGCTTAGCAATACATTCGGTTTTCTCTCTGGACCTCAGTTTCACTCATTAACAGCAGAAGAACTCAAGGAGCCGCCATGAAATTAGCCCAGATATATCAGAAGGATCTTGATAAAGATGAAATAATTCCAGAAGTGGAGAGTTTTAAAGATCATGCACTGAATTTAAACATGAGCATGAAAACTGCCACACCTGAAGGTCTGTGTCACCCTCACCTCCTCCCCGGCGCCTGGCTCGCTCACCTCTCCGGCTCTGGTCCGCTCTGCCGCGTCTGCGGCCGCTGTCCCGACCGCCGCTGTCTCTGCTACCTCTGCCCGGGTCTCTCCATCTGCCGATGCCGCGGCTCCACCGCTTGCGGCGCCTTCGGTCCCCGCCACCTCCCGTGCCTCCACGCCGTCTGGGCCTCTCCGGCACGTCCGCTCCTCTCGCTCCGCCCCCTCTGCTGGCACCTGTCAATCATCCTTCCTGCGGCCGGCTCCTGCTCCTTCACACAGGCGTACTGCTAGATACGCCCCCTAGACCTGGCGTCCTATCTCCTGGTCCGATGGTTCAGCTGCACTCTGACCCGGAAGTTCTCTAGCATGTCCTATATCAGGCAGTCTCACCCTATGCTCACTGACTATCATTTGTGGTATCGGGTCCACACGCTCCTGTGTTCCTCTTCGTTCCTGCACTGTCTACCTCTCCGTGGCCTCCGCTGTTCTTCCTGTTTGTGACTTTCCTGTGTTCCCTCCTAGATCCAGTCCGTTCCTGCTTCCATCCTCCTGCTCCTGTGTCTTTTCCTGTACCGGTTCCTGCCTCCCGCCATTGCCAGTCTCATCTGCCATCCACCACCATTCCCGCAGTCTCAGCAGCCATCCCTGTGGCCGTCGTCATCTCTCATCTGGTCACCTGTATTTCCCTGCCTGCTTACTTACCCGGCTGTTCTCAGGTATCAGCTTCCGCGGCGATAGTCTCCCTTGGGTCTGCCCCTAACTCTCCCTGTATAGGGGGTGGTCCACCTGGTTCAGCTCACCCGAGGGAGGTTCGTCGTCGCGGTCCTGAGGGTTCACTCCGGAGGTCCCCAATCTCACAGTATAGTCAGGCCATGGACCCCGCTGGTACCACGACCCCGACCCAAAAGGAACTCCTGTTCCTGCAAGAGAATCAGACAAGGATAATGTCCTTCCTCAAGTCTATGGAGTCTCGTCTGTCCTCCCTTCAGTCCTCAGATCCCACCAGCGCTTCCCAAATGGCGGGTCTCCAGCAGGAGCTTGCTCAGCAGCGCGACACTCAGGCCCATATTTCAAATTATATGGCCTCAGTGGATAACCGTCTCCTGGCCCTCCAGTCCGCAGCCTCTGCTCCGGTCCAGGCGGTAACCCCCCACCCCGTTTGGCGAGACCTCCACGGTATAATGGGGATCCCAAATTATGCAGAGGGTTCCTAAACCAATGCCTGCTCCACTTCGAGCTGTCTTCCCTGCAGTACCCTACGGACCGGGCCAAGGTGGCCTTTGTTGTATCTCATTTGGAGGGGGAGGCTCTAGCTTGGGTAAATCCTCTCTGGGAGCGAGACGACCCCATTGTCTCCCAACTCTCCAATTTTTTGGACACCTTTCAGAAGGTGTTTGATGAACCGGGACGTTTGGTCTCCACTACCGAAGCATTGTTTAATCTCCAACAGGGCACGCTCTTGGTAGGCCAGTACGCCTTACGCTTTCGCACCCTATCCTCTGAACTGGGGTGGAATAACGAGGCCTTGGTAGGAGCTTTTTGGCGGGGGCTCTCTGGCCGAATCAAAGACGAGCTGGCGGGACGAGATACTCCAGCCTCCTTGGAGGATTTGATCTCCTTGGCCACCCGTATCGACCTCCGCTTTCAGGAGCGATCCCGAGAGGCTGCTAGAGAGAGGAGGCCTCGCGTCCTGCTAGCCGCTCGAAGTCCACCTCGCTCCCGCTCAGTGACGTCCTCGGCGGCTTCTGCACCGGAACCCATGCAAGTGGATCATCTCAAGCCGGTGGAGGAGCGTCGGAGAGAGAGGATTGATCAGGGGCTCTGTTTCTATTGTGGGAGTGCATCCCACATCCTCCGTTCATGTCCCATACGCCCGGGAAACGCCTCCGCCTAGGTCAGGTAAGAGAGGCCTCCCTAGGTGATTGTGATTCCTCTCTACCCCTGATTCTTTCCGTACTTTTGCACGTAGGCTCCAAACGATCCTCTGAGTGGGCTTACATTGATTCGGGTGCTGCCGGCAATTTTATTCAGTTTGAGGCGGTTAAAAGACTTTGGATCCCTGTCCGATCCCTGGTGACTCCTCGGCAGATTGCTTCGGTCGACGGTCGACCCCTGCGGATGTTCGTCACTCAGGTCACTGAAGAAGTGGAACTGCAGATTGGAGCCTTACACCGAGAGAGGATAGTCTTTTATGTTCTGCCTTCGTTATCTCACACCATCCTCTTGGGCCTGCCCTGGTTAAGAACTCATGAGCCTGTTTTGGATTGGCGCTCTGGGGACATCCTGCGTTGGGGACAGTCGTGTCAAGCCGAATGTCTGTCTGCCGTTCAACCGAAGAACGTCAAACCTTCCGCTCCAGTCCCTACAGGATTACCTTCGGCCTATTGGGCCTTCGCGAACGTCTTCAACAAGAAGGAGGCGGAGGCTCTGCCCCCCGCATCGGCCCTATGATTGCCCGATCGACCTGGTCTCTGGTTCTACTCCACCCCGTGGTCGGATCTAACCTCTGTCTCCCTCCGAGACCCTGGCCATGACCGAATGCATCCAAGAGAACCTGGCCAGAGGTTTTATTCGCAAATCATCTTCACCGGCAGGAGCAGGGTTCTTTTTCGTCAAGAAGAAGGATGGTTCCCTTCGTCCCTGCATTGATTACCGGGGTCTCAACGATATCACCATCAAAAACAAATATCCGTTGCCTCTCATTCCGGAGATATTCAACCGTCTACGGGGAGCACGAGTCTTCACTAAACTGGATCTCCGAGGGACGTATAATCTGATCCGCATTTGCCCTGGAGATGAATGGAAGACCGCCTTCAATACCCGAGATGGCCACTATGAATATTTAGTCATGCCCTTTGGCCTGTGCAATGCTCCCGCGGTATTCCAGGAGTTCGTCAACGACATCTTTCGAGACCTTCTCTACTCCTGTGTGGTGGTGTATTTGGACGATATCCTTGTGTTCTCCGCGGACCTGGCTTCCCACAGAAAAGACGTTCGCCAAGTTTTACTACGCTTAAGAGAGCAGCGTCTCTACGCCAAACTCGAGAAGTGCGCCTTCGAGTAGTCGTCCCTGCCATTCTTGGGATACATAATTTCCGACTTGTGTCTCCGCATGGACCCTGAAAAATGGCCGCGTCCTCAGGGAGTCAAGGCAATCCAACTATTCCTTGGGTTTGCCAATTATTACCGGCAATTCATCCCACACTTTTCTTCTCTGACCGCTCCTATCTCCGCCTTGACCCGTAAAGGAGCCAACCCTCACCTCAGGTCCTCGGAGGCCGAAGATGCTTTTCTGTCGTTGAGACAAGCTTTTGCTTCCTCTCCTGTCCTACATCGTCCTGAAATTAACAAGCCATTCATTCTCGAGGTGGACGCATCAGCCATAGGAAACAGGGCAGTTCTTTCCTAGAAATCTTCCTCCGGTCGGCTACTCACCTGCAGTTTTTTCTCTAAAATGTTTTCCACCGCCGAAACTACACTGTTGGTGACAGAGAGCTACTTGCCATCAAGTTGGCTTTGGAGGAGTGGCGGTATCTCCTGGAAGGAGCTGTTCATCCGTTTAAAATCTACACCAACCACAAGAATCTGGCATACATCCAGTCAGCACAAAGACTTAACCCCCGACAAGCCAGATGGTCACTGTTCTTTGCCCGGTTCGATTTTGAGCTTCATTTCCGTCCCGGTGACAAGAATCTGAAAGCTGACGCTCTATCCAGGTCTTTTCTGGTCTCCGATACTGAGGAAGAGCCATCACACATCGTAGATCCTGGTAAAGTCATCATGGTTGCACCCATTAACCTGACTTCTTTGCCGCCCGGTAAGACCTTTGTGCAAGAGAGCGAGAGGAAGCGAGTGTTACACTGGGGTCATGCCTCCAAGCTGGCCGGCCACGTGGGTCTCAAGAAGACACTCCTCATCTCTCATTCTATTGGTGGCTATCTCTTCTTCAGGATGTCCGAAGTTTTATCGCCTCCTGCCCGTCGTGTGCCAGAAACAAAGTTCCTCGGCATCTACCATCTGGTCTCTTACACCCGCTTCCGATTCCTTCGGTCCCATGGCAACACATCGCAATGGACTTTGTTACTGATCTGCCACGATCTTCTGGTCACACCGTCATCTTGGTTGTGGTGGATCGATTTTCCAAAATGGCCCATTTTATTCCGTTGCCAGGGCTACCCTCCACACCTGAATTAGCAAGGTTTTTCGTCACCCATATCTTCCGGATTCATGGCTTCGCCAAGCATATCGTTTCCGACAGAGGGGTGCAGTTCACCTCGCGGTTTTGGAGGGCCCTATGCCGTATGATGGAGGTAACGTTGGATTTCTCCTCTTCCTACCATCCTCAGACTAACGGCCAGGCAGAATGAACAAATCAAATTCTCGTGACCTATCTTCGGCATTTTTCCAATGCTCACCAGAACGACTGGTCCAACCTGCTCCCATGGGCCGAATTCACCTACAACAATCATTACAGTGAGTCCTCCTCCAAATCACCCTTCTTTATTGTCTACTGGCAACATCCATGTGTTCCTTTGCCGGTACGTCCTGTCTCGGGTGTGCCGGCGGCCGATCTTCTGACCGAGGAGTTCTCCAGGGTCTGGCAGGAGACCAAAACCGTGCTTGATCAGGCTCAAGGCCAGATCAAGAGACATGCCGATAAGAGACGCCTGGATTCCCCACGGTACCAGCCCGGAGATAAAGTATGGCTGTCTTCTAAGTTAGTCTGCCTGAAGCAACCCTCGTATAAACTGGGTCCTCGGTATATAGGTCCGTTTGAAGTCTCGGCTCGTATCAACGATGTGGCCTACAAGCTGAAACTTCCCGCTTCGCTCAGGATTCCAAATTCTTTCCATATCTCTCTCTTAAAGCCTGTCGTACTTAACCGCTTTCACCCCACCACCGGCCGT
The DNA here is from genome assembly GCF_039654945.1 of Dendrobates tinctorius. Lineage (NCBI taxonomy): Eukaryota > Metazoa > Chordata > Amphibia > Anura > Dendrobatidae > Dendrobates > Dendrobates tinctorius. Next base: position 205,172 of record NW_027361813.1, read on the forward strand.
CCTCCTCCGCCTGTATCTGCACAAGATGTCTTTGAAGTCAAAGACATTCTCGCAATGAAAAAGTCCAGAGGTAAGACCCTCTTCTTAATTGATTGGAAGGGTTTCGGTCCTGAGGAGAAATCTTGGGAGCCTCGGGAAAACATTCAGGCTCCTCGTATCTTGGCCAGATTCCTTTCCGGTCTTAAGAAGAGGGGGCGTAAGGAGGGGGGTACTGTCACGCTCACCTCCTCCCCGGCGCCTGGCACGCTCACCTCTCCGGCTCTGGTCCGCTCTGCGGCGTCTGCGGCTGCTGTCCCGACCGCCGCTGTCTCTGCTACCTCTGCCCGGGTCTCTCCATCTGCCGATGCCGCGGCTCCACCGCTTGCGGCGCCTTCGGTCCCCGCCACCTCCCGTGCCTCCACGCCGTCTGGGCCTCTCCAGCACGTCCGCTCCTCTCGCTCCGCCCCCTCTGCTGGCACCTGTCAATCATCCTTCCTGCGGCCGGCTCCTGCTCCTTCACACAGGCGTACTGCTAGATACGCCCCCTAGACCTGGCGTCCTATCTCCTGGTCCCATGGTTCAGCTGCACTCTGACCCGGAAGTTCTCTAGCATGTCCTATATCAGGCAGTCTCACCCTATGCTCACTGCCTGACTATCATTTGTGGTATCGGGTCCACGCGCTCCTGCGTTCCTCTTCGTTCCTGCACTGTCTACCTCTCCGTGGCCTCCGCTGTTCTTCCTGTTTGTGACTTTCCTGTGTTCCCTCCTAGATCCAGTCCGTTCCTGCTTCCATCCTCCTGCTCCTGTGTCTTATCCTGTACCGGTTCCTGCCTCCCGACATTGCCAGTCTCGTCTGCCGTCCACCACCATTCCCGCAGTCTCAGCAGCCATCCCTGTGGTCGTCATCTCTCATCTGGTCGCCTGTATTTCCCTGCCTATTTACTTACCCGGCTGTTCCCAGGTATCAGCTTCCGCGGCGATAGTCTCCCTTGGGTCTGCCCCTAACTCTCCCTGTATAGGGGGTGGTCCACCTGGTTCAGCTCGCCCGAGGGAGGTTCGTCATCACGGTCCTGAGGGTTCACTCTGGAGGTCCCCAATCTCACAGTCTGCTTATCGAGATATACAAGAATGCACTACAAGATGCCTATCCAAATATAGCCACAGCTCTGAAAATCTTCCTGACTATACCAGTATCGGTTGCTTCCGGTGAAGGAAGCTTTAGCAGGCTAAAGTCGCTGAAAACATATCTTCGGAGTGTCATGGGACAACAACGGCTGACAAACAAGCATTATTTCCATAGAGCATGAGTTGGCTTCAAAACTTTCTTATGATGATATTATCAAATCCTTTGCAGCCAAAAAAGCTCGTAAAATTAAATTTTAGACAGTTCCATTGTGAAACCTAGGAATTCTTATTATACCACCAACAGCCTCTCCGGTAGACCAGCAGGTCTGGTCATAGCCACTGACTAGCTTAGTTTAGTATAAGTTACTAGATTATGGCCCGATGCTATCGCATCAGGAGGATGCGATAGCATCACACCTCTTGCCATGTTAACCCTCAACACACACACTCCTCTCACCTTTCACCATCTCCACTCACTCTTTCACTCCACATACGACCCCTTCTCTCACTCCGTCTCTCATACTCACGCCGTCATCGCCGCTGCTCCACGATCCCCGACATCTTCTTCCGCCAGCGCCATCCTGGATCCAGACGTTGTCCACGCCGGCGACATGTTCTTGCGAGTTTTCGCCGACGCCATGCCGTCGGGATCCAAAATGGCGTCGGCGAAATCTCGCGAGATTTTGCCGACGCCATTTTGGATCCTGACGTTGTCCACGCCGGCGACATGTTCTTGCGGCGACGCCATCTTGAGTATCGCGGGATTTCGCCGATCCAAAATGGCGTCACCGCAAGAACATGTCGCTGGCGTGGAGGACGTCTGGATCCAGGATGGCGCCGGCGGAAGAAGATCGTGGATCAGCGGCGATGACGGCGTGAGTATGAGAGACGGAGTGAGAGAAGGGGTCGTATGTGGAGTGAAAGAGTGAGTGGAGATGGTGAAAGGTGAGAGGAGTGTGTGTTGAGGGTTAACATGGAAAGAGGTGTGCGGTGACGTCACCGGTTACAACTGGACGGAAGTTGTTACAACCGGAAGTTGCTTAGGGCATTTATTATTATAGATTGTTTTGTTAAAATGCCATATATACGTGTATAGTGTGTAATATATACATAACGTTTTATTGTTTATTAAGTTAAATAAAGCATTGTGGAAAAAACAGGAATGTACCTTGGCTTGGTCAAATAGAGCTAAGGTTCAAATGGGGGGGGGGCGCCAAACTGACCCTTTGCCCCGGGTGCAGGAAAGGCTCGATACACCTCTGATGTCACCACACAGCACAGTGAGGATCTGTAGCCCCCTCTATACCGGCCGCTCACTGACTCCAGGACTGTAGACCCTCTGATGATCATTAGTGGACACACCGTGATGTAACATGTCCCATTTGTCACATTATGTTCAGGGGCGCCATCATTTCTGTCCAGGCCTATCTCATGAGGTTTATTTTTTATAAATTCTGTGGAAGCCTGGCTGATAAGCAATGTCTGACTATCATTTGTTCAGTTTCATAGACTTTTTATTTATTATTACTTTTGTCAGATTCAAGTTATTTCTGACCAGTGTTATTATTATTATTATTATTATTATTATTATTATTATGCATTTATAGAGCGCCATTTATTCCATGGCGCTTTACATGTGAAAAGGGGAAATATAGACAAATTTAGTAAACATGTGTAAGACAAGGGACACACAAGTACATAAGGAGAGGGGACCCTGCCCGCGAGGGCTCACAGTCTACAGGGATGGGTGAGGATACAGTAGGAGAGGGTAGAGCTGGTCGTGCGGTGGTTCAGTAGACCGATGATCATTGCAGGCTGTAGGCTTGTCGGAACAGGTGGGTCTTCAGGTTCTTCTTGAAGGTTTCCGTTGATGGTGAGAGTCTGATGTGTTGGGGTAGAGAGTTCCACAGTATGGGGGAAGCACGGGAGAAGTCTTGTATGCGGTTGTGGGAAGAAGAGATGAGGGGGGAGTAGAGAAGGAGATCTTGAGATGATCGAAGGTTGCGTGCGGGTAGTTACCTAGAGACCATGTCACAGATGTATGGAGGAGACAGGTTGTGGATGGCTTTGTATGTCATGGTTAGGGTTTTGAATTGAAGCCTCTGGGCAATAGGAAGCCAGTGAAGGGCCTGGCATAGGGGGGAGGCTGGGGAATAGCGGCGAGACAGGTGGATTAGTCGGGCAGCAGAGTGTAGGATGGACTGGAGCGGAGCCAGAGTCTAGAGGGGAGGCCAGAGAGTAGGAGGTTGCAGTAGTCGAGGCGGGAGAAGATAAGAGCATGCACTAGTGTTTTTATGGTTTCGTGGTTGAGGAATGCTGGGACCTGGGAAATATTCCTTCCGATTCCTTCGGTCCCATGGCAACACATCGCAATGGACTTTGTTACTGATCTGCCACGATCTTCTGGTCACACCGTCATCTTGGTTGTGGTAGGTCACGAGAATTTGATTTGTTCGTTCTGCCTGGCCATTAGTCTGAGGATGGTAGGAAGAGGAGAAATCCAACGTTACCTCCATCATATGGCATAGGGCCCTCCAAAACCACGAGGTGAACTGCACCCCTCTGTCGGAAACGATATGCTTGGGGAAGCCATGAATCCGGAAGATATGGGTGACGAAAATATTTGCTAATTCAGGTGCGGAAGGTAACCCTGGCAACAGAATAAAAAATGATGATAATATTGTCCGTGGAAGATTGATGTTTTGGTCATATTGTATGATTATTGGAATTAGTGCTGTATTTCCCCCTTTTTTTCTTCTATCATACATTAATCTTTCCTTTTTTTTACCCTTTTCCTGGCCAGTAGTTAAAATGGCCGCTGCGGGGTTGCGCATGCGCGGTTGGTCCCGTCGTGAACGGGCGTCCCGGAAGGCGTCAATACAACCTGGGGCGGGACAATGACGTCAGGAGAGCAGTGTCTCTCCTTGTCCCTCCCGCAGGCGATGACGGCCGGACGTGACGTGCCGGGATCGGGGCCCGCTTCTCATGCGCTCACTTCCTCCTGCAGCGACACTAATTTTGGACACCTGTGCCTTATATATTTATACCCCGCATACTCAGCAGCACCACACATGCCCCCCCGATGAAGCCCAGCGCGAAACGTGCGTAGGGGCTTTGGGGATCGGATACGCCGCATATGCACTCTCTATATGGGTAAGCATGGTTACCTTTTCATCTTTTTCCCCATACCTTTTTGCACATAGCACTTTAATGGAAGGTTCTGTATGAATTCCCTATGTCCCTTGGCATGGATTATACATTGGCAAAAATAATGGACGGCTAAGGGTGAGACTATGTTGCATGGTGATGAATTTTTGTACAGACTTGGGGTTTTAATTCAATTTTTTACCATTGCATTTACTGTGTATGTGCAGCGATCCTACTCCCCTTTTTTTCTGTGTCATCCTCGGTATCTGACCATATGATTGTACTTTGAATATACTTTTTTGCACCTGTATTAATAAAGAGCAAATAATTTTGATATTATAAAAATTTGTATTTTTTATTGATTGCTTGGCGTTTATACTCCAATTTCTATATAGGTTTATATTTTCTCTAATTGTCTGTAAGATTATCAATATTACGTTGTGATTCTTTATCAAGAAAAACCAAATCGTCTTCAGCGAATTCCTGGAACGTGTCCAGTCTGGCCGGCCTGGATACAAGAAGGGCTAGACATAGAAAGCTGGTTATTGAGGGAAACGTCATTGGTCAGGGATTCCGAGTCTACATCCGTGAGATGGGATAAATGTACTATACACATGTGGATATTTCCTAGTCTGCCAGAGGGGTCTGCATTGGTAGAAGAAATTGGACAAGTGTCATAGTCTCCAGATTGAAAAAAATGATATGTGAGAGCTAAATTCCTCACTAGTTTGCTGGTGTCCAAAATAGTCTTGAAGACAAAAACTCAACCCTTCCTCAGGCATGGAAACGTGTGCTTTAGAAAGGATGAAGCTGGACGAGGTCCACCCTGGGCCGGTCAGTATCTCCTCTTGTTCCTCAGATGGAGGCCGCGTGCCTTGGTGTTTCCTCCGATGGAGGCCGCGTGCCTTGGTGTTTCCTCCGATGGAGGCCGCGTGCCTTGGTGTTTCCTCTGATGGAGGCCGCGTGCCTTGGTGTTTCCTCCGATGGAGGCCGCGTGTCTTGGTGTTTCCTCCGATGGAGGCCGCGTGTCTTGGTGTTTCCTCCGATGGAGGCCGCGTGCCTTGGTGTTTCCTCCGATGGAGGCCGCGTGCCTTGGTGTTTCCTCCGATGGAGGCCGCGTGTCTTGGTGTTTCCTCCGATGGAGGCCGCGTGTCTTGGTGTTTCCTCCGATGGAGGCTGCGTGCCTTGGTGTTTCCTCCGATGGAGGCCGCGTGCCTTGGTGTTTCCTCCGATGGAGGCTGCGTGCCTTGGTGTTTCCTCCGATGGAGGCCGCGTGCCTTGGTGTTTCCTCCGATGGAGGCAGCGTGCCTTGGTGTTTCCTCCGATGGAGGCTGCGTGCCTTGGTGTTTCCTCTGATGGAGGGCGCGTGCCTTGGTGTTTCCTCCGATGGAGGCCGCGTGTCTTGGTGTTTCCTCCGATGGAGGCCGCGTGTCTTGGTGTTTCCTCCGATGGAGGCCGCATGCCTTGGTGTTTCCTCCGATGGAGGCCGCGTGTCTTGGTGTTTCCTCCGATGGAGGCCGCGTGTCTTGGTGTTTCCTCCGATGGAGGCTGCGTGCCTTGGTGTTTCCTCTGATGGAGGCTGCGTGCCTTGGTGTTTCCTCCGATGGAGGCTGCGTGCCTTGGTGTTTCCTCTGATGGAGGCCGCGTGCCTTGGTGTTTCCTCCGAAGGAGGCCGCGTGTCTTGCTGTTTCCTGCGATGGAGGCTGCGTGCCTTGGTGTTTCCTCCGATGGAGGCCGCGTGTCTTGGTGTTTCCTCCGATGGAGGCCGCGTGCCTTGGTGTTTCCTCCGATGGAGGCCGCGTGCCTTGGTGTTTCCTCCGATGGAGGCCACGTGCCTTGGTGTTTCCTCCGATGGAAGCCGCGTGTCTTGGTGTTTCCTCCGATGGAGGCCGCGTGCCTTGGTGTTTCCTCCGATGGAGGCCGCGTGCCTTGGTGTTTCCTCCGATGGAGGCCGCGTGCCTTGGTGTTTCCTCCGATGGAGGCCGCGTGCCTTGGTGTTTCCTCCGATGGAGGCCGCGTGCCTTGGTGTTTCCTCCGATGGAGGCCGCGTGCCTTGATGTTTCCTCCGATGGAGGCCGCGTGCCTTGGTTTTTCCTCCGATGGAGGCTGCGTGCCTTGGTGTTTCCTCCGATGGAGGCCGCGTGCCTTGGTGTTTCCTCCGATGGAGGCCGCGTGTCTTGCTGTTTCCTGCGATGGAGGCCGCGTGCCTTGGTGTTTCCTCCGATGGAGGCCGCGTGTCTTGGTGTTTCCTCCGATGGAGGCCGCGTGCCTTGGTGTTTCCTCCGATGGAGGCCGCGTGTCTTGGTGTTTCCTCCGATGGAGGCCGCGTGTCTTGGTGTTTCCTCCGATGGAGGCCGCGTGCCTTGGTGTTTCCTCCGATGGAGGCCGCGTGCCTTGGTGTTTCCTCCGATGGAGGCCGCGTGCCTTGGTGTTTCCTCCGATGGAGGCCGCGTGCCTTGGTGTTTCCTCCCATGGAGGCCGCGTGTCTTGGTGTTTCCTCCGATGGAGGCCGCGTGCCTTGGTGTTTCCTCCGATGGAGGCCGCGTGCCTTGGTGTTTCCTCCGATGGAGGCCGCGTGCCTTGGTGTTTCCTCCGATGGAGGCCGCGTGCCTTGGTGTTTGCTCCGATGGAGGCCGCGTGCCTTGGTGTTTCCTCCGATGGAGGCCGCGTGCCTTGGTGTTTCCTCTGATGGAGGCCGCGAGCCTTGGTGTTTCTTACAATGGAGGCCCCGTGTCTTGGTGTTTCCTCCAATGGAGGCCGCGTGTCTTGGTGTTTCCTCCGATGGAGGCCGCGTGTCTTGGTGTTTCCTCCGATGGAGGCCGCGTGCCTTGGTGTTTCCTCCGATGGAGGCCGCGTGTCTTGGTGTTTCCTCCGATGGAGGCCGCGTGCCTTGGTGTTTCCTCCGATGGAGGCCGCGTGTCTTGGTGTTTCCTCCGATGGAGGCCGCGTGCCTTGGTGTTTCCTCCGATGGAGGCCGCGTGCCTTGGTGTTTCCTCCGATGGAGGCCGCGTGCCTTGCTGTTTCCTGCGATGGAGGCCGCGTGCCTTGGTGTTTCCTCCGATGGAGGCCTCGTGTCTTGGTGTTTCCTCCGATGGAGGCCGCGTGCCTTGGTGTTTCCTCCGATGGAGGCCGCGTGTCTTGGTGTTTCCTCCGATGGAGGCCGCGTGTCTTGGTGTTTCCTCCGATGGAGGCCGCGTGCCTTGGTGTTTCCTCCGATGGAGGCCGCGTGTCTTGGTGTTTCCTCCGATGGAAGCCGCGTGTCTTGGTGTTTCCTCCGATGGAGGCCGCGTGCCTTGGTGTTTCCTCCGATGGAGGCCGCGTGCCTTGGTGTTTCCTCCGATGGAGGCCGCTTGCCTTGGTGTTTCCTCCGATGGAGGCCGCGTGCCTTGGTGTTTCCTCCGATGGAGGCTGCGTGCCTTGGTGTTTCCTCCGATGGAGGCTGCGTGCCTTGGTGTTTCCTCTGATGGAGGCCGCGTGCCTTGGTGTTTCCTCCGATGGAGGCCACGTGTCTTGGTGTTTCCTCCGATGGAGGCTGCGTGTCTTGGTGTTTCCTCCGATGGAGGCCGCGTGCCTTGGTGTTTCCTCCGATGGAGGCTGCGTGCCTTGGTGTTTCCTCCGCAGTGGTTTTTTCTGTGCGGAATTGCACCAAACCCGCAAAGGGGAGCACAACCAATGTTAATGACATTCCTGAATTGTTGTGCACACGCTCTGGAAAATTCCGCACTGATTCACAGCATTTTATTTTTTTCGCAGCATGTCAATTCTTTTTGCGGATTTGCAGCATTTCTCCTCCCATTGATTTACATTGAGTCAGTCAAATCCACAGCTAAGTTTTGTGGATTTGGGTGCCAAAAACGCTGCAGAAAGGAAGAGGAAGAGTGTGTGAGCGGAGAATAAGCGGGTGTCTGTCTACAGGTGTCTGTGTGTAGCCAGGCATTGTCTGATGGGACTGCTACTCCCATCCGGCTATGTCTGCTGTCACATATAACAGTGACAGCGTGAGCTGATGATGGGACAGTAGTAGTCCCATCATCCGGCGACTGTGTTCAATTAGAAAACAAAAAAACACATTCATACTCACCAAACACCTAGTCCCCAACGCTCCCGCCTCTCCTGCAACAAAAATAAAATAATAAACCAACATATACTCACCTTTCCGCCGTAATCCGTTTAATAACGAGTGTCCCACAACGATCTCATGTATAGAACAGCCACATCGGGAGATGAGACCGCTCTACAGGGCCACCGGTGATACACTGACAGGAGGTGATCCTCCCGCAGTGTATCACTGTGCTGCCGAGAGAGTTTACCAGAGTTCGTGCTGTCACTTGTGGCACCGCTGCGTGAGAATATTCTCACGCAGCGGTGCCATAAAGTGAGAGCACAAACTCTGGTGAACTCTTAGGGAAGCACTGCAGGAGCGATTATCTCCTGTCAGTGTATCACCCGAGGCCGGGTAGAGCAGTCACATTTCCCGATGTCAGTGTTCTACACATGAGATCATCATGGAACACTCGTTATTTAGGACTATGGCGGAGTATTATATGTTGGTTTATTATTTTATTTTTGTTGCAGGAGACGAGAGAGTCGGGGACTAGGTGTTTAGTAAGTATGGTTTATTTAAGATTAATAAAGGACTTTATTCTGTGTCTTTATTTACCATATAACTATAGGATTAGTAATGGATAGGTGCTTATAGACGCCATACCATTACTAAGCCGTGGGCTTGATATCACCAGACAATACAAAGGTGACATCAACACCACAAATATTACCCCACTTGCCACCGCTGCAGGGCAAATGGAAAGAGTGAGGCTTAGTGCCAGAATTGGTGCATGAATAAGATGCAGCATTTCTGGGGTGGCTGAGAGCTGATGTTTTTCGCCTGGGGGGGTGTCAATATCCATGGCCCCTTCCCAGGCTATTAATATCAGCCTGCAGCTGTCTGCCTAGCCTTTGCTGGTTCGATTTTATAGGGGGGATCGCATGTCAATTTTTTGGGGGGGTTCCCCTGTAAACTAGCAAGTAAAGGCTAAGCAAACATCTGTGAGCTGATATTAATAGCCTGGGAACCTTTATAGCTATTGGCGCCTTCCCAGAATATTAACATCAGCCCTCAGCCGTCATGAAAAAGGTTATGAAAATTACGCGGGAGCCCACGCAATTTTTTTTATACATTTTTTGAAAATTAAACAGATATTGCACTTCATGCAGATTTCCTGTGTGTGTGTGTGTGTGTCTTTTATTTAACTCTTTATTTACCATTTTATTAATGAGGGTATCTGGCTGACACCTGTTCATTCCTAAACCTCGGGCTTGGTATTACATAGTCACTTATCTTTGTTTTCTGTGTGTAAACATTCTATTTGGACATGGTATGTAATGATACTATGTTCTTCAATAGAGAGTGTAAAGGAAGAGGTGACACAAGGAAATGACTTCACCATTCTTTTTTGTTATATATCTTTATTTAGCTTACAAATCCGCATGAAAATCCACATGAAAATCCGCATGAAAATCCGTGTGGATTTTCAGCTGTGCTTTCTGCCAAAAGAGGAAGAATCCGCCAGATTTTGACAACAGCAAATCTGCAACGTGCGCACATCCCCTAAAAGGAGCTCCACTGACACAACCCTGCACCGTCAGGGAGCCGAGCACTGCAAGTGTCCAAAGGCGGAGGGCTATTCTGAGCCTGTCTCCAGGACGTCATCCAGAGCAATACATGAGTATATTCATCCAGTAGAAGGGAGAGAAAGGAAAATTCAGACATTTCACATCCACAATGTAGGAGACTACACTGCCAAAGCTTTCCGATATTTGTGCTGATAGCACCTAGGATAAGGGAAGTGCATGGCGTCTACCATAGAGGGTTACATAAGGTCACCGAAGGCGCAGCTTCAGGTGCAATCAAAGTGCCACATGGGTTAAGGGAGTCCTGGCTGAATACACATAATATACAACACAGTGCAAAAATAAAGAAGCATAATAAAACAATCATTAATGACTGGCAGTGATTTCTGCAAAAAGGTACATATGCAAACAGCCGCATACTAAAGATAGAGTGCAAGTCAGCAGCAAGTGTAATGGATGGAAGAAGCAGCAGTTATGTATATACAACCGGAGTGTGCAGCGCAGAGCCCCACCCCTACACTACATCCCCAGGAAGAAGCAACGCGCGAAACGCGCGCCGGGGCTCTGCCCTGCACACTCAACTAGATACATAGAGAGACAGATAATAGATATTACATAGCTAGATAATAGATAGATACATAGATAATAGATAGATGATAGATAGATAGATAGATAGATAGATAGATAGATAGATAAAAATTGGATAACAACAGCACAGGAAAAAGTAAGGTGCAAAGCCTCACAGGTATACCAGTCCTTGTAAATAGAAAACCAAAAAAGATAGAGGAAGCACACCATATGAAATAAGAAAAAAGTGCTTTTTAATAGCCCATGTGGCGACGTTTCGGTCTCAAGTGCAGACCTTTCTAATTTCATATGGTGTGCTGCCTCTATCTTTCTTTATTTTCTAGATAAATAGCTAGATAGATAACAGAACTGAAACGTTGCCCAGACGTGTGGGTCTGAATACATTCACAACCTTTTTTCAACACGTGGACTATGGAGTGCTGCCTTCATTTTTTATTTACTATTAGATAGATAACAGATAGAAAATAGATAATAGATTGATAAATAATAGACAGATATATAGATAGATAATAGATAGATAGATAGATAATAGACAGATAGATAATAGACAGATAGATAGATAGATTGATAGGTAGATAGATAGATAAATAGCTAATAGATAGATAATAGATAGATAGATAAATAGCTAATAGATAGTTAATAGATAGATAGATAGATAAATAATAGACAGATAGATAATAGATAGATAGATAATAGACAGATAGATAATAGATAGATAGATAATAGTTAATGGATAGATAATTAATAGAAAGATAGATAAATAATAGATAGATATAAAGCGATAGATACAGTTGTATCATCTACAACATAAGACTTCACGCTGTCATTGATGCTAGAGAGGGGCGATACACGGCATTAAGAAATGGGGTGTGTGAACTTTTGATCAGGGTCATTTGGATGCTTTGGGTTGTCATTATGATGTAAAAAGAGAAAACACAGTAGTCTGACAATAAATGGCTTCTCCCAACCACTGACCATGAGTGGAGAAAAAGTTTTGGTGTTATCATTCATATTCTCTGAAAAAAGGCCAAGAAAGAAAAAATTCTGCTGGGGTGTGTAAACTTTTGAGCACAACTGTATATAGATAGATAATAGACTGAAAGAAGAGCATGCCCCGCACCTCCACAAATCATTCAATGATCCAATGCCGCTAGGCAAAAGTATATATAACTGACCACGAGGTTCTCCGTGTAACATTCTGACCAGAGTGTATGAAGCCGCGGCCTCGTCACGGCAAACCTCGTGATGGGTCCTAACCGAGCGGAGCCGTGCGCCGACCACCACCACAGCGGCCATGCACCGGCAGAGCAGGCGGCCCGGTGTCTCAAGACCGCGCCGCTCCACCAGCACAAAACCACAGCAACAATGGCCGCCACACAGCACCAACACCAAATGAAAGGAGCAATGACACTCACCTCCATCAAGCTCTTCAGTGAGAGCAGGAATGGGCTAGATTCCTTACTGTGCAGTCTCCTGCTACTTAAAATCACCTGTGCCAAATGGGAGGAGCGCACATCCACAGGAATAAAGGACAGATCATGCAATGTGCTGAAAAAGAGAGAGGACAGCCCCTCCACAAGTCATATAATGCCTCCTGCCCATTGATATGGTGGTCGGATGGTCATGTTGGCCTATATAGCTCTGTGCAGTCACTCGTCGGGGGGATTGGCTCTCCGAGTCATGCTCACTGATATGGTGGTCGGATGGTCACGAGGGCCTATATAGCTCTGTGCAGTCACTCGTCAGGGGGATTGGCTCTCCGAGTCATGCCCGTTGATATGGTGGTCAGATGGTCATGAGGGCCTATATAGCTCTGTGCAGTCACTCGTCGGAGGGATTGGCTCTCCGAGTCATGCTTGTTGATATGTTGGTCGGATGGTCACGAGGGCCTATATAGCTCTGTGCAGTCACTCATCGGAGGGATTGGTTCTCCAAGTCATGCTCGTTGATATGGTGGTCAGATGATCACGAGGGCCTATATAGCTCTGTGCAGTCACTCATCGGAGGGATTGGTTCTCCGAGTCATGCTCGTTGATATGGTGATCAGATGGTCACGAGGGCCTATATAGCTCTGTGCAGTCACTCGTTGGGGGGATTGGTTCTCTGAGTCATGCTCGTTGATATGGTGGTCAGATGATCACGAGGGCCTATATAGCTCTGTGCAGTCACTCATCGGAGGGATTGGTTCTCCGAGTCATGCTCGTTGATATGGTGATCAGATGGTCACGAGGGCCTATATAGCTCTGTGCAGTCACTCGTTGGGGGGATTGGTTCTCTGAGTCATGCTCGTTGATATGGTGATCAGATGGTCACGAGGGCCTATATAGCTCTGTGCAGTCACTCGTTGGGGGGATTGGTTCTCTGAGTCATGCTCGCTGATATGGTGATCAGATGGTCACGAGGGCCTATATAGCTCTGCGCAGTAACTCGTCGGGGGGATTGGTTCTCCGAGTCTTGCTCGTTGATATGGTGGTCGGGGGGTCACGAGGGCCTATATAGCTCTGTGCAGTCACTCGTCGGGGGGATTGGCTCTCCGAGTCATGCTCGTTGATATGGTGGTCAGATGGTCACGAGGGCCTATATAGCTCTGTGCAGTCACTCCTCGGGGGGGGATTGGCTCTCCGAGTCATGCCCGTTGATATGGTGGGAGAGTGGTCACGAGGGACTATATAGCTCTGTGCAGTCACTCGTCGGGGGGGGATTGGCTCTCCGAGTCATACCCGTTGATATGGTGGTCGGATGGTCACGAGGGCCTATATAGCTCTGTGCAGTCACTCGTCGGGGGGGGATTGGCTCTCCGAGTCATGCCCGTTGATATGGTGGTTGGGTGGTCATGAGGGCCTACATAGCTCTGTGCAGTCACTCATCGGGGGGACTGGCTCTCCGAGTCATGCTCACTGATATGGTGGTCGGATGGTCACTAGGGCCTATATAGCTCTGTGCAGTCACTCGTCGGGGGGACTGGCTCTCCGAGTCATGCTCACTGATATGGTGGTCATGAGGGCCTATGTAGCTCTGTGCAGTCACTCGGGGGGGGGGATTGGCTCTCCGAGTCATGCCCGTTGATATGGTGGTTGGGTGGTCACGATGGCCTACATAGCTCTGTGTAGTCACTCATCGGGGGGATTGGCTCTCCGAGTCATGCTCACTTATATGGTGGTCGGATAGTCACGAGGGCCTATATAGCTCTGTGCAGTCACTCGTCGGGGGGATTGGCTCTCCAAGTCATACCCGTTGATTTGGCGGGAGGGTGGTCACGAGGGCCTATATAGCTCTGTGCAGTCACTCATCGGGGGGATTGGCTCTCCGAGTCATGCCCGTTGATATGGTGGGAGGGTGGTCACGAGGGCCCATATAGCTCTGTGCAGTCACTCGTCGGGGGGATTGGCTCTCCGAGTCATGCCCGTTGATATGGTGGGAGGGTGGTCACGAGGGCCTATATAGCTCTGTGCAGTCACTCGTCGGGGGGATTGGCTCTCTGAGTCATGCTCGTTGATATGGTGGTCGGATGGTCATGAGGGCCTATATAGCTCTGTGCAGTCACTCGTCGGGGGGGATTGGCTCTCCGAGTCATGCTCGTTGATATGGTGGAGGGTGGTCACGAGGGCCTACATAGCTCTGTGCAGTCACTCGTCGGGGGGATTGGCTCTCTGAGTCATGCTCGTTGATATGGTGGTCGGATGGTCATGAGGGCCTATATAGCTCTGTGCAGTCACTCGTCGGGGGGATTGGCTCTCCGAGTCATACCTGTTGATATGGTGGGAGGGTGGCCCTGCTCCTGGCCATATCTCCAAACTATGCTGAATTTTCAGAGTCTCTCATCTTAAATTCCTCTTGAAGATTGAAAAGATGCTGTTGCCGCCATCTCTCTGTCTTCGGCGGCTGTCTCTTCTGGTGGGGGTGGATGGTGCAGTCTCGGTCGTCCTTTCCTGCTCTCTCTGGGAGTTTAGCTGCTGATTGATAACAATCTGCATATCGTCCTGTGGGTAGAACAGAGAAAAGATCAGCTGGGTCAAAAGAACCGAGACCCTCTTGGGCCTCTACACTGGGCGCAGGTACATGGGCGCGTATTTTTGGAGTTGCGGTTCATGCTTTTTTATGGTGCATAGCATGCTCTTTCCCCTGTCTTGGCCCAGCACGCCTCGCATTTGGCACGGGTGATTTTAGTTAGCAGGAGACTGCACAGTAAAGAGTCTAGCCCAGAGTTCCCCAACTCCAGTCCAACAGGTCATGTTTTCAGGATTTCATTAGTATTGTCCAGGTGATGGAATTATTGCCTGTGCAGGTACTGCAATCATCTCCTGAGGCATACTAAGGAAATCTTCAAAACACGGACCGTTGGTGGCTCTGGAGGACTGGAGTTGGGGAACACTGGGCTAGCCCATTCCTGCTCTCACTGAAGAGCTTGATGGAGGTGAGTGTCATTGCTCCTTACACTTGGTGCTGTGTGGCGGCCATTGTTGCTGTGGTTTTGTGCTGGTGGAGCGGTGCGGTCTTGAGAAATCGGGCCGCCTGCTCTGCCGGTGCATGGCTGCTGTGGTGGTGGTCGGCGCGCGGCTCCAGCCGGTTAGGACCCATCACGAGGTTTGCCGTGACGTGGCCGCGGCTTCATGCAGTCTGGTCAGAATGTTACACTGAGAACCTCGTGGTCAGTTATATATACTTTTGGCTAGCGGCATTAGATCATTGAATGATTTTTGGAGGTGCGGGGCATGCTCTTTTTTTGGTGCATAGATAATAGATAGGTAGATAATAGATATATAACAGATAGATAATATATAGGTAGATAATAGATTGATAGATTATAGATATATAATAGATAATAGATAGCAGATAATAGATATATAGATGATAGATAATAGATATATAACAGATAGATAATAGATAACATAGATGATAGATAGATAGATGATAGATAATAGATAGGTGATACAACATCTTGTTGGCCTGCATTGATATATAATAAGGAATGTTGGGAGCAGTGTTCATTATTTCGAGGCCTCCAGCCCTTTTCTTTCTTTCTCTCGGACCCTGCGTCTTCCCCCTTCCCCCTTGCAGCTGTCCAATTTCTCTTCATGTGTCCAAGAAAGGAGCAGAAGACGCCTTGAGAGTCCTGGGCTATTTTGGTCAGGACTATTCTGTCCCTGGGCCTCCCACCTCCCTTCTCCTTACAGCCAAAGTTGAGGATGAGGCTAAAGTTAGAAGCAGCGTCTTGAGGGAGTGGGGTATATAATACGTTCTGGGGTTTGCTCTTCCATGTCACTCACTCCTTCTGACCAGGACAAGCACCAACTCAACCGAGGACATGGTAAGTCAATGAGCTAGGAGCCCCTGGATTATGTGCTGGACAGGGCAGAGGAAAGGAGAGAAGCCAATCATCAGCCGGAGCTACACTTTGGGTTCAGGCACTGGGAGAAGGATTCACGTTGGGGTTCAACTTGTGACCCTTCTGGATGTAGCAGACCCCAAACTCATGTGTCCTGTACGAGTAAGGGAGTAGAAACGCAACTCGAGCAGAATTTCCTCAATTCCAACTGGTGCCTCATCCACAACTATCCAACACCCACATTCTACGGCTCGTCCTCTTCTCTCCAGATCTTCTGACCTGAAGTATGCCAGCTGACACCTTTAAAAATTCCAATTCCATCACTACTATTGTAGCTATGGACTTCGAAATCTATGCTCATAGTGAGCTCCTACAATTACTAGGCTAATGGGAGAACCTAGATCTGAATCCTTAGACCATCTGTAGATATTTACCTGTAGATACTTACCTCTGAACCCCTAGACCATCTACAGTTATTTACCTCTGAACCCCTAGACCATCTGTAAATATTTACCCCTGAACCCCAGAACATCTGTAGATTACCTCTGAACCCGTAGAAGACTGTTAGATAATTGCCTATGAACCCTCAGAACATCTGCAGATAATTACCACTGAACCCCTAGATCACCTGTATATAATCACCTCTGAACCTCCCAGAAGAACTGCATATTATTATTTCTGAACTCCTAGAGGATTCCCCCACTTGTCTGCACCGCTTGACTCTTCCTTCTCTTACAGGCACCAGCAAAGAAGGCCAAGAGAAAGGCAGCAGAAGGAGGCTCCTCCAATGTCTTGTCCATGTTTGACCAAACCCAGATTCAGGAGTTTAAGGAGGTGAGTGTGGTGTGAGGCCTGTAGTCACCCTTGTTAGTCCAGACCACATGCAAGGGAGTAGGTGACCCTGCTCCGCTATTTGTGTGGGGGCGGAGGACACAACAGGGGTAGACAGGTGTGTGAATGGGGGGAAGGCAGAATATGGAGTCTACTGGATGACAACTACTGTCCTCTGTAATCAGCCATGTGACTATACAGAGGCTGACTGTAGATTAGCTGAAGGCTATTGCTCCATGTTGTCAGATATTTCGGGCTGAATAGTCGATAGCTGTAGTTTTCATCTTTGGGGCTGGTGCCAGGAAATATACAAACCTCTCTGCACCGATGACAGTCTACAGTGCTGAGACCTCTTATAACCATTCTGGTACTGGCTCTTGGTATTGGGGTCCCCCATCTATCAGCACAGTTGGGGGGCCTCTTATAAAACTCCTACTATGAGCACAGGCAGATTGGGGGTAAACTGCTCTCCTCTCTCCTCAGGCTTTCACAGTGATCGATCAGAACAGAGATGGGATCATCGATAAGGAAGATCTGAGAGACACTTTTGCAGCCATGGGTGAGTGCAGAGCCAGGTGATCCCCCAAACTCCATGAACTGTCCCCCAGTAAACGTGATTGAGCCCTACTATTATACTTACTGCCCCTAGTGACATTAAGGAACATATGTCCAGAATCTATAGGACAACATCCTATGACAGGGCTTCATGAATGGCAAGTACACATTTGGGGGCGCTCTTCCCCTCTGACCCCTGTAACTGTTCCCTACAGGCCGCCTGAACGTGAAGAATGAGGAACTCGATGAAATGGTCAAAGAGGCTTCAGGACCTATCAACTTTACCGTCTTCCTGACCATGTTCGGCGAGAAGCTCAAGGGTGAGAGTCAAATAAAGGGCAGCAGACCCTATACATTGTACAGGCAGGGCTGGGGACCTTATACATGGTATATAATGGCAGCAGACCTTATACATTGTACAGGCAGGGCTGGGGACCTTATACATGGTATATAATGGCAGCAGACCTTATACATGGTACAGACAGGGCTGGGGACCTTATACCTGGTATATACAGGAATGGAGAACTTATACCTGGTATATAGGTGCATCAGTCTCTATACATGGTACAGGCAGGGCTGGGGACCTTATACATGGTATATAATGGCAGCAGACCTTATACATGGTACAGACAGGGCTGGGGACCTTATACCTGGTATATACAGGAATGGAGAACTTATACCTGGTATATAGGTGCATCAGTCTCTATACATGGTACAGGCAGGGCTGGGGACCTTATACCTGGTATATACAGGAATGGAGAACTTATACCTGGTATATAGGTGCATCAGTCTCTATACATGGTACAGACAGGGCTGGGGACCTTATACCTGGTATATAGGTGCATCAGTCTCTATACATGGTACAGACAGGGCTGGGGAACTTATACCTGGTATATAGGTGCATCAGTCTCTATACATGGTACATACAAGGCAGGGGAACATATAGCTGGTATATAGTGAGCAGCAGAATATATACATAGTACAGACAGGGCTGGGGAACATATACTTGGTATATAGGAGCAGTAGTCCGTATACATGGTATATACAGACAAACAGGGCTGGGGAACTTATACCTGGTATATAGCGGGCAGCAGACCCTCTACATGGTACATACAAGGCAAGGGAACATATAGCTGGTATATAGTGGGCAGCAGAATATATACATGGTACAGACAGGGCTGGGGAACTTATAGCTGCTATATGGGGGCAGTGAACCACTACCTGACACAGGCTACTAGGATTTGATATTGGGCTGGGGCCTTCTCTGACAATGTCTGTCTGCAGGTGCTGATCCAGAGGACGTTATCACCGGGGCATTTAAGGTGCTTGATCCTGAGGCAAAAGGGTCCATCAAAAAGCAGTTGTAAGTAGCCATCAGCCTTTCATTCCTCTCCCCGACTCCTTCTACCGGTACCCTTACCTCTCTGTCCCATTCCCCAGCACTGCCCACCATACACCACAGTAATAAGGTGGCACTACTATACCCGACTCCTTCTCCGGGTCCTGTTACCCCTCTGTCCCATTCCCCAGCATTGCCCACCATACACCACAGTAATAAGGTGGCACTACTCTACCCGACTCCTCCTCCAGGTCCTGTTACCCCTCTGTCCCATTCCCCAGCACTGCCAACCATACACCACAGTAATAAGGTGGCACTATTCTCCCCGACTCCTTCTCCAGGTCCTGTTACCCCTCTGTCCCATTGCCCAGCATTGCCTACCATACACCACAGTAATAAGGTGTCACTATTCTCCCCGACTCCTTCTCCAGGTCCTGTTACCCCTCTGTCCCATTCCCCAGCACTGCCCACCATACACCACAGTAATAAGGTGTCACTATTCTCCCCGACTCCTTCTCCAGGTCCTGTTACCCCTCTGTCCCATTCCCCAGCACTGCCCACCATACACCACAGTAATAAGGTGTCACTATTCTCCCCGACTCCTTCTCCAGGTCCTGTTACCCCTCTGTCCCATTCCCCAGCACTGCCCACCATACACCACAGTAATAAGGTGGCACTACTCTACCCGACTCCTTCTCCAGGTCCTGTTACCCCTCTGTCCCATTCCCCAGCACTGCCCACCATACACCACAGTAATAAGGTGTCACTATTCTCCCCGACTCCTTCTCCAGGTCCTGTTACCCCTCTGTCCCATTCCCCAGCACTGCCCACCATACACCACAGTAATAAGGTGGCACTATTCTCCCCGACTCCTTCTCCAGGTCCTGTTACCCCTCTGTCCCATTCCCCAGCATTGCCAACCATACACCACAGTAATAAGGTGGCACTATTCTCCCCGACTCCTTCTCCAGGTCCTGTTACCCCTCTGTCCCATTCCCCAGCATTGCCAACCATACACCACAGTAATAAGGTGGCACTATTCTCCCCGACTCCTTCTCCAGGTCCTGTTACCCCTCTGTCCCATTCCCCAGCACTGCCAACCATACACCACAGTAATAAGGTGGCCCTCTGCTCCCCGACTCCTTCTCCGGGTCCTGTTACCTCTCTGTCACATTCCCCAGCATTGCCTACCATACACCACAGTAATAAGGTGGCACTATTCTCCCCGACTCCTTCTCCAGGTCCTGTTACCCCTCTGTCCCATTCCCCAGCACTGCCAACCATACACCACAGTAATAAGGTGGCCCTCTGCTCCCCGACTCCTTCTCCAGGTCCTGTTACCCCTCTGTCACATTCCCCAGCATTGCCTACCATACACCACAGTAATAAGGTGGCACTATTCTCCCCGACTCCTTCTCCGGGTCCTGTTACCTCTCTGTCACATTCCCCAGCATTGCCAACCATACACCACAGTAATAAGGTGGCACTATTCTCCCCGACTCCTTCTCCAGGTCCTGTTACCCCTCTGTCCCATTCCCCAGCACTGCCAACCATACACCACAGTAATAAGGTGGCCCTCTGCTCCCCGACTCCTTCTCCAGGTCCTGTTACCCCTCTGTCACATTCCCCAGCATTGCCTACCATACACCACAGTAATAAGGTGGCACTATTCTCCCCGACTCCTTCTCCAGGTCCTGTTACCCCTCTGTCCCATTGCCCAGCATTGCCAACCATACACCACAGTAATAAGGTGGCCCTCTGCTCCCCGACTCCTCCTCCAGGTCCTGTTACCTCTCTGTCAGATTCCCCAGCACTGCCAACCATACACCACAGTAATAAGGTGGCACTATTCTCCCCGACTCCTTCTCCAGGTCCTGTTACCCCTCTGTCCCATTCCCCAGCACTGCCAACCATACACCACAGTAATAAGGTGGCACTACTATACCTGACTCCTTCTCCAGGTCCTGTTACCTCTCTGTCCCATTCCCCAGCATTGCCCACCATACACCACAGTAATAAGGTGGCCCTCTGCTCCCCGACTCCTCCTCCAGGTCCTGTTACCCCTCTGTCCCATTGCCCAGCACTGCCAACCATACACCACAGTAATAAGGTGGCACTATTCTCCCCGACTCCTCCTCCAGGTCCTGTTACCCCTCTGTCCCTTTGCCCAGCATTGCCAACCATACACCACAGTAATAAGGTGGCCCTCTGCTCCCTGACTTCTTCTCCGGGTCCTGTTACCTGTCTGTCACATTCCCCAGCACTACCCACCATACATAACAGTAATAAGGTGGCCCTCTGCTCCCCGACTCCTCCTCCAGGTCCTGTTACGCCTCTGTCCCATTGCCCAGCACTGCCAACCATACACCACAGTAATAAGGTGGCACTACTATACCCGACTCCTTCTCCAGGTCCTGTTACCTCTCTGTCCCATTCCCCAGCATTGCCCACCATACACCACAGTAATAAGGTGGCCCTCTGCTCCCCGACTCCTCCTCCAGGTCCTGTTACCCCTCTGTCCCATTCCCCAGCATTGCCCACCATACACCACAGTAATAAGGTGGCCCTCTGCTCCCCGACTCCTCCTCCAGGTCCTGTTACCCCTCTGTCCCATTCCCCAGCACTGCCAACCATACACCACAGTAATAAGGTGGCACTACTATACCCGACTCCTTCTCCAGGTCCTGTTACCTCTCTGTCCCATTCCCCAGCATTGCCCACCATACACCACAGTAATAAGGTGGCCCTCTGCTCCCCGACTCCTCCTCCAGGTCCTGTTACCCCTCTGTCCCATTGCCCAGCACTGCCAACCATACACCACAGTAATAAGGTGGCACTATTCTCCCCGACTTCTCCTCCAGGTCCTGTTACCCCTCTGTCCCTTTGCCCAGCATTGCCAACCATACACCACAGTAATAAGGTGGCCCTCTGCTCCCCGACTCCTCCTCCAGGACCTGTTACCCCTCTGTCCCTTTGCCCAGCATTGCCAACCATACACCACAGTAATAAGGTGGCCCTCTGCTCCCTGACTTCTTCTCCGGGTCCTGTTACCTCTCTGTCACATTCCCCAGCACTACCCACCATACATAACAGTAATAAGGTGGCCCTCTGCTCCCCGACTCCTCCTCCAGGTCCTGTTACCCCTCTGTCCCATTCCCCAGCACTGCCAACCATACACCACAGTAATAAAGTGTCACTATTCTCCCCGACTTCTCCTCCAGGTCCTGTTACCCCTCTGTCCCATTCCCCAGCATTACCCACCATACACCACAGTAATAAGGTGTCACTATTCTCCCCGACTTCTCCTCCTGGTCCTGTTACCCCTCTGTCCCATTCCCCAGCATTGCCCACCATACACCACAGTAATAAGATGTCACTATTCTCCCCGACTTCTCCTCCAGGTCCTGTTACTCCTCTGTCCCATTCCCCAGCATTGCCCACTATACACCACAGTAATAAGATGTCACTATTCTCCCCGACTTCTCCTCCAGGTCCTGTTACTCCTCTGTCCCATTCCCCAGCATTGCCCACCATACACCACAGTAATAAGGTGGCACTATTCTCCTCGACTTCTCCTCCAGGTCCTGTTACCCCTCTGTCCCATTCCCCAGCACTGCCCACCATACACCACAGTAATAAGGCGGCACTATTCTCCCCGACTCCTTCTTCAGGTCGGTTACCCATCTGTCCCATTGCTCCATACTGCTCTTCTGTCCTCACATTTTCTGTGTTTTCTTTCAGCCTCGAAGAACTCCTGATCACACAGTGTGACAGATTCACTCCTGAGGAGGTGAGCGCCCATTGTGGCAGCAGTGACTTATAATGGCGTTTCATGAGTCCGACATCCCCTCATCCTTTGTTCATTCTCTCCCTCAGATCAAGAACATGTGGACAGCATTTCCTCCTGATGTAGCCGGCAACGTAGACTACAAGAACATCTGCTACGTCATCACCCACGGAGAGGACAAAGACCAGGAGTAATGGAGTCATGTCATCCCTCTGGGGTGCGCTCTCTTGCCCAGCGCTGAACCCCAACTTGCTGTATATTGCGTCTTATTTTCTAAACTTGACCCATCAAAGACACCACTGTAATTTATTTCTTCTACTGGTCTGGAAGCGGCCCCGCGTTGTCGCCCGTTCTTTCTCTGAACCCCCGTCCTCTTGTCCCTGAATACTTTCAATGTCTTAAAGTTGGAACTAAGAAATCTTCAGGGGAAGAAAAAACTCAATAAAATCTTGTTTTTATTCTACTTGTCCCTTGTATTGTCCATTTCCACAAGAATAGGCTTCCAAACTATGGAGGTCCTGACTATACTTGTGGAGACCCCCATCTGGCCTTACAAGCCAAGCAATTCTTCCTGGGAAAAAGGGAAAAGGGTCTCGGTCTATCCAGGGCCCTCAGGTACAGACTCTCTCTCATGGTGCCAGACTCGTTACAGGGCCACTCCACCCTTCACTCACAGAGAAGCAATGGGACAGGACTTGGTGGCACTTATTAATATATAAGCATTGCAGATTCTTCTCCTCTCTCACCTGACCCTCATTATATCTACCACACACCCCAACCTGACCATTATTACTACCACACCCACACCCTTCACCTGACCATCATTATATCTACTGCACCCCCACCTGACCGATATTATATGTACTGCACCCCCTCCCCTGACCCTCATTATTACTATCACACCCCTACCTGACCCTCATTACTACCACACCAACACCCCTCGCCTGACTCATTATATCTATCGCACCCCGACCTGACCCTCATTATTACTACAGCACCCGCTCCCGACTCTCATTATATCTATCGCACCCCCACCTGACCCTCATATCTACAGCACCCCTCCCCTGACCCTCATTATTACTATCACACCCCTACCTGACCCTCATTACTACCACACCAACACCCATCACCTGACTCATTATATCTATCGCACCCCCACCTGACCCTCATTATTACTACAGCACCCGCTCCCCTGACTCTCATTATATCTATCGCACCCCCACCTGACCCTCATATCTACAGAACCCCTCCCCTGACCCTCATTATATCTATCGCACCTCCTTCCCTGACCCTCATTATATCTACCACACACCCCAACCTGACCATTATTACTACCACACCCTTCACCTGACCATCATTATATCTACTGCACCCCCTCACCTGACCGATATATGTACTGCACCCCCTCCCCTGACCCTCAGTACTACTACCACACCAACACCCCTCACCTGACCCTCATATCTACTGCACCCCCCCACCTGACCCTCATTATTACTACAGCACCCCTCCCCTGACTCTCTTTATATCTATTGCACCCCCACCTGACCCTCATTATTACTACAGCACCCCCTCCCCTGACTCTCATTATATCTATCGCTCCCCCAACTGACCCTCATTATTACTACAGCACCCCTCCCCTGACTCTCATTATATCTATCGCACCCCCACCTGACCCTCATTATTACTACAGCACCCGCTCCCCTGACTCTCATTATATCTATCGCACCCCCACCTGACCCTCATTATTACTACAGCACCCCCTCCCCTGACTCTCATTATATCTATCGCACCCCCACCTGACCCTCATTATTACTACAGCACCAGCTCCCCTGACTCTCATTATATCTATTGCACCCCCACCTGACCCTCATTATTACTACAGCACCCCTCCCCTGACTCTCATTATATCTATCGCACCCCCACCTGACCCTCATTATTACTACAGCACCCCTCCCCTGACTCTCATATCTATCGCACCCCCACCTGACCCTCATTATTACTACAGCACCCCTCCCCTGACTCTCATTATATCTATCGCACCCCCACCTGACCCTCATTATTACTACAGCACCCCCTCCCCTGACTCTCATTATATCTATCGCACCCCCACCTGACCCTCATTATTACTACAGCACCCCCTCCCCTGACTCTCATTATATCTATCGCACCCCCACCTGACCCTCATTATTACTACAGCACCCCCTCCCCTGACTCTCATTATATCTATCGCACCCCCACCTGACCCTCATTATTACTACAGCACCCGCTCCCCTGACTCTCTTTATATCTATTGCACCCCCACCTGGCCCTCATTATTACTACAGCACCCCCTCCCCTGACTCTCATTATATCTATCGCACCCCCCACCTGACCCTCATTATTACTACAGCACCCCCTCCCCTGACCCTCATTATATCTATCGCACCCCCACCTGACCCTCATTATTACTACAGCACCCCTCCCCTGACTCTCATTATATCTATCGCACCCCCACCTGACCCTCATTATTACTACAGCACCCGCTCCCCTGACTCTCATTATATCTATTGCACCCCCACCTGACCCTCATTATTACTACAGCACCCCCTCCCCTGACTCTCATTATATCTATCGCACCCCCACCTGACCCTCATTATTACTACAGCACCCGCTCCCCTGACTCTCATTATATCTATCGCACCCCCACCTGACCCTCATTATTACTACAGCACCCCTCCCCTGACTCTCATTACATCTCCACCTGACCCTCATAACTAGGAGCTTTTGCTGCACTTTTTATGCACACTTTAAGCTGTGTTTTCCAGAATCCGCCCAGGCTCCGAGATCTCAGCACGCTGCATACATTGCTTTTTGATGTCTGGATTGGGAATCTGCAGCGTCGCATTTTTCAGTGTTTTTTCATCCATAGAAGCAATAAACAGAAAAATGCAGCAAAAAAAGGCAGGTATCAGGTCTCACTGTGATTTTGGTGCAAATACCTAAGGACGTTAACGCATGCTATAGGGGGCACTGGAGCTCTAGTCCTCTTCTTCTCTGAAGACACAACTTGCTCTTTGGGGGGCACTAAACCAATATCAACATGCACAACAAAAACGCAGCAAAAACGCAGCAAAAACGCAACGTGTGAACATAGCCTAAACAATGCAAAAGCAAAGCATCCTGCTGGAGACCTCCCTATGAGCAGTACACGCCCGGAGACCCCGACATTCAGTACAGTAAGGGTAAGTTCACACACGTCGCTTTTTTAATGCTAATTTTCAGCTGCTTTTTTCACTAGCAGCAAAGCCTATGTGATTTCAGGAATCTCAGACACACACATTCGTTGTTTTGGGATCAGGATTTTGTGCTTTGCAGTTTTTGTAGCGATAGAGCTTGTCTCTTCTTTCAGCGTTTTTTCAGCATTTTTCACCCATTGACTTGAATGAGTGGTGAAAAAACGCTGCAAATACGCTGGTTGACTTTTCTTGCAGTATATTTGCTGCAGAAAAGTCAAGGACAGCCGGATGTGACATCACTCGGCTCTGCTACGTCTAGATGGCAGGCTGAATGATGAGACTGCAGAGACCTGTGTGTCGTAAGCAGTGCCTTCCCGCCTCCCACCAATCCCGCAATAACAAGACACCGACAAGCATGGATGGGTGAACAGGTTGGTCACAGTTTATTAATAATCAGAGAGAGGCAAGTACAATTCGCAGCGGTCTCATAGCTGGAAGTCCCGTCACTGACCGCTGGGCAAGGAAGCTGATGAGCGGTTACAAACCTAGCCCCCTCTACACTACCGCCACGGAGGATCATGTGTATGACCTACACAGGACTCCGACCCTGACACTACATCATTAAGGCCTGTTCAACCCCGTCCTGCAAATTAAGAAATATATCGAGCCCGATATCGTGAGATGAACGCCGTCCGGTCTCAGCAAGTTTGAGTTGTCTTTCTCCAGGTCGTGGTGGCGAACTACGATGCCGTAGTTTTCCCTGACATTTTCGAGTTTATCTTTCTCCTTGATTTGTCGATGGCTTTAGGATCTTTAGCTCCATGCCAGACCACTTGTGGTATTATGTCCGACCACACCACCACTATATCCGGTATAAACAGCCCGCTCTATGTCCGTTGACATCGTTGTGTAGAGCTCAGCACCTGTTTTCTTCCACAAATCGTTACCACCAGTGTGTAATACCAATATCAGCGGCCCTTTGGCCATCTTAGCAATTTTTTACCACCTCCGGGAAGATCTGACGCCACCGGAGCCCTCTGATGCCTCTCCAGTTGACCTCTAGTTGTGGGAAGTATGTTTTCCACCGGGGTGTATTCCGGCTGTTTTGCACGCCCAATAAATAAAAGAATGTCCCACTTCCCATACTGTGGGCTTCTGACCGCCTGTAAGAGACAAGATGTGTTAGAGCAGGTCTGGTCTTATGTATCTTGCAAAGCATGCGGATTTCCAATCTCTGTACTTCAGCTTCCGCTCCCCCCGGTCCTAGCTGCTTCGGTGGCCGCCCCTATTCTGAAGGAATGCGTTCCGTATTCCTTTGGATTTACGCCGACAGTTTCTAGACATTGCTTAAAAATTGCGTGAAATTGATATTTAGTAAGTGGGGACCCGCCGGTGTGTGAGAGAAAGAATCTACTCGCGTGTCTTATAACCGTATAGCGTTTTACTATTTTATCAGGGCATACGGGGCCGTCGAGAGCCTTGACCAGAACCCACGTCCCTCTACCAGTGGGGTCACATTTGGATTTCCGTACCCTAATGCGCAAAGCGTTGCCTCATATAATGAGATCTTCGTTGATTAAACCGCCTAATGATGCGTTTTGACTGCAGCACTAATTCGCTAATTCGTAGCGCTCCGAAGAATGCGATTGCAAGCGCAGTAGATATTAGGGTTGACTCGTATTGTGACCTGCATACCGTTTTAGAGATTGTGATAACATTATGCAACAGACTTAAAGAAACGGGGCGACGACATTCTTGACTAGGTTGAAGCCTTTTCCAGCCTTTAACGGCTTGCTTGATGAAAAAATATTTTGTTACGCCCGCCCACCCCATTAGCTGAAAGAAAAAGGCTATTCCCGATAAATGCCGTTGTGCCAATGCACCTGACGCGCCTCTATGCCTGAGAAAGTTCAAGAGTTCTACTACCACGTCGCAGCTCGCCTGATTGCACGTTTTGACTGGTCTCCCTTTAATTAACAAGCACCATTCTTCCCATGCCTTACCATAAACCTGCCAGGTAGCTGGTGTCACTGAGGGGCATCAGTGATTAGCCACCGTGTCCCAGAGGGAGGGAGGACACAGTAGGCCCGTTGGTTCTGCGCTGGGAAGGAAGACTTTGAAGGCCTGCCAATCGGAAGATAACAAAGAGTTAACAATCTTATCAACAGTAGACGTAACTCTGGCGACGGCACCAGATGTTGTGTCTTAAGGTACCATCACACTTAGCGATGCACCAGTGATCCCGACAACGATATGACCCGGTCAGGATCGCTGGTGCATCGCTAAGTGGTCACTAGTGAGCTGCCACACAGGCAGATCTCACCAGCAACATCGCAGGGGTCGGGGATTGCTACTTACCTGTCAGATGCGGCAATGAAGACGTCCTCCCGCCCGCGTCCACGCGTCGCTCGTCTCCACAGCAGGAAGCCCAGCAGGAAGCGGCCGACGAGAAAGAGTCCTGGACGTTCTCGCCCTATCAGCGATAATCAGCGGGGGAGAGGTCGGAGGTAAGTATCACACATAGCGATATCGCTGCTGCGTCACAAAAACCAGTGACGTTATAGTGATATTGCTAGCGATATCGCTTAGTGTGATGGGGCCTTAAGACTTAACAGTGTAGGCGGTGCAACAGTGTGAGAACCGACAGGGAAGAAGAAGACATGCTGTTTAAATTTTTTGCGGTTCCCGTGTGTTTGGTTAAAAATCTGATGTTTGTATTTCTTAATTTGTCACCCCAAAGTTTGACTGATGTTACTATAGAAAAAATCTCCAACAAAACAGGGTTGCGGCCCCAGGTGGCTGAGGTCCATAGGTCCGGCCAGCTGCTTTTGCACCATTGGTCCTTGTAAATTGCGACAAAACCATTTGTGAAATCTCCACCCACCGTTAGACCTAGATCCTTGCTTAGCCATTGCAGGATTCCAAAAATGTCTTCCAGACCAACAAATCCGCCTTCAAAGAGCGGTTGAGTCTGATTCTGTGGCTCGGCTGGGCGATGCCCTTTGTTGCTGATGATAATCTACGAGAAAAAGCTCTGCCAACTGGCATTACTTGACAAGCAAAGTTGAGCAAACCTAGCAAGGACTGCATTTTCTGGAGGGTGATCTTTTTTTTTCGCATCGAGGAAACTCTCAACCGTTTGCAGTGTTTTCCAATTTATCCGCCGGTAAACGAAAAATCATTTCATTTGTATCTACTTCAATGCCGAAGGAAAGGGAGCACGTTTCACAGACCGATCGTTTTTTTCGGCGATAGCGGAACATTGATGCGCCGAGTTATAAACTTAAACTTTTGGAGAAGGAAGGAACGTAGTTTAGATTCCCTAGGTCCAACGAACAAAAAGTCATCGCGGTAATGGATTGTTGAATTGCTGCCTGTTTCGTGACGCACTACTCAGTCTAAGAAGGTGCTGAAAAGCTCGAAATAGTGACAGGAGATGGAGCAGCCCATTGGCAGGCACATGTCGAAATAAAAAAGCTGGCCCACCTTACAGCCCAACAAATGGAAGCATTCAGGGTGCACGGGTAAAAGACGGAGAGCTGACTCAATGTCGGATTTTGCCAGCAGGGCGCCGGGCCCCGCCGCGCGCACAAGTTCAACAGCTCTGTCAAACGAAGTGTAGGTTACCGACGAGTCTTCTGGGTGTATTGCGTCGTTGACCGAATCACCTTTTGGGTAGGAAAGGTGATGTATTAGCCGATATTTACTGGGTTCTTTTTTGGGCACAATACCTAAAGGCGAGATTCTGAAATTTTTGAAAGGCAATGATTTAAATGGGCCCGCCATCCTGCCGAGTTCGACCTCTTTTCTGATTTTTTTATGTAAAATCTCGGGGAATTCTCGTGCTGATTTTAGATTTTTCGCCGATGTCGGTGTAAGGTTAAATTTGAAGGGGATAAAAAAGCCGTCGTACAGCTGCTAGTCAGCTTCTTTATTGGGATAAAGGCTTAGCCAACGGCCCATGGTGACTACGCTCACCGGGGTCTTGCCTCGTAGCCACTTTTCCATGGCGTGTACACCTACATGCGGGGTGTCCGCTTCCGCAGGCTGGGCAGTCGTGTCTGTATCTGCATGATGCCTGGAAGCGGCAGTTTCTGTCATATAACAGGCAGGCCCCTGGTCTCCGTACGATCACGGAGTTCTGGCCGGCGGCTGCTGAGAAACTAGTGGCAGATGCTGAAAAGGGAGCATGGTTTTGTGTTAGCATTAGTCATAACCATACATCTGTGGCTTTTACTCCCCATCCTAGATCTGGTTGCAGGGCTAGCCGCCTGCGGAACTCCACGTCTTAGCGCCTCCATGCAACACCGCCATGAGATTTATATGAGTTGTATATTAAATCCTGATAATAGCACAGAGCAGCGTTCTGGGTGTTTTACACTCATAATACAGCCGAGGACAGCGAAGGCCTGTAGCCAGTTGTTCATTGTATGCGCTATTTTACCTCTATTTCTATCATATGACCATTCGCCAGTCCTCCTTTCAAATTCAAAGAAGCTTTATTGGCAGGACTAAATACACATTAGTTTTGCCAAAGCAAGTGTACAGAAGGGAATAGGGATAGGGGCTGTAGGGATGTTGGGAAGGGGCTGTAGGAAAGGTGGATGGGGGCAGATCCAGGATGGGGCTATAGAAGTCTATGGCATAGGGAAGGTGGATGGGGGGGATGGGCAGATCCAGGGTGGGGGTTATAGAAGTCCATGGTATAGGGAAGGTGGATGGGGGCAGATCCAGGATGGGGCTATAGAAGTCCATGGCATAGTGAAGGTGGATGGGGGGATGGGGCATATCCAGGGTGGGGGCCATAGAAGTCCATGGCATAGGGAAGGTGAATGGAGGCATGGGGGCAGATCCAGGATGAGGCTATAGAAGTCCATGGCATAGGGAAGGTGGAAGGGGGGATGGGGCAGATCCTGGATGGGGCCATAGAAGTCCATGGCATAGGGAAGGTGGATGGGGGGATGGGGGCAGATCCAGGATGGGGCTATAGAAGTCCATGGCAAAGGGAAGGTGGATGGGGGATGGGGCATATCCAGGGTGGGGGCCATAGAAGTCCATGGCATAGGGAAGGTGGATGGGGGATTGGGGCATATCCAGGGTGGGTGCCATAGAAGTCCATGGCATATCAGAGTTCTCTTTCTCGCAGTCTATGGCATTCGTTCACATATTGCGCTGCTATCTCCACTGCTCTCACTTCTTCCCCCAGCAGGATATATGTTTTCTCTTCCTCCTTCATGGTGGTGAAATCCGGGAAGAGATGTGAGAGTCTCATGAAGTGAGAGTCCCTCACTGCTGAGTACTTGGAGCAGTGTAGCAGGAAGTGGGTCTCATCCTCCAGGGCCTCCTGGTCACAGTGTTGGCACAGTCTTTCCTCCCTGGGCTTTTAGCTCTGCCTGTGTCGGCCGGATTCGAAGGCCAGACTGTGGGCACTGAGTCTATACCGGCTCAGGATCTTGCGGTCTTTGGGGTCCGGGAGTTTCTCCAGGTATGGGGCCAGTCTGTAGTCTCTCTGTAGACTCTGGTACATGGTCAGTTTCTGTGAGCTGATGATGTCGTTCTTCCAGTCACTTACGTACCTCTCCTGGCCTTCGTCTACCATCTTCCTGATTCCGGCTTTTGTCAGGTTGTTGTGATTGGTTTTCTGGTCAGGTTGGGTTTGGGTGAGCTGTTCCGAGGGTCCTGGTTTTTCTGTTTCCCCTACATGTGTCAGGGATTTATGGTGATGGGAGCTTGGATTGCTCCTATACAGGTGAGCCCGGAATGACAGTGCCCTCTTTAAAACCGTTAGGTGTAGAGGGAATCTGCCCAGCTCGGCCCGGCAAGCACTGTTGGAGGTGCCTTTCCTTATCCACTGAATGTTGGTCTGCTGATAAGAGTGACCATATGTCTACAGTCATTATTCCAGATTTTTTCTTTTGTCTCTAGGTCTAAATGTGTACCTAGCGGACTAATTCCGCAGAAAAAGGCGTCTTTGTGTAGACTAGTCGACGGAGGTGTTGTCCTGGTGACGGTTTGACCTCCAGGCTGATTTAAGTGTTGAACTAGCGCCCTGATGGCAGATGCCAAAACATTGTCTCCTGTGTTGTTAACGTTGTTAAGCTCGTTGATTATACAAAACTCACCGCTGTCTGTCGCCGACCGAGTGTCTCCAGGTGATGGAGGTACCCCGGTTCCTGCGGTGGCGATGTCCTGCTCCTGGCTGGCGGCCCGACAAGATGGATCAGAGATCCCCTGGCCAGCGGAACATGGCGGAACTCCTGCTCCAGTTAAAGTGAAAGTAATGGGTCGATGTTGACCGGTGGCCGTGAGGGATAGGGATGGGTCTCCCCGGATAGCAGCTATAGATGGAGCATGTGACAGCTGATGGCTGTCGTCTGCCTTAGGTAGAGTTGCTGCCGCTGATGGCGGCCCTCCAGATCCCTCTTGAATGATGATCTGGCTGGAGGCCCTAAGTCAGGGGTCTCAAACTCGGCAGAGTAAATGGGCCGCACATAAAAAAAAATTTGAGCTCGGGGGTCGCATTCCTTTCAAACTTAATTCACCTCGTACACACGCGGCTCTGCTCCGTACACCTCGTACACACACGGCTCCGCACCGTACACCTCATACACACGCGGCTCCGCTACGTACACCTCGTACACACACAGGGCTCCGCACCGTACATCTCGTACACACGGCTCCTCTCCGTACACCTCGTACACCTCGTACACACGCGGCTCCTCTTTGTACACCTCGTACACACGCAGCTCTGCTCTATATATCTCGTACACACACGGCTCCGCTCCGTACACCTCGTACACACGCAGCTCCGCTCTATATATCTCGTACACACACGGCTCTGCTCCGCACACCTCGTACACACACGGCTCCTCTCCGTACACCTCATACACACACGGCTCCTCTCCGTACACCTCATACACACACGGCTCCTCTCCGTACACCTCGTACACATGCGGCTCCGCTCTATATATCTCGTACACACGCGGCTCCTCTCCGTACACCTCGTACACACGCGGCTCCGCTCCGTACACCTCGTACACACGCAGCTCCGCTCTATATATCTTGTACACACACGGCTTCGCTCCGTACACCTCGTACACACGTGGCTCTGCTCCGTACACCTCGTACACACACGGCTCCGCACCGTACACCTCATACACACGCGGCTCCGCTACGTACACCTCGTACACACACAGGGCTCCGCACCGTACATCTCGTACACACGGCTCCTCTCCGTACACCTCGTACACACGCGGCTCCTCTTTGTACACCTCGTACACACGGCTCCTCTCCGTACACCTCGTACACACACGGCTCCGCTCCGTACACCTCGTACACACGCAGCTCCGCTCTATATATCTCGTACACACACGGCTCTGCTCCGCACACCTCGTACACACACGGCTCCTCTCCGTACACCTCATACACACACGGCTCCTCTCCGTACACCTCATACACACACGGCTCCTCTCCGTACACCTCGTACACATGCGGCTCCGCTCTATATATCTCGTACACACGCGGCTCCTCTCCGTACACCTCGTACACACGCGGCTCCGCTCCGTACACCTCGTACACACGCAGCTCCGCTCTATATATCTTGTACACACACGGCTTCGCTCCGTACACCTCGTACACACGCGGCTCTGCTCCGCACACCTCATACACACACGGCTCCTCTCCGTACACCTCGTACACACGCAGCTCCGCTCTATATATCTCGTACACACACGGCTCCGCTCCGTACACCTCGTACACACGCGGCTCCTCTCCGTACACCTCGTACACACGCGGCTCCGCTCTATATATCTCGTACACACACGGCTCTGCTCCGCATACCTCATACACACATGGCAGCGCTCCATAGTTTGTACACACACGGCGCTGCTACATCCACCTTGTAAACCCCTCCTGACCCCACACATAAAATTCCCCTCATCCACCAGCACGATGGTAACCAACACAGACAGCAGGGTCCTGCATACACTGAGGCCCCTGATCATGTGACCCCTGACTCCTCCCCCTCCTGTGACCTCATCCCTTGTCCTGTGCAGTGTGTGCACACAGAGCAGCCATCGCGCGCTCCTGAATGCGTGCCTTCCACCTGCCTCAGGGAGTGAGACACGTGGTGCACCGCGGGCCGCAGATGCCTGCCTCAGGGGCCGCATGCGGCCCGGGTGTTTGAGACCTCTGCCCTAAGTGGTGTAGAGGTGACCCTCCGACTGGCAGTCTGGGATGAACATCTTGTGCCCAGTCTTCTGTTTGATGCCCAAGAACGTCTGCGGCGACCTTTGGATGCATCGGAGCGTGCTGATGTGGAGGGTGAGCGCCCTCTGGAGGACCGTGACCTGTGACGGCTCCTGTTTGAGCTGTGCCTTTGCCTGTAACGGGAACAGCGACAGACAAAGGGACAGACATGGTATACAGCACCCCCCCATGATATACAGCCCTCCATGGTATAAAGCACCCCCCATGGTATACAGCACCATGGTATACAGCCCCCCCCCGAGCTAGGTCCCACAGTCTTAGCTGTACTCACTGTTGCATAAAAAAAACAAAAAGAAAACACACACTCCTCACCTTCTCCTCGTGCTCGCACTGCTCCTGGCTCCTGTCTCCTGCCTGATACACAGTGAGTGTGTGATGACGTCATCGCGCACCCGCTGTGTCAGAGGCAGATCGGGGAATGATGGGAGAGGGAGTGTCAGCTGACGTTCTCTTCTCCATCATTACTTTGAACTGTATCGGCGTTATAGACGCCGGTATAGTTCAATGCGGCGGCGGGGGGAGTCGGCGCTGACACGGTGCCTCTCTGACCCCCCCTCCAGCCCAGCCTGCCCCGCCGCTGGGGCCCTATGCGGGCCCCCTCTGCTCATCGGGCTCCATACGCCAGTCAGGGCATTAATGCCCTGACTAGCGGCCCTGGGGCCCGGGCCCCTAAGCGCTCAGGGGCCCCGTCGCAGCTGCGACCCCTGCGACCGCAGATGTTACGCCCCTGCTCTGGTCACTGGTGTCAGATGATGGGACTACTGCTCCCATCATCTGACACCTACAGCTGCTAATTACAGTGAGAGCTGGAGCGGATGATGGGAGTATTCATCTGCCGCTCCTGCGCTGTATATAAAAAAAATACGGCGTGGGGTCCCCCTTATTTTTTGAAGCAACCAGACGAAACTTACAGCTGGGGGCTGCAACCCTCAGCTGTCAGCAAGGTTGGTTCTCATGAATAGAGGGGTCCCCACGCTGTTTTTTTTTAATTATTTAAATTTTTTTTTTAAAAAACGGCGTGGGGTCCCCCCATTTTTGGCAACCAATCTGACTAAAGCTGACAGCTGAGGGCTGATAGTCTTGGCCCCCACAGCCTAAAAACAGCAGCCCGCTGCTGCCCAGAAAAGGTGCATCTATTAGATGTGCCTATTCTGGAGCTTTGCCCGGTTCTGCCCACTTGCCTTGTAGTGGGGTCATAAGGGGTTAATGTCACCTTGCTATTGTAAGGTGACATTAAGCCCGGCTTAGTAATGTCCCAGTGCCCCGCAGACCAGTGACCATCATTTCCCGCCGCCAGCAGCTGGGGATAGAGAGCGAGAGGGACGAAGAGTGCCGGTGACTTCCAGTAAGCGAGACGCAGGGCAATCCGTGTCCGTGAGTGCTGCACACGTGCCCCATACTAGTGACTGAAGACAGGACAGACTCTTGTACCCTTGTACCCTGACTGTTAAAACAACTTCTGAGCCACGTGGGGCTCATATCAGATCGTGACCCCTTTGAGCTCGCAGCAGGAGCTGCAGTGTTAGGACTTCCTTATTTGTTTGCTAATATTTGAGCCGTTGCATTGTTTTGTGCCTTTATTACTGGTTAACTTTATCTCCCTGCGTGGAGTATTTTATTCCCTGTAAATAAACCTGTTAGCCCTTGCTCTGCCTGCGTTCTGCCACTGCATCCCGTGTTCCTGCTTGATATCTTACACCAGAAATCCGCTGCCTCGGAGTAACCCTTGACTCTGCCCTGTCCTTTAAATTAAAACACACATCCAAGGTCTCGCCACCTCCTGTCGCCTCCAGCTCAAAAATATTTCCAAAATAGGTCCTTTCCTCAACCTTCACGCTACCAAAATGCCTGTGCATGTCCTAATCATTTCCCGCCTCGACTACCACAACATCCTCCTCTGTGGCCTACCTTCTAACACTCTCGCACCCCTCCTGTCCGTCCTTAACTCTACTGCTCGACTAATTAGTCTCTCTCCTCGCTACTCTCCTGCTTCCCCCCTTTGTCCTCCACTGGCTCCCAATTTCCCAGAGTATCCAGTTAAATCTACTAACACTGACCTACAAAGCCATCCATAACCTTTCTCCTCTGTATATCTCCGAACTCATCTCCCAATATCTTCCCTCACGTAATCTCCGCTCCTCCCAGGACCTCCTTCTCTCCTTCACACTTATTCGCTCCTCACCCAACCGCCTCCAAGACTTCTCCCGAATATCCCGTCCCGCATCCTCCGGAATTCTGTGCCCCAAGATGTCCAATTATCCATGTGAGAATCTGAAACTGTGGGTTATAAAAATCACCTAGGCAGGTTAAGGATGCAACTATTTTATATCCAATACATCCATGGTTGTACAACAAGTCCACGTAGATGGCCACATACAATGTCCTCGGTCCACAAGTTCCCAATCTGAGATCAGTAGCTCCACTGGCCACATACCAGGCGATATGAAGATTTAACTTTTTTTTCACAAAAAACTGAATTTAAATCCATTTTTTTTTGTTTTGACACGAGTAGCAGGAAAAAATGACCCTAAAATTTGTTGTGTAATTTCTCTTGAGCATGCCGATACCCCATATGTGGGGGATATCTACTGTTTGGGTGCACGGCAGAGAGCGGAAGGGAAGGAGCGGCCATTTCACTTTCTGAATGCAAAATTTGCTGGAACAATTGGTGGACGCCATGTCGCGTATGGAGAGCCTCTGATGCGCCTAAACAGTGAAAATCCCCCACAAGTGACACCGATTTGGAAAGCAGACCCCTCAGGGAACTGATCTAGATGTATGGTGAGCACATTCAACCCTCAGGGGCTTCACAAAAGTTTATAACGTTGAGCCGTAAAAATAGAAAAAAAAATCACATTTTCTTCACAAATATGTTTTCAGCACAAAATATTGCATTTTCATAGGAGTAACAGGAGAGATTGCACTATATGATTGTTGTGAAATTTCTCCTGAGAACGCCGATAAGCAATATGAGGAAGAAAACTACTGTTTAGGCGCACGGCAGCGCTCGGAAGCCAAGGAGCGTCATTTGACTTCCTGAATGTAAAATTTCCTGGAATCATTAGCGGATGTCATGTCCCATTTGGAGAGCCCCTGATGTACCTAAACAGTGGAAACCCCCCACAAGTGACTATTATGGAAGCTAGACCCCTCAAGGAATGTATCTAGATGTGTGGTGTGCACCTTGAACATCCAGGTGCTTCACAGAAGTTTATAATATTGAGCCGTAAAAATAATAAAATCATATTTTTCTCACAAAAATGTTGTTTTAGCCCCACGTTTTTAATTTAATCAGGGCTAACAGGAATTTTTTTTACAACAAACTGAGGTCCATTGTTTCCTGAGTGCGCCAATACCCTACATGTGATCGGGAAATAGTTTTCAGTCACAGTGCAAAGCTCAGAAGGCGAGGAGCGCCAGATTTTACTGCTTGCAGGTGCCATGACCCACTGGGAGAGCCCCCGAGGAGCCAGAACAGCAGAACCCCCATAAGTGACCCCATTTTAGAACTGCACCTCTCACTGAATTCATCTAGGGGTGCAGTGATCGTATTGACACCACGGGTGTGTCACAGAATTTTATACCATTGGGCAGTGAGGACAAAATAACTACATTTTTACCACCAAAATTAAGTTTTAACCCCAGATTTTACATTTTCACACAAGAAGTGGGTAGAACTGGTACCAAAATGTGTCCCACAATTTCTACTGAGCGTGGTGTTATAATAATTGTAATAAAGTTCTTTCTTTTGTGTGCGTGGGTGTATGTGTATATATGTATGTATGTGTGTGTGTATATGTATGTATGTATATATGTATCTATGCACATGACTGCATATATGCCATTTATTTTTGATTAAGACTTTGAGACTCTTTTCAGCTGATGTAATACATGGGTGTTACCTTTGAGTGTTACTTTTTGTGAACGTTAGCTGCTTTCCTTGTCTTGCGTGACTTCTCTGTTAACTGTAGATAAGAAGTTCTAACATGGTAAGCATATTCCATATACTCTTTTCTGCAAACGCAATGTGTTACAACACCCTTTCGACTCTGCTATTTAAACTCTTAAGAATATGTATTGAAGTTAGACAGAGGACGGCTCACACCTGGTGTGGCTGTCATACTCTCTCCATGCCGGCATGTCCAATAAAGAAGCATCTTACTTATTCAGGTCTGGACGATTTCTAATTGGAAGACTGAAACTCCCTTGACATTTTGGTGCATTGGCCGGGAATCCAACACCTTTCCCTCACCGGTGAGTACTGTAAACCGTGCACGGGGGAGTCTGGGACTCCTTAAGTAAGTCCTCCGCCTTGACATTAGGCGTCACCAGGGGCATTAATCAGTTATCCCGTTCTGAGGGAAAGTGACGGATTTCGTATAGTCTAAGGATCTCTGGGAGTCGTCTGTATCTGAATACAGGTAAGAACATTTAATAATTTTCATTATATTCGGTAACCTTGTTAATCCAGTATGAATGTTATTCTTGGAATTGAATGGGAACCGTGATTGTAGACGTTTCCAATTGGGGTTTGTGAGAGGCTCCTGTAAGTTGGAAGTTGTTTACATGCAATTGGGGTTATATAATAACTCCTGTAAGTTGCTAAGCTCCATAGTGTATGGGGTTTGTTAGTTCTTGTACGATATTCTGTAGAATGGGTACAAAGCCAGTGTGAGAAGGCTACTGTGGAATAAAAAACTCCGTGTGCACGTTAAATTGATCTAGATGGGAGAATCGAGGGAGATTCTCGGAGGATTAAGGAATCCGCTGGATTAACCTAAAATAGAACCCAGTATAAGATGAATTTTTGCCGGTATTCTGTTTTGTCTTCTGTACTTTCTTGAATGTTGTTTTCTGTTAAGTGTGCTGTTTTGTCTGTCTTTTAAAACTACATAGAACTAAAACGCCATAAATATGTTTTATGTTACACATGAGACTCCTTGAATGTTATCTTGAGTGAATGTATGAGGATTGCAATATAAAATCCTGACTGTATTAGGGAGTCCAGTAGGCGTGGTCAACAGTCATCTGTGGACTGGAGACAAATCATAGGTTATTATAGTGGTATAAATCACCTAGGTACATGTCACCTGATCCCCATAGAGAATATTCTATGTTGTTTTGTTATGTGTTTTTCTTTTAATAACACAGAGTGACTGAACCTCCTCGTTTCACTGAGGAGAGTCTGCGCCTGTGGTGCTCTGAATACCTGATATTAAGAACGGGAACGTCTTTGTATATAAAGAGGCGGTGTCATTGGACTTTATCTCAGCACTTCAGGAATAGGAGTACGAGGGAACTTTAATCTCTTGTCTTATGTCTCTGTGTGCATGTGTCTGTCCAGTCCCTAACTGTGAAGAGTGTTGTACGTTGTGTGTTTGTACTGTTACACTGGTCAGAAGTCCCTGTGAGCATATTTATCTTGTTCAGATCAGTGACCACATTTATCAAAGTGACCCCATTCCTTGGGGACCGTTCACGTTTGTCACACTGTGTTGTCATACTAGGCCCTTACAGGCCTTCATTGGACGGAGATGGCAGGATATAGAGATACAAGCAGGTAAATATCTGGGACATAGTGTAATCAGTGAGGATTATTTAGATCCTGGATATTAGGAGCAGTAATTGTATTGTTTCTATTGTTTTTTTTGTCTTCTTGTTGACATATGAATTCCATTGATATTTGTCAAACTTCTTATAAGTGGGTAGAAATCCATTGTGCTCCAGGGTTTATATTGTGTATAGTCCTCATCTTGTTGTTTGTCTTTTTGTGTTTAAGAATTTTATGTAACATCATTATGGGACTTTATCCCATAGATATATATTTTAAGACCTTGTCCTCATTGTAAGGCAGGAGTGTTATTGACCATTTCATCTGAAGGCTGGAAAGTTATTAATATTGTACCGAGAAGGTATCCCTGGAATGAGACTGGATATGGTCCTTTCTCATCAGGTACCCAGAGATAACAGTCTTCAGATCAGATGTGCAATGTGTCCTTATTGGTAACTTATAGGCCTAACTCATATATTATAACAAATAGAGAGTGAAAATTCTATATCGCTGACATTGTCTTTTTAGTCTTGACAAACAAGGAGTAGGCACCACCCAGAGCAAACAGTCCTGAGGTGGGAGATAAGCTGTGAGCATGAGATGTGTTGTGGAATGTGGTTGTGGTTTTGAGATAAGAAGGGGCCACTAGGAGACCCTGAATGTGTCTTTTGACAGATGGGTTGCATTTGATGATAAACTTAGTTTAAAATTTGGTACAAGAAATGTGTAATGAGAGGAAATATTTAATTTTGCTAAAGTAGAAATACATTTATAAAAAAACACTGTATTTCCAGAAGTAACTCTCCTTGTGGGAAGCCATGAGGTCACTTTTCTTGTTGATTCAGGAGCCACTAGAACCTTAGTCCATCCAGAAGAGATACTGACTATTGGACTGTCCGCTGCCTGCATAGTGGTAAAAGGAGCAAGTGGTAAGACACAGAGGACCATTGTCTACACCTGTAGAGATACCGAGCCCTCAGCACAGGTAAAAGTGCAATTGCACAAATTATATTATCAGCTGTGTGGGAGGGATATGATGCAGCCCTGAGCCTGGGAATAATTCGTACTGCTGCCGGACTATAGGTGAAATCCATGGCTGAGACAATGGTGCTCCAGGGGTATGGAGAATCCAGATATACAGTCTAGATCTAATAACTGCAGGACCATCCTTTATTACCGAGTCCTTCATCAAGGAAGCAATCGATAAAGGTATACAAATGTAGATGTTCACACACCTGAAGGACTACACTGCACCATGTACTACAGGTATTTCAGGGGTCCTGATGTAAAATATGGGAATTTCCATGCTCTAGATTGTTCTTTGCACCATATACTGGAATTATAAAGGGAACTGTGCCGTCAGGTGTAAACTATCAGAACAAATTAAATTGTTGTTTTTGCTTTTTAGAGGCCCTGAGCCACAAGTTTCCCTCTCCAGATGTAAAGGTAGATCGTGGAAATTCCTTGGTGATTTTGTTGGGGTGTAAGGAAAGTAACGATGGGAGGATTTGGGTGATGGCTCATTTTACAATGCCAGACTGCAGGCTTATTCACAAGTACTAAAGTGGAACACCATTTCTAAACCCAGTGTCCACCTGCAGCGAGGCGGGGGAACGAGTGAGAAATGCTGATCCTTTCCTAGAATTAGAGGAAGAATTGACCACATACCCAGAATCTTTGTGGTCCACATGACCGGCAGATGTGGGATTGATAATAGGGGTGATTATATCCTGTCCAGCTCACCTTGTAACACAGCCTTGTTTCCAGTAGGGAGGGCGCCCCCATCTGTAAACGAGGCGGTGATAACAAGAGCCCCCACAGTGCCAGACCCCCATACTCTGCTGAATGACTAGAGGCCGGAACATAAGGTCTTTACAGTGATCTCAGTAATGTCTTCTTCAGCATCCTGGTACATCCAGAGAGCGAGGTTTGGTTTGTATTCACATATAAGGGGAGCAGGTATACAGTCACCGGAATCCCACAGGGGTACTGTGAACTACCTACTATTGTTTCCAGGTAAAATCGGCTAACCTAGGTCAATGTGAGTCACCAGAAGGAGCCAGATGCTCTTATATGTGGATGACATGCCTCAGCATTAAAAGAAAAAAAGAAAAAAAAACAATTTGGTAACAAAAGGGGTTATCTTTAAAAATGACCTATATGTATGAACTGCCCAGAGACCTCCTAAGATATGTCACAGTATTGAGCCATGGCATAAGCTATGTCTCAACAGGATGGATGGTAGAGGTCATATCTTACGTATTTATGATGTATGGCTTTACTAACTATTAAATTTTTTGTTTAATCTGCATTACTTGTGCAAAAATAATTCCTAAAGGAATCTGAGACCAGAGAGAGGACAATGTCCCCACCCTGAATACTTATTCCAACACATTTGTATGGATTTTATTGAACAAGTGTGAGGGAAAATGTACGGCCTTGTTATTATGGATGCTTTCAGCAGGTGGATTGAAGCTGTCCACCCTGATGCATTAATGGTACCGAAGGCCCTTCTAAAGGAAATCATACCCAGATTTGGGGTTCCAGAAAATATATAGTAAACTAAGTAATGTTATTATTACCTATAACATTGTCAATTGAGTTGGGAAACCGCTGTGCCTGTCATCCTCAGTCAGCCGGACTGGTGGAGAGACACAGTGGGATCTTGAAAAACAGGTTGACAAAGACCATGCAGGAAACAGGAAAGATTGGTTGTACTGTCTCCTATGGGTTGTACTAAATATGTATGTCACACGGACATCGGTAGTGCTGACAGCCTCTGAAGTCATATACGGGAGATCTTTTCTGTTACCTCAGCTGAAATCCTTTAGAAGGCTAGATGAGGAAGGTGATTGTACATTAGCAGACTATATGGCTAAGATATTAACTCACAAAGAAGTTTCTACTCATAGTTTTGTTCCAGGAAACCAACTAACAAAACCTGAGATCATGAAACCTGCAGACTGGGGCCTTGTGAAGGTGATAAAGAAGAGACACCAGCACCATCCTAAGTGAGAAGGTCCTTACCAAGTCCTGTGGACTTCTCCTACTGCGGTCAAGATTCCTGGACCCATCTCTCATACTGTAAACTTGTCAGACAGGTAGGGACAGAGTAGGATCTGACTTGCTTGTCAAAGTCCAGCTACAAAGGGAGGTTTTCCACAAGGGAAAGCTTGTCTCAAACTGGTGAAGTCTCCCATTCATCCCCCTACCCGGACAAGACGGTCAGATCTAGGATGTGTACATCAGGGTTAGTCACATGTATGGTCTTTATAACTATGGTGATGGGAGAGTGGAGGGCAATAGACCCAGCAGGAGAGGAAAGTCCAGGGTGGTAGAATGGTTTCAGATTTAAGACTTTCAATCTTACTTTTGAAATCGGGCAGGAGGCCGCCATGTTACTGGATTTCTGTCTGTTGTATAAAGGATGTAGAGATAGGGAACAAGCTGTGAAACTAGCCGAGTCTGATAAGTATGTTGTGTTATGAGCTCTAATAGCAGAGGGGATGAATGTGTGACTGGAGTAAAGCAGCATGGACAATTGCAGCCCGAGACTATAGGTATAAGCCTTATGGCTACATAGATTTAGAGCCTGATTCCCCAGTAGGAAAAAGGAGATCCCCTTACACAAATAAGAATAATTGTAATCAGCCCTAAGATGAGGGATCAAAGGTTATAGGAGCTGATATGTCAGGATTAGAGCCAATATGATATTTCTACATAGAAGTTCAGAATAATAGTATACATAGACCCAAGGAAGGTATGCCAGAGAGAACCATAACAGAGTCTATAGGGCTCATAGTTAGATTGTCTAACCTAACTTATGAAGATAAACTAGCTCTAGAGAGAGGCTGTGAGGAGAAGAATGAAAGGTTAGAATGGCTTAACTACATTGCAAAAAGCTTAAAAAAAATTAAGTTGTATAGTAAAACTTATGTCTCCTCAGAAAGGGAAGGAAAATGTAAAATGTTATCATTTTTATATCCTCCACTTGAGAAACCGGATCTCCCACCACAGGTGATTGCTAATCCTGGTAACTATACTTGTTTTAGTCTTCCAGGGCATGGGCACGACTTCGGAGAGCTCCAAGGCGACTCTTGTAGAGAATGGATCATTGTCTCCCACAGGGCCAAGTACTCAGCCGTATGGTCAGACCACACTACCCTGAGAGCGGATGTATGGTGGTTATGCGGTGATAAAAGGATAAGAGCCAGACTACCACATGGTTCCCGAGGGGATTGTGCGGTGGTCCAGCCAATCATTCCGTTCCACCTGTTGTCAACAGGGATATGGCCAAAGGTACGTAGTGGAAGAGATGGAAACGTGAAGCTCTGCAAGGATCCTTCCATTCTAGTATCTACAGAGATGACATTGGAGTTCCCAGGGGAGTGACCGACGAGTACAAGGCTAGGAACCAGGTGGCAGCCGGGTGGGAATCCATAATTTGGTGGGTGATTATAAAAATGAATGTAGATTGGATAAACTACTTATACTATAACCAGCAGAGATTTGTTAATTATACCTGAGATGCAGTTACATGGACAGCTGAGCAATTAGGGCCAACTTCTCTCATGGCTTGGTAGAATAAGATGGCATTAGACAAGTTCTTAGCAGAAAAGGGAGGTGTATATAAAATGTTTGGAGGATTTTGTTGCACCCTTTATCCTTAATACAGATCCTGATGGAAGTATCTCCAAAGCTCTTGATGGACTGACTGCCCCGTCTAATGAATTAGCAGAGAACTCTGGATATGACGACATATTCCTGGACTGAAGGATGGTTTGGGGAATGGTCCGGAGTATTCACTTCTGCGCTGACATCTCTTACCATCGTGGCCGGAGTGCTGATTGTTTGTGGACGCTGCGCTATTCTATGCATTAGAGGACTTGTTCAAAGACTGATTGACTCTGCCATAACAAAAACTATGTATCAAGGAATGGAGACCTTGGAATCCAACGAAAGAATGAACATTTTTG
This sequence comes from Dendrobates tinctorius, assembly GCF_039654945.1. Lineage (NCBI taxonomy): Eukaryota > Metazoa > Chordata > Amphibia > Anura > Dendrobatidae > Dendrobates > Dendrobates tinctorius. The sequence continues at coordinate 249,491 of NW_027361813.1, forward strand.
GACTTAATGATAAATATACTGAACATATTACTCTCCCTCTAGATTATATGAAGATCTTCTGTGAAATCTGACAAAAAGAAATCTGTCCCCAATGTGTACAGATAGATGATTTTATTACAAGATGAGGGAATGTTATAATAACTGTAATAAAGTCCTTTTATGTGCATGTGTGTATATATATGTGTGTATATATATATACCCATGCGTGTATGTATGTGTGTGTGTATATGTATGTATGTATGTATCTATGCACATGACTGCATATATGCCATTTATTTTTGATTAAGACTTTGAGACTCTTTTCAGCTGATGTAATACATGGGTGTTACCTTTGAGTGTTACTTTTTGTGAACGTTAGCTGCTTTCCTTGTCTTGCGTGACTTCTCTGTTAACGGTAGATAAGAAGTTCTAACATGGTAAGCATATTCCATATACTCTTTTCTGCAAACGCAATGTGTTACAACACCCTTTCGACTCTGCTATTTAAACTCTTAAGAATATGTATTGAGTTAGACAGAGGACGGCTCACACCTGGTGTGGCTGTCATTCTCTCTCCATGCCGGCATGTCCAATAAAGAAGCATCTTACTTATTCAGGTCTGGACGATTTCTAATTGGAAGACTGAAACTCCCATGACACGTGGCGATACCCCATGTGTGGCGGTACAGTGCTGCTTGGCCATGCGGAGAGGCTCGGGAGGGACGGAGCGCTATTGGCCTCCTGGAGCGCAGATTTTCCTAGAAGAGTTTGCGGACTCCATATACAAAGCCCCTAATTGCTAGAGGAGCAGAATCCCCCCTCAAGTGACCCCATTTTGGAAATTACTGAATGCACTCGTGTATAAGCTGAGTTTTTCAGCACATTTTTTGTCATTGTCCCAGAAAGACGGTGGGGAAGGGGGAGCGGTGGAGCAGCGGGTCACAGAGGCAGGAGCCGGCTGCTGCAGCTAAAGCCTGTGCCCGCTGCGGCTAAAGCCTGTGCCCGCTGCTAAAGACAACTGAATATTCGCTGCGCTGGCAATGAATATTCAGTTCTCTTATAGCGTGACAGCCGCCGGCTTCCAGCACACATCCTATATACCTCCCCTGCGCGCCCTCACTGCATCTCATTCCGTGTCACCAGCTCTTCCGGCTGAGCGATCACGTGTCCCCCACTCACTAAGGCCACAGAACAAATGCACTACCAAGGTGCAGCGGACCCATTAAGATGGCACAGGCGCAAAAATACCTGACGAGGCAGCCAGCCTCCAATCAGGACATGGCCGCTTGGTATGATAATGCACAGAAATCTAATCTGTATGTGCCAGTGTTCACACAGGAGATGCAAAGCATCCGGCTGATCCTGTTAGTGACGGCCAAACTATTAGATCAGGCGGGCCAGCCAGTGCTAAATAATGCATACCGTGTGAACAGAGGCCACAGGGCGTGACTAATAGGCTCAGCCGGCTGCTTTGCTTCTCCTGTGTGAACACTGCCACATACAGATTAGATTTCTGTGCATTATCATACCAAGCCGCCATGTCCTGATTGGAGGCTGGCTGCCTCATCAGGTATTTTTGCACCTGTGCCATCTTAATGGGTCCGCTGCACCTTGGTAGTGCATTTGTTCTGTAACATTTTACCTAACATTTGGAATCACATATATCTGGCGCTCTACGCTGAGCACTTACTTTGGGGTTTTGTCATGATCCAGACCGGGTTTTGGGTCTTGTCTCTCCTTTCCCGGTCTGGTCATGTCAGGGGTTAACATTCTCTTCCTCGTTCCGGTGTCGGGTCTGCTACAGTATTTCTCTGCGCTTTCTGCAGGCAGTGCCAGTTATATTTCCTGCCTACAGCATGTGGAGCTGGCTCTGGTGAAACACTGATCTGTCCTGCTGCATTTAGCTGTCTTAGTCCGTGTCTCTTCATTTCTCTCTTACCTGCCCCGACTCTGCTTATCCCTGTGGGTTTGGATTTCCCGGTACTCGACTCTGCTATGGCTCTGACCTGATTCCGTCTCTTCCTTTTGGTACTTCTGTTATGGACCGGTACTGACCTTTTGGTGCTTCTCTGACTCTATGTTTGGAATTCCCCTTGGAACTACGCTACTCTCTGGTATCGACCCGGCTTGTCTGACTATTCTGCTGCCACCTGGTGGTAGCCTCGCTTAAGTTCTGCTGGTCTGCTCTGAGCAGGATTTCAGCCCTCTATCCACTCTGCTGACATCTAGTGGAATTTGTATTTACCTGCAGTCTGACAGGTTTCCATCTAAATCTCTGAGTGACTTGATTCAGAAGAAACTCCCAAAGGATCCATTCACTATAATGAGGTAGCCGAGTTACTGTAGACTCCCTCTGACCTCTGTTTAGCGATGTCCTTTTCAGAAGTGCACAAAACTGTGGCCGACAGCACTTTTATGCAATCCTAAAAAGACAGACAATACCGGGTCTCACAGGTCAGATGGCATCCAAAGTGCCTCCATCTGCCTCATTATAGGGAATCTTCGAAGAAAGTGGTGGCTGGCATGGGGGGGGGGTGATAAATTGTTACGGTTGTGCTATGGTGAGGGGAGAACACTAGTACAACCCGCAAGTGGACCCTCTGGGTCACGACTCCAGAGCCCCTGGGGGCGAGCTGACCAGGTGGAGCCACCCCCTATACAGGCAGTGTTAGGGGCAGGCCCACAAGGGATGAAACCGTGACAGCCGGGGCCAAAGGAACAACTGGGTAGGCACCAGAAAAGCAGAGGTAGAGAGTCCGAGATGCAACAGCAGGGGGAGGTAACAGAGACCACGGAGCGAGAGAGACTAAGGGACTGGGAGCACACGGGACTGGAGGAAGCTGGAGGCTGCAAGAGAGGGAGAGATATGGTAATACAGCAGGCAAGGACCTCAGGAAGGACAAAGAAACTCGAAGACAGGAGAAACTCAGAGGGCCTACCAGAGATGGTAGCACGGTGGGAGACAGAGGAGTCGGGAAGACAGGGACACCGAGTATAGACAGGAGGAGGACACAGAGGCTACCAGCGGTAACACCGGCAGAGAGAATAGAAGTAGCGATACAGGGCCTGAAGAATGAGTGAGCGCTGGCCGAACAGACAGCGTCACCGCATAGGATAAACAGGCGTCTTATCTGGGAAGACGCCGGGAAGAAATAGACGGTGGGCGACGCCATGTTGGGGGCGGAGCCACCGCGTCACAGGTCCCATCAGCCTGAGCGCCGGGTGGAATGTCGGGCGCAGGCACGCAGGACCGACATCGAGGAGGCCGGATGTTGGGAGCGGGAGCGCGGCGAGAGGTGCGCCCGGGATCGCGCAGGTAAGTAACGGCGCCGGTGGGAGGCGTGACAGTACCCCCCCCTCTACTCCCCCCCTTCCTAATGCTGTTGAGAAATCGTTTCATGATAAGAGGAGCATCAATGTTTTCTCGAGGCTCCCAGGACCTCTCCTCAGGACCGAAACCTCTCCAATCAACCAAAAACAAAGTTCTTCCCCTAACAGTTTTCATAGCGAGTATATCTTTAACCTCAAAGTTATTATCTGAGCTGCTAGGTTGGGGATTTTGAGAAGAAGCCGAGTGGAAGCGGTTAAATACCGCGGGTTTGAGGAGCGATATATGAAAAACATTGGGAATTCTAAGCGAGGCGGGCAATTTCAACTTGTAGGCCACGTCATTGATGCACTTTAAGACTTCAAAGGGACCAATGTAACGTGGGCCCAACTTATAGGAGGGAACCTTTAGCCTGATATACCGTGAGGATAGCCAGACCTTTTCCCCGGGGAGATACGGGGGAGCGTCCAAACGTTTCTTGTCGGCATAACACTTTATTCTGCGACTGGCTCTCTCAAGAGCCATTTTGGTGTCCCTCCAAATCTGAGAGAAATCCACAGACAAGGAGTCCACCGCCGGTACACCCGAGGTGGGGGAAACGGGAAGGGGAATGCCGGGATGTTGTCCAAAAACCACGAAAAAGGGAGTCTTGGAAGAGGCTTCGCTGGGATGATTATTGTACGCAAATTCTGCCCACGGAAGAAGAGTAACCCAGTCATCCTGGTGGGCGTTGGAAAAATGCCAGAGGTAGGAAGTTAGGACCTGGTTGACCCGTTCCACTTGCCCGTTCGACTGGGGGTGATAAGCTGAAGAAAAATCCAGGGTTATCTTCATCAATCCGCAGAGAGCTCGCCAAAATCGGGAGGTAAACTGGACTCCACGATCAGAGACAATATGCTGAGGGAAGCCATGGAGTCAGAACACGTGGAGCAAGAAAATCTTCGCCAACTCAGGGGCAGAAGGCAGATTGGACAATGGAACTAAGTGAGCCATTTTGGAAAATCGATCAACGATCACCAAGATAACAGTACATTTTGAGGACGGTGGTAGATCGGTGACGAAGTCCATGGCGATGTGGGTCCACAGGGTCGTAGGTATGGGCAACGGATGTAAACGCCCTGGAGGACGATGTCGAGGGACTTTGTTCCTGGCACACGAAGGACAAGAAGCGATGAAGTCCAAGACGTCCTGGCGAAGTGACGCCCACCAATAGCGGCCGGAGACAAGAAAGAGAGTGTTCTTGACTCCTGCATGTCCAGAAAATTTAGACGAATGTCCCCAACGCAAGACCTTCGGCCTGTCTCCACTTTGAACAAAGGATTAACCCGGTGGTGGGGTAAGCACACTTAGCGGAGCCACGGTAAGGATTTTGGCCGGATTGATGATATGCGTAGGACCATTGTATTGCCAACTGTTTAGCAATAAGGTTCGGATACGGCTTTGAAGAAGGCTACTACTTGCATATAACACAATTTTATTATACAATGATTATAAAACACCAAATTAATGGAATGGCAGATATAATATTACCCTGTCTTGTTTACATAGAGAAATAAGCATCAATACATTACCAGGTAGCATAGCAACATCACTTCTCCACTGGAGGGACCCCACAGTGTCAGTGAGAAGGAAATACTCTGGTCTTGTCATCACAGAGACCGTGCACCCACGATAGCTTCTGGAAATGTCCCCACCTCACTGACACAGGTCCACCTTTTTATACACAATATTCCCACATTCCCTCTGTGCAGTATGCTGAGTCATCAGAATCTGGAAACTGCACAAGACTTCACAAGGTCTGTTTGCTATAGCCTCTTAGTGTGTTTGCACCAACCAGAGATTTGTTTGCCAATAGTATGTCAACCTAGAATCTGTTTGCCTCTGGTCAACTTGTCAAAGTTGCAAAGTTCAACATATGTTGCTTGTTACAAAGTTAACTCTTCATGCTCATAGCATCATGCTCTAAGATGGTGGCATGACTTCCATAATCACCTATTCTGAAAACTGGATACCTATGTAACTCAGACACACATTCAAACATGTCAAGATATGTATCACAATCGTTCCTCGATTATGGATGTCATGCACGACCCAATATTGACTATTATTGAGCACAAGACTTCCTTGTTCAAGCAGCATATTCATTATCTATACAGTTGTTATTCCTATTGTCCTAGCTTATATGTAAGAATATACCACACAAGTCCAGATTACACCCTAGTATTGCAATATAGTGTTTGGATTCAAGCAACCATATTTCATACTTTCTACCCTTGGTCTAATGACCACACTATATCAAAGCATATAAACAATATATTACAATATGTAGGCTATAAGATATCCATATTTTTATTAGCACCACAACCATCCTCATTGTCCACAGACAAAAATGAACGAGGCGTCAGCCTTGACGTTCTTATCCCCTGGCCGAAAGTGGAGTTCAAAATCAAAGCGCCCAAAAAACAAAGACCATCTGGCTTGACGTGGGTTAAGCCTTTGGGCAGACTGAACGTAGGCCAAATTCTTATGATCCGTGAATATGATGATAGGATGGACGGCTCCCTCGAGAAGATGGCGCCACTCCTCAAGGGCTAGCTTAATGGCCAAAAGTTCTCTGTCTCCGATGGAGTAATTTCGTTCTGGAGCAGAGAAAGCTTTAGAGAAGAACCCGCAAGTGACCACGCGTCCAGCGGAGGATTTCTGCAGAAGAACTGCTCCTGTACCCACGGACGAAGCATCAACCTCAAGGATGAATGGCCTATTGGCATCTGGACGGCGGAGCACTGGAGCCTTAGTGAATTCTTGTTTCAGAGCCTCAAAGGCGGTCTCAGCATCTGAGGGCCAAGTGTTGGGGTTGGCCCCTTTGCGTACGAGAGCTGAAATAGGCTTGGTCAGTGAAGAAAAATGGGGGATGAATTGCCTGTAATAATTGGCAAAGCCCAAAAAGCGCTGGATAGCTTTCACACCCAGGGGACGCGGCCACTTGAGGAAGGCAGAGACCTTTTCAGGATCCATCTCCAAGCTGGAGCTCGAGATAATGTAACCAAGGAATGGTAGCGAAGCTTGCTCAAAGAGGCATTTCTGCAACTTGGCGAAAAGGTGGTTCTCTCTGAGGCGATGGAGAACTTGACGGACGTCTCGAAGGTGGGTAGACAAGTCGGGAGAGAAGATCAAGATGTCATGTAAGGGCACAAATCAGATTATCTAAAGCTGACAATGAATTGAGGCTTGCAAGAGATGTCAAAAGCAATAATAAAGGTTTTTGGGGGTATGTCAAAAGTAAAAGAAAAGTCAAAGATGCTATAGGATTTTTACAGGATGAAAATGATGAAATGGTAAGACAGGATGTTGAGAAGGCCGAACTTTTAAATTCCTATTTTGCATCTGTTTTCTCTCAGAAAGGAAATGTAACATCAACTGTTCTTCACTGTCCTATTAAGGGAATTGAAGAATCCAGGATATCTATAAACAGAAAGATAGTGAGGAAACACTTAGCTAACCTAAATGAATTCAAGTCTCCAGGTCCAGATGAATTACACCCCAGAGTACTGAAGGAGATAGCAGAAGAAATTTTTGAACCCCTCTCCATAATCTTTGAAAATTCTTGGAGAACAGGAGAAGTCCCAGAAGACTGGAGAAGAGCAAATGTTGTTCCTACCTTCAAAAAGGGAAAGAAGGTGGACCCAGGCAACTATAGGCCGGTGAGTCTGACTTCTATACCAGGAAAGATCTTTGAACAAATTATTAAACAACATGTATGTCAGTACCTGGATATGAATGAAGTGATTAAACAGAGTCAGCATGGGTTTGTAACTAATAAGTCATGTCAGACTAACTTAATTTCCTTCTATGATGGAATCACTGATTGGGTGGATCAAGGAAATGCTGTAGATATAGTATATCTTGACTACAGGAAAGCATTTGACAAAGTATCTCATACAATCCTTATTGAAAAAATGACTAAGTATGGAATGGACAAGGCAACTGTTAGGTGGATTCATAACTGGCTTAGTGATCGGACCCAAAGAGTGGTCGTAAATGGCTGCACATCCAGTTGGAAGAATGTCTCAAGTGGGGTACCACAGGGCTTTGTCCTGGGCCCTGTATTGTTCAACATCTTTATCAATGATTTAGATGAAGGAATTGAGGGTAAACTGATTAAATTTGCTGATGACACAAAGCTAGGAGGGATAGCTAATACTAGAGGAGAGAGAGAGAGGATTCAAAAAGATATAAATAAACTGGAGAAGTGGGCAGCAACTAACAGAATGGTTTTTAACAGGGAAAAATGCAAAGTACTACATCTGGGCAATAAAAATGAAAAAAGTATATACAGAATGGGAGGAATAGGGCTAAGCAACAGCACATGTGAAAAAGACTTGGGTATACTAATAGATCACAGACTGAATATGAGTCAACAGTGTGATGCAGCAGCAAAAAAGGCAAATGCAATTCTAGGATGTATTAACAGAAGCATACAGTCTAGATCACGTGAAGTCATTATTTCCCTCTACTCCTCTTTGGTCAGACCTCATCTGGAATATTGTGTCCAGTTTTGGGCACCACATTTTAAAAAAGACATCAACAAACTGGAGCAAGTTCAGAAAAGAGCGACCAGAATGGTGACCGGTCTGCAAACCCTGTCTTATGAGGAAAGGTTGCAGGATTTGGGAATGTTTAGTTTGCAAAAGAGAAGACTGAGAGGAGACTTAATAGCTGCCTACAAATATCTAAAGGGCTTTCACATTGCAGAAGGATCAACTTTATTCTCATTTGCACAAGGAAAGACTAGAAGCAATGGAATGAAACTGAATGGGAGGAGACACAGATTAGATATTAGAAAAAACTTTTTGACAGTTAAGAGTGATCAATGAGTGGAACAAGCTGCCACGAGAAGTGGTGAGTTCTCCTTCAATGGAAGTCTTCAAACAGAGGCTGGACAGACATCTGACTGGGATGATTTAGCGAATCCTGCTTTGAGCAGGGGGTTGGACCAGATGGCCCAGGAGGTCCCTTCCAACTCTACGATTCTATGATTCTATAAGTAGACCACAACACAGACACAGAGGAGATCTCGAAAGATGTCATTGACGAGTTCCTGGAATACTGCAGGAGCATTGCAGAGACCGAATGGCATGAATAAATATTCGCAATGACCGTCTCGTGTGTTGAACGCGGTCTTTCACTCATCCCCGGACCGTATGCGAACAAGGTTGTAGGCTCCTCGAAGGTCAAGCTTGGTGAACACTCGTGCTCCCCTCAGGCGGTCAAAGAGCTCAGAGATGAGCGGAAGCGGATATTTGTTCTTCACCGTGATGCGGTTAAGACCTCGATAATCAATACATGGACGAAGGGACCCATCCTTCTTCTTCACAAAAAAGAAACCCGCTCCCGCAGGCGAGGACGACTTCCGGATAAAACCTCTGGCCAAGTTATCTTGAATGTACTCAGACATGGCTTGCGTCTCAGCTAGAGAGGGTAAATCTTCCTGCGGGGAGGAGTGGTACCTGGAATGAGCTCGATGGGGCAGTCATAGGGTCGGTGTGGCGGAAGGACCCCAGCTTCTCTCGTCGAAGACATCCGAGTAGGCGCTATATGCCGGCGGCAATCCGGAGAGAACAGGGAGAGGACGGGGACACCTATAGGACGCACCGGCAGCAGACACCGAGCCTGACAGGACTCCCCCCAGCGCAGAACATTGCCGTTACGCCAATCCAAGGTGGGCTCATGAAGCCGCAACCAGGGAAGACCGAGGAGGACAGGATGAGAGATACCTGCTAAAACATAGAACGTAATTCTCTCTATGTGCAGAGCCCCAATCTGCAGCTCGATCTCATGCGTAACTAGCGTAATGGTTTCTTGCAAAGGGTTACCATCTACGGATGCAAGGACCTGTGGATTCTCTAGAGTTCTCACGGGGACAGAAAATTTGGTGACTACATCGTGCCTAATAAAATTTCCGGCGGCACCTGAGTCCACGTAGGCCGCTAAAGAAACCCGCTTATCACTAACATGCAAGAGGACAGACAAAGAAAGGGGTTGAGAGGAATCATGTACACCTAGGGAGGCCTCTCTTACCTGACCTAGGCGGAGAAGTTTTCCGGACAGGTTCGGAGCAGATGAGACCCACTGCCGCAATAGAAACAGAGGCCATGGGAGCTTCTCTCCTTGCGACGCTGTTCGGAAAGCTTCAGGCGGTCCACTTGCATTGGCTCAGGCGCGGAAGCGGAAGTGAGAGCCCTGGGTCGAGGACTGGGTGGTCTGCGAATAGGCGGCAGCGGGCGCGCAAGTCTTCTCTAATGAGCCAGCTCCTGGAACCGAAGATCGATTCGAGTAGCCAGGGAAATTAGATCCTCAAGGGCAGTAGGAGTGTCGCGACCCGCAAGCTTGTCTTTTATACGACCCGAAAGACCTCGCCAAAAGGCTCCCACCAACGCCTCATTGTTCCAGCCCAAATCGGACGACAGTGTCCGAAATTGAATGGCGTATTGGCCCACAGATTGAGCACCCTGGCACAGACTGAACAGAGACTCAGTAGTAGAGGCAAGACTGCCTGGCTCGTCGAATACCCGACGAAAATTATCCAAAAAGACCGACAGGTGGGTAACCAGGGGGTCGTCCCGCTCCCAGAGGGGATTCACCCATGCCAAAGCGTCCCCTTCAAGATGGGAGATTATGAAGGCCACCTTGGACCGGTCCGTGGGGTATTGCTGGGGCAAAAGTTTGAAATGGAGGCGACATTGGTTCAGGAAGCCCCGGCATAGTCTTGCGTCACCGTTATACCGGGGTGGTTTGGCCAACCGCGGTTGAGGGTGGGGACCAGCGGCTGGAGGAGAAGCAGCAGCAGCTGCCTGTAGCGAGAGTAACCGACTATCAACCGACGCCATGTAGCTGAGAATATGGGTCTGAGCATCACGCTGCTGCGCCAGCTCCTGTTGTAAGCCGGCCAGCTGAGCTGCATTACTAGGGTCAGATGATTGGAGGGCGGAGAGGCGCGCGTCCATAGATTTCATAAAGGACATTATGCGCGTCTGATTCTCCCGTAAAAAAACTAACTCCTTCTGAGTAGCCGAGACTCCAGCGGGGTCCATGGCCTGTTTATCTGTTACGGTTGTGCTATGGTGAGGGGAGAACACTAGTACAACCCGGAAGTGGACCCTCTGGGTCACGGCTCTAGAGCCCCTGCGGGCGAGCTGACCAGGTGGAGCCACCCCCTATACAGGGAGCGTTAGGGGCAGGCCTACAAGGGATGAAACCATGACAGCTGGGGCCAAAGGGACGACTGGGTAGGCACCAGAAAAGCAGAGGTAGAGAGTCCGAGATGCAACAGCAGGGGGAGGTAACAGAGACCACGGAGCGAGAGAGACTAAGGGACTGGGAGCACACGGGACTGGAGGAAGCTGGAGGCTGCAAGAGAGGGAGAGATATGGTAATACAGCAGGCAAGGACCTCAGGAAGGACAAACAAAGAAACTCGAAGACAGGAGAAACTCAGAGGGCCTACCAGAGATGGTAGCACGGTGGGAGACAAAGGAGCCGGGAAGACAGGGACACCGAGTATAGACAGGAGGAGGACACAGAGGCTAAAAGCGGTAACACCGGCAGAGAGAATAGAAGTAGCGATACAGGGCCTGAAGAATGAGTGATCGCTGGCCGAACAGACAGCGTCACCGCATAGGATAAACAGGCGTCTTATCTGGGAAGATGCCGGGAAGAAATAGACGGTGGGCGCCGCCATGTTGGGAGCGGAGCCACCGCGTCACAGGTCCCATCAGCCTGAGCGCCGGGTGGAATGTCGGGCGCAGGCACGCAGGACCGACATCGAGGAGGCCGGATGTCGGGAGCGGGAGCGCGGCGAGAGGTGCACCCGGGATCGCGCAGGTAACGGCGCCGGTGGGAGGCGTGACATAAATGACAGCCAGTTGAAGGTTGGTGGAGGAGTAGATGCGCACAGAGTGCACCTCAAAGGAATGGAGGGTAACAGAGGGTGGCAGTGGGATTAGGGGGAAGGAGCAGTTATCTGACAGGAAAAACCAACTCCTCCACCATGCTTGCTGATGGGGCGGGGTGTGTGGGAATGGTGGAATCCACCATAGGAGAGTGCAGCAGGAGAGGCTGTGTCAGAGTCTGGGCCAGGTTTTGGTGATGGAGAGGAAGGAAAGTTTGTTAGTAATGAAAAGATCATGGATGTAGGAAAGTTTGTTGGAGACAGAGCGAGCGTTCCACAGAGCTCCTGTTAGTGGGACTGGGGTAGCGGGGCTGGGTGAATGGGTATAAGGTTAGAGAAGTTACAGAAAGTTGTGATTGGGCATGGATGGAAGGTAGAGATGACTGTGGGATTGTGGTGAGGAGGACCAGGATTTGGAGAGATGTCACCGGCAGTGAGGACGACTAGAGAGAGTGTTAGCAGGTGGGAGCAAGAGGGGGCTGTCTGTATTTGGAGAAAGGATTGTATGTGGATGAACGGAGAGATGAACAGTTCCTTACTAGGTGTAGGGATTAGAGGGGTTAGTAGAAGATTATAGGGGTGAGAGTGAAAACAAACAAACATTGTTTACAGTGACTGTATCCAGTTACCTTCAGTTCCCTTCTGGTTCAATACTGGATTAATTCTGAGCTCCACACTTGTATGATAGACGCTGCAGACTGACGTCTTGGCAGACGTATGGTTTGTAATATACTTGCTAGAAAATACATTCAGGTGTGAAGCAGAGAGGAGTGGTCTGTGCTCATCTGGGTCACATAATTAAGAATGAGCCAGATGCATATGATCAAGGCAACTAAACAAGCTCATAAATAATATTGGGGGTACAGCAGAGGTTAGTTGAAAAGCATACCGAGTGAGGGAAAGTCTGTGTGGAAAGTTGGGTTACGTACCAAGTGAATGCTAGCAGCAGAGGCAAGGAAAGTCTGTGTGGAAAGTTGGGTTACGCACCGAGTGAATGCAAGGAGCAGAGGCAGGGAAAGTCTGTGTGGAAAGTTGGGTTACGCACCGAGTGAATGCAAGGAGCAGATGCAGGGAAAGTCTGTGTGGAAAGTTGGGTTACGCACCGAGTGAATGCTAGCAGCAGAGGCAAGGAAAGTCTGTGTGGAAAGTTGGGTTACGCACCGAGTGAATGCAAGGAGCAGAGGCAGGGAAAGTCTGTGTGGAAAGTTGGGTTACGCACCGAGTGAATGCAAGGAGCAGATGCAGGGAAAGTCTGTGTGGAAAGTTGGGTTACGCACCGAGTGAATGCTAGCAGCAGAGGCAAGGAAAGTCTGTGTGGAAAGTTGGGTTACGTACCTGTAAGGAGAAAAGATAAATGGACATGCTGATTAGAGTGCGATGGTGGCAGATAGCAGGGCACAGTCTGTATACATCATTCTGGATTAATTCTGTTCTTCACACTTATATGATACACGGGGCAGATTAAAAGCACTTCACCTTCATATTAAGGCTAAGTGCACACATTTGGAATTCCCACGGAAATTTCCGCGGGAATTCCAGAATTCCATTCCGCGGGAAATATGCGAGAAATCCGCATTTTAAATTCCCGCCTATTTCCCGCGGGAAAACTAGCGTTTTGGAAGCGTAATTAGCTTGCAAAATGCTAGAGTTTTCCAAGCAATCTGTAGCATCGCTTGGAAAACTGATTGACAGGTTGGTCACACTCGTCCAACATAGTGTTGGACTAGTGTGACCAACTTTTTACTATTGAGGCTGCCTATGCGGCATCAGTAGTAAAAAGATATAAAGTTTTAAATAATAAAAATAATAAAAAATCGTGTTTTTCTCACCTTCCGGCGTCCCATGCAGCGTTCCTGATCATCGCGATGCTTCCGGCAAGTCCCTTTCCCAGGGATGCCTTGCGACAATGACCTTTGATGAAGTCGCGGTCTCGCGAGACCGCGACGTCATCAAAGGTCATTGTCGCAAGGCATCCCTGGGAACGGGACTTGCCGGGAGCATCGCTGAGGCCTGGTGACGCTGCGAGGCACGTCGGAAGGTGAGAAGAACACAATTTTTTATTTTAATTCTATTTTTAACAGGGATATGGTACCCAGAGCCTGGAGGACACTCCCCTCTCCTCCAGTCCTCTGGACCGTGGGTACCATCCGCAGGTGTTCCGCTTACTTTTCGCATGGTGTGCACAGCCACATGTGGAAAGTAAGCAGAACAATGCATTCCCATGTGTGCGGATTTTCCCGCGATTCCTCACAAAGAATGAACATGCTGCGTATTTTTCCAGGATGCAATTACGCTGCGGAAAAATACGCAGCATTAGCACAGCATGTGCGGAATCACATAGGAATGCATGGGATGTTTTTTTTTTTTCGTTTTCGCGGCAAGATCGCAAGTTTAAAACCGCCACGAAAACACAAAAAAAGCTACGTGTGAACACAGCCTAAACGGTACAGATTTCTTGTAGCAGTTCAGGGGTTAATCGGACATGTTCAGAGCTCCTGGAGCGAAGGCTCTCAGCTGTGCACTGTTAGCCACTCCCATCTCCTATATAATCTGGGTCCTGGCTCGCACTCATTGTCAGAAAGCTTATGCTGCATGGCTGGAGGTTGTTGGTGGTTATATGAGAAGGAGTTTGGTGGATTTATCTGTGACTGTTGCTAGGTTTTGAGTGTGTGATAATTCCCTTTCCTTATCCTATTTTGGTTTATCCCCACCCTTGACTCCCTGATGCATTCCTGTGTTACATGTGTGAGTATATTTGTATGTTTTGTATTTTTCGTTATCCCTGTCCGTATGACCTTGTTAGTCTGTTTGGTGGATTCAGGAGCTAAGGGAAGGCACGTGGCCTCGGCATCTCCACAATTATAAGTAATCCGGGGAACAGGGTGAGCTAGGGTGACCCTAGCGTTAGGGATAGGTCACCGAGCAACAGAGCTATGACATTACCTCTGACCGAAACTTGCAAAACACAAGAAAATTGGAGTAGCCATAAACCACAAAAGAAAAAGTATATAATATGTAAAAGGCAAATCTTTATTGTGCTATTTTAAAAAAAATTATCAAACATTTATAAATATGCATGAGGTGATTAGGAGAAGCGTTCCAGAAACTGAGCGAGAAATCACCCCTGTAAATAAGAGGCAAGACAGATAGGGAAAAAGAGCACCACATTCCTAAATAATATCACTGCAGAGTAGCCCCTAGTGTGTAATATATTATAACATGCCCGAGCTGTATCCGTACACACAACACCAAGGTGCTGCTCAAAGTAACCCAAGTCATACCGGGACAATACCCATAGTCTTTAAAATGCTGTTGTCACTTACCCATGCTGGAAATACCAAGGGGGGGACCTCGCTCTACCCCGACGTGCATTTCGCCACGGCTTTCTCAAGGGAAGGACACCGAGCAACAGAGCTATGACATTACCTCTGACCAAAACTGTTGATCCACTATGGATGCTACCTCTCAAAATTATTATTTATTTAGATAGCACCATTGATTCCATGGTGCTGTACATGAGAAGGGGTTACATACAGATTACAGATATCACTTACAGTAAACTAACAATGACAGCCTGGTACAGAGAGGAGAGGACCCTGCCCTTTCAGGCTTACATGCTACAGGATGGTGGGGAAGGAGACAGTGGGTTGGTGGGTTGCAGCAGTGCCGGTGTTGGTTGAGGTGATATCTCCGGTAGTGGTGAGGAGGTAGCTCTGGTAGTGGTGAGAGAGAAGGAGGTAGTGGGGTCACTGCAGGCTATAAGCTTTCCTGAAGAGGTGGGTTTTCAGGTTCCGTCTGAAGGATCCGAATGTGGTTGATAGTCGGACTTGTTGGGGCAAAGAATTCCAGAGAATAGGGGCTATTCGGGAGAAGTCTTGGAGGCGGATGGGTGAGGAGCGAATAAGTGTGGAGGAGAGAAGGAGGTCTGGGAAGGACCGGAGATTACGTGAGGGAAGGTATCAGGAGATTAGTTCAGAGACATATGGAGGAGACAGGTTATAGATGGCCTTGTAGGTCAGTATTAGTAATTTGAATTGGATACGCTGAGGGAATGGAAGCCAGTGAAGAGATTTGCAGAGAGGAGAAGCGGAGGAGTAGCGAGGAGAGAGATGAATTAGTCGGGCAGCAGAGTTAAGGATGGACTGGAGAAGTGCGAGGGTGTTAGCAGGGAGACCACAGAATAGGATGTTGCAGTAGTCGAAGCGGGAGATGATGAGGGCATGTACAAGCATTTTAGTAGATTGAGGGTTGGGAAGGGACGGATTCTGGAAATATTTTTGAGCTGGAGGCAACAGGAGGTGGAGAGAGCTTGGATGTGCGGCTTGAAGGACAGGGCAGTGTCAAGGGTTACTCCAAGGCAGCGGACCTCCGGTACGGGGGAAAGCGTGGTGTCATTAATTCAAAAGCGAAGCGCGATTCTCAGTTGTTATTCAGGAAATTGTAAGTTTAAACTTATTTCAGTGACCGTTGTGGATCTTTCTTACTTTAAGAAAAGGATACCAACAATTTTGTCCACATCCTGAAGATATAATGCAGTTTTGGGCTCCATACTTAAATAAGACATTGGAATGTTAGAATCAGTTCAAAGGTGGCAACTAGATTATTACATGGCATGAAGGGATCTGCTTCAGGGTCAACTGGCCTTGTATCTCAATGGACGGTCATCTTCCTACGCTGGTCGTTACCTCCGCTCTGTGTGTGTGCGTCAGGTGGGGTAGTCGACCCTGGAAGCTTTGAAGTAACAGCTGCAGTTATCCCGGAGACTGAGCAGAAGGGTGAGACTCTGTAATGTGCACCAGCTTGGGGTATTTTGCTGGGACTGTTCTATGTGTTATCTGCCAGTTTTGTGATTCAATAAAGCATTGCCACACTGTTACCCTCACCCTGTGTTGTCCGAGTAGCGTTATGCCCATGGTAAAGGAGAGCGGGCGTTTGGCAGGACGATCCCTGGTCCATGCGGTTCCAGTTAGCGGACCTGGGCGCCCACTGAACCCCCGTGTCTCCACAGATGCACACTCCCATATTACAGGGAATGGAGGCCTCTCCTATATTACACAGTATGGAGGCCTCTCCTATATTACACGGGATGGAGGCCTCTCCTATATTACACGGGATGGAGGCCTCTCCTATATTACACGGGATGGAGGCCTCTCCTATATTACACGGGATGGAGGCCTCTCCTATATTACACAGGATGGGGGCCTCTCCTATATTACACAGGATGGGGGCCTCTCCTATATTACACGGGATGGGGGCCTCTCCTATATTACACGGGATGGAGGCCTCTCTTATATTACACGGGATGGAGGCCTCTCCTATATTACACGGGATGGAGGCCTCTCCTATATTACACAGGATGGAGACCTCTCCTATATTACAGGGAATGGAGGCCTCTCCTATATTACACAGGATGGAGGCCTCTCCTATATTACACGGGATGGAGGCCTCTCCTATATTACACGGGATGGAGGCCTCTCCTATATTACACAGGATGGGGGCTTCTCCTATATTACACGGGATGGAGGCCTCTCCTATATTACACGGGATGGAGGCCTCTCCTATATTACAGGGAATGGAGGCCTCTCCTATATTACACAGGATGGAGGCCTCTCCTATATTACACAGGATGGAGGCCTCTCCTATATTACACGGGATGGAGGCCTCTCCTATATTACACAGGATGGAGGCCTCTCCTATATTACACAGGATGGGGGCCTCTCCTATATTACACGGGATGGAGGCTTCTCCTATATTACACGGGATGGAGGCCTCTCCTATATTACACGGGATGGAGGCCTCTCCTATATTACACGGGATGGAGGCCTCTCCTATATTACACGGGATGGAGGCCTCTCCTATATTACACAGGATGGGGGCCTCTCCTATATTACACAGGATGGGGGCCTCTCCTATATTACACGGGATGGGGGCCTCTCCTATATTACAAGGGATGGAGGCCTCTCTTATATTACACGGGATGGAGGCCTCTCCTATATTACACAGTATGGAGACCTCTCCTATATTACAGGGAATGGAGGCCTCTCCTATATTACACGGGATGGAGGCCTCTCCTATATTACACGGGATGGAGGCCTCTCCTATATTACACGGGATGGAGGCCTCTCCTATATTACACGGGATGGAGGCCTCTCCTATATTACACGGGATGGAGGCCTCTCCTATATTACACAGGATGGGGGCCTCTCCTATATTACACGGGATGGGGGCCTCTCCTATATTACATGGGATGGAGGCCTCTCTTATATTACACGGGATGGAGGCCTCTCCTATATTACACAGTATGGAGGCCTCTCCTATATTACACGGGATGGAGGCCTCTCCTATATTACACGGGATGGAGGCCTCTCCTATATTACACGGGATGGAGGCCTCTCCTATATTACACGGGATGGAGGCCTCTCCTATATTACACGGGATGGAGGCCTCTCCTATATTACACAGGATGGAGGCCTCTCCTATATTACACAGGATGGGGGCCTCTCCTATATTACACGGGATGGGGGCCTCTCCTATATTACACGGGATGGAGGCCTCTCCTATATTACACGGGATGGAGGCCTCTCCTATATTACACAGGATGGGGGCTTCTCCTATATTACACGGGATGGAGGCCTCTCCTATATTACACGGGATGGAGGCCTCTCCTATATTACAGGGAATGGAGGCCTCTCCTATATTACACAGGATGGAGGCCTCTCCTATATTACACAGGATGGAGGCCTCTCCTATATTACACGGGATGGAGGCCTCTCCTATATTACACAGGATGGAGGCCTCTCCTATATTACACAGGATGGGGGCCTCTCCTATATTACACGGGATGGGGGCCTCTCCTATATTACACGGGATGGAGGCCTCTCCTATATTACACGGGATGGAGGCCTCTCCTATATTACACAGGATGGGGGCTTCTCCTATATTACACGGGATGGAGGCCTCTCCTATATTACACGGGATGGAGGCCTCTCCTATATTACACGGGATGGAGGCCTCTCCTATATTACACAGTATGGAGGCCTCTCCTATATTACACGGGATGGAGGCCTCTCCTATATTACACAGCATGGAGACCTCTTCTATATTACACGGGATGGAGACCTCTCCTA
Organism: Dendrobates tinctorius; assembly: GCF_039654945.1. NCBI lineage: Eukaryota > Metazoa > Chordata > Amphibia > Anura > Dendrobatidae > Dendrobates > Dendrobates tinctorius. The sequence continues at coordinate 267,872 of NW_027361813.1, forward strand.
TATTACACGGGATGGAGGCCTCTCCTATATTACACAGGATGGAGGCCTCTCCTAAATTACAGGGAATGGAGGCCTCTCCTATATTACACAGGATGGAGACCTCTTCTATATTACACTGGATGGAGGTCTCTCCTATATTACACAGGATGGAGGCCTCTCCTATATTACACAGGATGGATGCCTCTCCTATATTACAGGGAATGGAGGCCTCTTCTATATTACACGGGATGGAGGCCTCTCCTATATTACACAGGATGGAGGCCTCTCCTATATTACACGGGATAGAGACCTCTCCTATATTACACAGGATGGAGGTCTCTCCTATTTTACACGGGATGGAGGTCTCTCCTATATTACACAGGATGGAGGCCTCTCCTATATTACACGGGATAGAGACCTCTCCTATATTACATGGGATGGAGGCCTCTTTTATATTACACGGGATGGAGGCCTCTCCTATATTACACAGGATGGAAGCCTCTCCTATATTACACGGGATGGAGACCTCTCCTATATTACACGGGATGGAGGCCTCTCCTATATTACACGGGATGGAGGCCTCTCCTAAATTACAGGGAATGGAGGCCTCTCCTATATTACACAGGATGGAGACCTCTTCTATATTACACTGGATGGAGGTCTCTCCTATATTACACAGGATGGAGGCCTCTCCTATATTACATGGGATGGAGGCCTCTCCTATATTACACAGGATGGAGGCCTCTCCTATATTACACAGGATGGAGGCCTCTCCTATATTACACGGGATGGAGGCCTCTCCTATATTACAAGGGATGGATGCCTCTCCTATATTACAGGGAATGGAGGCCTCTTCTATATTACACGGGATGGAGGCCTCTCCTATATTACACGGGATAGAGACCTCTCCTATATTACACGGGATAGAGACCTCTCCTATATTACACGGGATGGAGGCCTCTTCTATATTACACGGGATGGAGGCCTCTCCTATATTACACAGGATGGATGCCTCTCCTATATTACAGGGAATGGAGGCCTCTTCTATACTACACAGGATGGAGGCCTCTCCTATATTACACAGGATGGAGGCCTCTCCTATATTACACGTGATAGAGACCTCTCCTATATTACACAGGATGGAGGTCTCTCCTATTTTACACGGGATGGAGGTCTCTCCTATATTACACGGGATAGAGACCTCTCCTATATTACATGGGATGGAGGCCTCTTTTATATTACACGGGATGGAGGCCTCTCCTATATTACACAGGATGGAAGCCTCTCCTATATTACACGGGATGGAGACCTCTCCTATATTACACGGGATGGAGGCCTCTCCTATATTACACGGGATGGAGGCCTCTCCTAAATTACAGGGAATGGAGGCCTCTCCTATATTACACAGGATGGAGACCTCTTCTATATTACACTGAATGGAGGTCTCTCCTATATTACACAGGATGGAGGCCTCTCCTATATTACATGGGATGGAGGCCTCTCCTATATTACACAGGATGGAGGCCTCTCCTATATTACACAGGATGGAGGCCTCTCCTATATTACACGGGATGGAGGCCTCTCCTATATTACACGGGATGGATGCCTCTCCTATATTACAGGGAATGGAGGCCTCTTCTATATTACACGGGATGGAGGCCTCTCCTATATTACACGGGATAGAGACCTCTCCTATATTACACGGGATAGAGACCTCTCCTATATTACACGGGATGGAGGCCTCTTCTATATTACACGGGATGAGGCCTCTCCTATATTACACAGGATGGATGCCACTCCTATATTACAGGGAATGGAGGCCTCTTCTATACTACACGGGATGGAGGCCTCTCCTATATTACACAGGATGGAGGCCTCTCCTATATTACACGTGATAGAGACCTCTCCTATATTACACAGGATGGAGGTCTCTCCTATTTTACACGGGATGGAGGTCTCTCCTATATTACACAGGATGGAGGCCTCTCCTATATTACACGGGATAGAGACCTCTCCTATATTACACGGGATAGAGACCTCTCCTATATTACATGGGATGGAGGCCTCTTTTATATTACACGGGATGGAGGTCTCTCCTATATTACACAGGATGGAAGCCTCTCCTATATTACACAGGATGGATGCCTCTCCTATATTACACAGGATGGATGCCTCTCCTATATTACACAGGATGGATGCCTCTCCTATATTACACGGGATAGAGACCTCTCCTATATTACACGGGATAGAGACCTCTCCTATATTACACGGGATAGAGACCTCTCCTATATTACACGGGATGGAGGTCTCTCCTATATTACACAGGATGGAAAACCTCTCCAATATTAAAGGGGATAGAAGACTTCATTGTTTTTGGAGCTCAGACTTGGACCATAAATCCTTCTGACAAATTGAGTCCTGTGTGAACAGAATGAAAGATTGTAATGAATTTTCGTTCCCAAACTCTGAGATGATGTTTCTGTGATGTAACATTGAATGAAGGCACCATTAGCCCTTTGATCTCACAGAACTTTCACACCACTTATCTCATCTTACCTAATTAAGGATTCTCCCTTTAAGCTCAGTGATTATTGAAGTGTCCATGTATCACACCAGCCTGTGCTCTTTACTGTGTATAATTGAGTCTCTTCAAATATGTTGTCATATCAGCCTGATGAAGGGATGTGAGCAGCCCCGATGGCTTGCTCGGTAACATCATTCACTATATTTAGTTATATCAGCCTGATGAAGGGACGTGAGCAGTCCCGATGGCTTGCTCGGTAACATCATTCACTATATCTTGTTATATCAGCCTGATGAAGGGACGTGAGCAGTCCCGATGGCTTGCTTGGTAACATCATTCACTATATTTAGTTATATCAGCCTGATGAAGGGACGTGAGCAGTCCCGATGGCTTGCTCGGTAACATCATTCACTATATTTAGTTATATCAGCCTGATGAAGGGACGTGAGCAGTCCCGATGGCTTGCTCGGTAACATCATTCACTATATTTAGTTATATCAGCCTGATGAAGGGACGTGAGCAGTCCCGATGGCTTGCTCGGTAACATCATTCACTATATTTAGTTATATCAGCCTGATGAAGGGACGTGAGCAGCCCCGATGGCTTGCTCGGTAACATCATTCACTATATTTAGTTATATCAGCCTGATGAAGGGACGTGAGCAGTCCCGATGGCTTGCTCGGTAACATCATTCACTATATTTAGTTATATCAGCCTGATGAAGGGACGTGAGCAGTCCCGATGGCTTGCTCGGTAACATCATTCACTATATTTAGTTATATCAGCCTGATGAAGGGATGTGAGCAGCCCCGATGGCTTGCTCGGTAACATCATTCACTATATTTAGTTATATCAGCCTGATGAAGGGACGTGAGCAGCCCCGATGGCTTGCTCGGTAACATCATTCACTATATTTAGTTATATCAGCCTGATGAAGGGACGTGAGCAGCCCCGATGGCTTGCTCGGTAACATCATTCACTATATTTAGTTATATCAGCCTGATGAAGGGACGTGAGCAGTCCCGATGGCTTGCTCGGTAACATCATTCACTATATCTTGTTATATCAGCCTGATGAAGGGACGTGAGCAGTCCCGATGGCTTGCTTGGTAACATCATTCACTATATTTAGTTATATCAGCCTGATGAAGGGACGTGAGCAGCCCCGATGGCTTGCACGGTAACATCATTCACTATATTTAGTTATATCAGCCTGATGAAGGGACGTGAGCAGCCCCGATGGCTTGCTCGGTAACATCATTCACTATATTTAGTTATATCAGCCTGATGAAGGGACGTGAGCAGTCCCGATGGCTTGCTCGGTAACATCATTCACTATATCTTGTTATATCAGCCTGATGAAGGGACGTGAGCAGTCCCGATGGCTTGCTTGGTAACATCATTCACTATATCTTGTTATATCAGCCTGATGAAGGGACGTGAGCAGTCCCGATGGCTTGCTCGGTAACATCATTCACTATATCTTGTTATATCAGCCTGATGAAGGGACGTGAGCAGTCCCGATGGCTTGCTCGGTAACATCATTCACTATATCTTGTTATATCAGCCTGATGAAGGGACGTGAGCAGTCCCGATGGCTTGCTCGGTAACATCATTCACTATATCTTGTTATATCAGCCTGATGAAGGGACGTGAGCAGTCCCGATGGCTTGCTCGGTAACATCATTCACTATATCTTGTTATATCAGCCTGATGAAGGGACGTGAGCAGTCCCGATGGCTTGCTCGGTAACATCATTCACTATATCTTGTTATATCAGCCTGATGAAGGGACGTGAGCAGTCCCGATGGCTTGCTCGGTAACATCATTCACTATATCTTGTTAGCCATTACAAGGTATCGCACCCACAAGATTCCTATTTTGCTTCTCTCACTGAGAGCACTTTCTACTGGCTAACACGGTACCAAACCACTTTTATTAGCAGTAAGACTGGCATTCCCGAGAGGTCGTAATAACACATACTAGATCAACAGTTACGGAGGGGCGGAGGCTTTTCACAACAAACGCCATTGGGGATAATAAAGAATCTAGTGATACAGAATGTAGAGCTGGTGGAAAAACTCCATCTAGTTGAATATATGTCTTTTCTCAGCCTGTTACCTCCCCTGAATATGGTTTATAGATCCCAAACTGATCACTGTTGCCCTTGACAGCCCCCTTAATCTGCACCTTTTAAAATAACACAAAAGCCCCAGTTCAAATCTGATAACCTGACAGTTCTGAAAAAAAGTTTTCTATGTTCTCCCCTTGTTCCTAGAGATCCCTGGTCCCCCATCATGTATGAAGAAACCTTGGGTCCTCCCCTAAATATAATCAGATCCCAGTATGACACACAACCACCTTGTCATGGTTTATTATCCCAGAATACATGACAGAGACCACACATCCTGATTAGTGGCCATGCCCCTGTCTGGCATCGCACGGTATGGAATTGGTATCATGTGATGGGACATCTCAAGGTGTTCCACTGGCATCTGATGTCATAGTGTTTGGTAGTTCATGGTTTTATCCTGGAATCTAATGTCATGGTGTTTGACATCTCAAGGTGTTCCTCTGGCATCTCATGTCATGGTGTTTGGCAACTCATGGCCTTGTCCTGGAATCTGATGTCATGGTGTTTGACATCTCAAGGTGTTCCACTGGCATCTCTTGTCATGGTGTTTGGCAATTCATGGCTTTCTCCTGGAATCTCATATCATGGTGTTTGTCAATTCATGGCTTTCTCCTAGCATCTCATGTCGTGGTGTGTGGCAACTCATGGCCTTGTCCTGGCATCTCATGTCATAGTGTTTGGTAATTCATGGTTTTATCCTGGAATCTCATGTCATGGTGTTTGGCAATTCATGGCTTTCTCCTGGCATCTCATGTCATGGTGTTTGTCAATTCATGGCTTTCTCCTGGCATCTCATGTCGTGGTGTGTGGCAGCTCATGGCCTTGTCCTGGCATCTCATGTCATAGTGTTTGGTAATTCATGGTTTTATCCTGGAATCTCATGTCATAGTGTTTGGCAATTCATGGCTTTCTCCTGGCATCTCTTGTCATGGTGTTTGGCAATTCATGGCTTTCTCCTGGCATCTCTTGTCATGGTGTTTGGCAATTCATGGTTTTATCCTGGAATCTCATGTCATGGTGTTTGGCAATTCATGGCTTTCTCCTGGCATCTCATGTCATGGTGTTTGGCAATTCATGGCTTTCTCCTGGAATCTCATGTCATGGTGTTTGGCAATTCATAGTTTTGTGCTAGTGTCTTCTTATAATCTTGTCAGTGTCTTATGATGTAGAAGATGCAGCGAATGGAGGAATGAAGTGGCTCATTAGGAGACCATGATTTCATTACATCATGCCGAGATCTCCTTTCTGTACCTCTGTGGTTGTAGTTCAGGCTTCTTTCAATCAGGTTTGTGACATTTAAGGGTTTACAAAAGAGGTCGATTTGGATGTAAGTGAGTTGTTTAGTGGTAATTCTGGTCTTTAACAGATCTTCAAAAACTATGGGCAAGGCTGTGAGGTGCCACTCTTTAAACCTTTGTCTAATTTCAGGGAAAAGTCGATGCTTGGAGGTCCCTGAGTGAGACACCCTAATGACACCATGTCCACATGAGGGCCGAGAAACTCAAGAAGGTTCTGTGGAGTGACGCCTCCAGAAGCTTCAACCACAACTCCCGGAAAAGCGGTCTTCACAGTGAAAGCAGCTTTGTGGAGAAACTATAGAGGGCAGATAGAGAAGAGAAGATGGTCAGGTCAGCTCATTCAAAGAAAGGCAAATATGGCCTAACGGTGCACCCACCGCACAAATCAGTGCTAAAAAATAGCTTACCAACACTAAAACCATAGCAAAGGTATAGTATACTGTAGAGATGACGAGATGGCAATTGAGTTAGTGTCAAATTTTATGAAATTTGTAGGTCCTGGTGAATTTGTACAATTTGATTCACGTGAATTGCCCAAAAAATGCTGTCACCATTTTACATATTGCAGAAAACTGCATCAGACACGGACAGAAGGACCAAGTGCAATCATGTGGGCTAACCTATAAGGACTTGCAGCTATCGGTTCACATGGTATAGCACAGCCAATCAGGAACTATCTCAGCCTGTATAAAAGCTGAGACAAGGAATGCAGCAACCATTTTAGGGGGATTATAGGAGACTGAGAGTTTGCCAGAGTTCACAGCTCACTAATAAAGACAGCCTTAAAACATTGCTCAACATCTCAAAACAGGAATGTATGGTACAACTGCAACACTGAATTAGAAAACAGTCGTAGTCCGTGAATGAGGCTACGGTCACACTATCAGTATTTTACATAGAATCATGGAATGTGAGATTTGGATGGGACCTCCAGGGTCATCGTGTCCAACTCCTGTCTGTCCAATGTCTGTTCAGCCTCTGTTTGAAAACTTCCATTGAAGGAGAACTCACCACCTCTCGTGGCAGCCAATTCCACTCATTTGTCACACTCACTGTCAAAAAGTTTCTTCTAATATCTAATCTCTATCTTCTACCTTTCAGATTCATCTCATTGCTTCTCATGTTTCCATGTGTAAATGAGAAAAATGATGATCCTTCTACAATGTGACAGCCCTTGAGATATTTGTAGACAGCTATTAAGTCTCCTCTCAGTCTTCTTTCTTACAAGCTAAACATTCCCAGAGCCTTTAACCGTTCCTCATAGGACATACTTTGCAGTCCGTTCACCAACCTGGTAGCTTTTCTCTGAACTTGCTCTAGGTTTTCAATGTATTTTTAAAATGTGGTACCCAAAATTGGACACAGTATTCCAGATGAGGCCTGACCAAGGAGGATCAGAGGGGGATAATTGCTTAGTGTGATCTAGACTCTATGCTTCTCTTAATAGATCCTCGAACTATGTATGCCTTTCTTTCTGCTGCATCACACTGATGATTCGTGCAGTCTTTGATCTATTAGTATACCCAAGTCTTTTGCACACGTGCCGTTGCTTAGTTCTATTCCTCCCATTCTATAGACGTAATTATCATTTTTCTTGCCCAGATGTAGAACTTTGCATTTCTCCCTGGTAAATATTATATTAGTCGCTGCCCTTTGTTCAAGCTTATCTAGATCCTTCTGAATCTATTTTTAGTGTTAGCTATCCCTCTTAGCTTTGAGTCATCTGCAAATTTGATCAGTTTACCTTCAGTTCCCTTATCTAGATCACTTATAAAAATGTTGAACAACACCGGGACCAGGACAGAGCCTTGTGGTACCCTACTTGTAACACTGGGGCCAGAACAGAGCCTTGTGGTATCACACTCTTCCAATTGGATGTGAAGCCATCTCTCGCCACTCTGTGAGTACGATCACTGAACCAATTATGAATGCACCTAACCGTAGCCTTGTCAATCCCATACTTGGTCATTTTTTCAATAAGGATAGTATGTGATACTTTATCAAATGTTTTGCTGAAGTCGAGATATACTATATCTACCGCATTTCCCACATCCACCCAGTCAGTGATTCCATCATATAAGAAAATTATATTAGTCTGGCATGAATTGTTTGCTACAAACCCATACTGGCTCTGGTTAATTACTGTATTCTTATCCAAGTACTTACATACATGCTGTACACGAGGGGCGATCCAAAAGTAATGATAATCGGTTATTTCTATTGCACACAGAAATTAAAATAAAATGTTTTCTTCTCTCTTAGGTACCCACTAGTCCAGGTAAAAAACAAAAATCACTTAAATAGGCCACGGTTCCTGGGAGCTACATTCATTTGAATATGAACTGCCAAGGAGTGAACATCAAAATGGAAAAAAACGAGCTCAGAGCTGTCATCAAATACCTCTGCCTGAAAAAAATGTCTACCAAAGACATACACAGCGACTTGGTGGAAACATTGGGGGACTCTTCTCCTCCATATTCCACAGTTGCACGCTGGGCCAAGGAATTTAAGCTGGGAAGAACATCGACGGAAGATGAACATCGCGAAGGACGCCCATCCACGTGCCTCAATGAAGATAACGTGAAAAAAGTTGAAGAAGTTGTGTTGGCAGATCGAAGAGTGACTATCAGGCATGTAGCGGAGGTCACAGGGATCTCATATGCCAGTATTCAAAGAATCCTTGCAAAAGAATTGCATATGAGAAAGGTCTCCGCGCGTTGGGTGCCAAAAATGTTAACCGACGAGCAAAAGAAGAACCGAGTTGACATTTCAATAGCAAATCTCGAAAAGTTCCAAGCAGACAAGGAGAATTTTTTGTCTCGTTTTTTGACCATGGATGAGACCTGGATCCACCACTTTGATCCCGAAACTAAACCACAATCGATGACATGGAAACGAGCCGACGAACCGACGCCGAAGAAATTCAAAGTGTCAAGCTCAGCAGGGAAGGTTATGGCGTCCGTTTTTTGGGACGCTGAAGGAATTATTATGGTGGACTATTTGGAGAAGGGAGCCACTATTACGGGCTCCTACTACGCAGAACAAATAAGAAGACTGCGGGAGGCTATCAAGGAGAAAAGGCGCGGCAAACTGCGGGCTGGAGTGGTGTTTCACCAAGATAACGCACCGGCTCACAAAGCTGCAGTTGCCATGGCTACCATTCAAGAAGCGGGCTTTGAACTGGTGGAACACCCCCCCATTCGCCAGATTTAACCCCCAGTGACTTCCTTCTCTTTCCTCGGCTCAAGGAACACCTCCGGGGCAAGAAATTTGACGACAATAGCGACGTGATAACCGCTGTTGGGGAGTTTTTTGAGGGTCAAGATAAAGAATTTTTTTCGAAGGGAATTCTAAGTTTAGAAAAGAGATGGACTAAATGTATAGACTTGTTAGGAGACTATGTAGAAAAATAAAAAAAAAATTTGACTATATTCATTGTGTTTATTATTGATTATCATTACTTTTGGATCGCCCCTCGTAATTTGTTTACAGATCTTTCCTGGTATAGAAGTAAGGCTCACTAGCCTGTAATTTCCTGGATCTAACATCACCCTGTCTGCCATAAGCGTCCCTATATAGGCTCCGCACCTATCGCCGAGTTGATACCTAACCCCTGTCTGACCCTGTTGATAAGCCCTGCAAAGGGAAGTACAGAATAGGAACTAGTCAACACCCACTACCACTAAAGATAGATGGGATACACAAACAAGGAGAACACTCAGCTTGAGTAGACTCAGAGAGAAACACAGACATCCACTAAAACACCAAAGTGGTAGACAGCCAACTCCTATAGCTCCAAGCCTCAAGCCTGTTTTGGGTTGTCATTATGATTTAAAAAGAGAAAACACAGTAGTCTGACAATAAATGGCTTCACCCAACCACTAACCATGAGTGGAGAAAAAGATTTGGTGTTATCATTCATATTCTCTGAAAAAAGCAAAACTTCTGCCGGGGTATGTAAACTTTTGCACAAAACTGTAGCCTAATACAGACACTGAATTGATAGAGAAAGGGAAAGGCGAGGTACCAGCAGTGCCAGACTGCGTGATCGATCAGTGATGTGTTAAAGCTGCATTTGTTCTGCTGCGTTTGAATTACAATTCCACATTTTTTGTCCTTGTTCTTAATGCACTAGAAAGCAGCAAGTCACAGCAATAAAAAGTCTAATACACTGATGAGCAAAAGGGGAGCAATGTATTGAACGTCTGACTTTCAGGCTCCATATCTCACCAACCACTTCTGTTTCTAACGTGAGATTACCATCATTTTATAGACAATCAGCTTGGCGGTTTCATACAGAAATGTGACTTGTAACTATTTAGCATATGATTAGTTATGCAGATTTCATCATGTTACTGCATCGTTACTGTTTTGCACCTAAAAATATAAATTTTAATTTTTTTATTTTGTTAGTATTTTGTAAATCCCCCTTTGGCTTTCAACACTGTCTGACGTGTATTAGTGTCAGAGACGGTGCGTTAGCTTGTGCACTTTTTGAATTTTCTGTGCAATCCTTTCTTCTGGAGGTATTTCATAACAAAAAGGAAAATTCAGCAAAATCCAGACTCTTAACTGCGACCGTCTACGTCACAACGTGTGCACATCGCAAACTATTTATTTTTACATATCTATTTTACTTCATCAATGTTACCATCATGTAAGCTTTAATGTGATCACGGTGTACTCCTGGTGGGGATGTAGTGTGATCACAGTGTACTCCTGGTGGGGATGTAGTGTGGCCACAGTGTACTTGTGGTGGGGATGTAGTGTGGTCACAGTGTACTGCTGGTGGGGATGTAGTGTGGCCACAGTGTACTTGTGGTGGGGATGTAGTGTGGTCACAGTGTACTTGTGGTGGGGATGTAGTGTGGTCACAGTGTACTCCTGGTGGGGATGTAGTGTGGCCACACTATACTTGTGGTGGGGATGTAGTGTGGCCACAGTGTACCCGTGGTGGGGATGTAGTGTGGTCACAGTGTACTCGTGGTGGGGATGTAGTGTGGCCACAGTGTACCCGTGGTGGGGATGTAGTGTGGTCACAGTGTACTCGTGGTGGGGATGTAGTGTGGACACGGTGTACTCGTGGTGGGGATGTAGTGTGATCACGGTGTACTCGTGGTGGGGATGTAGTGTGATCACGGTGTACTCGTGGTGGGGATGTAGTGTGGTCACAGTGTACTCATGGTGGGGATGTAGTGTGAGCACAGTGTACTTGTGGTGGGGATGTAGTGTGACCACAGTGTACTTGTGGTGGGGATGTAGTGTGGTCACAGTGTACTGCTGGTGGGGATGTAGTGTGGCCACAGTGTACTTGTGGTGGGGATGTAGTGTGATCACAGTGTACTTGTGGTGGGGATGTAGTGTGGCCACAGTGTACTGCTGGTGGGGATGTAGTGTGGCCACAGTGTACTGCTGGTGGGGATGTAGTGTGATCACAGTGTACTCGTGGTGGGGATGTAGTGTGGCCACAGTGTACTCGTGGTGGGGATGTAGTGTGGCCACAGTGTACTCGTGGTGGGGATGTAGTGTGGCCACGGTGTACTCATGGTGGGGATGTAGTGTGGTCACAGTGTACTCGTGGTGGGGATGTAGTGCGATCACAGTGTACTTGTGGTGGGGATGTAGTGTGGCCACAGTGTACTTGTGGTGGGGATGTAGTGTGGTCACAGTGTACTGCTGGTGGGGATGTAGTGTGGTCACAGTGTACTGCTGGTGGGGATGTAGTGTGGCCAAAGTGTACTTGTGGTGGGGATGTAGTGTGGCCACAGTGTACTTGTGGTGGGGATGTAGTGTGGCCACAGTGTACTTGTGGTGGGGATGTAGTGTGGTCACAGTGTACTGCTGGTGGGGATGTAGTGTGGTCACAGTGTACTCGTGGTGGGGATGTAGTGTGATCACAGTGTACTCGTGGTGGGGATGTAGTGTGGCCACAGTGTACTTGTGGTGGGGATGTAGTGTGGCCACAGTGTACTCGTGGTGGGGATGTAGTGTGGCCACAGCGTACTTGTGGTGGGGATGTAGTGTGGCCACAGCGTACTCGTGGTGGGGATGTAGTGTGGCCACAGTGTACTTGTGGTGGGGATGTAGTGTGGCCACAGTGTACTTGTGGTGGGGATGTAGTGTGGCCACAGTGTACTTGTGGTGGGGATGTAGTGTGATCACAGTGTACTTGTGGTGGGGATGTAGTGTGGCCACAGTGTACTTGTGGTTTGGATGTAGTGTGATCACAGTGTACTTGTGGTGGGGATGTAGTGTGATCACAGTGTACTTGTGGCGGGGATGTAGTGTGGCCACAGTGTACTCGTGGTGGGGATGTAGTGTGGTCACAGTGTACTTGTGGTAGGGATGTAGTGTGGCCACAGTGTACTCGTGGTAAGGGATGTAGTGTGGCCACAGTGTACTTGTGGTGGGGATGTAGTGTGGTCACAGTGTACTCGTGGTAGGGATGTAGTGCGATCACAGTGTACTTGTGGTGGGGATGTAGTGTGATCACAGTGTACTTGTGGCGGGGATGTAGTGTGGCCACAGTGTACTCGTGGTGGGGATGTAGTGTGGTCACAGTGTACTCGTGGTAGGGATGTAGTGTGGCCACAGTGTACTCGTGGTAGGGATGTAGTGTGGCCACAGTGTACTCGTGGTGGGGATGTAGTGCGATCACGGTGTACATATGGTGGGGATGCAGGATGATCATTTATACAATTGTACCTCAGTGGTGAAATTATCCAGCATAATGATTTCTGCTCCGGCCTCTGCAGCTTCTAATGCTTCGTCCACGGATCTGCACTCTACTTCCACCTTTAGAGTGCGTCCGGCTAGAGTGTGCACGGCATGTAGAGCCTGAGACGAGAGCAAAGACAGGAGGTTATACGCTGGGTAGAAAGGAGGTTATTGCTGGGCAGTCAGGAGGTCGTCGCTGGGCAGTCAGGAGGTCGTCGCTGGGCAGTCAAGAGGTCGTCGCTGGGCACACAGTAGGTTATCACTGCCCAGAATCAATGATGAGACAATGTGCAAAGGACTGATCTCCACCTTTCAGCATTAGTGAGGTCCCCCCAGATCCCTACTTGTCATCCTAATTTCTATGTGAGCCCCTGATCCGACATGGGGACAGTTTAATAGTGGAGGTTGGCGTCTCACTGACCCATGCACATCAGTGGGAGTACCATACTGCGTCTACAGTTACAGGAGGCTGCACATGGACTGCCCCCAAATATCCTACTTTCCAATATGGACTTTATTTCTAAAGGAGGACACACAATGGAGGGGAGATTTAGATGGAAGTAGTGGGGACATTTAGGAGAAGTCTGAGCAGGACAGAAACATTCGCCTGGGGAACGGGCAGCAGAACCTCAATGTGTCTTATGCGAATTTCACCTTCTCTACAGTGAAATTTATGTAGGAAATCTGCTGCAAAAACTGCTGGCGCCCCGTCAGTTCTGTGTGCGTGAGATGCATGGACGTCACCTCTCTGACTCCTCCCATTGCCCATATATGGTTATCCTTCAGCATGATCAGATCGCCGATCCCATAGCGGTGAGTTCCAGCTCCTCCCACCAGGAGGCCATACTTCTCCGGCAGTCGAAATCCAGGAGTGGTTTTTCGGGTACCTGTCACCTGCCCCATCCATCCTGCTGCCCGTGCCTGCTCCGATACCTGTCTTGCCAGTGTGGCCACACCGCTGACCCGCGACAGGACATTAAGCGCTGGGCGTTCTGCCAGTAGGAGATCATTCACAAGACCTGGAACACGGGGAACAGTGTTAATGGCCGGAGCAATGGGTAGACCCACTGGTGGACGTGGCCTCTGAGGTTACACCCTTTGGTCAGCTCAGGTCATTGCCCCCTACAATGATCCTAAGGGTAGACCCCCAGGATGAGCTTTTATAGCGCTTCGGAAGCTGTGTGGATGGGATTTATAGAGATCTTCTGCCCACTCTCGTTTTCTACGCTGCGTACACTTGCTGGGCGTTTTTCCAATCCACAGCATGTCAATTTCTTTTGCGGGGAAGCTGTGCGTTCTGGGTGGATTTTTCCCATAGACTCGCAATAGGAGCGGAAATTTCACAAGTAAAAAAACGCACATGTGCAGCGGAAACGCATCACAAAAACATGTAATTTGTGCCTAACTAGGACGCATCAAAAACAAAGCAACTTTATTTAAAGCATGAATCAAAAAACGCAAATGACCTAATTTACATAATAGGTGCAGAAATGGTGCGGAAACTCCGCAGCATCAAAAACTCTACAAATGCTGACTGTGGGAACAAAGTCTAACGGAGACGCATATGATCCCACCTAGAGGGACCCCATAGAGGGACCCCAGAGAGGGACGCCATAGAGGGACGCCAGAGAGGGACGCCATAGAGGGACCCCAGAGAGGGACGCCATAGAGGGACCCCAGAGAGGGACGCCAGAGAGGGACCCCATAGAGGGATGCCATAGAGGGACCCCAGAGAGGGACCCCAGAGAGGGACGCCATAGAGGGACCCCAGAGAGGGACCCCAGAGAGGGACGCCATAGAGGGACCCCAGAGAGGGACGCCAGTGAGGGACCCCATAGAGAGACACCAGAGAGGGACCCCAGAGAGGGACGCCAGAGAGGGACCCCAGAGAGGGACGCCAGAGAGGGACCCCATAGTGGGACGCCATAGAGGGACCCCAGAGAGGGACGCCATAGAGGGACCCCATAGAGGGACGCCAGAGAGGGACGCCATAGAGAGACGCCATAGAGGGACGCCAGAGAGAGACGCCATAGAGGGACGCCAGAGAGGGACCCCATAGAGGGACCCCAGAGAGGGATGCCATAGAGGGATGCCATAGAGGGACCCCATAGAGGGACCCCAGAGAGGGACGCCAGAGAGGGACGCCAGAGAGGGTCCCCAGAGAGGGACCCCAGAGAGGGACATCAGAGAGTGACCCCAGAGAGGGACGCCAGAGAGGGATGCCATAGAGGGACCCCAGAGAGTGACCCCAGAGAGGGACCCCAGAGAGGGACCCCATAGAGAGACGCCATAGAGGGACCCCAGAGAGGGACGCCAGAGAGGGACCCAAGATAGGGACCCCAGAGAGGGACGCCAGAGAGGGACCCCAGAGAGGGACCCCAGAGAAGGACCCCAGAGAGGGACGCCAGAGAGGGACCCCAGAGAGGGACGCCAGAGAGGGATGCCATAGAGGGACCCCATAGAGGGACGCCATAGAGGGACCCCAGAGAGGGACCCCAGAGAAGGATGCCATAGAGGGACCCCATAGAGGGACGCCAGAGAGGGACCCCAGAGAGGGACGCCATAAAGGGACCCCATAGAGGGACCCCAGAGAGGTATACTATAGAGGGACGCCATAGAGGGACGCCATAGAGGGACCCCAGAGAGGGACGTCAGAGAGGGACCCCAGAGAGGGACGCCATAGAGGGACCCCAGAGAGGGACGCCATAGAGGGACCCCATGGCACCAGATTCACAGCTACACGATATATGAGGGAATGCCAAGGACCAAGCCCAAGCCGCACGATGCAACGAGGCCTCCAGGATGTCATGATGACCAGGTGGACCTTCATTACACGGGGTAAGGTCAGGGCAGCACAGTACGTTCTCTCTTTCCTGACTGCACAGGGAAGCACTAATTTCCATGACACTGGTGAGTTGTGTGTGGAGACCCTCATTATTAGCTACCATCCCTTTGGCAGGGGGGCACAGTTCTTTCCTCTGATGTCGGATGTTACCTCGGACAGTGGCCACCCTGGTCACCGGCTCCAGCCATGTTCCTTCCCTGTGCTCCCACGTCACACTGCAGCCGGCTTCTTCACAAACAGCCTGAAAAAAGGGGCACCCCGCCAGCACCCCAGGAGACTTGCACAGTAGAACTGCCTCCTGACAGCCCTGACTCCTACTGGCAGCAGCCCATCCAGCAAAGTCCAGCCATGGTGCATCCTCTGCCAGCCAGTCCCGAGCCAGACGCTGCAGGCGGCAACGTGGCAGGAGAAGAGCCAGGTCATTGGAGGCCATGGAAACCTGCGGGCCACAGAAAACAAAAGGAAATCAACCAACATGGCAGCAATCCACTCTCACACTGAAAATCTGCACCTGGTTCTTACCCGCCACCACTCCACACCAACATTGTCACCTACACCTCCTCACTGTCACACACGCTACACCCCACAACACGCTGGATCCAACGCCCCCCACTCTGACCCCTCAGCCTGCTCCTCACCTTACGTCTGGCTGCAGCGGCTGCAGAGTGAGGAATAAACCTATTTCTGCTTTTTACTTTCGGGGCAAGGTAAACAGCAGGTTATACATTGACATTAGACAGGGGTCAAAGTTCTGAGGTGGCTGACGTATGGGGGACTCAATGCTGATAAGCAGGGAAGAAGAACCGAGGCTCCTTCCAGTATAGATCATGCACCGTCATGGCCTGACTGTGTAACGTGTTAGCGCAATCAGTTTCTGGGAGATATGCTATATTTTCTGGAAAAATTTCAAGGGTGCCAACACCTTCGGCCATGACTGTATGTGGCAATCCTCTACTGGGATCGCATCTTCTGGGTATGATGGTCAACACTCCAGCATGGCGGGTTAGGGTCAGAGTGGACAGCAGCCGGCTTTATTCTCCTGATAAAAAGCAACTCCATACATTATAGAGCAAAAAAAAAACCCCGACCATCCCAGAACAACCAGGCCCGACTACTGATGTGGTGAAGATCACTGATGCTTAGCATTGGAAATGGAGCTTTGGGCGGGATCAATGAAAGTGACCATCAGAAAGAGATACATGGGATCACTGAGGGGGAGATGTGGATGGGATCGATGAAAGCGAGCTGCAGGAATCACTGATGAGGAGCTGCGGAGGGGACTGAAGATAGAGAGAATCAGTAATAGGGATGCACGGGATCGATGAAAGGGAGCTGCAGGAATCACTGATGAGGAGCTGCGGAGGGGACTGAAGATTGAGAGAATCAGTAAGAGAGATGTACGGGATTGATGAAAGGGAGCTGCAGGAATCACTGATGAGGAGCTGCGGAGGGGACTGAAGATAGAGAGAATCAGTAAGAGAGATGCACGGGATCGATGAAGGCGAGCTGCAGGAACCACTGAGGAGTAGCTGTGGAGGAGATCGATGAAACTGAGCATCAGAAAGGGAGCTGCAGGAATTACTGATGGGGAGCGGAGGGGATTGATAAAAGCAAGCCTCAGAAAGCTGCAGGGATCACTGAGGCGGAGCTGTGCGGGGGATTGATGAAAGTGAGCATCAGGAAGACAGATGCGGGGATCACTTAAGGGGAGCTACAGATGGGATCAATGAAAGTGAGCATCAGAAAGGGAGCTGCAGGAATCACTGATGGGGAGCTGTGGAGGGGATTGATAAAAGCAAGCCTCAAGAAAGCTGCAGGGATCACTGAGGGGGAGCTGTGCGGGGGATTGATGAAAGTGAGCATCAGGAAGAGAAATGCGGGGATCACTGAGGAGTAGCTGTGGAGGAGATCGATGAAAGTGAGCATCAGAAAGAGAGCTGCAGGAATTACTGATGGGGAGCGGAGGGGATTGATAAAAGCAAGCCTCAGAAAGCTGCAGGGATCACTGAGGGGGAGCTGTGCGGGGGATTGAGGAAAGTGAGCATCAGGAAGAGAGCTGCGGGATAACTGAGGAGCTGCGGAGGGGATTGATTGATGAAAGTGAGCATGAGAAAGAGCTGCAGGGATCATTGAGGGGGAGCTGTGTTCCTTTAAACAGGCATATAATAACACAGACTAGGCGTGGAAGTAGGAAACCTATATTTTTGGGATCTACATCATGAAAGCTATCTGTTGTGAGCTCATTTTCGGGTTTGCCTCTGGCTTCTGGTGAGGGTTATGGAGCTGGCTGTGCTGACAGAGGAGTAGTGAGTTCTCTATCTGGACTCCCTCTGTTGGTGAAGGGAGATAATGAAGCTGATCTAAATGGCAGAGACCGGCCACCTGAGGAAGAGGACTGCGATTGGACATCAGGAGTTTCTGATTGGATTTAAGGCAGCCGACTCCCTAGTTTCTTGCTGGTGAATTCTCCTGACTGTGACTTCTGGTTTCCAGTTTGGTTCCTGCCTTCCTAAAGCTAAGTTTTCTCTGCTATTGTTCATATGAGTTTTTGTCTGGTTTACTTAGTTTTGGTGTTCAGCCAGCCCTGGCTGGGACTGGGCTGAATCCCCATTTTGTCTCTGATCAGTTGATCTCTTTTGCTCTGTCTTCAGAATATACCTGAGTGCTGATATAGTGATTTGAAGTCTAGCAACTTCAGGGCCTTTTTCTATCAGACGTGTTGGACATTCTTTTTGCAGGGTTTTTTGCGTGATTGCAGACACACAGCTTTTCTTTCCTGTCCTTTCTAGTTAGTGAGGGCCCCATCATTTGCTCAGCCTATCTTTCTACCTGTGTCTGTGTTTTCATCTTGTTTCACCGACAATACATGTTGGGGGCTGTCTATTGCTTTGGGGTCTGCTCTGGGGCAGTTTAGATTTTCCTTTTCTTTAGGCTTATTTAGTTCTCCGGCCGTGTCGAGGCGTCTAGGACCACCGTAGGCACGCTCCACGGCTACTGCTAGTTGTTGTGGATAGGATCAGGGGTCTGCAATCCGCTAGTTACCAACCTCTCCGGTTTTCTGGGCTTAGCTTGCTTTTTGTTTTTTCCTCCTCGGTGACTCATTCATAACAGCTATCCACATTGGCGTTTTCCGGCTTATGAGCTCATCAGGAACTGAGAAAAGGGTTCCTGCCTTACCCTATCCGGCAGATAGTTCTCGCTTGGTATCAATAGAAAGCTCATTTCATAATAAGAAAAATGATAGTCCTGTCCACACCCTATGAGCCTCGCAGTCAGAGTTATGATTCTGCACTCCATAGCTCAGCCCACCCTGTGAGGTCACCCAGGGGAAGACCCATAGTATTGGGCAAAAGGTATAAAGCTCAGAGGCCCATACAAATGTTCACTTGCCTGGGGTACAAGCTAGGAGACAGCTGTGCCAATGAACCATTTTCTCTTGGGGAAGGCTCCCCTCTCCCACATGGCGTGCCATTGACTGAGATATGCAAGTTCTTTCTTTTATTCCATGTTATTATGTAATTGCCTGTATATATTGTAATTGTCTCGTTTGTAACATCTTTTTATATTTTTGTAAACACTGCCTATCTTTTCTGGAGTAAAACTATAAAAATGTACTTCATTCATTTTCCTTGCTCTAAACGTATTGCCTCGTCCTCTGGGCTAAATTCACGTTACTGTTGGGTTGGCTCCTGACTCGATATTAATTTTAATATCAGAACTAGGAGCTGGTGGCAGCAAAGCGTGTACTGGGGTATTTGGGGAGACCCTGGCAGGGACGGAATGGAGGTTTTACATGTGTATTTCCTGCCTGAGACTGGGGATATACATAACGCCCTCCCTGCAGAGTGCCGATAGCCAGAACACAGCAAGGCAGCCTTTCTGGCGACTACTTATCCTAGGTGTAGTTCCCCGACTGACCTGGGGGTACGGGGGGAGCCAGAGAGCTGCAAGTTCCAACCAGGAACTGAAGGTGGGATCGTGAAATATGATCCCTGACAGTGAGCATCAGAAAGAGAGCTGCAGAAATCACTGAGGGGAGCAGCAGAGGGGATCTATGGGGATCATTGAGGGGGGAAGCACTGGAAAGTGACATGCAGGAACTACTAAGAGCATTGAAAGTAAGCTGCGGTGATCATTGCGGGGGACCTTCAGGGATCATTGAGGGGGAACATATGGGACCACTGAGGGGGAGCACCAGAAAGTGAGCTGTGGGGATCATGTAGGGGGAGCCTTGGGGATTATTGAGGGGGAGCACCAGAAAGTGAGCTGTGGGGATCATGTAGGGGGGAGCATTTGGGATCACTGAGGGGGAGCACCAGAAAGTGAGCTGTGGGGATCATGTAGGGGGAGCATTTGGGATCACTAAGGGGGGAGCACCAGAAAGTGAGCTGTGGGGATCATGTAGGGGGAGCATTTGGGATCACTGAGGGGGAGCACGGGTAAGCGAACCTTTGTAATTACTAAGGGGGAGCACGCGAAATGTGAGAGCATTGGGAAGTAACTGTGGGGATCACTGAGGGGGAGCAACAAAATTGGAGTTGCGGGGATCAATGATTCAATGATGCAGAGCATTGGAGATGTGGGAGTTGATTAACAGGGTGCATATAAGAACAGTTTGTCTTTAGCAAGGATTTATGGAAGACCTCTGGAATCTGAGAGGAAGAGGGAAGTTTTCGTTAGAAGGCTACCGGATTAACAACCTACGATACTGTATCTCACAAGGACCAATGAATCTGTGTCCTAGCTTAGCAGAGGGGACTTCTACCAATATTAAGACACCTTGTCCCCAAAGCAAAGTTTGGGCCCAGGAGGTCTCTCTATGCTGCGCCCTGTGCAGGTTTTCTTGGATTTCAGACCAGACAAGCTCCAGCTTTTTTCGTGATTTCCCAGCCTCTAGGGTAGCAAGTTCATAGGCCAAAATTCGGTCCACTACTAACCAAATACCACATCCCTTGTGAGGGTGGAAGGTCAGTAATGATGGAGACATCTGGAGGAGTCTGGCAGGACAGGCTGGGACACACATTTCTCCATGAACCATAAATTCAATACAGTCTGAACCTACAGAGCTGGCCACCAGAAACAACTGGTCACTACTTACAGACAGGTGGGGAATTCAGGGAGTCTAAGGTCAAAAGCCAGGCGGCTAGGTCATAAACAGAGGGGCGAGGCAAAAGGTCAAAGTACGGGGTCAGAATTCTGTTAGGATCTGAGGTTGTGGGGTGTGATAATCACCTAGGCAGGTTAACTATGCAACTAATGTTTATTCCTTACATCCATGGTTTTACAACAAATCCAGGTAGATGGCCAAATTACAATGTCCACAGGATCCCCGAGGGCCGATAGTGAGTATCTCATGGTGCAGGGGCAGTGAGACTGTCTCCCAACTTTTGGTTGGCCCACAGATTTCGAATCTCCAGCCGGTATAGTCTGTAGTCACAGTCCAGGCTCCGTTAGCAGGTAACACAACCAACGTCCACGTATCCAGCAGCAACAGTCCTTAAGAAAGTTCATGAAATCCAGATGACAGATCCCTTAACAGAAGCATGTGTGTCCAGCCCAGCCGGAAACCGATCTCCACACTCCATAGGCCATTCATCCATGGCTCCAGGACCTCCTCCGAGATCCTCTCCCTCTGACGTAACCCTCTCAGACTCCCTGACTAAACATGTGGCTTCTCCCTCTCCCTTAAACATTTTCTTTTAGCTCAAAAAATGAAGAATATTCCAGAAGCCCAGGGACACCACCTGTGGTGACAGTCTTCAGGAGAGAAGAGCTACACTGAAGCTCATCGCAGAAGACGAGGATTTCTTGACCGAGCAGAAGAATCTCTTCAGAACGTTCCAAGAGAAGAACGTCTCAGTGTTCTGGCAGAAGAGAATGAGAGTAGAGAACTAAGAACACCCCAGTAAGAAATCAGAAGCCTTCTGATGGGAGAAAAAGAAGAAAAGAAGAGTGGTGGACATGGGGGGTTCCCTACTGAGAGGAACAGAGGCCGCCATCTGCCGACGAGACATTACTTCATGAGGAGTGTGCCGTCTTCCAGGTGCCCATTTACAAACAATAGAGGGCACCACTGCACAGGATCACCTGTTACATGCTAAAGAACCATAGAACTGAATAAAGAGAAAGAGGCATGTAAATATCAGGGAGCACCGAGAAACAATATCAAATAATCCTTTATTATAACACCAGAACACACTATGAAAACATTAAAAACAATTAAAACTGCAAAAATGCAATCATGATCGTACCATAACCCATAAGGGTTAAGCCCCTGAGAAAACCCCACATGAAAGGTCCTCTGTACAAATAAGCAACAACAAAGTTAAAGTGGTACACAATATTCCACCATGTAGATGCACTTTAAATGCATAGCCAACTCACATAAGCCCAAAACTGCAGAGACTGTATGAGAAATGCAGCAGGTACTACTCTGCTCCTTGGAGGAGAAATCACCCCAAAACGAGGGCGAGCAGAGCGCCACGTACAACCTGAGCCACAGAGGCAAGTGCCTGCATAGATGAGAGGCCGAGGACACTCATGCAGTGGGAGTTGAAAGGCATGAGGAGAAGACAGGGGCACAGAGAAGTAAAACTGGCTTCATCAGGAGCAGTAAGCAAAGTGTGAGCGGGTGGGGTATAGATACCTTATTCAAATTGCGGCAGACGGGGAGCAGCTGGGAGCCATCAGCGTGTATGGAAGCAGATACTATGACCAGCATACGCCAATACCGGAAGTAGGAAGCATAGGTCTACACAATCGCAGAGAGACAAGGTGAAGTACTGGGAGCGGTGTACCAAGATGGCTGCAAAATGACATACTGCGCATGCGCCGGTCAGCGCGCGCTTAACAAAGCAGCAATGTGTAATGTAATGTGCTGGGAGCGGTGTACCAAGATGGCTGCAAAATGACATACTACGCATGCACCGGTCAGCGCGCGCTTAACAAAGCAGCAATGTGTAATGTAATGTGCAGGGAGCGGTGTACCAAGATGGCTGCAAAATGACATACTGCGCATGCGCCGGTCAGCACGCGCTTGACAAAGCAGCAATGTGTTTGAAGACTTCCATTGAAGAAGAACTCACCACTTCTCGTGGCAGCTTGTTCCACTCATTGATCACTGTAACTGTCAAAAAGTTTTTTCTAATATCTAATCTGTGTCTCCTCCCATTCAGTTTCATCCCATTGCTTCTCGTCTTTCCTTGTGCAAATGAGAATAAAGTTGATCCTTCTACAATGTGACAGCCCTTTAGATATTTGTAGACAGCTATTAAGTCTCCTCTCAGTCTTCTCTTTTGCAAACTAAACATTCCCAAATCCTGCAACCTTTCCTCATAAGACAGGGTTTGCAGACCGGTCACCATTCTGGTCGCTCTTTTCTGAACTTGCTCCAGTTTGTTGATGTCTTTTTTAAAATGTGGTGCCCAAAACTGGACACAATATTCCAGATGAGGTCTGACCAAAGAGGAGTAGAGGGAAATAATTACTTCACGTGATCTAGACTGTATGCTTCTGTTAATACATCCTAGAATTGCATTTGCCTTTTTTGCTGCTGCATCACACTGTTGACTCATATTCAGTCTGTGATCTATTAGTATACCCAAGTCTTTTTCACATGTGCTGTTGCTTAGCCCTATTCCTCCCATTCTGTATATGCTTTTTTCATTTTTATTGCCCAGATGTAGTACTTTGCATTTTTCCCTGTTATAAACCATTCTGTTAGTTGCTGCCCACTGCTCCAGTTTATTTATATCTTTTTGAATCCTCTCTCTCTCTTCTCTAGTATTAGCTATCCCTCCTAGCTTTGCATCATCAGCAAATTTAATCAGTTTACCCTCAATTCCTTCATCTAAATCATTGATAAAGATGTTGAACAATACAGGGCCCAGGACAGAGCCCTGTGGTACCCCACTTCAGACATTCTTCCAACTGGATGTGCAGCCATTTACGACCACTCTTTGGGTCCGATCACTAAGCCAGTTATGAATCCACCTAACAGTTGCCTTGTCCATTCCATACTTAGTCATTTTTTCAATAAGGATTGTATGAGAGACTTTGTCAAATGCTTTGCTGAAGTCAAGATATACTATATCTACAGCATTTCCTTGATCCACCCAATCAGTGATTCCATCATAGAAAGAAATTAAGTTAGTCTGACATGACTTATTAGTTACAACCCATGCCGACTCTGTTTAATCATTTCATTCTTATCCAGGTACTGACATACATGTCGTTTAATAATTTGTTCAAAGATCTTTCCTGGTATAGAAGTCAGACTCACCGGCCTATAGTTGCCTGGGTCCACCTTCTTCCCCTTTTTGAAGATAGGAACAACATTTGCTCTTCTCCAGTCTTCTGGGACTTCTCCTGTTCTCCAAGAATTTTCAAAGATTATGGAGAGGGGTTCAAAAATTTCTTCTGCTATCTCCTTCAGTACTCTGGGGTGTAATTCATCTGGACCTGGAGACTTGAATTCATTTAGGTTAGCTAAGTGTTTCTTCACTATCTTTCTGTTAATAGATATCCTGGATTCTTCTATTCCCTTAATAGGACAGTGAAGAACAGTTGATGTTACATTTCCTTTCTGAGAGAAAACAGATGCAAAATAGGAATTTAAAAGTTCGGCCTTCTCAACATCCTGTGATGGTGTGATATGTTATGTGGATGTCATTTTTTGTATATTCCTATTTTTAACAATTCCAGTTATTTTCATAGTGATTTTCTTATTACATTGTAAGTCTACAGCCTCACTGTATCTGTCTCTTGATGACCCCCTGTAGTGCATTAATCCCTAAGGCCTTTTGTTCTCCTCTGGGAGGCAACTTGTTGGACTACCCCTGGACAAGGAAGGGGGTGGGGGGAAGAACGGCAGCTGGACAGGTCAGTTCCAGTATAGACATGATGGTGAAAAGGCTGCATTTCAGAGAGAAGGATTCATTTTTATCCTCTGAATGCTAGAGTTGTGGAATCTCGTTTCCCTGGACATTTTATCCTGATACTGGACTGCATTCTTATTCTGGACTATCTTATCCTTTGTGTGGTGGACTGAATATGGACCTTTTCGTATTTTTGCCTGAATAAAGGTCTTGGAATTGGTCACTCTTCGCTTGCTCTGTTGATTGTGTGATACCAGAGAAGGACCCCGTGACAATCCTGTCTTACCATTTCATCATTTTCATCCTGTAAAAATCCTATAGCATCTTTGACTTTTCTTTTACTTTTGACATATCCCCAAAATCCTTTATTATTGCTTTTGACATCTCTTGCAAGCCTCAATTCATTTTCAGCTTTATATAATCTGATTTGTGCCCTGCAGGTTCTGCAGACAGCGTTATATTATTCTTTAGATATGCCTCCCTCTTTCCATTTTATAAACATTTTTTTCTTCCTTTTTAGCATGTGCTTAAGTTCTGTGTTCATCCATCCTGGCTTCCTTAAATGCTTCCTATTCTTCCCTCTTTTCGGAATTGTTAACAATTGTGCTTTGAGAATTTCATTTTTCAAGATTTCCCATCCTTCCTGGACATTTTTGTCTTTAAGGATATCCAGCCATTGGATCCCTCCAATTCTCTTTCTGAATCCCTTAAAATCTGCCTTTCTGAAATCTAACCTTGACGTCTGAATCTTCACAGGTCTTCCTCCTCTAGTCATCCAAAATTCTAAAATAGCATGGTCGCTACCTCCTAGGGTCCCAGCCACTTTTACCTCCTCAACCATTTCCTCCCTGTTTATAAGGATTAGATCCAAGGTAGCAGTTCCCCTTGTTTTCTCCCCTACCATTTGGAAGATAAAGTCGTCAGCAAGAGAGGATAAGAATTTCCTTGACCTGTTAGTTTTGCCTGAGAGAGATTCCCAACAAATGTCTGGATAGTTGAAATCTCCCATGACCACTATCATATTTTTTGGAGAACTTGGCCATTTGATGCATAAAGAGTTCATCCATATCTTCAGCTTGCACAGGCGGCCTGTAGTAAATGCCTACAATGGTGTCCTTTCCATTGTTCTGTCCTTGTATTCTTACCCAAACAGTTTCCACAGAACTCCCAGTCTCTGAAGCTTGGATCTCTGTGCAGATATACGCGTTTCTAACATACAATGCGACACCTCCTCCTCGTTTATCAAGTCTGCTTCTTGCAAATAAGTTGTATCCTTCTAGTCTTGTATTCCAATCATGTGTATTGTCCCACTAAGTTTCAGTGATTCCAATGACTTCATATTTCTTTTCCTGCATTAGTAGTTCCAGTTCTCCTTGTTTGTTGCCCATGTTTTGTGCATTAGTATAGAAACATTTTAGTTTGTGATTGGTTTCTCTTTCTCCAATATTTTTATTAATTAGATTCTTTTGTCTTTGTTCTTCCTTTCCACTTCTAATAGCAGAGTTCTCAATAGCATTTGTCAGGTGTATGGCTTTTTCTGGTCTTTTGCTTCCCTTCCCATGTTGTTCTAGTTTAAAGCTCTCCTTACAAGTGTAGCAAGACGACTTCCAAATACATGCTTTCCAGTCTTCGTAAGGTGCACCCCATCTCTAGCAAGTAGTCCATCGTATATGTAGTTCACTCCGTGATCCAGAAATCCAAATCGTTGCTGACGGCACCATCGACGTAGCCAGTTGTTCACCTGCAGAATCTTATTCCACCTCCTTGTTCCATGGCCATCCACTGGGAGGATGGAAGAGAAGACCACCTGCGCTCCCAGTTCTTTCACTTTCTTGCCTAAGTCTTCAAAGTCTCTGCAGATGGTTTCCAGGTTGTTTCTTGCGGTGTCATTTGTCCCCACATGTAGTAGCAGGAATGGGTAGTCATCTGTAGGTCTGAAGAGTCCTGATATCCTGTCAGACACATCTTTAATTTTTGCACCTGGAAGACAGCACATTTCTCTTGAGGTTATATCCGGTCTGCAGATAGCGGCGTCTGTTCCTCTCAACAGGGAATCCCCCATGACCACCACTCTCCGTTTCTTCTTCACAACATTTTTCTTTCTCCATCCAGGAGGACTCGGAAGGCGTACAGGGTTGCTGTTTGTGGGCAAAGTCTTATCCTGATGTATTTCTTCATCGTTTTCCTGCGTGAGAGCCTGGTACTGGTTCCTGAGCAGTATGGGTGCTGACTGCCTCCTGATCCTCCTGCTTCTCTGGGTCACATGTCTCCATTCCTCTGTTTCTTCAGGTGCACTTCAAATTTCTTCTCTTTCTGTAACATGTAATGTAATGTGCTGGGAGCGGTGTACCAAGATGGCTGCAAAATGACATACTGCGCATGCGCCGGTCAGCGTCAGCGCACGCTTAACAAAGCAGCGATGTGTAATGTAATGTGCTGGGAGCGGTGTACCAAGATGGCTGCAAAATGACATACTGCGCATGCGCCGGTCAGCGTCAGCGCACGCTTAACAAAGCAGCGATGTCTAATGTAATGTGCTGGGAGCGGTGTACCAAGATGGCTGCAAAATGACATACTGCACATGCGCCGGTCAGCACGCGCTTGATAAAGCAGCAATGTGTATAGAAAGTAAGCAACCATTTTTTAGGGATACAGGGACCAATCTAGATAGAACAAAATATATTTTTTGTGTAAATAAAAACCATGTTTTTGATAAACAGATAGAACCAAGTTCATCTGCATGTTATGAGGAATAAGTCTTTTTGAAAAAATTATTTTATTTTACCCAGTCCTAATATTTACAATGGAGGTAACCTAAAGCGGATAATAACGCCACTAACATGGCCAACTGGCTAAAGAGGAAGGAGGTTCGGAAAGGAGAAGGAATGTGACAAAATATAAGGAAGGCTAGGAGAGTGCGATAACTGAGGAAAATGTGTGGGAACAAAAAAGAAAGTATATGGATATACATATAAATGTATGAAAGTATACAAATATTTAATACAAAAAAGGGGGGGGAGGAAGAGGCGAGAGGACCGTAGGTCGAGTCAAAGATTCTGGATACCTGTGAAGGATGAATGGTCAATTTAATAACACAAAAAATCCGATCTACAATAAAGTAGGGATAGATGGTCCCAATAGAAGAAACAACTACAGGGTTTCCAGCCATGGTAGGAGTCCCTGTGGTCCGAGCAGCCCGGTGGATACTTTCGATGGAGTCTTGGAGGCCTAAGGCCTCTTTCACACATCAGTTTTTTGCCATCAGTCACAAGCCATTGTTTTGTGAAAAAAAATGGTTCCAGCAAATGATGATGCCGCTGGATCCGTTTTTTTCTCATAGACTTGTATTAGTGACAGATTGTGACAGATGGCCGCAAGTTTCATCCGATGGATCCGTCGGAAAATCTTTGTCCGTCGGCCGGAGACAATGGACAAAGTAACGTTTTTTGTATACATTGAAAAGTCGGACAGCGACGGATCCAGCGCCATCTGTCGCTGGCTGTAATGGAAGCCTATGGGCGCATCTCTCTCTCTTTCTCCAGAATTCTATTCCTTTAAAATTCCTATTGCGGCTTCTAGCGCTGACATCACCGAGTCTGTGCTCCCTCGCCACCTGACCCACGCTGAACTCTGGAGCGTGGGAAAATGCCAGTACATTTTCCTACGCTCCAGACTTCATCGCAGGTCAGGCTGTGAGGGAGCGCAGCATCCGTTAAATCACCGCTATTCACTGAAGCTGTTCTCGCAGTCGGGCTGAACGGCTGTGAACGCAGGACTGTGGGAAAATGCCAGTCAAGAGGTCGCCGCAGTTCAAGCTCAGTGCCTTCATAGCAGATCACCGTGAGAATTTCTCACAGCTGTGAGTCACTGAGGCATTCACCAGTGGTTTTCAGCCGGGGCAGTCGCATCTTAGCACCGTCCTGGTTGAAAATTGTATATCCCCCAGATATGGATTACGGCGTGGGACACAACGATGGACAGGTTTGGTATATTGTTGCTGTCACGGGGTCCTTCTCCAATACCACACAATCAACAGAGCAAGGGAAGGGTGAACAATCCCAAGACCTTTATTACAGGCAAAATTAGAAGGTCCATAAACAATCCACCACACTGAGGATACAATAGTCCAGAACAAGAATGTAGTCCAGTAACAGGATAAAATGTCCAGGGAGACGAGATTCCAAAACTCTAGCACCAGAGGATAAAATGGGTCCTTCTCTCTGAAGTACAGTCTTTACACGATCCTCCCCACACAGGAACTGCCTTGACCAGCTCCTGTTCTCCCCACCTCCTTCCTTGTGTCCAGGGGTAGTCAAACAGGTTGGGGTGGTTTCCAGGCCTCCCAGAGGAGAACAAAGGAGCCTTGGGGATTAATGCACTACAGGGGGTCATCAAGAGACAGATACAATCAGGCTGCAGACTTACAAGGCATCAAGAAAAACACTATGAAAATAAGTGAAATAGAAATATACACAAAATGATATCCACATAGCCTATCATACCATCACAACCTCCCCCCATAATAAGTGAGCACGCTATGAGGTCTACACAGACCTCTGGCCTGCTCACTTTAGTCCACATTGCTCAACCATTTATAGTTCCTTGTACAGTGGCAGGGGTAGGTCAGCCTGGGGAGCCTATGGTTCTTCTTGTCGAGACAGACCATCGGCGTTCTGGTGTTGGCTTCCCCGCTTGTATTGGATGGAGAAGCTGTAGGGTTGTAAGGACAAGCTCCACCGCAGCAATCTTCCATTGTCCCCTGATACGCGGTTCAGCCATGTGAGGGGGTTGTGGTCTGTAACAACTGTAAAGTCTCTGCCATACAAGTATGGCTGCAATTTTTTTAGCGCCCATACGATGGCAAGGCACTCTGTTATGAATGGGAAACCGAGGAGGAAAAACAAGACAACAAGCTAAGTCTCAGAAAACCAGAGAAGTTGGAAACTATGCAGATTGCAGATGCCTGATCTTATCCGCACAACTAGCAGCAGTCGTGGAGCGTTCCTACGTTGGTCCTAGACGCCTCGTCACAACCGGAGAACTACACAAGCCTAAAACAAAGGCAGGAAAATAGGCTGAGCAAACGATGGGGCCCGACTAACTAAAAAGGACAGAAAAGGAAAGACACTGTCTGCAATCTGCCAAAAACAACCTACAAAAATATTGTCCAACACATCTCATAGCAAAATTAACCCTGAAGTCACTAGACTTCTAAACCTATATCAGCACTCTGAAATATTCTGAGACAGATCAAAAACGAGGCCAATCTAATAAGGGACGAAAAGCAGATTGGCAAATACTGATACATAGGAGTGGAATTTCAGCATAGCCCCAGTAGGGGCAGGCTGATTACACAACAAACTGAATTGACCAACAAGCGCAAGTGTGAACATTAGCAAAAAAACAAACTTAACTTGAGAAGACTGGAAGTGAGCTGAAGTCCAGGAGTTGAGAAGCAGACTGAATCACCAGCACCCGGAGAGGGCGTCGGCTGTCTTATATCCAGTCTGATACTCCAGAGATCCAATCTTTATCTTCCTCATCAGGTGGCAGATCATTACCACTTAAACCAACCGCACTACCTCCTGTCACCACCAGAGGGAGAACGGAAGGGGAACTCTCAACTGGTGGAGCAGAAAATGAGTTCATGACAGTACCCCCCCCTTTGAGGAGGGGTCACCGAACCCTCATCCATGCCACCAGGCCGATCAGGATGGGCCCGGTGAAAAGCACGAACCAATTTATTGGCATGAATATCAGAGGCAGAGACCCAAGAATTATCCTCCTGGCCATAACCCTTCCATTTGACCAAATACTGGAGTCTCCGTCTAACCAAACGAGAATCCAATATTTTGTCTACCTCATATTCCACATTGCCTTTAACCAATACAGGATCAGGAGGTGCCGCCACAGGAACTACTGGCTCAACAAACCTCTTCAACAGTGACTTGTGAAATACGTTATGGATTTTGAACGTAACTGGAAGAGCCAATCGAAAAGAAACAGGATTAAGAATCTCCAAAATCTTATAAGGTCCAATAAATCTTGGCTTAAATTTTGGAGATGCAACCTTCATAGGAATATTCTTAGATGACAGCCAAACCATATCACCCACTTTAAACCGGGGACCAATGGTCCTACGCCGGTTGGAAAAATGCTGGGCCTTTTCCTGAGAGAGTGACAACTTATCCACCACTTGGTCCCATATCTGCTGCATTCTCACAACCACAGTGTCCACACCTAGGCAGGACGAAGATTCCACTTGCCCTGAAGAGAATCGAGGATGAAACCTAAAATTACAGAAAAAGGGTGAAATCAGAGTGGCAGAACTAGCTCTATTGTTCAGAGCAAATTCGGCCAAGGGCAAAAATGAGACCCAATCATCTTGATCAGCATATATAAAACATCTTAAATAAAACTCCAGGGTCTGGTTTGTTCTCTCAGTCTGTCCATTGGTCTGGGGATGAAACGCGGAGGAGAAGGATAACTGAATTCCCAGATTGGAACAAAAGGCTTTCCAGAATCTGGAAACAAACTGGACCCCTCTATCGGACACAATGTTGTCAGGAATCCCGTGTAACCGAACCACCTGTTGTAAAAACAAGGGCACCAACTCAGCGGACGATGGCAACTTTGGGAGTGGTACAAGATGGACCATCTTCGAAAATCTATCACAAATCACCCAGATAACAGTCATTCTCTGACAGACAGGAAGATCAGAAATAAAATCCATTGAGATATGGGTCCATGGCCTCTTAGGCACCGTCAGGGGCATCAGCAACCCACTAGAACGAGAACAGGGTTTAGACCGAGAACAAGTCCCACAGGACTGTACAAAATTCCTGACATCACGAGATAAGGCAGGCCACCAAAACGAACGACTCACCAAATCTCTGGTACCAAAAATACCCGGATGACCAGCCAATGCGGAGCAATGGACTTCAGACATCACCCTCTTTCTCCACTGGTCAGGAACATACAATCTTCCCATAGGGCAACGCTCAGGTTTATCCTCCTGAAATTCCTCCAGGGCGCGTCTCAAATCGGGCGAAATGGCAGAAAGAACTACCCCCTCACCTAGGATAGCAGTAGGCTCGGTCACATTAAGAGAATCAGCAAAGAAACTCCTAGAAAGGGCGTCTGCCTTAACATTCTTAGTGCCCGGAAGAAAAGAGACCACAAAATTAAAATGCGTGAAAAACAACGCCCACCTAGCTTGTCTAGGATTCAAGCGTTTGGCCGACTCCAGATAAATCAGATTCTTGTGATCGGTGAGGACCACAAATTGATGTCTAGCTCCTTCCAACCAATGTCTCCACTCCTCAAATGCCCATTTCATGGCCAACAATTCCCGATTCCCCACGTCATAGTTGCGTTCAGATGGGGAAAACGTTCGAGAAAAGAAGGCACAGGGATTCATCTTAGAAGTCACAGGGTCTTTTTGGGACAACAGAGCTCCTGCACCAATCTCAGAAGCGTCAATCTCCACTTGAAATGGAAGTGAGACATCAGGTTGCCGTAAAACTGGAGCTGAAGTAAATCTCCGCTTAAGCTCCTGAAATGCTGAGACAGCCTCAGGAGACCAATTCAGCACATCAGCTCCCTTCTTGGTCAGATCAGTCAGTGGTTTGACAATACTAGAAAAATTACCTATAAATTTATGATAGAAATTAGAAAAACCCAAAGACTTCTGGAGAGCCTTCAAAGAAGTAGGCTGAACCCAATCATAAATGGCCTGTACCTTGGCCGGGTCCATTTCAATAGTCGATGGAGACAAGATAAATCCCAAAAATGAAATGCTCTGTACACCAAAGAGGCATTTCGATCCCTTAACAAACAGGGAATTCTCCCTCAAAATCTGGAACAAAGTCCGGACATGTTCCACATGAGAATCCCAATCACTAGAAAAGATCAAAATATCATCCAGATAGATGATCAAAAACTTATCCACAAAGTCATGGAAAATATTGTTCATAAAGGACTGGAAGACAGAAGGGGCATTAGTGAGCCCAAAAGGCATCACCAGGTACTCAAAATGTCCCTCCGGAGTATTAAACGCCGTCTTCCATTCATCCCCGTGCTTGATGCGAATAAGATTATACGCCCCCGAGGTCAAGCTTAGTAAACCAGCAGGCACTCTTAACTCTGGAGAATAAATCAGACATCAGAGGTAACGGATACTGATATTTAACCGTCATCTTGTTAAGGGAACGATAATCAATACACGGTCTTAATGAACCATCTTTCTTGGCCACAAAAAAAAAACCAGCGCCTAACGTTGACGAGTATGGTCTAATATGACCCTTCTCCAACGACTCCTTAATATAGGATCGCATAGCCTCGTGCTCGGGTACAGTTAAGTTGAAAAGCCGACCCTTGGGAAATTTACACCCAGGCATCAACTCAATAGCACAGTCATAACTCCTATGAGGAGGCAAAGACACAGACTTACTCTCACTAAATACATCAGAGAAATCAGCCAGATAATCAGGAACATCATGAGACTGAGGAGAGGTGGAGAAAACAGGAGCGTCCCCAAGAACACACTGACAACCCCAACTCACCACAGACCCAGATTTCTAATCCAAAACTGGATTATGAGTTTGCAACCAAGGAAAACCCAGATCAATAGTATCATGCAAATTATGCAGCACCAAAAACTTACAATTTTCTTGGTGGTCTGGGGCAACTCGCATTATCACCTGGGTCCAAAACTGAGGTTTATTCTCCGCCAAAGGAGTAGCATCAATACCCCTCAAAGGAATGGGAGTCTGCAGAGGCATCATGGACAAACCAGAACGTTTAGCAAAGTCCAAGTCCATCAGATTCAGAGCTGCTCCTGAATCCACAAAAGCCTTAGTGGAAAATGTGGACAAGGAGCAGATCAGAGTAATTGCCAAAAGGAACTTAGGTTGTATACTGCCCACAGCAAATGTGTGTGCAAAACATTTCTCTCGTTTAGGGCAGACAGAAATAGTATGAGAGGCGTCTCCACAGAAAAAACTCAGCTTATTACGCCTTCTAAGCTCCTGACGTTGCGCCCTAAACAAAACCCCATCACATTGCATAGGTTCAGACATTTGTCCCAAAGGTGACAGCGCCTCCCGTGTAGTTTTACGTTCACGTAAATGCCGATCAACTTGAATGGCTAATGACATAGAGCAATCCAGACCAGAGGGAACAGGAAATCCCACCATAACATCTTTTACGGTCTCTGACAAACCTTTCCGAAAGAGAGCTGCCAATGCACTATCATTCCATGTAGTAAGGACTGCCCACTTTCGGAATTTTTGACAGTGTAACTCTGCAGGATCCTGACCTTGGTTTAATGCCAATAGGGTTCTCTCAGCTTGATCAATAGCATTAGGTTCATCATACAACAACCCCAATGCCTGAAAAAATGCATCTACATTAGTCAGAATAGGATTTTCAGGTGTCAGAGAAAAAGCCCAATCCTGGGGATCACCAAGGAGATGACAATTTTAACCTGCTGCACAGAGCTCCCCGATGAGTTAGGCTTCAAGGCAAGAAATAATTTACAATTATTCTTAAAATTCAGAAATTTAGACCGATCCCCAGAAAACACATAAGGAGTAGGAATCTTGGGTTCAAGCAGCATGTGACTGAATGAGGTAGGTGGAAATTCCTCGCACTTCAGCAGAAAGTTGCTCCACACGATCAGACAGTTGCTTAATCTCCATTAGGAAAAAAAAATCCTCCTACAGCCCCAGAAAAAAGGGGAAAAAATACATTAAAAAAAACAATTCTGACACTTTTTTTTTTTCCTTTCTCCAACAATTCCTTCCTGCTTTTGAGTACCCTAGAATTTGCAGTAGGGCTGATGATTCTGTTATGAATGGGAAACTGAGGAGGAAAAACAAGACAACAAGCTCAGCCCAGAAAACCAGAGAGGTTGGAAACTATGCAGATTGCAGATCCCTGATCTTAACCGCACAACTAGCAGCAGTCGTGGAGCGTTCCTACGTTGGTCCTAGACGCCTCGTCACAACCGGAGAACTACATAAGCCTAAAGCAGGAAAAGAGGAAAACTCACTGCCCCAGAGCAGACCCCAAAGGAAAGACAGCCCCCCACATGTATTGACGGTGAAACAAGATGAAAATACAAACACAGGCAGAAAAATAGGCTGAGCAAACGATGGGGCCCGACTAACTAGAAAGGACAGAAAAGGAAAGACACTGTCTGCAATCTGCCAAAAAAAACCTACAAAAATATTGTCCAACACATCTGATAGCAAAATTAACCCTGAAGTCACTAGACTTCTAAACCTGTATCAGCACTCTGAAATATTCTGAGACAGAGCAAAAAAGAGGCCAATCTAATAAGGGACAAAAAGCAGATTGGCAAATACTGATTAATAGGAGTGGAATTTCAGCATAGCCCCAGCAGGGGCAGGCTGATTACACAACAAACTGAATTGACCAACAAGCGCAAGTGTGAACAATAGCAAAAAACAAACTTAACTTGAGAAGACTGGAAGAGAGCTGAAGTCCAGGACCTAAGAAACAGACTGAATCACCAGCACCCGGATAGGGCGTCGGCTGTCTTATATCCAGTCTGATACTCCAGAGATCCAATCGTTATCTTCCTCATCAGGTGGCAGATCACTACCACTTAAACCAACCGCACTACCTCCTGTCACCACCAGAGGGATAACGGAAGGGGAACTCTCAACTGGTGGAGCAGAAAATGAGTTCATGACAGCACTCCTTTTCAATAGTGGCATAGGCAACTTCCCGATCCACTAGTTTCCGACTGGCAAAAGCAACAGGATGTTCTTCTCTGGCGGCGTTCACTTGGCTAAGTACTGCCCCAATCCCAAAGGTGGATGCATCTGTCTGCACATTACAGGCAAAATTAGAAGGTCCATAAACAATCCACCACACTGAGGATACAATAGTGCACAACAAGAATGTAGTCCAGTAACAGGATAAAATGTCCAGGGAGACGAGATTCCAAAACTCTAGCACCAGAGGATAAAACGGGTCCTTCTCTCTGAAGTGCAGTCTTTACATGATCCTCCCTACACAGGAACTTCCTTGACCAGCTCCTGTTCTCCCCACCCCCTTCCTTGTGTCCCAGAGGAGAACAAAGGAGCCTTGGGGTTTAATGCACTACAGGGGGTCATCAAGAGACAGATACAGTCAGGCTGCAGACTTACAAGGCATCAAGAAAAACACTATGAAAATAAGTGAAATAGAAATATACACAAAATGATATCCACATAGCATATCACACCATCACAGTTGCTTTTTTATTTTATTTTTATTACAGGAGATCGAGGGCTTCGCAGGGATTAGGTGAGGTTGTAAGTATGGTATAATTAAGAATAATAGAGGAGTCTGTGTCTATATTTCAATTAGAGGATTTTTTACTGGGTGTCTGTTTTCTTTACAATGTGACTATGGGGTTAATAATGGCGGTGTCTTATTGACGCCTCTCCATTACTAACCTCAGGGCTTGATGTCGCAAAGGTGACATTAACCCCACGACTATTGCCCCACTTGCTACCGCTACAGGGCAAGTGGGATGAGCAAAGCTAAGAGGCGCCTTTTCTGGGGCAGCTGAGAGCTGATGTTTTTAGCCGGGGAGGGAGGCGGCAGTATCCATGGCCCCTTCCTAGGCTATAAACATCAGCCCCCAGTCGCCGGCTTTCCCTCTTTGCGCGGGAGCCCATGCCATTTTTCCTCCAAAAATTAATGTTTTATTAATTAAATACATGTCCAGTAATCTGCACACACTGGACTGACTGTATATGTCACTGGCAACTGTATATCTGCCTATTCTACGTGTATTTACTGGATGTAATCCATCTCTTCTAGCCTGTCGGCTCCTGCTGTGATTTTACTCCACTGCGGCGGCTGGCGAATTACCGCTTTTCTTCTATGGAATATAAATACATATATATGTGTGTGTGTCACTGACATGTACATATCTATGTGTTCTATGTGTATATAACTATTCTAGCTATTCTTTTCTAAGCTGTCAGGGTGATTTTACTGTAGACTGCACAAGAAGTTCTGTCTTTTCAAAGGACACCGGTGTGTAAAAATCGGACAGCATACGCATTATTTTCTCGCACCCACTGACCTGCATTGGCGAGTCTTGTCTGAGACACGTAGCAATACGCGGAATGCGGAGATTTCTTTCTCAGTCCGATTTCAGCTGAGAAAAAAAAAAAAAAAAAAAAAAAATCGCAGATGAGATGTCACCCATAGAATAAAATTGGTCTGATGGTTTATTGGATCGCACTCATCCGTATTTCTCGCTAATGAGTCCAAAGAGTCAGTGTAACCGGCCGGGGACACGGCCCCCAGAGTCTATACAGAGAGCAGCCGCCAAGGACACAGCAGACAGGAACACCAACCGGTCAGGAATCATCCTGCAATCTTCCGGGCCAAACCACAAGTCACAGGAGAAAAACAGGGCACTGCCACCAAAGAAGGCGACGGCAAAGATGTCACACCAACGGTCAGTACCGGAGTCTCCCGGACACCGCGGTGAAAGGACGGCGCAGCGGACGGGTCACATGACGTCTTACGGTCAGTACCGGAGTCTCCCGGACACCACGGTGTAAGGACGGCACAGCGGACGGGTCACATGACGTCTTACGGTCAGTAACGGAGTCTACCGGACACCGTGGTGTAAGGACGGCGCAGCGGAAGGGTCACATGACGTCTTACCGTCAGAACCGGACTCTCCTGGACACCACATTGTAAGGATGGCACAGCGGATGGGTCATATGACGTCTTACGGTCAGTACCGGAGTCTCCCGGACACCGAGGTGTAAGGACGGCACAACGAACGGGTAACATGACTGTAAAGGGGTCTTCCAAGCTGGGGTACCTCTTTCAGTACCACCCCGTGTTTTCGGAGGTCCGCTCTGCATTGGCTGGAGTCTGAATGAATGACGCTGGCTAGAATTCTTCTGAGTGCATGGGCGCTTATAAAAGATCACTGCTTCTCCATGTATTTCCAGTCTGACAACACTTTACTCACAGGACACAGAATATATCACACAGATACTGAGGGCCGGCCAATAGACAAGCGTCAGGCCAGACAAGCATTACAAAAGCCACAGGTGGCCGGAGCCTGCGGATGTTTATTGTGGGAATTACAAAGGTGGGGGGAGGGCGGACACTGCTGATACATTAGGGACATGCATCTCACATGGAACCTATTATATATACATATAACTGCACAACATATTCTGGGTGCTGAGTGGTTCTGAAACAATGACGCCCTACGGTCAGTACTGGAGTCTCCCGGACACCGCGGTGTAAGGACGGAGCAGCGGACGGGTCACATGACGTCTTACAGTCAGTACCGGAGTCTCCCGGACACCGTGGTGTAAGGACGGAGCAGCGGACGGGTGACATGGCGTCTTACGGTCAGTACCGGAGTCTCCCGGACACCGCGGTGTAAGGACGGAGCAGGGGACGGGTCACATGACGTCTTACGGTCAGTACCGGAGTCTCCCGGACACCGTGGTGTAAGGACGGAGCAGCGGACGGGTGACATGGCGTCTTACGGTCAGTACCGGAGTCTCCCGGACACCGCGGTGTAAGGACGGAGCAGAAGACGGGTCACATGGCGTCTTACGGTCAGTACCGGAGTCTCCCGGACACCACGGTGTAAAGACGGAGCAGAGGACGGGTCACATGACGTCTTACGGTCAGTACCGGAGTCTCCCTGACACCGCGGTGTAAGGACGGAGCAGCGGACGGGTCACATGGCGTCTTAGGGTCAGTACCGGAGTCTCCCGGACATCGCGGTGTAAGGACGGAGCAGCGGACGGGTCACATGACGTCTTACGGTCAGTACCGGAGTGTCCCGGACACCGCTGTGTAAGGACGGAGCAGCGGACGGGTCACATGACGTCTTACGGTCAGTACCGGAGTCTCCCGGACACCGCAGTGTAAGGACGGAGCAGCGGACGGGTCACATGACGTCTTACGGTCAGTACCGGAGTCTTCCGGACACCGCGGTGTAAGGACGGAGCAGAGGACAGGTTACATGGCGTCTTACGGTCAGTACCGGAGTCTCCCGGACACCGCGGTGTAAGGACGGAGCAGAGGACGGGTCACATGACGTCTTACGGTCAGTACCGGAGTCTCCCGGACACCGCGTTGTAAGGACGGAGCAGCGGACGGGTCACATGACGTCTTACGGTCAGTACCGGAGTCTCCCGGACACCGCGGTGTAAGGACGGAGCAGCGGACGGGTCACATGACGTCTTACGGTCAGTACCGGAGTCTCCCGGACACCGCGGTGTAAGGACGGAGCAGCGGACGGGTGACATGGCGTCTTACGGTCAGTACCGGAGTGTCCCGGACACCGCGGTGTAAGGACGGAGCAGCGGACGGGTCACATGACGTTTTACGGTCAGTACCGGAGTATCCCGGACACCGCGGTGTAAGGACGGAGTAGCGGACGGGTCACATGACGTCTTACGGTCGGTACCGGAGTCTCCCGGACACCGCGGTGTAAGGACGGAGCAGCGGACGGGTCACATGACGTCTTACGGTCAGTACCGGAGTCTCCCGGACACCGCGGTGTAAGGAAGGAGCAGAGGACGGGTCACATGATGTCTTACGGTCAGTACCGGAGTCTCCCGGACACCACGGTTTAAGGACGGCGCAGCGGACGGGTCACATGACGTCTTACGGTCAGTACCGGAGTCTCCCGGACACCGCGGTGTAAGGACGGAGCAGCGGACGGGTGACATGGCGTCTTACGGTCAGTACCGGAGTCTCCCGGACACCGCGGTGTAAGGACGGAGCAGCGGACGGGTGACATGGCGTCTTACGGTCAGTACCGGAGTCTCCCGGACACCGCGGTGTAAGGATGGAGCAGCGGACGGGTCACATGACGTCTTACGGTCAGTGCCGGAGTCTTCCGGACACCGCGGTGTAAGGACGGCGCAGCGGACGGGTCACATGGCGTCTTACGGTCAGTACCGGAGTCTCCCGAACACCGCGGTGTAAGGACGGCGCAGCGGACGGGTCACATGGCGTCTTATGGTCAGTACCGGAGTCTCCCGGACACCGCGGTGTAAGGACGGAGCAGCGGACGGGTGACATGACGTCTTACGGTCAGTACTGGAGTCTTCCGGACACCGCGGTGTAAGGACGGCGCAGCGGACGGGTCACATGACGTCTTACGGTCAGTACCGGAGTCTTCCGGACACCGCGGTGTAAGGACGGAGCAGCGGACGGGTCACATGACATCTTACGGTCAGTACCGGAGTCTCCCGGACATCGCGGTGTAAGGACGGAGAAGCGGACGGGTCACATGGCGTCTTACGGTTCCAGCACTAAATCTAGGGGTCCCCTTACCTGTCTCCCGTATACCAGCTCGAACGGGGAGAACCCTGTGGATTCTTGGGGCACCTCCAGATAGGCAAACAGGAGGTGTGGCAAGAATTTCTCCCAGTCCCTGTAGGTCCTGGTAAAGGTCCAATGAGCTGTTTTAATGTCCCGTTAAAGCGCTCACACAACCTATTTGTTTGCGGGTGGTACGGGGCGCTTCTAATGGACTTTACGCCGCACAGCTTCCACAGTTGGTTGGTCACCTCTGCTGTAAACTGGGTACACTGGTCCGAGTTAATCTCCCGGGGAAATCCAACCTGTGAGAAAACCTGGAGCAGGGCGGCCGCCACCGTCTCTGCCAGTATGTTAGGTAACGCAACCGCCTCTGGACACCGTGTGGCATAACCTACCACTGTCAATATATACTTTTTCCCGGACGGACTGGGTTTGGCTAACGGCCCTATCAAATCGACCGCTACTCGGCTAAATGGTTCCTCCACAATGGGGAGGGGGCGTAATTTGGCCTTGCATCGATCCCCCCTCTTGCCAATGCGTTGACAACTGTCACAGGTCTGGCAGTACTGACAAACATCATAGGTTACCCCTGGCCAAAAGAAGTTTTGTGTCAGACGATGCCTAGTGCGACTGACGCCGAGGTGCCCGGCCAAGGGTATATCATGAGAGATTCGCAGTAACTCCTGCCTATACTTCTTGGGAACTACCAGCTGTTGTTTTATAGTGGGGCTTGTCCCTGTGTGGTGCTGCTCTGTGATCCAGTAGAGGAGTCCCTGCTTCCATACAAACTGTTCCCTGTTATGAATGAGTCACCGTAGGAGGCAAAAACAGAAATACTAGCTAAGTCCAGAAAACCAGAGAAGTTGGCAGCTAAACTGTTCCCTGTTATGAATGAGTCACCGTAGGAGGCAAAAACAGAAATACTAGCTAAGTCCAGAAAACCAGAGAAGTTGGCAGCTATCTGATTGCAGACCCCTGAACCTATCAACAACAACTAGCAGTAGCCGTGGGGGGTTCCTACGGTGCCCTAGACCCCTCGATCACAGCCGGAGAACTAAATAGCCTAAAGACAGGAAGGGAAATCTAAACTGCCCCAGAGCAGACCCCAAAGCAATAGGCAGCCCCCAACATATAATGACGGTGAAGCAAGATGAAAAAACACTCACACAGATAGAAAGATAGGCTGAGCAAATGATGGGCCCCAAGCTAACTAAATCGTCTGCAATCCGCCAAAACCCTCTCAAAACAAGAGCCAACAGACTGATAGGGAAAAAAGCCCTGAAGACGCTAGGCTTCAAAAAGACTATATCAGTACTCAGGTATTTTCTGAAGACAGAGCAAAAAGGAATTCAGCTCACCCCAGCAGGGAATGGCAGAAATCCAGAAAAACAAGGCAAAACAAAACCAAAACACAAATGCAAAAAGCAGAGCAGAAAACTTAGCTTTTGAGGAGCAGGAATCAGACTGGTCTCCTAGAATCCCTCAGAGAGATCACCAGCAAGGCAGAAGGGCGTCGGCTGCCTTATATCCAGTCAGCAATTTCAGTCACCCAGTCATCATCATCCTGCACAGGTGCTTGGTAATCAGCCTCACTACCTTCCTTCACCAGAAGAGGGAGTTCATCAGACCTCAATGGTGAAGGGGAAAATGAACTCCTCACAACAGTTCCCCTTCTAGTACTCCTCTCCCCTCCTGTGCCTTCCCACGATATCCTCCAATGAAGGATCCTCAAGTAACTCCCTCTTAAATTCATCTGGGGTGGCCCAAGAAATGTGTCTGGCTATGGGAATTCGTGCAGGGCTGGGATGTCTTACCTGGGCCTCCTCTGAGTGTGATTCCGCCTCCGCAGCTCGAGGTTGTCTCCGGGTGGTCACAGGATAGGTCTCATCCAGAGGGGCCACCGAGAATGCAGACAACATGGGCCCCAAGTCATTTCCCAGCAAGACGTCTGCAGGCAAATCCTCCATAAAGCCGACCTCAACAAGGTCATCCCCGACTCCCCAGTTCAGGTGAATCCTGGCAGTGGGTAGTCGATGTATGGCTCCCCCTGCTACACGGACTGCCACTGTCCGGTCCGTCTTCTCTTGGTCCCGGATGAGATGAGGCTTCACAAGGGTCAAAGTTGCTCCGAAATCTCTTAGTCCCTGCATACGTTTCCCTTTAACCCACACGACCTGTCGATGCTATTGTCGATTATCTGCCCGGGCTGCCTGCACGGGGTCTACTTCATGCAGCACTTCCTCCATCTCTTCCACCCCTTGGTTAGTCATAGCCCCCAATGCCGGGTCAGCTTCACCTTGGTAGCAGTGTACAGTAGCCTGGCTGAAGGTAGCTGTTCCCGCCCTTGGCCACTGGGTATGCTGAGTCGGGTTGGGGCATTGTCTTTGCAGGTGGCCCAGCTGACGGTAGGTGTGGCATCGCGCCCCAGGGGGACTGTGGCAGGCCGGGTTTCTAGCTGATCCCCCTACAATCTTCGGTGGTTTGGGGCCCTCAAGGTCCATGGGCGGGCCCCTAGTGACCACCTTTGATCCGGAGAACTGCGACCTCCTGGCATCATGATGTTCATCGGCCAGACGAGCGGCTTCCTCAAGAGTCGTTGGCCGCCTGTCGCGAAGCCATTCCTGTGTCTCGGGGTTTAGTCCATTAAAGAATCGTTCTAACAGGAAGAGCTGGAGGACGTCCTCCTTAGTGGTTGCTTGGCTCCCTTGTACCCACTGTAGCAGTGACCGCCGTAATTTACAGGCCCATTCAGCGTGGGTATCGGTTACGAGTTTTATAAGTCCGCTGAACTTTTGGCGGTAGGCCTCTGGTGTCAGCGCATACCGGGCCAAGATCACTTCTTTGATCCGCTCATAGTCCATATAGTCCTCATCAGGTACCGTGCGATAGGCGTCCGCTGCCCGGCCTGTCAGCTTGCTGGCCAGAATCTGAACCCGTTCCTCCGGCTTTACTTGATGAAGGGCACACTGCCGCTCAAAGTCCTGCAGAAAGCCATCAATGTCTTCCTCTGCCTCCCCCAACTGTCGGAAGGCATTGTACTGGATTTTTTGTGGCTTACTGTTGAAGGTACCTGGTCGAAGGCCAGAGCTCCCCCTGCTCGCTGACTCTCCTCTCTCAGCTCTGCCATCTCCATCTTGGCCAGCTCCACATTGGTCCGCTCTGCCATCTCCATCTTGGCTAGCTCTATCCTGGTCCGCTCGGCTATCTTTTCCTTCAGATCAGTACACACATCAGCCATCACCTCTCGTATGATCTCTACTGCAGGGTTAGGGCCATAGACCGCCAATCTGCTCTTTACCTCCCTCTGGAATTCGGTCTCCTCCACGTTCACATTGGGGGGCGCTGCACTGTCGTGTTCCATGATGGCTGCTATCAAATCCACTTTTGTTTTGTTGCTGGCGATCAACCCTCGGGCTTCCACCAGATCTTTTAATGTAGTCCTCTTTAACTTCTGGACGGAGCAGCGGACGGGTCACATGACGTCTTACGGTCAGTACCGGAGTCTCCCGGACACCGCGGTGTAAGGACGGAGCAGCGGACGGGTCACATGGCGTCTTACGGTCAGTACCGGAGTCTCCCGGACACCGCGGTGTAAGGACGGCGCAGCGGACGGGTCACATGACGTCTTACGGTCAGTACCGGAGTCTCCCGGACACCGCGGTGTAAGGGCGGCGCAGCGGACGGGTCACATGGCGTCTTACGGTCAGTATCGGAGGCTCCCGGACACTGCGGTGAAAGGACGGCGCAGCGGACGGGTCACATGACGTCTTACGGTCAGTAACGGAGTCTCCCTGACACCGCGGTGTAAGGACGGAGCAGCGGACGGGTCACATGACGTCTTACGGTCAGTACCGGAGTCTCCCGTACACCGCGGTGTAAGGACGGAGCAGCGGACGGGTCACATGACGTCTTACGGTCAGTACCGGAGTCTCCCGGACACCGCGGTGTAAGGACGGAGCAGCGGACGGGTCACATGATGTCTTACGGTCAGTACCGGAGTCTCCCGGACACCGCGGTGTAAGGACGGAGCAGCGGACGGGTCACATGACGTCTTACGGTCAGTACCGGAGTCTCCCGGACACCGCGGTGTAAGGACGGAGCAGAGGACGGGTCACATGACGTCTTACGGTCAGTACCGGAGTCTCCCGGACACCGCGGTGTAAGGACGGAGCAGAGGACGGGTCACATGGCGTCTTACGGTCAGTACCGGAGTCTCCCGGACACCGTGGTGTAAGGACGGAGCAGAGGACGGGTCACATGACGTCTTACGGTCAGTACCGGAGTCTCCCGGACACCGCGGTGTAAGTACGGCGCAGCGGACGGGTCACATGACGTCTTACGGTCAGTACCGGAGTCTCCCGGACACCGCAGTGTAAGGACGGAGCAGCGGACGGGTCACATGACGTCTTACGGTCAGTACCGGAGTCTTCCGGACATCGCGGTGTAAGGACGGAGCAGAGGACGGGTCACATGGCGTCTTACGGTCAGTACCGGAGTCTCCCGGACACCACGGTGTAAGGACGGAGCAGAGGACAGGTCACATGACGTCTTACGGTCAGTACC
The DNA here is from genome assembly GCF_039654945.1 of Dendrobates tinctorius. NCBI lineage: Eukaryota > Metazoa > Chordata > Amphibia > Anura > Dendrobatidae > Dendrobates > Dendrobates tinctorius. The sequence goes on from NW_027361813.1 coordinate 312,152, forward strand.
GGAGTCTCCCGGACACCGCGGTGTAAGGACGGAGCAGCGGACGGGTGACATGGCGTCTTACGGTCAGTCCTGGAGTCTCCCGGACACCGCGGTGTAAGGATGGAGCAGCGGACGGGTCACATGGCGTCTTACGGTCAGTACCGGAGTCTCCCGGACAACGCGGTGTAAGGACGGAGCAGAGGACGGGTCACATGACGTCTTACGGTCAGTACCGGAGTCTCCCGGACACCGCGGTGTAAGGACGGAGCAGCGGACGGGTCACATGACGTCTTACGGTCAGTACCGGAGTCTCCCGGACACCGCGGTGTAAGGACGGAGCAGCGGACGGGTCACATGGCGTCTTACGGTCAGTACCGGAGTCTCCCGGACACCGCGGTGTAAGGACGGAGCAGAGGACGGGTCACATGGCGTCTTACGGTCAGTACCGGAGTCTCCCGGACACCGCGGTGTAAGTACGGAGCAGCGGACGGGTCACATGGCGTCTTACGGTCAGTACCGGAGTCTCCCGGACACCACGGTGTAAGGACGGAGCAGAGGACGGGTCACATGGCGTCTTACGGTCAGTACCGGAGTCTCCCGGACACCGCGGTGTAAGGACGGAGCAGCGGACGGGTCACATGGCGTCTTACGGTCAGTACCGGAGTCTCCCGGACACAGCGGTGTAAGGACGGAGCAGAGGACGGGTCACATGGCGTCTTACGGTCAGTACCGGAGTCTCCCGGACACCACGGTGTAAGGACGGAGCAGAGGACGGGTCACATGGCGTCTTACGGTCAGTACCGGAGTCTCCCGGACACCGCGGTGTAAGGACGGAGCAGCGGACGGGTCACATGACGTCTTACGGTCAGTACCGGAGTCTCCCGGACACCACGGTGTAAGGACGGAGCAGAGGACGGGTCACATGGCGTCTTACGGTCAGTACCGGAGTCTCCCGGACACCGCGGTGTAAGGACGGAGCAGCGGACGGATCACATGACGTCTTACGGTCAGTACCGGAGTCTCCCGGACACCACGGTGTAAGGACGGAGCAGAGGACGGGTCACATGACGTCTTACGGTCAGTACCGGAGTCTCCCGGACACCGCGGTGTAAGGACGGAGCAGCGGACGGGTCACATGACGTCTTACGGTCAGTACCGGAGTCTCCCGGACACCACGGTGTAAGGACGGAGCAGCAGACGGGTCACATGACGTCTTACGGTCAGTACCGGAGTCTCCCGGACACCGCAGTGTAAGGACGGAGCAGCGGACGGGTCACATGACGTCTTACGGTCAGTACCGGAGTCTCCCGGACACCACGGTGTAAGGACGGAGCAGAGGACGGGTCACATGACGTCTTACGGTCAGTACCGGAGTCTCCCGGACACCGCGGTGTAAGGACGGAGCAGCGGACGGGTCACATGACGTCTTACGGTCAGTACCGGAGTCTCCCGGACACCACGGTGTAAGGACTGAGCAGCGGACGGGTCACATGACGTCTTACGGTCAGTACCGGAGTCTCCCGGACACCGCGGTGTAAGGACGGAGCAGAGGACGGGTCACATGGCGTCTTACGGTCAGTACCGGAGTCTCCTGGACACCGCGGTGTAAGGACGGAGCAGAGGACGGGTCACATGGCGTCTTACGGTCAGTACCGGAGTCTCCCGGACACCACGGTGTAAGGACGGAGCAGAGGACGGGTCACATGGCGTCTTACGGTCAGTACCGGAGTCTCCCGGACACCACGGTGTAAGGACGGAGCAGAGGACGGGTCACATGGCGTCTTACGGTCAGTACCGGAGTCTCCCGGACACCACGGTGTAAGGACGGAGCAGCGGACGGGTCACATGGCATCTTACGGTCAGTACCAGAGTCTCCCGGACACCGCGGTGTAAGGACGGAGCAGCGGACTGGTCACATGGCGTCTTACGGTCAGTACCGGAGTCTCCCGGACACCGCGGTGTAAGGACGGAGCAGAAGACGGGTCACATGGCGTCTTACGGTCAGTACCGGAGTCTCCCGGACACCACGGTGTAAAGACGGAGCAGAGGACGGGTCACATGACGTCTTACGGTCAGTACCGGAGTCTCCCTGACACCGCGGTGTAAGGACGGAGCAGCGGACGGGTCACATGGCGTCTTAGGGTCAGTACCGGAGTCTCCCGGACATCGCGGTGTAAGGACGGAGCAGCGGACGGGTCACATGACGTCTTACGGTCAGTACCGGAGTGTCCCGGACACCGCTGTGTAAGGACGGAGCAGCGGACGGGTCACATGACGTCTTACGGTCAGTACCGGAGTCTCCCGGACACCGTAGTGTAAGGACGGAGCAGCGGACGGGTCACATGACGTCTTACGGTCAGTACCGGAGTCTTCCGGACACCGCGGTGTAAGGACGGAGCAGAGGACAGGTTACATGGCGTCTTACGGTCAGTACCGGAGTCTCCCGGACACCGCGGTGTAAGGACGGAGCAGAGGACGGGTCACATGACGTCTTACGGTCAGTACCGGAGTCTCCCGGACACCGCGTTGTAAGGACGGAGCAGCGGACGGGTCACATGACGTCTTACGGTCAGTACCGGAGTCTCCCGGACACCGCGGTGTAAGGACGGAGCAGCGGACGGGTCACATGACGTCTTACGGTCAGTACCGGAGTCTCCCGGACACCGCGGTGTAAGGACGGAGCAGCGGACGGGTGACATGGCGTCTTACGGTCAGTACCGGAGTGTCCCGGACACCGCAGTGTAAGGACGGAGCAGCGGACGGGTCACATGACGTTTTACGGTCAGTACCGGAGTATCCCGGACACCGCGGTGTAAGGACGGAGTAGCGGACGGGTCACATGACGTCTTACGGTCGGTACCGGAGTCTCCCGGACACCGCGGTGTAAGGACGGAGCAGCGGACGGGTCACATGACGTCTTACGGTCAGTACCGGAGTCTCCCGGACACCGCGGTGTAAGGAAGGAGCAGAGGACGGGTCACATGATGTCTTACGGTCAGTACCGGAGTCTCCCGGACACCACGGTTTAAGGACGGCGCAGCGGACGGGTCACATGACGTCTTATGGTCAGTACCGGAGTCTCCCGGACACCGCGGTGTAAGGACGGAGCAGCGGACGGGTGACATGGCGTCTTACGGTCAGTACCGGAGTCTCCCGGACACCGCGGTGTAAGGATGGAGCAGCGGACGGGTCACATGACGTCTTACCGTCAGTGCCGGAGTCTTCCGGACACCGCGGTGTAAGGACGGTGCAGCGGACGGGTCACATGGCGTCTTACGGTCAGTACCGGAGTCTCCCGAACACCGCGGTGTAAGGACGGCGCAGCGGACGGGTCACATGGCGTCTTACGGTCAGTACCGGAGTCTCCCGGACACCGCGGTGTAAGGACGGAGCAGCGGACGGGTCACATGACGTCTTACGGTCAGTACTGGAGTCTTCCGGACACCGCGGTGTAAGGACGGCGCAGCGGACGGGTCACATGACGTCTTACGGTCAGTACCGGAGTCTTCCGGACACCGCGGTGTAAGGACGGAGCAGCGGACGGGTCACATGACGTCTTACGGTCAGTACCGGAGTCTCCCGGACATCGCGGTGTAAGGACGGAGAAGCGGACGGGTCACATGGCGTCTTACGGTTCCAGCACTAAATCTAGGGGTCCCCTTACCTGTCTCCCGTATACCAGCTCGAACGGGGAGAACCCTGTGGATTCTTGGGGCACCTCCCGATAGGCAAACAGGAGGTGTGGCAAGAATTTCTCCCAGTCCCTGTAGGTCCTGGTAAAGGTCCAATGAGCTGTTTTAATGTCCCGTTAAAGCGCTCACACAACCTATTTGTTTGCGGGTGGTACGGGGCGCTTCTAATGGACTTTACGCCGCACAGCTTCCACAGTTGGTTGGTCACCTCTGCTGTAAACTGGGTACACTGGTCCGAGTTAATCTCCCGGGGAAATCCAACCTGTGAGAAAACCTGGAGCAGGGCGGCCGCCACCGTCTCTGCCAGTATGTTAGGTAACGCAACCGCCTCTGGACACCGTGTGGCATAACCTACCACTGTCAATATATACTTTTTCCCGGACGGACTGGGTTTGGCTAACGGCCCTATCAAATCGACCGCTACTCGGCTAAATGGTTCCTCCACAATGGGGAGGGGGCGTAATTTGGCCTTGCATCGATCCCCCCTCTTGCCAATGCGTTGACAACTGTCACAGGTCTGGCAGTACTGACAAACATCATAGGTTACCCCTGGCCAAAAGAAGTTTTGTGTCAGACGATGCCTAGTGCGACTGACGCCGAGGTGCCCGGCCAAGGGTATATCATGAGAGATTCGCAGTAACTCCTGCCTATACTTCTTGGGAACTACCAGCTGTTGTTTTATAGTGGGGCTTGTCCCTGTGTGGTGCTGCTCTGTGATCCAGTAGAGGAGTCCCTGCTTCCATACAAACTGTTCCCTGTTATGAATGAGTCACCGTAGGAGGCAAAAACAGAAATACTAGCTAAGTCCAGAAAACCAGAGAAGTTGGCAGCTAAACTGTTCCCTGTTATGAATGAGTCACCGTAGGAGGCAAAAACAGAAATACTAGCTAAGTCCAGAAAACCAGAGAAGTTGGCAGCTATCTGATTGCAGACCCCTGAACCTATCAACAACAACTAGCAGTAGCCGTGGGGGGTTCCTACGGTGCCCTAGACCCCTCGATCACAGCCGGAGAACTAAATAGCCTAAAGACAGGAAGGGAAATCTAAACTGCCCCAGAGCAGACCCCAAAGCAATAGGCAGCCCCCAACATATAATGACGGTGAAGCAAGATGAAAAAACACTCACACAGATAGAAAGATAGGCTGAGCAAATGATGGGCCCCAAGCTAACTAAATCGTCTGCAATCCGCCAAAACCCTCTCAAAACAAGAGCCAACAGACTGATAGGGAAAAAAGCCCTGAAGACGCTAGGCTTCAAAAAGACTATATCAGTACTCAGGTATTTTCTGAAGACAGAGCAAAAAGGAATTCAGCTCACCCCAGCAGGGAATGGCAGAAATCCAGAAAAACAAGGCAAAACAAAACCAAAACACAAATGCAAAAAGCAGAGCAGAAAACTTAGCTTTTGAGGAGCAGGAATCAGACTGGTCTCCTAGAATCCCTCAGAGAGATCACCAGCAAGGCAGAAGGGCGTCGGCTGCCTTATATCCAGTCAGCAATTTCAGTCACCCAGTCATCATCATCCTGCACAGGTGCTTGGTAATCAGCCTCACTACCTTCCTTCACCAGAAGAGGGAGTTCATCAGACTTCAATGGTGAAGGGGAAAATGAACTCCTCACAACAGTTCCCCTTCTAGTACTCCTCTCCCCTCCTGTGCCTTCCCACGATATCCTCCAATGAAGGATCCTCAAGTAACTCCCTCTTAAATTCATCTGGGGTGGCCCAAGAAATGTGTCTGGCTATGGGAATTCGTGCAGGGCTGGGATGTCTTACCTGGGCCTCCTCTGAGTGTGATTCCGCCTCCGCAGCTCGAGGTTGTCTCCGGGTGGTCACAGGATAGGTCTCATCCAGAGGGGCCACCGAGAATGCAGACAACATGGGCCCCAAGTCATTTCCCAGCAAGACGTCTGCAGGCAAATCCTCCATAAAGCCGACCTCAACAAGGTCATCCCCGACTCCCCAGTTCAGGTGAATCCTGGCAGTGGGTAGTCGATGTATGGCTCCCCCTGCTACACGGACTGCCACTGTCCGGTCCGTCTTCTCTTGGTCCCGGACGAGATGAGGCTTCACAAGGGTCAAAGTTGCTCCGAAATCTCTTAGTCCCTGCATACGTTTCCCTTTAACCCACACGACCTGTCGATGCTATTGTCGATTATCTGCCCGGGCTGCCTGCACGGGGTCTACTTCATGCAGCACTTCCTCCATCTCTTCCACCCCTTGGTTAGTCATAGCCCCCAATGCCGGGTCAGCTTCACCTTGGTAGCAGTGTACAGTAGCCTGGCTGAAGGTAGCTGTTCCCGCCCTTGGCCACTGGGTATGCTGAGTCGGGTTGGGGCATTGTCTTTGCAGGTGGCCCAGCTGACGGTAGGTGTGGCATCGCGCCCCAGGGGGACTGTGGCAGGCCGGGTTTCTAGCTGATCCCCCTACAATCTTCGGTGGTTTGGGGCCCTCAAGGTCCATGGGCGGGCCCCTAGTGACCACCTTTGATCCGGAGAACTGCGGCCTCCTGGCATCATGATGTTCATCGGCCAGACGAGCGGCTTCCTCAAGAGTCGTTGGCCGCCTGTCGCGAAGCCATTCCTGTGTCTCGGGGTTTAGTCCATTAAAGAATCGTTCTAACAGGAAGAGCTGGAGGACGTCCTCCTTAGTGGTTGCTTGGCTCCCTTGTACCCACTGTAGCAGTGACCGCCGTAATTTACAGGCCCATTCAGCGTGGGTATCGGTTACGAGTTTTATAAGTCCGCTGAACTTTTGGCGGTAGGCCTCTGGTGTCAGCGCATACCGGGCCAAGATCACTTCTTTGATCCGCTCATAGTCCATATAGTCCTCATCAGGTACCGTGCGATAGGCGTCCGCTGCCCGGCCTGTCAGCTTGCTGGCCAGAATCTGAACCCGTTCCTCCGGCTTTACTTGATGAAGGGCACACTGCCGCTCAAAGTCCTGCAGAAAGCCATCAATGTCTTCCTCTGCCTCCCCCAACTGTCGGAAGGCATTGTACTGGATTTTTTGTGGCTTACTGTTGAAGGTACCTGGTCGAAGGCCAGAGCTCCCCCTGCTCGCTGACTCTCCTCTCTCAGCTCTGCCATCTCCATCTTGGCCAGCTCCACATTGGTCCGCTCTGCCATCTCCATCTTGGCTAGCTCTATCCTGGTCCGCTTGGCTATCTTTTCCTTCAGATCAGTACACACATCAGCCATCACCTCTCGTATGATCTCTACTGCAGGGTTAGGGCCATAGAACGCCAATCTGCTCTTTACCTCCCTCTGGAATTCGGTCTCCTCCACATTCACATTGGGGGGCGCTGCACTGTCGTGTTCCATGATGGCTGCTATCAAATCCACTTTTGTTTTGTTGCTGGCGATCAACCCTCGGGCTTCCACCAGATCTTTTAATGTAGTCCTCTTTAACTTCTGGACGGAGCAGCGGACGGGTCACATGACGTCTTACGGTCAGTACCGGAGTCTCCCGGACACCGCGGTGTAAGGACGGAGCAGCGGACGGGTCACATGACGTCTTACGGTCAGTACCGGAGTCTCCCGGACACCGCGGTGTAAGGACGGAGCAGCGGACAGGTCACATGGCGTCTTACCGTCAGTACCGGAGTCTCCCGGACACCGCGGTGTAAGGACGGAGCAGCGGACGGGTCACATGGCGTCTTACGGTCAGTACCGGAGTCTCCCGGACACCGCGGTGTAAGGACGGCGCAGCGGACGGGTCACATGACGTCTTACGGTCAGTACCGGAGTCTCCCGGACACCGCGGTGTAAGGGCGGCGCAGCGGACGGGTCACATGGCGTCTTACGGTCAGTATCGGAGGCTCCCGGACACTGCGGTGAAAGGACGGCGCAGCGGACGGGTCACATGACGTCTTACGGTCAGTAACGGAGTCTCCCTGACACCGCGGTGTAAGGACGGAGCAGCGGACGGGTCACATGACGTCTTACGGTCAGTACCGGAGTCTCCCGTACACCGCGGTGTAAGGACGGAGCAGCGGACGGGTCACATGACGTCTTACGGTCAGTACCGGAGTCTCCCGGACACCGCGGTGTAAGGACGGAGCAGCGGACGGGTCACATGACGTCTTACGGTCAGTACCGGAGTCTCCCGGACACCGCGGTGTAAGGACGGAGCAGCGGACGGGTCACATGACGTCTTACGGTCAGTACCGGAGTCTCCCGGACACCGCGGTGTAAGGACGGAGCAGAGGACGGGTCACATGACGTCTTACGGTCAGTACCGGAGTCTCCCGGACACCGCGGTGTAAGGACGGAGCAGCGGACGGGTCACATGACGTCTTACGGTCAGTACCGGAGTCTCCCGGACACCGCGGTGTAAGGACGGAGCAGAGGACGGGTCACATGACGTCTTACGGTCAGTACCGGAGTCTCCCGGACACCGCGGTGTAAGGACGGAGCAGAGGACGGGTCACATGGCGTCTTACGGTCAGTAACGGAGTCTCCCTGACACCGCGGTGTAAGGACGGAGCAGCGGACGGGTCACATGACGTCTTACGGTCAGTACCGGAGTCTCCCGTACACCGCGGTGTAAGGACGGAGCAGCGGACGGGTCACATGACGTCTTACGGTCAGTACCGGAGTCTCCCGGACACCGCGGTGTAAGGACGGAGCAGCGGACGGGTCACATGACGTCTTACGGTCAGTACCGGAGTCTCCCGGACACCGCGGTGTAAGGACGGAGCAGCGGACGGGTCACATGGCGTCTTACGGTCAGTACCGGAGTCTCCCGGACACAGCGGTGTAAGGACGGAGCAGAGGACTGGTCACATGGCGTCTTACGGTCAGTACCGGAGTCTCCCGGACACCACGGTGTAAGGACGGAGCAGAGGACGGGTCACATGGCGTCTTACGGTCAGTACCGGAGTCTCCCGGACACCGCGGTGTAAGGACGGAGCAGCGGACGGGTCACATGACGTCTTACGGTCAGTACCGGAGTCTCCCGGACACCACGGTGTAAGGACGGAGCAGAGGACGGGTCACATGGCGTCTTACGGTCAGTACCGGAGTCTCCCGGACACCGCGGTGTAAGGACGGAGCAGCGGACGGATCACATGACGTCTTACGGTCAGTACCGGAGTCTCCCGGACACCACGGTGTAAGGACGGAGCAGAGGACGGGTCACATGACGTCTTACGGTCAGTACCGGAGTCTCCCGGACACCGCGGTGTAAGGACGGAGCAGCGGACGGGTCACATGACGTCTTACGGTCAGTACCGGAGTCTCCCGGACACCACGGTGTAAGGACGGAGCAGCGGACGGGTCACATGACGTCTTACGGTCAGTACCGGAGTCTCCCGGACACCGCAGTGTAAGGACGGAGCAGCGGACGGGTCACATGACGTCTTACGGTCAGTACCGGAGTCTCCCGGACACCACGGTGTAAGGACGGAGCAGAGGACGGGTCACATGACGTCTTACGGTCAGTACCGGAGTCTCCCGGACACCGCGGTGTAAGGACGGAGCAGCGGACGGGTCACATGACGTCTTACGGTCAGTACCGGAGTCTCCCGGACACCACGGTGTAAGGACTGAGCAGCGGACGGGTCACATGACGTCTTACGGTCAGTACCGGAGTCTCCCGGACACCGCGGTGTAAGGACGGAGCAGAGGACGGGTCACATGGCGTCTTACGGTCAGTACCGGAGTCTCCCGGACACCGCGGTGTAAGGACGGAGCAGAGGACGGGTCACATGGCGTCTTACGGTCAGTACCGGAGTCTCCCGGACACCACGGTGTAAGGACGGAGCAGAGGACGGGTCACATGGCGTCTTACGGTCAGTACCGGAGTCTCCCGGACACCACGGTGTAAGGACGGAGCAGAGGACGGGTCACATGGCGTCTTACGGTCAGTACCGGAGTCTCCCGGACACCACGGTGTAAGGACGGAGCAGCGGACGGGTCACATGGCGTCTTACGGTCAGTACCGGAGTCTCCCGGACACCGCGGTGTAAGGACGGAGCAGCGGACGGGTCACATGGCGTCTTACGGTCAGTACCGGAGTCTCCCGGACACCGCGGTGTAAGGACGGAGCAGAGGACGGGTCACATGGCGTCTTACGGTCAGTACCGGAGTCTCCCGGACACCGCGGTGTAAGGACAGAGCAGAGGACGGGTCACATGGCGTCTTACGGTCAGTACCGGAGTCTCCCGGACACCGCGGTGTAAGGACGGAGCAGCGGACGGGTCACATGGCGTCTTACGGTCAGTACCGGAGTCTCCCGGACACCGCGGTGTAAGGACGGAGCAGCAGACGGGTCACATGGCGTCTTACGGTCAGTACCGGAGTCTCCCGGACACCACGGTGTAAGGACGGAGCAGAGGACGGGTCACATGGCGTCTTACGGTCAGTACCGGAGTCTCCCGGACACCACGGTGTAAGGACGGAGCAGAGGACGGGTCACATGACGTCTTACGGTCAGTACCGGAGTCTCCCGGACACTGCGGTGTATGGACGGCGCAGCGGACGGGTCACATGACGTCTTACGGTCAGTACCGGAGTCTCCCGGACACCGCGGTGTAAGGACGGCGCAGCGGACGGGTCACATGACGTCTTACGGTCAGTACCGGAGTCTCCCGGACACCACGGTGTAAGGACGGAGCAGCGGACGGGTCACATGGCGTCTTACGGTCAGTACCGGAGTCTCCCGGACACCGCGGTGTAAGGACGGAGCAGCGGACGGGTCACATGGCGTCTTACGGTCAGTACCGGAGTCTCCCGGACACCGCGGTGTAAGGACGGAGCAGCGGACGGGTCACATGGCGTCTTACGGTCAGTACCGGAGTCTCCCGGACACCGCGGTGTAAGGACGGAGCAGCGGACGGGTCACATGGCGTCTTACGGTCAGTACCGGAGTCTCCCGGACACCGCGGTGTAAGGACGGAGCAGAGGACGGGTCACATGGCGTCTTACGGTCAGTACCGGAGTCTCCCGGACACCACGGTGTAAGGACGGAGCAGAGGACGGGTCACATGACGTCTTACGGTCAGTACCGGAGTCTCCCGGACACCGCGGTGTAAGGACGGAGCAGCGGACGGGTCACATGACGTCTTACGGTCAGTACCGGAGTCTCCCGGACACCACGGTGTAAGGACGGAGCAGCGGACGGGTCACATGGCGTCTTACGGTCAGTACCGGAGTCTCCCGGACACCACGGTGTAAGGACGGAGCAGAGGACGGGTCACATGGCGTCTTACGGTCAGTACCGGAGTCTCCCGGACACCACGGTGTAAGGACGGAGCAGAGGACGGGTCACATGACGTCTTACGGTCAGTACCGGAGTCTCCCGGACACCACGGTGTAAGGACGGAGCAGAGGACGGGTCACATGACGTCTTACGGTCAGTACCGGAGTCTCCCGGACACCACGGTGTAAGGACGGAGCAGAGGACGGGTCACATGACGTCTTACGGTCAGTACCGGAGTCTCCCGGACACCACGGTGTAAGGACGGAGCAGAGGACGGGTCACATGGCGTCTTACGGTCAGTACCGGAGTCTCCCGGACACCACGGTGTAAGGACGGAGCAGCGGACGGGTCACATGGCGTCTTACGGTCAGTACCGGAGTCTCCCGGACACCGCGGTGTAAGGACAGAGCAGAGGACGGGTCACATGGCGTCTTACGGTCAGTACCGGAGTCTCCCGGACACCGTGGTGTAAGGACGGAGCAGCGGACGGGTCACGGTCAGTCGTTGGTGACAGTAGGGTGGCTCCTCCCATGATCCCCCCGGGTCACAGCTGCAGTGATTCCGCTGGGGGCTCCAGGCCCGGGTGGTTTCCATGGAGACCGCGTTGTCACTTCTGTCCGTAATAAATAAAACTGGTTGAGGGAAGTAGTGAGTGGGCGTGTCATTACGTGTGGGCGTGTCATTACGTGGTGGGTGTGTCTTTTCGAACGTGTTTAGCGCGAGCTTTTAAAGGAATAAAAAAAAAAAGAAATTTATATCAGCTCCGCCCCCCAGAGGGAGACCGACCGTGAGGACCGGGGGTCTGTGTGTGTGTGTGAGGGGAGAATGTGCGGAGGAGGAGGAGGACCGGGGGTCTGTGTGTGTGTGTGGGGGGAGAATGTGCGGAGGAGGACAGGGGGTCTGTGTGTGTGTGTGGGGGGAGAATGTGCGGAGGAGGAGGAGGACCGGGGGTCTGTGTGTGTGTGTGGGGGGAGAATGTGCGGAGGAGGAGGAGGACCGGGGGTCTGTGTGTGTGTGTGGGGGGAGAATGTGCGGAGGAGGAGGAGGACCGGGGGTCTGTGTGTGTGTGTGAGGGGAGAATGTGCGGAGGAGGAGGAGGACCGGGGGTCTGTGTGTGTGTGTGAGGGGAGAATGTGCGGAGGAGGAGGAGGACCGGGGGTCTGTGTGTGTGTGTGAGGGGAGAATGTGCGGAGGAGGAGGAGGACCGGGGGTCTGTGTGTGTGTGTGAGGGGAGAATGTGCGGAGGAGGAGGAGGACCGGGGGTCTGTGTGTGTGTGTGAGGGGAGAATGTGCGGAGGAGGAGGAGGACCGGGGGTCTGTGTGTAATGTGAGGGGAGAATGTGAGGAGGAGGACCGGGGGTCTGTGTGTGTGTGAGGGGAGAATGTGCGGAGGAGGACCGGGGGTCTGTGTGTAATGTGAGGAGGAGGACCGGGGGTCTGTGTGTGTGTGAGGGGAGAATGTGCGGAGGAGGACCGGGGGTCTGTGTGTAATGTGCGGAGGAGGAGGACCGGGAGTCTGTGTGTGTGTGAGGGGAGAATGTGCGGAGGAGGAGGAGGACCGGGGGTCTGTGTGTGAGGGGAGAATGTGCGGAGGAGGAGGAGGACCGGGGGTCTGTGTGTGTGTGTGAGGGGAGAATGTGCGGAGGAGGAGGAGGACCGGGGGTCTGTGTGTGTGTGTGAGGGGAGAATGTGCGGAGGAGGAGGAGGACCGGGGGTCTGTGTGTGTGTGTGAGGGGAGAATGTGCGGAGGAGGAGGAGGACCGGGGGTCTGTGTGTGTGTGTGAGGGGAGAATGTGCGGAGGAGGAGGAGGACCGGGGGTCTGTGTGTGTGTGTGTGAGGGGAGAATGTGCGGAGGAGGAGGAGGACCGGGGGTCTGTGTGTGTGTGTGAGGGGAGAATGTGCGGAGGAGGAGGAGGACCGGGGGTCTGTGTGTGTGTGTGAGGGGAGAATGTGCGGAGGAGGACCGGGGGTCTTTGTGTGTGTGAGGGGAGAATGTGCGGAGGAGGACCGGGGGTCTGTGTGTAATGTGAGGAGGAGGACCGGGGGTCTGTGTGTGTGTGAGGGGAGAATGTGCGGAGGAGGACCGGGGGTCTGTGTGTAATGTGCGGAGGAGGAGGACCGGGAGTCTGTGTGTGTGTGAGGGGAGAATGTGCGGAGGAGGAGGAGGACCGGGGGTCTGTGTGTAATGTGCGGAGGAGGAGGACCGGGAGTCTGTGTGTGTGTGAGGGGAGAATGTGCGGAGGAGGAGGACCGGGGGTCTGTGTGTGTGTGTGAGGAGAGAATGTGCGGAGGAGATGGACCGGGGGTCTGTGTGTGTGTGAGGGGAGAATGTGCGGAGGAGGAGGAGGACCGGGGGTCTGTGTGTGTGTGTGAGGGGAGAATGTGCGGAGGAGGACCGGGGGTCTGTGTGTGTGTGTGTGAGGGGAGAATGTGCGGAGGAGGAGGAGGACCGGGGGTCTGTGTGTGTGTGTGAGGGGAGAATGTGCGGAGGAGGAGGAGGACCGGGGGTCTGTGTGTGTGTGTGAGGGGAGAATGTGCGGAGGAGGACCGGGGGTCTGTGTGTGTGTGTGAGGGGAGAATGTGCGGAGGAGGAGGAGGACCGGGGGTCTGTGTGTGTGTGTGAGGGGAGAATGTGCGGAGGAAGAGGAGGACCGGGGGTCTGTGTGTGTGTGTGTGTGTGAGGGGAGAATGTGCGGAGGAGGAGGAGGACCGGGGGTCTGTGTGTGTGTGAGGGGAGAATGTGCGGAGGAGGAGGAGGACCGGGGGTCTGTGTGTGTGAGGGGAGAATGTGCGGAGGAGGAGGACCGGGGCTCTCTGTGTGTGTGTGTGTGGAGAATGTGCGGAGGAGGAGGACCGGGGCTCTGTGTGTGTGTGTGTGTGGAGAATGTGCGGAGGAGGAGGACCGGGGGTGTGTGTGTGTGTGTGGAGAGAATGTGCGGAGGAGGAGGACCGGGGGTCTTTGTGTGTGTGTGTGTGTGTGTGTGTGTGTGTGGAGAATGTGCGGAGGACGAGGACCCAGGGGGTCTGTGCGTGTGTCAGGAGAAGGACCCAGGGGGTCTGTGCGTGTGTCAGGAGAAGGACCCAGGGGGTCTGTGCGTGTGTCAGGAGGAGGACCCAGGGGGTCTGTGCGTGTGTCAGGAGGAGGACCCAGGGGGTCTGTGCGTGTGTCAGGAGGAGGACCCAGGGGGTCTGTGCGTGTGTCAGGAGAAGGACCCAGGGGGTCTGTGCGTGTGTCAGGAGGAGGACCCAGGGGGTCTGTGCGTGTGTCAGGAGGAGGACCCAGGGGGTCTGTGCGTGTGTCAGGAGGAGGACCCAGGGGGTCTGTGCGTGTGTCAGGAGGAGGACCCAGGGGGTCTGTGCGTGTGTCAGGAGGAGGACCCAGGGGGTCTGTGCGTGTGTCAGGAGGAGGACCGGGGGTCTGTCTATGTGTGTGTGTGTGTGTGTGTGGAGAATGTGCGGAGGAGGAGGACCGGGGGTGTGTGTGTGTGTGTGTGTGGAGAGAATGTGCGGAGGAGGAGGACCGGGGGGGTGTGTGTGTGTGTGGAGAGAATGTGCGGAGGAGAAGGACCGGGGGTCTGTGTGTGTGTGTGTGTGTGTGTGTGTGTGTGTGTGTGAGGGGAGAATGTGCGGAGGACGAGGACCCAGGGGGTCTGTGCGTGTGTCAGGAGAAGGACCCAGGGGGTCTGTGCGTGTGTCAGGAGGAGGACCCAGGGGGTCTGTGCGTGTGTCAGGAGGAGGACCCAGGGGGTCTGTGCGTGTGTCAGGAGGAGGACCCAGGGGGTCTGTGCGTGTGTCAGGAGGAGGACCCCGCGGGTCTGTGCGTGTGTCAGGAGGAGGACCCCGCGGGTCTGTGCGTGTGTCAGGAGGAGGACCCCGCGGGTCTGTGCGTGTGTCAGGAGGAGGACCCCGCGGGTCTGTGCGTGTGTCAGGAGGAGGACCCCGCGGGTCTGTGCGTGTGTCAGGAGGAGGACCCCGGGGGTCTGTGCGTGTGTCAGGAGGGGGATCGGGGGTCCATGTGTGTGAGTCAGAAGGAGGACCCTGGGGGTCTGTGTGCCAGCTGGGGGCAGACGGGTAGGGGGGGGAAACGTGTGCACAGGATGTCCCCTGATTTGGTGTTCTTCTCTCCTCAGGCTGCCATGAGCGACTCCCAGGCAGAGTTCTGCTTCAGTGACTCCCCGAGCATGGAGGAAATGTGAGTCTAGTCCTGGTGGTTGGGGGGAGCCGTTCTGCTGTATAGCGTAGTCTCGTCCTGGTGGTTGGGGTGAACCGTCCTGCTGTATAGTGGGGTCTCACCCTGGTGGTTGGGGGGAGGTGTCCTGCTGTATAGCGGGGTCTTGTCCTGGTGGTTGGGGGGAGTTGTCCTGCCGTATTACGGGGTCTAGTCCTGGTGGTTGGGGGGAGCCGTCCTGCTGTATAGCGGGGTCTTGTCCTGGTGGTTGGGGGGAGCCGTCCTGCTGTATAGTGGGGTCTCACCCTGGTGGTTGGGGGGAGGTGTCCTGCTGTATAGCGGGGTCTTGTCCTGGTGGTTGGGGGGAGTTGTCCTGCCGTATTACGGGGTCTAGTCCTGGTGGTTAGGGGGAGCAGTCCTGCTGTATAGCGGGGTCTCGTCCTGGTGGTTGGGGGGAGCCGTCCTGCTGTATAGTGGGGTCTCGTCCTGGTGGTTGGGGGGAGCCGTCCTGCTGTATAGTGGGGTCTCATCCTGGTGGTTGGGGGGAGCCGTCCTGCTGTATAGCGGGGTCTCCTCCTGGTGGTTGTGGGGAGCTGTCCTGCTGTATAGCGGGGTCTCCTCCTGGTGGTTGTGGGGAGCTGTCCTGCTGTATAGCGGGGTCTCCTCCTGGTGGTTGAGGGGAGCTGTCCTGCTGTATAGTGGAGTCTCGTCCTGGTGGTTGGGGGGAGCCGTCCTGCTGTATAGCGGGGCCTAGTTCTAGTGGTTGGGGGGAGCTGTCCTGCTGTATAGTGGGGTCTCGTCCTGGTGGTTGGGGGGAGCCGTCCTGCTGTATAGCGGGGCCTAGTTCTAGTGGTTGGGGGGAGCTGTCCTGCTGTATAGTGGGGTCTCGTCCTGGTGGTTGGGGGGAGCCGTCCTGGTGGTTGGGGGGAGCCATCCTGTTGTATAGTGGGGTCTCGTCCTGGTGTTTGGGGGGAGCTGTCCTGCTGTATAGAGGGGTCTCGTCCTGGTGGTTGGGGGTAGCTGTCCTGCTGTATAGCGGGGTGTCGTCCTGGTGGTTGGGGGGAGCTGTCCTGCTGTATAGTGGGGTCTCGTCCTGGTGGTTGGGGGGAGCTGTCCTGCTGTATAGTGGGGTCTCGTCCTGGTGGTTGAGGGGGAGCCGTCCTGTTGTATAGTGGGGTCTCGTCCTGGTGGTTGGGGGGAGCTGTCCTGCTGTATATTGGGGTCTCCTTCTGGTGGTTGGGGGGAGCTGTCCTGTATAGTGGGGTCTCCTCCTGGTGGTTGGGGGGAGCCGTCCTGCTGTATAGTGGGGTCTCCTCCTGGTGGTTGGGGGGAGCTGTCCTGCTGTACAGCGGGGTCTCCTTCTGGTGGTTGGGGGGGAACCGTCCTGTTGTATAGCGGGGTCTCGTCCTGGTGGTTGGGGGGAGCTGTCCTGCTGTATAGTGGGGTCTCCTTCTGGTGGTTGGGGGGAGCTGTCCTGCTGTATAGTGGGGTCTCCTTCTGGTGGTTGGGGGGAGCCGTCCTGTTGTATAGCGGGGTCTCCTCCTGGTGGTTGGGGGGAGCCGTCCTGCTGTATAGCGGGGTCTCCTTCTGGTGGTTGGGGGGAGCCGTCCTGCTGTATAGCGGGGTCTCGTCCTGGTGGTTGGGGGGAGCCGTCCTGTTGTATAGCGGGGTCTCCTCCTGGTGGTTGGGGGGAGCCGTCCTGCTGTATAGCGGGGTCTAGCTCCAGTGGTTGGGGGGAGCCGTCCTGCTGTATAGCGGGGTCTCGGCCTGGTGGTTGGGGGGAGCCGTCCTGCTGTATAGCGGGGTCTCCTCCTGGTGGTTGGGGGGAGCCGTCCTGTTGTATAGCGGGGTCTCCTCCTGGTGGTTGGGGGGAGCTGTCCTGCTGTATAGCGGGGTCTAGTTCCAGTGGTTGGGGGGAGCCGTCCTGCTGTATAGCGGGGTCTCGGCCTGGTGGTTGGGGGGAGCCGTCCTGCTGTATAGTGGGTCCCTCCTGGTGGGGGGTCGGTGGGATTGCTGCGAGCCTCACTAATCCGGTTTTCCCCTCCGCAGCCGGCGCCTGCAGTCCCGCTTCACTGCCGACAGAGACTGGAATAAGTTCCACCAGCCGAGGAACCTTCTGCTGGCGCTGGTGGGGGAGGTCGGGGAGCTGGCCGAGCTCTTGTGAGTACAGTAATGTGCTGTGTGGAGCGGTGGCGGCCCAGCGATGGCGGAGCGCTCAGGCTGCAGCCCTCACACGGCAGGACAGTCGGGCTGCGGTGCACAGCTGTCGTCAGGTGCTGCTCCGGGGTCGCTGGGTCGCTGCAGGAGGTGAGTGGATGTTGTATGGAGACCTGTGATCAGGGTTGTGCTCGGTGACTACACACAGTGTCAGGTTGGCACCGTTCTGCTGATGAGGCCGGAGTCACACGGACGAGTGCTATGCGATAAAACACAGGAAGGTCAGTGCCCCCGCACCGTGCCCGGACTGTCCTATGTGTGCGCCCCGGAGTCCTGTGAGAAGCTGGCAATGCACGTGCGGCCACTGTGACATCTCTGACAGCTCGGAAAACACTAGATATATATATATGTGTGTATAGAATATATAGGTGTGTGTATATATTAATCTTTATATAGCGCCAACATATTCCGCAGCGCTTTACAGTTTAACAGTTCATAACACAAGTCATAAGTAACAGCGTTAACAATACAATAAAGCACAATAAGCCGCCCCTGCTGGTGAGAGCTTACACTCTACAGTGAGATGGGGGAGATACAGAGGACAGGTCTGTATATACAATGGTGTATATACAATGGTGGTCCAGCCATCCTGAGGGAGTGAGGGATGGATGGAGATAGTGAATGGGCTACACACGCACACTTACACATAGAATGACTGTGATTAGTGAATGTGATAGGCCGCTCTGAACAGATGTGTTTTCAGGGCGCGCCTAAAACAGTGCAAGTTGTGTATAGTCCTAATTTCTTGGGGTAGAGCATTCCAGAGGATAGGAGCAGCACGGGAGAAGTCTTGGAGTCGGGAGTGGGAGGTACGGATTAGTGCAGAGGTTATTCGAAAGTAGTTTGCAGAGCGCAGCGATCGTCTAGGCCGATAGACAGAAATGAGGGAGGAGATGTAGGGGGTGCCGCACCGTGGAGAGCTTTGTGGGTGAGAACAAGTGCTTTGAATTGGATCCTATAATGAATGGGCAGCCAGGGTAAGGACTGACGAAGAGCGGACGCGTCCGAGTACCGATTACCCAGATGGACGACCTTGGCTGCTGCATTAAGTATGGACTGGAGAGGGGATAGTCGAGTGACGAGGAGGCCAATTAATAGAGTGTTGCAGTAGTCCAGGCGGGAGTGGATCAATGCTACAGTGAGGGTTTTTGTTGTTTCCATGGTGAGAAATGGGCGGATTCTAGAGATGTTCTTCAGGTGTAAGCGGTAAGAGTGGGCAAGGGATTGTATATGGGATGTGAAGGAGAGATTGGTGCCAGACACCCAGACAGCGTGCCTGCTGCCGGGGAGTTATTGTGGTGCCTCCCACGGAGAGGGAGATGTCAGATTTAGGGAGGGGATATATATATATATATATTGCAGAGAGACAGAAGATTAGCCGGTAATTCGCCGGCCGCGGTAGAGTAGAATCACAGCAGGAGCTGACAGGTTAGGAGAGCTGGATCAGATACAGTATATACAGATGTCAGTGACATGTACAGTGTGTGCAGATTACTGGACATGTATTTAATGAATGAAAGATTATTTCACGGAAACAAATGGCGTGCCCCCCCCCCCCCCCCCCCGTATAATGAATAGCAAGCCGTGACTATGCAGACAGCTGAGGACTGATGCGCCAAGTCTGCAAACAGCCTCTTCCCACTGCCCTGTCGCGGTGGCATATGGGGTAATAGTTGGGGCGGGTTGATGTCACCTGCCACGAGGTTAGTAATGGGGAGGCGTCAATAAGACACCCCTATTATTAACCCCATAGTCACATTGTAAAGAAAACACACACCCAGTAAAAAATGCTCTAATTGAAATAAAGACACAGACTCCTCTATTATTCTCAATTAACCCATACTTACAACCTCACCTAATCCCTGCAAAGCCCTCGATCTCCTGTAATAAAAATAAAATAAAAAAGCAACAATATACCAAACCTGTCCATCATTGTGTCCCGCGCAGTAATCCTTATCTGGGGGATATACATTTTTCAACCAGGACGGTGCTAAGATGCGACTGCCCCGGCTGAAAACCACTGGTGAATGAGGAGATACTACCAGCGCAGCCTCAGTGTCTAGCGCTGACGTCACCGAGTCTGCGCGCTCTCACAGCCTGACCTGCGCTGACCTCTGGAGCGTGGGAAAATGCCAGTTCATTTCAGGTCAGGCTGTGAGGGATCGAAGCATCCGTGACATCACCGTTATTCACTGAAGCTGTTCTTGCCGCCGGGCTGAACTGCTGTGACCTCAGGACTGTGGGAAAATGCCAGTGATGAGGTCACGGCAGTTCATACTCAGTGCCTTCATAGCAGATCACCGTGAGAATTTCTGTATAAAGACATGCCGTATTTTTTGGACTATAAGACGCAGGAAAATTGTGAGGAAATTGGGGGGTGCGTCTTATAGTGCAAACACAGGCTTACCGGGCAGTTGCGGCAGTGGTGTGGCAGCTGCAGAGGTGAGGCGATGCTGAGGTGCGGTTGGCAGTGCGGCTTGCACCTGAGCAGGGTTTTTTCCTCAGGTGAGGTGAGGCACAGCCCAGTGTACACGGAGAACCGAGCCGAGTGAATCATGGGTTTCTTGGTGGCGGCGGCCATCTTCCTGAGGCCGCGCGTGCCCAGATTGTTCTCTGCTTCCTGGGGCTTCAGGAAAATGGCCGCGGGAGGCTGTGCGTGTGCAGATTGAGATCTCGGCTTAAGGAAAATGGCCGCCGCGATCTCCATCTGCGCACGCGCTGCCTCCCGCTTCCATTTTCCTGAAGTCCCGGGAAGCAAAGTACTCAATCTGCGCACGTGCGGCCTCAGGAACATGGCCGACGCCACCGAGAAACCCATGACTAACCCAGCTCTGCTGCTCGCCTTGGACACTGGGCCGCGGTGTTGCCTCACCTGAGGACGAGACCCTACTCAGATGCACGCCGTACTGCCCACCGCGCCTCAGCATCACCGCACCTCTGCTGCTGCCACACCACTGCTGCAACCCCCCGTGGACATCAGGCCGCGGTGTCGCCCACCTTAGCAGGAAGGAGCCCTGCTAAGGTTCACTCCCCACAGCCCACACCGAACATCAGCATCGCCGACGCCGGACCCCGGGACTGCAGCATTGCCCGACTTCTCTTGTCCTGAGGAAGGGACCATGCCTCCTGTGACCCCGCTGTACCACCGCCAGCCCTCAGGTAAGATACCTTAAATTCAGACAATAAGACAGATCCCCATCTTATAAAAATCTCTTTTCTGCTATTTTCACCCCAAAATTTGGGGTGCGTCTTATAGTCCGAAAAAAAGGAATATGAGAAGCTGGAGAAATACCAGGGCCTCAAAGGAGAACTGGAGAAGATGTGGAAGGTGAAGGCCACAGTGATTCCAGTGGTGAGAGGAGCACTCCGAGCAGTGACCCCCTAAGATGGAAGAATGGCGACAACAGATCCCAGGAGCAACATCCGAGCTCTCTGTCCAGAAAAGCGCAATGCTGGGAGCAACTAAGATCCTGCGCAGAACCCTCAAACTCCCAGGAGGACCCGAGAATGAGACAGGACAACCAAGACCACCCCGAGTGGGAGGGGTGAGAAGGAGAACTGGAGAAGATGTGGAAGGTGAAGGCCACAGTGATTCCAGTGGTGAGAGGAGCACTCCGAGCAGTGACCCCTAAGATGGAAGAATGGCGACAACAGATCCCAGGAGCAACATCCGAGCTCTCTGTCCAGAAAAGCTCAATGCTGGGAGCAACTAAGATCCTGCGCAGAACCCTCAAACTCCCAGGAGGACCCGAGAATGAGACAGGACAACCAAGACCACCCCGAGTGGGAGGGGTGAGAAGGAGAACTGGAGAAGATGTGGAAGGTGAAGGCCACAGTGATTCCAGTGGTGAGAGGAGCACTCCGAGCAGTGACCCCTAAGATGGAAGAATGGCGACAACAGATCCCAGGAGCAACATCCGAGCTCTCTGTCCAGAAAAGCGCAATGCTGGGAGCAACTAAGATCCTGCGCAGAACCCTCAAACTCCCAGGAGGACCCGAGAATGAGACAGGACAACCAAGACCACCCCCAGTGGGAGGGGTGAGAAGGAAGTTTATATATATATATATATATATATATATATATATATATATATACATACATACACACTCACTGGCCACTTTATTAGGTACACCATGCTAGTAAGGGGTTGGACCCCCTTTTGCCTTCAGAACTGCCTCAATTCTTCGTGGCAGAGATTCAACAAGGTGCTGGAAGCATTCCTCAGAGATTTTGGACCATATTGACATGATGGCATCACACAGTTGGCGCAGATTTGTCGGCTGCACATCCCTGATGCGAATCTCCCGTTCCACCACATCCCAAAGATGCTCTATTGGATTGAGATCTGGTGACTGAGGAGGCCATTTGAGTACAGTGAACTCATTGTCATGTTCAAGAAACCAATCTGAGATGATTCGAGCTTTATGACATGGCGCATTATCCTGCTGAAAGTAGCCATCAGATGTTGGGTACATTGTGGTCATAAAGGGATGGACATGGTCAGCAACAATACTCAGGTAGGCTGTGGCGTTGCAACGATGCTCAATTGGTACCAAGGGGCCCAAAGAGTGCCCAGAAAAAATTCCCCACACCATGACACCACCACCACCAGCCTGAACCGTTGATACAAGGCAGGATGGATCCATGCTTTCATGTTGTTTACGCCAAATTCTGACCCTACCATCCGAATGTCGCAGCAGAAATCGAGACTCATCAGACCAGGCAACGTTTTTCCAATCTTCTACTGTCCAATTTCGATGAGCTTGTGCAAATTGTAGCCTCAGTTTCCTGTTCTTAGCTGAGAGGAGTGGTACCCGGTGTGGTCTTCTGCTGCTGTAGCCCATCTGCCTCAAAGTTCGACGCACTGTGCGTTCAGAGATGCTCTTCTGCCTACCTTGGTTGTAACGGGTGGCAATTTGAGTCACTGTTGCCTTTCTATCAGCTCGAACCAGTCTGCCCATTCTCCTCTGACCTCTGGCATCAACAAGGCATTTCCGGCCACAGAACTGCCGCTCACTGGATTTTTTTTCTTTTTCGGACCATTCTCTGTAAACCCTAGAGATGGTTGTGCGTGAAAATCACCGTAGATCAGCAGTTTCTGAAATACTCAGACCAGCCCTTCTGGCACCAACAATCATGCCACGTTCAAAGGCACTCAAATCACCTTTCTTCCCCATACTGATGCTCGGTTTGAACTGCAGGAGATTGTCTTGACCATGTCTACATGCCTAAATGCACTGAGTTGCCGCCATGTGATTGGCTGATTAGAAATTAAGTCTTAACACACAGTTGGACAGGTATACCTAATAAAGTGGCCAGTGAGTGTATATATATATATATAACAAAATATTCTTCCAAACACGCTATATCTATCTCTCTCTAGCGATAAAGATATAGATAGTTAGATATACAGTATAGAGATATATACATATAGAGATATTTATATCCATAGAAATATATATTAGATTGATTAGATATATAGCTAGATTAAAAGATCACTTGCCGGCTTTTAATCTAGCTATATATCTAATCAATCTAATATATATTTCTATGGATATAAATATCTCTATATGTATATATCTCTATACTGTATATCTAACTATCTATATCTTTATCGCTAGAGAGAGATAGATATAGCGTGTTTGGAAGAATATTTTGTTTTAAAACTATGTGACAATGACAGAGAACTGCTGTACGTAAAGTCTCATGTTAAAATCGCATTGCATACAGATGTCCTATGGACACTTCAACCCCTGACAAAAATTCTGGAATCACCGGCCTTGGAGGATGTTCATTCAGTTGTTTAATTTTGTAGAAAAAAAGCAGATCACAGTCCTGGCACAAAACTAAAGTCATTTCAAATGGCGACTTTCTGGCTCTAAGAAACACTAAAAGAAATCAAGAATAATGTGGTAGTCAGTAATGGTGACTTTTTTACATCAAGCATAGTGGAAAAATTATGGAATCACTCAATTCTGAGGAAAAAATTATGGAATCACCCTGTAAATTATCATTCCCAAAACTAATACCTGCATCAAATTAGATCTGCTCATTAGTCTGCATCTAAAAAGGAGTGATCACACCTTGGAGAGCTGTTGCACCAAGTGGACTGACATGAATCATGGCTCCAACAATGAGAGATGTCAACTGAAACAAAGGAGAGGATTATCAAACTCTGACAAGAGGGTAAATTCATCATGCAATGTTGCAAAAGATGTTGGTTGTTCACAGTCAGCTGTGTCTAAAATCTGGACCAAATACAAACAACATGGGAAGGTTGATAAAGGCAAACATACTGGTAGACCAAGGAAGACATCAAAGCGTCAAGACCGGAAACATAAAGAAATATGTCTCCAAAACAGGAAATGCAGAACGAATGGGAGGAAACTGGAGTCAACATCTGTGACCGAACTGTAAGAAACCGCCTAAAGGAAATGGGATTTACATACAGAAAAGCTAAACGAAAGCCATCATTAACACCTTAACAGAAAAAAACAAGGTTACAATGGGCTAAGGAAAAGCAGTCGTGGACTGTGGATGACTGGATGAAAGTCATATTCAGTGATGAATCGCGAATCTGCATTGGGCAAGGTGATGATGCCGGAACTTTTGTTTGGTGCCGTTCCAATGAGATTTATAAAGATGACTGCCTGAAGAGAACATGCAAATTTCCAGTCATTGATGACATGGGGCAGCAGGTCAGGTAAAGGCACTGGGGAGATGGCTGTCATTACATCTTCAATAAATGCACAAGTTTATGTTGATATTTTGGACACTTTTCTTATCCCATCAATTGAAAGGATGTTTGGGGATGATGATATCATTTTTCAGGATGATAATGCATCCTGCCATAGAGCAAAAACTGTGCAAACAGTCCTTGAAAAAAGACACATAAGGTCAATGTCATGGCCTGCAAATAGTCCGGATCTCAATCCAATAGAAAATCTTTGGTGGAAGTTGAAGAAAATGGTCGATGACAAGGCGCCAACCTGCAAAGCGGATCTGGCGACAGCAATCAGAGAAAGTTGGAGCCAGATTGGTGAAGAGCGCTGTGTGACCCTCATTAAGTCCAGGCCTCAGAGACTGCAAGCTGTTAGAAAAGCCCGAGGTGGGACAACAAAATACTAGTGAAGGGTTGGAGGGTTTTTTTGTTGGTTTGTTTTTCATGATTCCATAATTTTTTCCTTATGCTTGGTCAAAAAAAGTCACCATTACTGACCACCACATCTTTTGTTCTTGATTTCTTTTAGTGTTTC
The DNA here is from genome assembly GCF_039654945.1 of Dendrobates tinctorius. Lineage (NCBI taxonomy): Eukaryota > Metazoa > Chordata > Amphibia > Anura > Dendrobatidae > Dendrobates > Dendrobates tinctorius. The sequence continues at coordinate 336,667 of NW_027361813.1, forward strand.
TTAGAGCCAGAAAGTCGCCATTTGAATTGACTTTAGTTTTGTGCCATGTCTGTGATCGGCTTTTTTTCTACAAAATTAAACAACTGAATGAACATCCTCCAAGGCCGGTGATTCCAGAAATTTTGCCTGGGGTTGTAGATGCAAGGAAATCACATCCTTGCATTGCAAATGGATTACATGCGGATCACCGTACAGAGAACATTGCTGCAATTCTCGGCCGTCAAAATCGGACCAATCTTTTTTTTTTTTATCTATAAACGTTGTGTGACTCCAGCCTTATACAGATTAAACTGATACCTGGTGATGAAATCTGTCTTGTGGTTATGGAATCTGGATTTGTAGTTCTCAGTTACTGAGATTCTGGTGCTCCTCGGTGGCCCGGAGTCCACCCCGAAACACAAGCATATTATTAACTGAAAATAAAGATTAAACAACCACAAGACAGATTTCATCAGCAGGTATCAGTGTAATCGGTATAACGGCGCTGACCTGACACTGTCTGTAGTCACTGAACACAATCCTGCTGACAGGTATCAGTGTAATCAGTATAACGGCGCCGACCTGACACTGTCTGTAGTCACTGAGCACGATCCTGATCACAGGTGTCAGTGTAATCAGTATAACAGCGCTGACCTGACACTCTGTAGTCACTGAGCACAATCCTGCTGACAGGTATCAGTGTAATGGGTATAACGGAGCCAACCTGACACTGTCTGTAGTCACTGAGCACAATCCTGCTGACAGGTATCAGTGAAATCAGTATAACGACGCTGACCTGACACTGTCTGTAGTCACTGAGCACAATCCTGATCACAGGTATCAGTGTAATCAGTATAACGGCACTGACCTGACACTGTCTGTAGTCACTGAGCACAATCCTGATCACAGGTATCAGTGTAACCAGTATAACAGCGCTGACCTGACACTGTCTGTAGTCACTGAGCACAATCCTGATCACAGGTATCAGTATAACGGCGCTGACCTGACACTGTCTGTAGTCACTGAGCACAATCCTGCTGACAGGTATCAGTGTAATTGGTATAACGGCGCTGACCTGACACTGTCTGTAGTCACTGAGCACAATCCTGTTGACAGGTATCAGTGTAATTGGTATAACGGCGCTGACCTGACACTGTCTGTAGTCACTGAGCACAATCCTGATCACAGGTATCAGTGAAATCAGTATAACGGTGCTGACCTGACACTGTCTGTAGTCACTGAGCACAATCCTGATCACAGGTATCAGTATAACGGCGCTGACCTGACACTGTCTGTAGTCACTGAGCACAATCCTGCTGACAGGTATCAGTGTAATTGGTATAACGGCGCTGACCTGACACTGTCTGTAGTCACTGAGCACAATCCTGTTGACAGGTATCAGTGTAATTGGTATAACGGCGCTGACCTGACACTGTCTGTAGTCACTGAGCACAATCCTGCTGACAGGTATCAGTGTAATGGGTATAACGGAGCCAGCCTGACACTGTCTGTAGTCACTGAGCACAATCCTGCTGACAGGTATCAGTGAAATCAGTATAACGACGCTGACCTGACACTGTCTGTAGTCACTGAGCACAATCCTGATCACAGGTATCAGTGTAATCAGTATAACGGCACTGACCTGACACTGTCTGTAGTCACTGAGCACAATCCTGCTGACAGGTATCAGTGAAATCAGTATAACGGCGCTGACCTGACACTGTCTGTAGTCACTGAGCACAATCCTGCTGACAGGTATCAGTGTAATAGGTATAACAGAGCCAACCTGACACTGTCTGTAGTCACTGAGCACAATCCTGATCACAGGTATCAGTGTAACCAGTATAACAGCGCTGACCTGACACTGTCTGTAGTCACTGAGCACAATCCTGCTGACAGGTATCAGTGTAATTGGTATAACGGCGCTGACCTGACACTGTCTGTAGTCACTGAGTACAATCCTGCTGACAGGTATCAGTGTAATTGGTATAACGGCGCTGACCTGACACTGTCTGTAGTCACTGTGCACAGTCCTGATGGGTATCAGTGTAATCAGTATAACGACGCTGACCTGACACTGTCTGTAGTCACTGTGCACAGTCCTGCTGATAGGTATCAGTATAACGGCGCTGACCTGACACTGTCTGTAGTCACTGTGCACAGTCCTGCTGATAGGTATCAGTGTAATCAGTATAACGACGCTGACCAGACACTGTAGTCACTGAGCACAATCCTGATCACAGGTATCAGTGTAATCAGTATAACGGCGCTGACCTGACACTGTCTGTAGTCACTGAGCACAATCCTGATCACAGGTTTCCTTTAAGGCCATGGTCACACGGTCAGTATTTCACATCAGTATTTGTACGTCAAAATCGGGAGAGGAACAATCAGAGGAAAAGTGTAATAGAAACACATCACCACTTCTTTATTACCACCACTCATGGTTGTGACTTACAAACACTGATGTTAAAGACTGACCGTGTGAACGTGGCCTATTAAGTCCAAGCAGTGCGAAGAGGCTGGGTGTTCTGTAAGTGGTGGGTTGCTGATTGGGGGGCCGGCTCTCCTGTCGCTGGTGGATTGGGGGCCGGCTCTCCTGTCAGGGGCCCGGTCTCACCAGTGGTCGGGGGGGGGGTGGCTCTCCTGTGAGGGGCTAATTGTGATAGAGGGCCGGTTGTCCGCTGAGTTGTGGATGGTGATTGGGGCAGGGTTTCGTCAGTGGTGTGGGGGCCAGCTCTACTGTGAATGGCCGGATGATGATTGGGTGCTGGCTCTCCTGTGGAGTGCTGATTGGGGGGGGCCAGCTTTCATGTCAGGGGCCGGGTCTCTCTAGTGGTGGGGGGCCAGCTGTCCTGTGAGTGCTGATTGGGGCTAGTTCTCATGTTAGTGGCAGGGTCTCGCCAGTGGTCAGGGGCCAGCTGTCCTGTGAGGGGCTCATTATGATAAAGGGTCGGTTCTCCTTTGAGTGGTGGATGGTGATTGGGGCAGGGTTTTGTCAGTGGTAGGTGGGCCGGCTCTCATGTCAGGGGCAGGGTCTCGCCAGTGGTCGGGGGCCGGCTCTCCTGTGAGGGGCTAATTGTGATAGAGGGCCGGTTATCTTCTGAGTGGTGGGTGGTAATTGGGGCAGGGTTTCGTCAGTTTTTTTTGTTGGGGGGGTGGCAGATCTACTGTGGAATGGCTGGATGGTGATTGGGGGCCAGTTATCCTGTGAATGGCTGGGTGGTGATTGGCGGCTGGGACTCATCACTGATGGGGGTCAGCGCTCCTGTCAGGGGCAGGGTCTCGCCAGTGGTGGAGGAGCGGCGGTCTTGTGAGGAGCTAATTGTGATTGGGGCCGGCTCTTATGACTGGGGCAAGGTCTCGTGTGTGGAGATAAAGGATGGGGGGCCCTGTTGGTGGCGCCTCGGCCATTTTTGAGATGTTCAATACTCCCTGTCTTTCTCTTGGCAGTCAGTGGAAGGGGGAAGTTTCGGAGGGCCTTCCTGATTGGTCGCTATCACAGAAGGAGTCGCTCCGCCATGAACTTAGTGATGTCCTCATTTACCTTTTGGAGCTGGCGGAGAAGTGTCATGTGGATCTACCCCGCGCTGTCTTGGACAAGATGGAGTTAAATGCCAAAAAGTATCCTGTGGAGCGGGTACAGGGCAGTGCCAAGAAGTATACGGAGTACAGTGTGGAGCCGGCCGGGGACGTCCAGCAGGACTCTGTTTCATCGTGAGCCCTGGGGCTGTTGTCGGGACTTCCGCTTTTTATGTTCTCGTTTGAGTTTTATCTAAAGTTTTGTGGTTTTTATTTTCGAGCTGTAAAGATGAGAAGTGATCGCTGAGCAGGAAGTGGCTTCTGCACACAAGAAGCATTTGCCACCTTGTCCTCGGATCCGACCTTCTGCGCTGCCGACCTTACATGTTCTGTTCACATATGCCGCCTATGAGAATGGCGTCTGCCCCACCGAGTCTTGGGCGTTGGTGCAGCTTATGGTCTTGGGTTTTATAGTATAATTGTGGGGCTCGAGGGTTTGTTGCTCAATCCTTTTTCCCATTGTAATCTTTTCAGAATTGATTAAATTACATGTTATAGAGTTTCTTGCTGTGGCGTTTTCACTGTAGCTGTTGTGTGGTGTTTTAACCAGCTACTGACTGTGGCTCGGTCCTCCGTCTTCTGTTCCCTGCCTGCAGTAGAATACTTACCAGCCGCTGTCTTCTGTTCCCTGCCTGCAGTAGAATACTTACCAGCCTCCGTCTTCTGTTCCCTACCTGCAGTAGAATACTTACCAGCCTCGGTCTTCTGTTCCCTGCCTGCCGTAGAATACTTACCAGCCGCCGTCTTCTGTTCCCTGCCTGCCGTAGAATACTTACCAGCCGCCGTCTTCTGTTCCCTGCCTGCCGTAGAATACTTACCAGCCTCGGTCTTCTGTTCCCTGCCTGCCGTAGAATACTTACCAGCCGCCGTCTTCTGTTCCCTGCCTGCCGTAGAATACTTACCAGCCGCCGTCTTCTGTTCCCTGCCTGCCGTAGAATACTTACCAGCCTCGGTCTTCTGTTCCCTGCCTGCCGTAGAATACTTACCAGCCGCCGTCTTCTGTTCCCTGCCTGCAATAGAATACTTACCAGCCGCCGTCTTCTGTTCCCTGCCTGCCGTAGAATACTTACCAGCCGTCGTCTTCTGTTCCCTGCCTGCAGTAGAATACTTACCAGCCTCGGTCTTCTGTTCCCTGCCTGCAGTAGACTACTTACCAGCCTCCGTCTTCTGTTCCCTGCCTGCAGTAGAATACTTACCAGCCGTTGTCTTCTGTTCCCTGCCTGCAGTAGACTACTTACCAGCCTCCGTCTTCTGTTCCCTGCCTGCAGTAGAATACTTACCAGCCGCCGTCTTCTGTTCCCTGCCTGCAATAGAATACTTACCAGCCTCCGTCTTCTGTTCCCTGCCTGCAATAGAATACTTACCAGCCTCCGTCTTCTGGCCCTGCCTGCAGTAGAATACTTACCAGCCTCCGTCTTCTGTTCCCTGCCTGCAGTAGAATACTTACCAGCCTCCGTCTTCTGTTCCCTGCCTGCAGTAGAATACTTACCAGCTGTCGTCTTCTGTTCCCTGCCTGCAGTAGAATACTTACCAGCCGCCGTCTTCTGTTCCCTGCCTGCAGTAGAATACTTCCCAGCCGCCGTCTTCGGTTCCCTGCCTGCAGTAGAATACTTCCCAGCCGCCGTCTTCTGTTCCCTGCCTGCAGTAGAATACTTCCCAGCCGCCGTCTTCGGTTCCCTGCCTGCAGTAGAATACTTACCAGCCGCCGTCTTCGGTTCCCTGCCAGCAGTAGAATACTTGCCAGCCATCGTCTTCGGTTCCCTGCCTGCAGTAGAATAGTTACAAGCCCCGTCTTCTGTTCACCTGCTGATGACTCTGTGACTCTCCCAGTCCCTGTAACTCTGTATTCACCTGCTGATGACCCTGTGACTCTTTCTGTCTCTGTATCATCAGCAGAATAGTGAGTGCAGCTCTGGAGTATAATACAGGATGTAACTCTGGATCAGTAATGTATATACACAGTGACTGCACCAGCAGAATAGTGAGTGCAGCTCTGGAGCATAATAAAAGATGTCTGTCTACCCCGTGCATCATATGAGTGTATCATGCAAGTGTGAAGCTTAGAATTCAGAATTGAACCAGAAGGGAACTTAAGGTAACTGGATAGTCACAGTAAACAATGTTTCTGTTCATCTTCACTCTCACCCCTAAAATCCTTCACTTTCTACTAATACCTCTAATCCCTACACCTAGTAAGTAACTGTTCATCTCTCCCTCCATCCTCCCCATCATCTCACCTCCTCCTCACAACTGTTCCTCAACATACAATCGTGTCTCCAAACACACAGACCCCTCTTGCCCTTGTCCTGCTCCCACCTGCTAACACTTTCTCTACTCATCCTCACTGCTGGTGATATCTCTCCAAGTCCTGGCCCTCCTCATCACATTCCCACAGTTATTTCTACCTTCCATCCACGCTGTATTACAACTTTCCGTAACTTCTCTAACCTTACACCCATTCGCCTGGTCCCCGCTTCCCCAGTCCCACTAACAGGAGCTCTGTGGAACGCTCGCTCTATCTGCAAGAAACTTTCCTACAGCCATGATCTTTTCATTACTAACAAACTTTCCTTCCTCACAATCACTGAAACCTGGCTCACCCCCTCTGACACAGCCTCTCCTGCTGCACTCTCCTATGGTAGATTCCACCTTTCCCACACACCCCGCCCCAGCAGCAAGCATGGTGGAGGAGTTGGTTTTCTTCTGTCTGATAACTGCTCCTTCCCCCCCAATCTCACTGCCACCTTCTGTTACCCTTCCTTCCTTTGAGGTGCACTCTGTGTGCATCTACTCCCCTCCAACCTCCAACTGGCTGTCATTTACCACCCCCCAGGGCCAGCCACCACCTTCTTTGACCACTTCACCACCTGGCTACTTCATTTCCTCTCCGCTGACATCCCCACTTTCCTCTTGGGCGACTTCAACATATCCATTGACACTTCCGTCTCAGCTGCCACTAAGCTTCTATATCTCACTTCCTCCTTCGGCCTCACTCAATGGTCTTCTGCAGCCACTCATAAAGATGGCCACACATTGGACCTCATCTTCACCCGCCTCTGCTCCCTATCTAACCTCTCTAACGCACCTCTTCCTCTCTCTGACCACAACCTACTTACATTCTCTTCTCCTCCCAGGTCCATAAACTCAAACACCTTTGCAGAAATCTGTGAAGTCTGTGAACCGGGCCCAATACCTAGTTCCAGCAAATAAACTACAACTGAATGTCTGCTCACCACCTTCTCACGTATCTGGTCTGGCCTCTGTTCTACCATATTGGAGGAAGACTCGAACCTAAAATATACCAACCTCACTATCCAAACTCTGTACCCATTAGTGATCAGACTGAACTGTCCTGACTGTGTTTATATCCTTTCAGCAGATTAATATGGACTTGTCGCAGGCGTGTGATCTGATTATGCATACCTAAAAACTGCATTTATGCACAAGTGGAGAACTTCATAACACACGCTTTCTAATGCCATAATGGTGAAATCTCATAAAGAGAAACGCAGCATCAGCCCTCCACCAAGACAAAGTGAAATGGAAAAAATCCCAAAACGCAAACCGCCAACAACCCGTACTCCATCTAAAGTGCCACAACCGAATCCTGTCATGGATGAACAGATGGATGACTTGGATTCGAGTGATGACGACTCAGGTAGCAATCACACACAGATGGAATCCGGTCAGATCTCAAGTTCCTTCCTCAGAAAATCATTGGCACAAGCGATAAAATTGTTGATCCCTGAAATCACTGGCATGCCAGCTGATTGGCAGCACATCGGCAACAGAGTAGAATCCCTTGAGTCAACCCAGGCCACATTTATGGATCACTCTAATAATATGAAAGAATAGCTTGCTCTCCACCATGCCCAGTTGAACAACGCCCTCCTTGCTATAGAGGACCAAGAAAACCGGAGCCACAGGAAAACCTGAAAGCGTCATCTGATATACTTGAAAAAGTGTCCAAAGAGATATTCGCACTGGTCCGTAGATCCCTCAAGCCAAAGACCTCGGACCCTCCGAGGGATGTCATCCGCGGCTGATTGAATTATTTAGATACCTTGGCTATTTTGACTGGCTCTCGTGATTGCAAAACCATCACCTACGAAGAGGCGTCTATTCAGCTTTACCAGGATCTTGCACCAGATGAGACCTCTTCTGGAAGTACCCCGCGCCAACAAGATCTTATATAAGTGGTTATTTCCCTTCGGATTGGCGATACATGGCGGGGGGATAACAAGTCACCGTTCGTATTCCGGAGGATCTTTCAAAGGTGTGGGAGACCTTCAACATTTCCCCAGTGGAAGTGCCTTCCTGGTTGCCCCTTGATATGGACATTCCCCTTCCTCCGTTTGTGAGACCTGAAGAGTGGTCGCCAGTGAAAAGGCACGCTTCCCCCAAACAAGGGAAACATGGGTTCAGGAAGAAGCTTCCTCCCTGAGACACAGTGCACACCAGTTGGATATTTTTCTTTTTTGGCCCAGTGACGGGCCCTGACTTGACAAAGTCTGGGTGAGGTTTTGGTAAGGGCTGTGAGATATCTACACCCCCCTCTTATTTTTCTCTCTTGCAGCCCGTTGCCGATGCTTTATACACATAGACATACCTGGGACTAATTTCTGCCTATTGATGGCAGATGGTTAATAGTTACTGTTTTGTTTGTCACATTTGCTTTGGTTCTATGGTGGAATTCTTATTACTAAGTTTGATTCTTGATCGCGTATGGTGATTCTAATTCCGACCACATCGGATCGCCATTGGTGCGTATGTAGTAGACTGTCTTGTCTGCATTCGGAGGATGCTACGGCCCCCACCTCTGCCGCGGATAAGATGTTCTTTGTAATGATTTGCTGTTCTGTTAACCCCTTTTTTTACCATGTTAGGTACACATATGTAGCCACCATGATTCGCCTATCCCTACACAATGACTAATCTAACTATGCCGGCCGCTATAGTAGTGGCCTCGCACAATGCGAGGGGCATGAACTTCCCAAGTAAACGCAGTAAAATAATGAATCTACTGCGCACAAAGAATACCGGCATTACATTCCTACACGAAACTCACTACAAGAAGGGTCATGTCCCTGATGTATCCGGCACTTCAGCCTCTATGGGAGTGAGCATAGCTCTCACAAAGAACCTGCCCATTGTATTGAGAGACACCCTATCTGATCTGGATGGTAGATAGCTAGTAGGCCCTTTACCATAATATAACACTACAGTTACCTTATGCAACCTTTATGCTCCCAATAGCAATCACATTGGATGGCTTATTAAATTCTTACATACCCTCCACTTATTTTCTGAAGGCCTACTTATTGTAGGGGGAGACCTCAATCCCACTTTATCCACTAGTAGATACCTCATCTGGAAAATTTTGTCTCCCAAAAAAACCTTAAGAAAACTACACCTTAATTTGCAATCCCTTAATTTAATAGACCCATGGAGAACTCTGCACCCTTCCACCAAGGATCTCACCTTTTTCTCTCCCCCACACAATAGCTATTGCAGACTAGACTATCTCCTGACGCAATCCCCAAACCTTCAACTTGTTAAATCAGCAAATATCGATGTCATCTCAATTTCGGACCATGCCCCAATATTTTTAGAAATTATCACATTCCTGCCTCCCTCCTCCACTCTTGGACCTTAAATGAAACGCTCTTAGATTCTGCAGTCCACATTACTAAGCTTTCCAATTCTCTCAGTCTTTTTTTCCAAGAAAACTCTCATTCATGCCCGTCACAGCGTATGGAATGGGAGGCTCATAAGGCCGATATGAGAGGAGAATTTGTGGCATTGACCTCACACTTAAAGAAGAAAAGATCGAGAGAACTTATTTCTATCCTTCATCAAATTATCTCATTTCAAACCTTCATAAACGATCATTAGCAACCGAGGTACAAGAGGAACTAACTAAGCTACGACAAGCCCTTAGATATTTATTAAATATCCACTCAGCCAAGATTTATATGAAAAGCCGCCAGAAGTTTTACCTTCATGGCAAGAAAGGCAGCAAACTTATGACCTCACGTTTAAAGAAACGCAATGATAAAGCTATCATAAAGCAAATTAACTCCACTGATGGCACAACAGCCATTGAGACTGCCAATATTGCCAAAGAGTTTGACAATTTCTATGAAGGGCTATATAATCTTGGCACACCAACGGATAATTTAGATCCAACTGCGGCTTCAGAAAAGATTTTCTTGTTCCTTGACCCTTTACAATTGCCTAAGCTCCCCCAGAAGATCACTCCCTACGAACAGCTCTGGTTACTGCTGAGGAGATACTAGAAACTTTATCGACTATCCCCAATGGAAAAGCCCCTGGCCCTCGCGGACTTCCTATCTCATACTACAAAAAAATTATCAAATCCCTTCTTCCACATTTGAAGACACTGTTTAATTCTTATTTAGCTGGACATCCCATGCCTAAACAATCCTTAGAAGCCTTCATCTCTATCCTCCCGAAAGCACCAGCGATCCCGACAACGATACGACCTGGTAGGGATCACTGGTGCGTCGCTACATGGTCGCTAGTGAGCTGCCAAACAGGCAGATCTCTTCAATGATGCAGCAACCATCCGGCGATCCCTGTAACGACCTCAGCGGTCGTTGAGACCTTGTCACACAGCAGCTATTCTGAATGATTCCAGCCTGCGTCCCTGAGTTCTGAGTCACCAACTGAGGTCGCTCTTCGGCGGCAAACACAGCGATGCATGCTGGCCAGCAGGACGCTGACGATGAAAAAATGGCCCAGGACATTCGAGCACGATCAGCGATATCCAGCGGGGGGGGGGCGGTCACCGCTATCTGTCACACGTAGCGAGATCGCTGGCGAGATCGCTGTTGTGTTATAAAATCGGTGACGCTTTAGCGATCTCGCTATGTGAGACAGGGCCTTTAGAGACCGATTTCTTCTTTTCTTAATGCTGATACTAAGCTGTGGGCCAAAATTCTGGCTAGGAGACTTGGCGATGTCCTCCCAAAGTTAATCCATACAGATCAGGCCGGGTTCGTGAGGGGCAGGGACAATTCGGCAAAGATCATTCAATCTATAGCTTTTTCCTCAACCCGGGTTATCCCGCTGGTCCTGTTGTCCGATGTTGCCGAGAAGGCATCCGACAGGATTAGCTGGAGATATAAGAGGGTACTAGAGAAATTCGGTTTTCCGCCGCAATTTGTTTCTGCAATATTCTCCTTGTACTCACAACCCACGGCCAGGTTGAGAGTTACTGGCACTCTGTCTCAGAGCTTTAGTATTAACAAGGGTACTAGATAGGGGTGTCCATTGTCTCCCTCTTTATTCACCCTGACCATAGAGACACTCATTCAAAAGGTCAGGCAAGAGGAATCCATCAAAGGTCTAAGGATTGAGAGCACAGAGATGAAAACGGTCGCTTTTGCAGGCGATTTATTATTTCTCGCAACCAATCCACTCTTAGCCTTTCCAACAATACTGAGCATATTAAATCAATTTGGCCATATATCCAATTTTAAAATCAATCCTACCAAGTCGGAATCCCTCAGTATAACCATACCGAGTTCCCATATAGCCATCCTCCGCAAACATTCACCCTTTATCTGGCCCATGCAAATATTAAAATACTTGGGAGTATTTATCACTATAGACTCTACACGTTTATGCCAAGCTAATTACATTCCATTATGGAAGAAGGCGGAAACATTAACACATCTTATGATTTGCCTACCCTCTCCTGGATGGGGCGTAGTAATGTATTTAAAGCCTATATACTACCCATAAATCTCTATACTATGAGCACGATCCCTAAATACGTACCCCAAACCTTTCTTATATCTTTAAGTCTCTTAATATCCCGATTCATATGGAAACAGAAAAAAGTGAGTTTACCATTTAAGTTCCTCTTATACCCGAATTCTTCGGGAGGCCTGGGAGGCCCGAACACTCACATCTATTACAAAGCTATACACTCGTGCAGATGGTTGAGAATAGTCTTTAATTGGGAGAAGGGAAGTCGAGATGATCTAGATTTGGCTTTATTAGGTGCTAAAGGGATACCATATCTATGGTACCGAGCAAAACCCCCTGAGGCCTTTAAATTAGATGAAACTCTCACAACTACCCTCCAGATTAGATGCCTAATGATTGATGAACTTCTGACTACGACTTTTCCATCTGCACTGTCACCCATTGGCTCCATACCATATCTCCTTGATCCCAATTTTAATGATCCCTATTATCTTTGGTCCACACTACCTAAGGAAAACTTAAACCTTTTCTATGATTATAAGATTCCGAAAAATAACAACTGGCGTCGAAATGCCCTTGCTCAACCCAAAAACTTCCTCCAGCAACAACACATTTGGCGGACACTTAGTCAATTTAGACAACAACCATCTAAATCTAGCTCGTCCTGGTTGGACATGCTGACTAAATTGCCACCTCCAAGTCTAAAGATTATCTCCCGTCTTATCACCCATTCTTCCACACTTAAACCTTTCTTCATTTACTCCTGGGAGTCGGAACTCAATATCAGTTTCTCTGAGGAACAAATTTCGAAAATTTTACTTAAAGGAATCTGTCACCTATTTTTTCGACTATCAGCTGCCGGCACCGCCATCAGGGGTTTATCTCCAGCATTCTGTAATGCATTCTGTAATGCTGTAGATAAGCCCCCGATGTAACCTGACAGAGAAGAAAAATGAGGTATATTATACTCACCCAGGGGCGGTCTGGGTCCGGTTTTGGTCCGATGGGTGTTGCGGTCCGGTCCGGCGCCTCCCATCTTATAACGATGACGTCCTCTTCTTTGCTTCCTGTCGCGGCTCCTGCACAGAAGAGATGTCCTACACATAAGGGTCACCACACCCACATCTTTTGAACTGCTCTGTGCTTAGTGGCTTTTGGTCGGATATTAATCGAGAACTTAAAAAATTACAGCTCCTTACTTCTGATCTCCAGACTGTAGAAGCTCTTTTGTCGTGCCCATCCAAAAGCTTTAAACCATTGAAACACGGCCTTCTCCCCTTACTAATCAGTACAGGAAAGCACTGGAGGGACGAGTCTCTCCCACTTTCCAGGAATGGATCTCTAAAGTGAATCACATTTCCCGCCTGGAAGAACTCACCAGCTCGGAATCACACACCAATGAAATATATAGCAAAACTTGGGCTCCTCGGAAGCAATTACATAGTTATAATCCAAGTATAACTTGTATATGTCCGTCCTCGCTGTGAGTCTAAGCCTCCTTATTGTCCCATTTGCACGATCATTAATTCTGCTCACCATAATTGACCATGTGTCTCTGGCCCTCATATACTTACCTCCTGGCGAATTTGTTAGCTTGGCTATATGTTCTGGTATTATGTGTGCCTCCCCTTTTGTTGTTTATAGTTGGTAATTCCCCCCATGACACCTTGTTTGATAGAGATAACCCAACCTAACCAATGTTTTTTGCACTCCCTCCACCATTCCCTATCTTCTCCTTTTCCCCATGACCCCCCTTCCCCTTGCTTCCCAACCCACCCCCCCTTTTTCCCTTATCGTCTCTTCAACTAAATGCTGATTTTTAATAGGTAACTTTTTTCTAACTGTTTGTACTATTTTCCCTGATATGCCGTACTTAAAAAAGAAATGGGGAGGTGCCTGATCTTAGATGTCCTCATGAAGGGACAAGAGCTCCCGCTCGTTAACATCTATGGCCCCCAATCTAAGTGGGACTGGAAGTGTCTCTTTGTGAGGATCAAGCCCTTCCTTTTTACAAGTCGGCAGGTTGTCCTTGGAGGGGACTTCAATACTGTCATGAGACCCCGAGATAGAGGAGGTTCCAGAGACAAGCTGACTTATGATAGCGTTGCCCTTAATTTTATAGCTAGTGAGGCTCGCCTGGTGGATGTCCACATTTGGCACACCCCAGGCCACGAGGGGTTCACATATCATAGAGGTAACTGTAGGTCCAGGATAGATAGGTTTTATTTAAAGGAGGAGGCTGTCTCTTCAGCAGTGTCTGTTGTTGCGGTGGAGTTCTCCGACCACTATTCAGTTTTGTTGACTGCGGAGAGCCGTGTGTTACAGTGCCTTCCCCCCTCCCACCAGTCCCGTAATGACGACACAGCCAGGCCTAGATGGGTGAACAGGTCGGTCACAGTTTATTCATTACATAAGCAGAGAAGGGCACTTACATGTGATAACGGGCTCATCACCGAAGGCCGTGTCTGCGACCGACAGGCGAGCCGGCCAGTGAGCGGTCACGAGCCTTTGCCCCTCTCTACAACTTCCGCTGTGACTTAATATCGTTTTTGTTTTTTTGCATTTCTTATGTCAATATAAAACGGAGTTGACTATATAAGGGAGGGACGGTGGGACAACAGCTTCCATGGGTCAGCCAGGGAAAAGAGGAAGTTACTGACCCCTGCACCTGAATTTAACCCATGCAGGTGTGGCCGGACGCCCTTCCCCTTTAAACTCATTGGTCAGTTGGGCATCCCAATTAGTGCATCACCTGGGCAGTGGTAGAAGGGGGGGGGAATGGCACTGACCAGAATTTTCTTCTAACATCCATATGGGTGCTCAGCAGTCAGAGGCACGTTCCTTAATTAGTACTGTGCCTGCCATTCTCTGAGTGTTACAGAGACCCTCCAGATGGGAAGAGGCTTTTGGAGGCTCAATTCGTCTCTCTTGGAAGAAGCGGAGATAAGACAGTCCTTAGAGGATTTTCTTCAGAGCCAGTACCCTTTCGGGATCTTTGTAGTAGTAAGTCAGAGTGGTGGGAGATGTTTTGTTTCTGTTATTATTATTGTTATGTTTTTTATAATAAAAGATCTACAGGATGTAACTCGGGATCAGTACTGGACCAGTAATACTTGTCACACACACCCATCCTACACAATACAACACAGAGTATACACTTCCCATTGCATGTTATGAAATGATGAAATCTTTGAGCTTGGCAGGGAGAGTTTGGCGCAGAGCTTGATGCGGAGAGCTTGGCGCAGAGAGCTTGGCGCGGTGTCTTCTGCAGGTTGCCCTGTCTTCTGTGGCCATTACTGTGTTCGGAGGTGGTGTCAGATTCTGCTTCCACGAGGGCCGCAGTCTTTGGCAGGGTAACATTTCTCAGGACCGTGTTGGTAAGATTCTGGAGGCCTTCATTGAGAGAGAATACTCTGGTTGACTCTGAATTCATTGAAAATCGGTAATACTGGTGGATTCCATCAGTTTTGGCTTTCAGGTGGCAGAATATGAAGAAACGTTCAGTATCTCATGCTGTGAAGGCTTCCTTCCTCTCCCAGCCCCCTCGTAACCACAAGTATAAGGTGACCTTATGCCTTCACCCAGCCTGTGCCGGGTGTCATCTCATGACGGCTCAGCACATTGCTTTCTTCCCACGGTCACTTCTGCTCTTCTCACAGGTCTTTGTTGGCCGCTTTCATGTTGCAGGTCTTCACCCAGCGAGGACTCATGGACTTCTGGCTTCTTTTGTTGCTGTCTCTTCTTGATGGTAGGTTTATATCTTGCTCTCCTATGATATCGATGGTGACACCATTTTACTTACCATGGGTGTTTTTTTTCTAGACGTGGACATCTCCTTCCCTTACAATGTGGAGGTATTGGAACATCGCCGGTTTTCTGCTGAGGTCGGAGAGCTTTTCGGATATAGAGTGGTGCAGTTTAATTCCACAGTGGGAGAGAGGTGAGGTCTCCGCATTGTCTGATGTTTGCTTCTATAGCAGGGACATGTTATACATAGCCGGACCGTCGCATGTCTCTGGCACCTGGACTGTGACCATAATTTCCTTCTTCAGAAAGTTTTATTGTCCTGGACACAAGTAAGAAAGACAAACTTCTAACTATTGCATCCTGTATACAGTGACTGCAGTAAGTGTAAGGTGCCTCTAGCCACTGTCCGCCTGCTCTCCTGCATCCTCCCGCCACTGTCCGCCTGCTCTCCTGCATCCTCCCGCCACTGTCCGCCTGCTCTCCTGCATCCTCCCGCCACTGTCCGCCTGCTCTCCTGCATCCTCCCGCCACTGTCCGCCCGCTCTCCTGCATCCTCCCGCCACTGTCCGCCTGCTCTCCTGCATCCTCCCGCCACTGTCTCCCTGCTCTCCTGCATCCTCCCGCCACTGTCCGCCTGCTCTCCTGCATCCTCCCGCCACTGTCTCCCTGCTCTCCTGCATCCTCCCGCCACTGTCCGCCCGCTCTCCTGCATCCTCCCGCCACTGTCCGCCTGCTCTCCTGCATCCTCCCGCCACTGTCCGCCTGCTCTCCTGCATCCTCCGGCCACTGTCCGCCTGCTCTCCTGCATCCTCCCGCCACTGTCCGCCTGCTCTCCTGCATCCTCCGACCACTGTCCGCCTGCTCTCCTGCATCCTCCCGCCACTGTCCGCCTGCTCTCCTGCATCCTCCCGCCACTGTCTCCCTGCTCTCCTGCATCCTCCCACCACTGTCCGCCTGCTCTCCTGCATCCTCCGGCCACTGTCCGCCTGCTCTCCTGCATCCTCCCGCCACTGTCTGCCTGCTCTCCTGCATCCTCCGACCACTGTCCGCCCGCTCTCCTGCATCCTCCCGCCACTGTCCGCCTGCTCTCCTGCATCCTCCCGCCACTGTCTCCCTGCTCTCCTGCATCCTCCCACCACTGTCCGCCTGCTCTCCTGCATCCTCCGGCCACCTTCTGCCTGCTCTCCTGCATCCTCCCGCCACTGTCCGCCTGCTCTCCTGCATCCTCCGACCACTGTCCGCCTGCTCTCCTGCATCCTCCCGCCACTGTCCGCCTGCTCTCCTGCATCCTCCGGCCACTGTCCGCCTGCTCTCCTGCATCCTCCCGCCACTGTCCGCCTGCTCTCCTGCATCCTCCCGCCACTGTCCGCCCGCTCTCCCGCATCCTCCCACCACTGTCTGCCTGCTTTCCTGCATCCTCCCGCCACTGTCCGCCCACGATCCTGCATCCTCCGGCCACTGTCCGCCTGCTCTCCTGCATCCTCCCGCCACTGTCCGCCTGCTCTCCTGCCTCCTCCGGCCACTGTCTGCCCGCTCTCCTGCATCCTCCCGCCACTGTCTGCCTGCTCTCCTACATCCTCCGGCCACTGTCCGCCTGCTCTCCTGCATCCTCCCACCACTGTCTCCCTGCTCTCCTGCATCCTCCGGACACTGTCTGCCCGCTCTCCTGCATCCTCCCGCCACTGTCCGCCTGTTCTCCTGCATCCTCCAGCCACTGTCCGCCTGCTCTCCTGCATCCTCCGGCCACTGTCCGCCTGCTCTCCTGCATCCTCCGGCCACTGTCCGCCTGCTCTCCTGCATCCTCCGACCACTGTCCGCCTGCTCTCCTGCATCCTCCGACCACTGTCCGCCTGCTCTCCTGCATCCTCCGGCCACTGTCCGCCTGCTCTCCTGCATCCTCCGGCCACTGTCCGCCTGCTCTCCTGCATCCTCCGGCCACTGTCCGCCTGCTCTCCTGCATCCTCCGGCCACTGTCCGCCTGCTCTCCTGCATCCTCCCGCCACTGTCCGCCTGCTCTCCTGCATCCTCCGGCTACTGTCCGCCTGCTCTCCTGCATCCTCCGGCCACTGTCCGCCTGCTCTCCTGCATCCTCCGGACACTGTCCGCCTGCTCTCCTGCATCCTCCGGCCACTGTCCGCCTGCTCTCCTGCATCCTCCGACCACTGTCCTCCTGCTCTCCTGCATCCTCCGACCACTGTCCGCCTGCTCTCCTGCATCCTCCGACCACTGTCCGCCTGCTCTCCTGCATCCTCCGGCCACTGTCCGCCTGCTCTCCTGCATCCTCCGGCCACTGTCCGCCTGCTCTCCTGCATCCTCCGGCCACTGTCCGCCTGCTCTCCTGCATCCTCCCGCCACTGTCCGCCTGCTCTCCTGCATCCTCCGGACACTGTCTGCCTGCTCTCCTGCATCCTCCCACCACTGTCCGCCTGCTCTCCTGCATCCTCCCGCCACTGTCCGCCTGCTCTCCTGCATCCTCCGGACACTGTCCGCCTGCTCTCCTGCATCCTCCCGCCACTGTCCGCCTGCTCTCCTGCATCCTCCGGCCACTGTCTGCCTGCTCTCCTGCATCCTCCCGCCACTGTCTGCCTGCTCTCCTGCATCCTCCCGCCACTGTCCGCCTGCTCTCCTGCATCCTCCGGCCACTGTGCGCCTGCTCTCCTGCATCCTCCGGACACTGTCCGCCTGCTCTCCTGCATCCTCCCGCCACTGTCTGCCTGCTCTCCTACATCCTCCGGCCACTGTGCGCCTGCTCTCCTGCATCCTCCGGACACTGTCCGCCTGCTCTCCTGCATCCTCCCGCCACTGTCTGCCTGCTCTCCTGCATCCTCCCGCCACTGTCCGCCTGCTCTCCTACATCCTCCGGCCACTGTGCGCCTGCTCTCCTACATCCTCTGGCCACTGTCCGCCCGCTCTCCTGCATCCTCCGGACACTGTCCGCCTGCTCTCCTGCATCCTCCGGACACTGTCCGCCTGCTCTCCTGCATCCTCCGGCCACTGTGCGCCTGCTCTCCTGCATCCTCCAGACACTGTCCGCCTGCTCTCCTGCATCCTCCCGCCACTGTCTGCCTGCTCTCCTGCATCCTCCCGCCACTGTCCGCCTGCTCTCCTACATCCTCCGGCCACTGTGCGCCTGCTCTCCTGCATCCTCCGGCCACTGTGCGCCTGCTCTCCTGCATCCTCCGGACACTGTCCGCCTGCTCTCCTGCATCCTCCCGCCACTGTCCGCCTGCTCTCCTGCATCCTCCCGCCACTGTCCGCCTGCTCTCCTGCATCCTCCCGCCACTGTCCGCCTGCTCTCCTGCATCCTCCCGCCACTGTCTGCCTGCTCTCCTGCATCCTCCGGCCACTGTCCGCCTGCTCTCCTGCATCCTCCCGCCACTGTCCGCCTGCTCTCCTGCCTCCTCCGGCCACTGTCTGCCCGCTCTCCTGCATCCTCCCGCCACTGTCTGCCTGCTCTCCTACATCCTCCGGCCACTGTCCGCCTGCTCTCCTGCATCCTCCCACCACTGTCTCCCTGCTCTCCTGCATCCTCCGGACACTGTCTGCCCGCTCTCCTGCATCCTCCCGCCACTGTCCGCCTGTTCTCCTGCATCCTCCAGCCACTGTCCGCCTGCTCTCCTGCATCCTCCGGCCACTGTCCGCCTGCTCTCCTGCATCCTCCGGCCACTGTCCGCCTGCTCTCCTGCATCCTCCGACCACTGTCCGCCTGCTCTCCTGCATCCTCCGACCACTGTCCGCCTGCTCTCCTGCATCCTCCGGCCACTGTCCGCCTGCTCTCCTGCATCCTCCGGCCACTGTCCGCCTGCTCTCCTGCATCCTCCGGCCACTGTCCGCCTGCTCTCCTGCATCCTCCGGCCACTGTCCGCCTGCTCTCCTGCATCCTCCCGCCACTGTCCGCCTGCTCTCCTGCATCCTCCGGCTACTGTCCGCCTGCTCTCCTGCATCCTCCGGCCACTGTCCGCCTGCTCTCCTGCATCCTCCGGACACTGTCCGCCTGCTCTCCTGCATCCTCCGGCCACTGTCCGCCTGCTCTCCTGCATCCTCCGACCACTGTCCTCCTGCTCTCCTGCATCCTCCGACCACTGTCCGCCTGCTCTCCTGCATCCTCCGACCACTGTCCGCCTGCTCTCCTGCATCCTCCGGCCACTGTCCGCCTGCTCTCCTGCATCCTCCGGCCACTGTCCGCCTGCTCTCCTGCATCCTCCGGCCACTGTCCGCCTGCTCTCCTGCATCCTCCGGCCACTGTCCGCCTGCTCTCCTGCATCCTCCCGCCACTGTCCGCCTGCTCTCCTGCATCCTCCGGACACTGTCTGCCTGCTCTCCTGCATCCTCCCACCACTGTCCGCCTGCTCTCCTGCATCCTCCCGCCACTGTCCGCCTGCTCTCCTGCATCCTCCGGACACTGTCCGCCTGCTCTCCTGCATCCTCCCGCCACTGTCCGCCTGCTCTCCTGCATCCTCCGGCCACTGTCTGCCTGCTCTCCTGCATCCTCCCGCCACTGTCTGCCTGCTCTCCTGCATCCTCCCGCCACTGTCCGCCTGCTCTCCTGCATCCTCCGGCCACTGTGCGCCTGCTCTCCTGCATCCTCCGGACACTGTCCGCCTGCTCTCCTGCATCCTCCCGCCACTGTCTGCCTGCTCTCCTACATCCTCCGGCCACTGTGCGCCTGCTCTCCTGCATCCTCCGGACACTGTCCGCCTGCTCTCCTGCATCCTCCCGCCACTGTCTGCCTGCTCTCCTGCATCCTCCCGCCACTGTCCGCCTGCTCTCCTACATCCTCCGGCCACTGTGCGCCTGCTCTCCTACATCCTCTGGCCACTGTCCGCCCGCTCTCCTGCATCCTCCGGACACTGTCCGCCTGCTCTCCTGCATCCTCCGGACACTGTCCGCCTGCTCTCCTGCATCCTCCGGCCACTGTGCGCCTGCTCTCCTGCATCCTCCAGACACTGTCCGCCTGCTCTCCTGCATCCTCCCGCCACTGTCTGCCTGCTCTCCTGCATCCTCCCGCCACTGTCCGCCTGCTCTCCTACATCCTCCGGCCACTGTGCGCCTGCTCTCCTACATCCTCCGGCCACTGTGCGCCTGCTCTCCTGCATCCTCCGGACACTGTCCGCCTGCTCTCCTGCATCCTCCCGCCACTGTCCGCCTGCTCTCCTGCATCCTCCCGCCACTGTCCGCCTGCTCTCCTGCATCCTCCCGCCACTGTCCGCCTGCTCTCCTGCATCCTCCCGCCACTGTCTGCCTGCTCTCCTGCATCCTCCGGCCACTGTCCGCCTGCTCTCCTGCATCCTCCCTCCACTGTCCGCCCGCTCTCCTGCATCCTCCCGCCACTGTCCGCCTGCTCTCCTGCATCCTCCCGCCACTGTCTCCCTGCTCTCCTGCATCCTCCCGCCACTGTCCGCCTGCTCTCCTGCATCCTCCCGCCACTGTCTCCCTGCTCTCCTGCATCCTCCCGCCACTGTCCGCCCGCTCTCCTGCATCCTCCCGCCACTGTCCGCCTGCTCTCCTGCATCCTCCCGCCACTGTCCGCCTGCTCTCCTGCATCCTCCGGCCACTGTCCGCCTGCTCTCCTGCATCCTCCCGCCACTGTCCGCCTGCTCTCCTGCATCCTCCGACCACTGTCCGCCTGCTCTCCTGCATCCTCCCGCCACTGTCCGCCTGCTCTCCTGCATCCTCCCGCCACTGTCTCCCTGCTCTCCTGCATCCTCCCACCACTGTCCGCCTGCTCTCCTGCATCCTCCGGCCACTGTCCGCCCGCTCTCCTGCATCCTCCCGCCACTGTCTGCCTGCTCTCCTGCATCCTCCGACCACTGTCCGCCCGCTCTCCTGCATCCTCCCGCCACTGTCTCCCTGCTCTCCTGCATCCTCCCACCACTGTCCGCATGCTCTCCTGCATCCTCCGACCACTGTCCGCCTGCTCTCCTGCATCCTCCCGCCACTGTCCGCCTGCTCTCCTGCATCCTCCCGCCACTGTCTCCCTGCTCTCCTGCATCCTCCCACCACTGTCCGCCTGCTCTCCTGCATCCTCCGGCCACTGTCCGCCCGCTCTCCTGCATCCTCCCGCCACTGTCTGCCTGCTCTCCTGCATCCTCCCGCCACTGTCCGCCTGCTCTCCTGCATCCTCCCGCCACTGTCTCCCTGCTCTCCTGCATCCTCCCACCACTGTCCGCATGCTCTCCTGCATCCTCCGGCCACCTTCCGCCTGCTCTCCTGCATCCTCCCGCCACTGTCCGCCTGCTCTCCTGCATCCTCCGACCACTGTCCGCCTGCTCTCCTGCATCCTCCCGCCACTGTCCGCCTGCTCTCCTGCATCCTCCGGCCACTGTCCGCCTGCTCTCCTGCATCCTCCCGCCACTGTCCGCCTGCTCTCCAGCATACTCCCGCCACTGTCTGCCTGCTTTCCTGCATCCTCCCGCCACTGTCCGCCCGCGATCCTGCATCCTCCGGCCACTGTCCGCCTGCTCTCCTGCATCCTCCCGCCACTGTCCGCCTGCTCTCCTGCCTCCTCCGGCCACTGTCTGCCCGCTCTCCTGCATCCTCCCGCCACTGTCTGCCTGCTCTCCTACATCCTCCGGCCACTGTCCGCCTGCTCTCCTGCATCCTCCCGCCACTGTCCGCCTGCTCTCCTGCCTCCTCCGGCCACTGTCTGCCCGCTCTCCTGCATCCTCCCGCCACTGTCTGCCTGCTCTCCTACATCCTCCGGCCACTGTCCGCCTGCTCTCCTGCATCCTCCGGACACTGTCCGCCTGCTCTCCCGCATCCTCCCGCCACTGTCCGCCTGCTCTCCTGCATCCTCCCACCACTGTCTCCCTGCTCTCCTGCATCCTCCGGACACTGTCTGCCCGCTCTCCTGCATCCTCCCGCCACTGTCCGCCTGTTCTCCTGCATCCTCCAGCCACTGTCCACCTGCATCCTCCGGCCACTGTCCGCCTGCTCTCCTGCATCCTCCGGCCACTGTCCGCCTGCTCTCCTGCATCCTCCGGCCACTGTCCGCCTGCTCTCCTGCATCCTCCGACCACTGTCCGCCTGCTCTCCTGCATCCTCCGACCACTGTCCGCCTGCTCTCCTGCATCCTCCGGCCACTGTCCGCCTGCTCTCCTGCATCCTCCGGCCACTGTCCGCCTGCTCTCCTGCATCCTCCCGCCACTGTCCGCCTGCTCTCCTGCATCCTCCGGCTACTGTCCGCCTGCTCTCCTGCATCCTCCGGCCACTGTCCGCCTGCTCTCCTGCATCCTCCGGACACTGTCCGCCTGCTCTCCTGCATCCTCCGGCCACTGTCCGCCTGCTCTCCTGCATCCTCCGGCCACTGTCCGCCTGCTCTCCTGCATCCTCCGACCACTGTCCTCCTGCTCTCCTGCATCCTCCGGCCACTGTGCGCCTGCTCTCCTGCATCCTCCCGCCACTGTCCGCCTGCTCTCCTGCATCCTCTGGCCACTGTCCGCCTGCTCTCCTACATCCTCTGGCCACTGTCCGCCTGCTCTCCTACATCCTCTGGCCACTGTCCGCCCGCTCTCGTGCGGCCTCCGGCCACTGTCCGCCCGCTCTTCTGCATCCTGCGGACGCTGTCCGCCCTCTCTGAGCCTTGGTGGGTTCCTTTATTTGGGGGATCAGCTGTGTACAGAGGACATTGCGCTCTGCTCCTTTACTTCCCAGATTATTGGTCTGACTTGTAGAACTTTATCAGGAGTCTCCTCACACAGATTCTATTTTTCCAGAGTCCTCATCGGAGATCCGGGCTCCAACATGCTACACACGTGTGATGTCGTCAGCGGGACGTGTGAGAACCTTATACTGCCAGGTGAGAGGCGCTGGGGCAAGAATTGTGTCACAGACACTATGTGGAGGCCCCCTGGCTCGTACATCTCAACCACTGAACTTTGGTTTCTCCTTCAGTCCCATTGCCCCACTCCAACCTCCACCCCTCATGTGTATAATCTCTGGCATCTTGTCCCCCCATTTATAACATCCAGAATCCCCCACCCCCTCAGTGTATGTCCTCTGGCTTCACCCCCCATGTATATCATTCAGAACACCCCACCCCCTCAGTGTATGCCCTCTGGCTTCACCCCCCCCCATGTATATCATCCAGAACCCCCCACCCCCTCAGTGTATGTCCTCTGGCTTCACCCCCCCCATGTATATCATCCAGAACCTTCCACCCCCTAAGTGTATGTCCTCTGGCCTCACCCCCATGTATAACATCCAGAACACCCCACCCCCTCAGTATATGTCCTCTGGCCTCACCCCCCATGTATAACATCCAGAACACCCCACCCCCTCAGTGTATGTCCTCTGGCCTCACCCCCCATGTATAACATCCAGAACGCCCCACCCCCTCAGTGTATGTCCTCTGGCCTCACCGCTATTGTATAACATCCAGAATCCCCACCCTCTTGGTGTATGTCCTAAGGCCTCACCCCCATGTGTAACATCCATAACTCCCAACCCCTCAGTATATGTCCTAAGGCCTAACCCCCCATGTATAACATCCAGAACCCCCACCCTCTCGGTGTATGTCCTCTGGCCTCACTTTCTATGTATAACATCCAGAACCCCCACCCCCACAGGTTATGTCCTCTGGCCTCACCTCTTATGTATAACATCCAGAACCACCACCCCACCCCCTCGGTGTATGTCCTAAGGCCTCACCGCTCATATATAACATCCAGAACCCCCACCCCATCAGTGTATGTCCTAAGACCTCCCCCCCATGTATAACATCCAGAACCCCCACCCCCTCAGTGTATGTCCTCTGGCCTCACCCCCCATGTATAACATCCAGAACTCCCACCCCCTCGGTGTATAATCTCCAGCCTCTTGCCCCCCATGTATAACATCCGACCTCCTGTGCCCCCGCTAATCCCTGGCCCATCGGGTGCATAACCTCTAGCTTCTCTTCCCCCAGTGTATATCCTCTCAGCCCCCCCACGTGTAACCTCCGGCCCTATTACTCACCAGATGTATAACCTCTGGCCCCATTTCCCCAGGTGCATAATCTCCAGACTGGAGGTGGATGTGGGGGGGCACATATTTTTCTCCATATAAATGTCTATGGATGGAGATGAGGACAGAGAAGCCCCCGAGGTGGATGTGGGGGGCACATACTTCTCTCCATATTAATTTCTATGGCTATAGATGTAACAATTATAAGGGTACTACGGAATCTGATTGTGTGGGATAACACGAGACTGAGACCAAAGCTGATGTAAATAAGTATATTAAGAAGTGAAACAAAACTATCAGGGCACTTTCTGCAATAGTAACGGAAACACAGCACAATATACAATGATGCAAGTGAAGCAAAACTAACAGCACTACCTGCAATAGTAACGAAAACATAGCACAGTATAGTAATGTCCAGTGAAACTGAAGAGCGGGGCACGACCACAAATATGAACCATTCCCACTGTAATATGACGCAGGTGTGCACTAGGCACTAAACGTGAGAGTCCAGCAGTATATACGAGAGGAAGCACACAGCCCTTAATGAGGAAGTCCAGTGATATTATGGATGAGCACGCACACTGCACTAATGTGTAAAAGTCCAGCAATCATATCTGTGAAAATGCACACGGCACCTAGATGTAGAAGTCCAGCAATTCACAGGAGTAGCATTAACAGAGGATGGTCACCACATGTATCTTTTGGGCTGAACGTCCCGCACAAGTCCAGCACAGCAGCCCACACAAACACAGACCAAGAGGCGAAGGTGATGTCAGGATTCCTTACTGGCCACAACAGTTCCAGAGGCAAACAGCTCCTCACTTGAAGTCCAGATAGCAGGGATCAGGGAGACGTAGAGGGGACCTTAGGCAGCAGAGCATGGAGAGGCGGAACGCCCAGTAGCAATCAGCAGCAGCAGGGAGTCCACCAGTAGACAGGCAGGAGCTCAAGAGCCAACAGCAACAAAATAGTCAGGCAAAGAGGAGCACACTACCCAGACTTAAGTCCATGACAGGGTGAGATACAAGACCCCCCCTTTTGAATAAGGGCAAACAGTCACAAAGGAAAGTCCAGAATCCTTACATTAACCCCACCTCAGAAGCGGCCTCAGGACGATCCAGGACCATATTTTTCAGGATATTTCTGGTGGAACAGAGTAGTTTTTTGAGCAGTACAGATATTACTCTCTGGCTCCCAAGAGTTCTCAGAAGGATATTCTTGCCATTTGATAAGATACTGCAGCTGATTCCTGCGGATCCTGGAGTCCAGAGTCTTCTATATGACAAATTGTTCTTGTCCGTCCAACAACACAGGCTGAGGAGGCGTAATACCACCCTGAAAAGTATTTGGAGACACTGCTTTCAATGGCGTGACATGAAACACAGGATATACCTTCAAGGTCCTTGGTAACTTCAGACAACAGGCAACGGAACTCACGATCCCAGAGATCTTGAACAGGCCGATTACGGTAATTTTTGTCCCAGTTTCTGTGACAGAACGTTCAATCTCAAGTTTTTTTTGTGGATAGCCACACCGAGTCCCCTACCTTGGACATAGGTGCAGGCCTCCGACACCTATCGGCAGATCTTATATTACTCTCCTGTGCAGTAGATAGTGATTCCTTCAGGGTTTCCAGATTCTGTCTCATCGGAGCCAACCCCTCATGAACTGCAGGCACCGGTGCATCGATCGGGGATCTAGGAAGAATACTGGGATGATAACCCAGGTTGGCAAAGAAGGATGTTACCATAGTAGATGAACTCTGTGAGTTGTTGTTACAAAATTCTGCCAGCGGAAGCAACTCCAACCAGTCGTCCTGCGAATGGCTGATATAGCATCGAAGAAACTGTTCCAAAGCCTGATTAGTCCACTCCGTCTGCCCATTAGTCTGAGGATGATACGCAGAAGATAGACAATCATTAACATAAAGCGCAGAACAGAATCCCCGATCCGAGATGATTTCATCCGGAACTCCATGCAGCCGGAACACATTCTGGATGACCAAATCTACAGTCTCCTTGACTGAGGGAAGACCAGTACACGGAATGAAGTGGGCAGCTTTAGTAAGATGATCTATCACCACCAGAATATAATTCTTTCCCCCAGAGGTGGGCAATTCCACTAT
The DNA here is from genome assembly GCF_039654945.1 of Dendrobates tinctorius. Taxonomy (NCBI): domain Eukaryota; kingdom Metazoa; phylum Chordata; class Amphibia; order Anura; family Dendrobatidae; genus Dendrobates; species Dendrobates tinctorius. The sequence continues at coordinate 362,780 of NW_027361813.1, forward strand.
AAAGTCCATAGAAATAGCCCCCCAAGTACGAGAGGGGACAGGTAGTGGTTGTAGCAATCCAGTAGGTGATACACGAGGAGTCTTAAAACGTTCACATACCTCACGAGAGAACGTAGCTCTTCATGTCCTTCAGACAGGTAGGCCACCAAAAGAAAAGGCTCAGGAACTCCTGTGTCTTCTGTACCCCATGATGACCAGCCAACGTAGAGTCATGGACAAACTTGAGAACCTGCAGCTTTACGGCCTCCGGAACGTATAAACGTTGATCCCAGACCCACATACCGTTCTTAAGAACTAAGTTCACATCAGCAGTCGGGTTGGCGAGAAATGGGTCTGCATCAAAGGCCTCCTTAATGGTCTTCCATAAGTCCTTATTCTGAATGACTCCAATAAAGTTGGCATCAGACAAGATGGTCTTAGACGGGGTCTCAGGTAGGGATTCCGATTACGTGAACCTGGGCGGTACGAAATGACAAAATTAAATTGGTTCAAAAATAAACTAATGATCCTGCCGTGGAGAAAGACATCTAGCAGATCTAAGGAATTCCAGATTGCGATGATCCGTGGGCACAATAACATCATAGAATGGTAGAGTTGGAAGGGACCTCCTGGGTCATCTGGTCCAACCCCCTGCTCAAAGCAGGATTCACTAAATCATCCCAGTCAGATGTCTGTCCAGCCTCTGAAGACTTCCATTGAAGGAGAACTCACCACCTCTCGTGGCAGCCTGTTCCACTCATTGATCACCCTCACTGTCAGCCTTCTAATATCTAATCTGTGTCTTCTCCAATTCAATTTCATCCCATTGCTTCTAGTCTTTCCTTGTGCAAATGAGAATAAAGATGATCCTGCTACAATGTGACAGCCCTTTAGATATTTGTAGACAGCTATTAAGTCTCCTCTCAGTCTTCTTTTTTTGCAAGCTAAACATTCCCAAATCCTGCAACCGTTCCTCATAGGACACGGCTTGCAGACCGGTCACCATTCTGGTCGCTCATCTCTGAACTTGCGCCAGTTTGTTGATGTCTTTTTTTTTAAAATGTGGCGCCCAAAACTGGACACAGTATTCCAGATGAGGTCTGACCAAAGAGGAGTAGAGGGGGATAATGACTTCACGTGATCTAGACTTTATGCTTCTGTTAATACATCCCAGAATTGTATTTTCCTTTTTTGCTGCTGCATCACATTTTTTAGTCATGTTTAATTTTTTAGTTTATGATCTATTAGTATACCCAAGTCTTTTTCACATGTGCTGTTGCTTAGCCCTATTCCTCCCATTCTGTATATGCTTTTTTCATTTTTATTGCCCAGATGTAGTACTTTGCATTTTTCCCTGTTAAGAAACAATCTATTAGTTGCTGCCCACTGCTCCAGTTTATTTATATCTTTTTGAATCCTCTCTCTCTCTTCTCTAGTATTAGCTATCCGCCTAACTTTGTGTTATCAGCAAATTTAATCAGTTTACCCTCAATTCCTTCATCTAAATCATTGATAAAGATGTTGAACAATACAGGGCCCAGGACAGAGCCCTGTGGCACCCCACTTGACACATTCTTCCAACTGGATGTGCTGCCATTTACGACCACTCTTTGGGTCCGATCACTAAGCCAGTTATGAATCCACCTAACAGTTGCCTTGTCCATTCCATACTTAGTCATTTTTTCAATAAGGATTGTATGAGATACTTTGTCAAATACTTTGCTGAAGTCAAGATATACTATATCTACAGCATTTCCCTGATCCACCCAGTCAGTGATTCGGTCGTAGAAGGAAATTAAGTTAGTCTGACAAGACTTATTAGTTACAAACCCATGCTGACTCTGTTTAATCACTTCATTCTTATCCAGGTACTTACATACATGTTGTTTTTACTAATTTGTTCAAAGATTTTTCCTGCCAGGTATAGAAGTCAGACTCGCTGGCCTATAGTTCCCTGGATTCACCTTCTTCCCCTTTTTTAAGATAGGAACATTTGCTCTTCTTCGGTCTTTTGGGACTTCTCCTGATCTCCAAGAATTTTCAAAGATTATGGAGAGTGGTTCAAAAATTTCTTCTGCTATCTCCTTCAGTACTCTGGGGTGTAATTCATCTGGACCTGGAGACTTGAATTCATTTATGTTAGCTAAATATTCCCTCACTAACTTTCTGTTTATAGATAGCCTGGATTCTTCTATCCCTTTAATAGGAGAGTGAAGATCAGTTGATGTTACATTTCCTTTCTGAGAGAAAACAGATGCAAAATATGAATTTAAAAGTTCGGCCTTCTCAACATCCTTTCTTACCATTTCATCATTTTCATCCTGTAAAAATCCTATAGCATCTTTGACTTTTCTTTTACTTTTGACATATCCCCCAAATCCTTTTTTTTTATTGCTTTTGACATCTCTTGCAAGCCTCAATTCATTGTCAGCTTTAGATAATCTTATTCGTGCCCTGCAGGTTCTGCAGACAGCATTATATTCTTCTTTAGATATACCTCCCTCCTTCCATTTGATAAACATTTCTTTCTTCCTTTTTAGCATGTGTTTAAGTTCTGTGTTCATCCATCCTGGTTTCCTTAAATGCTTCCTATTCTTCCCTCTTTTCGGAATTGTTAACGATTGTGCTTTGATAATCTCATTTTTCAAAATTTCCCATCCTTCCTGGCCTTTTTTGTCCTTAAGGATATCCAGCCATTGGATCCCTCCAATTCTCTTTCTGAATCCCTTAAAATCTGCCTTTCTGAAATCTAACCTTGAAGTTTGAGTCTTCACAGGTCTTCCTCCACTAGTTAACCAAAATTCTAAAATAGCATGGTCGCTACCTCCTAGGGTCCCAAACACTCTTACCTCCTCTATCATTTCCTTATTGTGCGGCCCCTTGCAGATGGTGTCTCCATTCCTTAAATGCAGAGATAATGGCTAGAAGCTCTTTATCTTCCACATGGCAATTCTTGTCTGCAGTGGAAAGTCTGCGAGAGAAAAAAAGCACATGGATGTAACAGACCTTTCTCTCCTGTTCTCTGTGAGAGCTTGACCCCCAGAGCACAATCCGAAGAGTAGACTTCCACGATGAAAGGATGTGCTGGGTTATGGTGAATCGGTACAGGTGCAGAAGTAAACTTGGACTTAAGGCAATCAAACGCTTACTGAAAGCCTGTGGAGCCCACAAGAAAGTCTTTTCTTTCTTAGTTAGCTGCGTAATGGGTCGAACAATTTCAGAGAAATTACGAATAAATTGTCTATAAAAGTTTGAGAATCCGATGAAACGCTGTACCTCCTTGACATTTTTAGGTGCAGGACACTGAAGAATAGCCTGGATCTTACTTTCCTCCATGTTAAGCCCCTGTGGCGAGATGATATACCCCGGAAATTCAATCTCTGTGTGATGGAACTCACACTTTTCCGGCTTAATGTAGATATGATTCTCTTACAGGCGTCTCAAGACCAACGAATCAGAAAATAATCAAAATATCGTCCAGCTAGATCACGACAAACTGATCTAACAGATCTCTCAAAATATCATTAGCCAAGTGTTGGAAGGTTGCCTGAGCATTGCAGAGACCGAAAGGCATCATAAGATATTCGAAATGCCCATACCGACATCTAAATGCAGTCTTCCATTCATCTCCAGAGCGGATCCGAATCAAGTTATACGCTCCTCGAAGATCTAACTTGGAGAAGATTTTAGCCTGTCGTACTCTTTCCAGCAGTTCAGGAATTAACGCTAAAGGGTAGTGATTCCGAATTGTTACCTTATTGAGCTCCCGATAATCAATACAAGGTCTAAGAGTTCCATCCTTCTTCTTTACAAAAAAGATGGGCGCCCCTGCCAGTGATGAAGTGGGGCGAATGAAACCCTTAGCCAAATTCTCATCAATGTATTCCTCCAAAGCCTGCAGTGCCTGCTAGTGGGTAGACCTTCTTGAATGGAATAGCTGCCCCTGGAAGCAGTTCAATGGGTCAATCATAAGGTCTGTGAGGAGGAAGCTGGTCTGCCATCAACTTTTCACAAATATCAGAGAATTCATTATAAATGGATGGTAATAACGATACCTCAGTGGTACAGTCTGTGTCCTGAGGACTTGCCTGGCTTGTTACTGGTGTTTCTCTTGATGGGAAAGTGATCTCCTTGGTCTCCCAGTTGATGACAGGATTTTGCGACTGCAGCCATGGAATTCCTAAAATTAACTGGAAATATGGTGAGGACATCAACATAAAGGATAGCATTTCCTGATGATCGAGTCTCAGCGGATTTGCCCACGCGAGAGCTCGGGAAGTAAGTAACATGATTATACATAAAACCTTGGATCGATCAGTAGGGAAGTGGGTGGCATGCACACCAAAATACAAAAGACATTGATTCACAAACCCACAAAACTTGTAGCAGTCTCCATTGAACCTAAACGGTGGTAACCTGGGAAGGCTAGTTGGCAATAGTGGCCATGGAGGTGGAGACACCCATGTTGTTATCTGATTACTTAAACCCTGAAGTGCCTGTCCAAAATGGGCCTCCCAGTCAGCAACCTTGTTTTGCAGAGTCTCTGTTTCCCCCTGTAAGAGTTGATCATAGAGAACAACTGATCGAACTTTGTCTCAATCGACATTATCCCAGAAAATTTCTTAAATGGCCTGAGTATCCTGTAACAATTATATGGGCACTACAGAATCTGATTGCATGGGATAATGCAAAACTGAGACCAAAGCTGATGTAAATAAGTATATTAAGAAGTAAAACAAAACTAACAGAGCACTTCCTGCAACAGTAACGAATGCACAGCACAATATGGAAATGTCCAGTGTAACTGAAGAGCTGGGCGCAACCACTAATATGAACCAGTCCAACAGTAATATGACGCAGGTGTGCACTAGGCAGTAAAATTGAGAGTCCAGCAGTATATACGAGAGGAATCACATGGTCCTTAATGAGGAAGTCCAGCGATATGGATGAGCACTAACACCGCACTAACATGTAATAGTCCAGCAATCATATCGGTGAAAATGCACACCGGCACCTAGATGTAGAAGTCCAGCAATTCACAGGAGTAGCATTAACAGAGAAAGGTCACCACATGTACCTATTGGGCTGAACGTCCCGCACAAGTCCAGCACAGCAGCCCACACAAACAGACCAAGAGGAGAAGGTGACGTCAAGATTCCTTACTGGCCACAGCAGTTCCAGAGGCGAACAGCTCCTCGCTAGAAGTTCAGATAGCAGGGATCAGGGAGACGTACAGTGGACTTTAGGTAGCAGTGCATGGAGAGGCGGAGCACTGAGTAGCGAGCAGCAGGGAGTCCACCAGTAGACAGGCAGGAGCTCAAGAGCCAACAGCAACAAAATACTCAGGCAAAGAGGAACACACGACCCAGACTTAAATCACAAAACAGTCAGGAAGTTCCATGACAGGGCGAGATACAAGACTCCATCTTGAATAAGGGCAAACAGGCACAAAGGAAAGTCCAGAATCCTTACAATAGATGAGGACAGTGAAGCCCCCGGAGGTGGATGTGGGGGGCACATACTTTCTCCATATTAATGTCTATAGATGTAGATGAGGACAGAGAAGCCCCCGGAGGTGGATGTGGGGGGCACATACTTTCTCCATATTAATGTCTATGGATGTAGATGAGGACAGAGAAGTCCCCGGAGGTGGATGTGGGGGGCACATACTTTCTCCATATTAATGTCTATGGATGATGAGGACAGTGAAGCCCCCGGAGGTGGATGTGGGGGGCACATACTTTCTCCATATTAATGTCTATGGATGTAGATGAGGACAGTGAAGCCCCCGGAGGTGGATGTGGGGGGCACATACTTTCTCCATATTAATGTCTATGGATGTAGATGAGGACAGAGAAGCCCCCGGAGGTGGATGTTGGGGGCACATACTTCCTCCATATTAATGTCTATGGATGTAGATGAGGACAGACAAGCCCCCGGAGGTGGATGTGGGGGGCACATACTTTCTCCATATTAATGTCTATGGATGTAGATGAGGACAGAGAAGCCCCCGGAGGTGGATGTGGGGGTCACATACTTTCTCCATATTAATGTCTATGGATGTAGATGAGGACAGTGAAGCCCCGGAGGTGGATGTGGGGGGCACATACTTTCTCCATATTAATGTCTATAGATGTAGATGAGGACAGAGAAGCCCCCGGAGGTGGATGTGGGGGGCACATACTTTCTCCATATTAATGTCTATGGATGTAGATGAGGACAGAGAAGTCCCCGGAGGTGGATGTGGGGGGCACATACTTTCTCCATATTAATGTCTATGGATGATGAGGACAGTGAAGCCCCCGGAGGTGGATGTGGGGGGCACATACTTTCTCCATATTAATGTCTATGGATGTAGATGAGGACAGTGAAGCCCCCGGAGGTGGATGTGGGGGGCACATACTTTCTCCATATTAATGTCTATGGATGTAGATGAGGACAGAGAAGCCCCCGGAGGTGGATGTTGGGGGCACATACTTCCTCCATATTAATGTCTATGGATGTAGATGAGGACAGTGGAGCCCCCGGAGGTGGATGTGGGGGGCACATACTTTCTCCATATTAATGTCTATGGATGTAGATGAGGACAGAGAAGCCCCCGGAGGTGGATGTGGGGGTCACATACTTTCTCCATATTAATGTCTATGGATGTTGATGAGGACAGAGAAGCCCCCGGAGGTGGATGTTGGGGGCACATACTTCCTCCATATTAATGTCTATGGATGATGAGGACAGTGAATCCCCCGGAGGTGGATGTGGGGGGCACATACTTCCTCCATATTAATGTGTATGGATGTAGATGAGGACAGAGAAGCCCCCGGAGGTGGATGTGGGGGGCACATACTTTCTCCATATTAATGTCTATGGATGATGAGGACAGTGAAGCCCCCGGAGGTGGATGTGGGGGGCACATACTTCCTCCATATTAATGTGTATGGATGTAGATGAGGACAGAGAAGCCCCCGGAGGTGGATGTGGGGGGCACATACTTTCTCCATATTAATGTCTATGGATGATGAGGACAGTGAAGCCCCCGGAGGTGGATGTGGGGGGCACATACTTCCTCCATATTAATGTCTATGGATGTAGATGAGGACAGAGAAGCCCCCGGAGGTGGATGTGGGGGGCACATACTTTCTCCATATTAATGTCTATGGATGTAGATGAGGACAGAGAAGCCCCCGGAGGTGGATGTGGGGGGCACATACTTTCTCCATATTAATGTCTATGGATGATGAGGACAGTGAAGCCCCCGGAGGTGGATGTGGGGGGCACATACTTCCTCCATATTAATGTCTATGGATGTAGATGAGGACAGTGAAGCTCCCGGAGGTGGATGTGGGGGGCACATACTTCCTCCATATTAATGTCTATTGATGTAGATGAGGACAGAGAAGCCCCCGGAGGTGGATGTGGGGGGCACATACTTCCTCCATATTAATGTGTATGGATGTAGATGAGGACAGAGAAGCCCCCGGAGGTGGATGTGGGGGGCACATACTTTCTCCATATTAATGTCTATGGATGTAGATGAGGACAGTGAAGCCCCCGGAGGAGGATGTGGGGGGCACATACTTTCTTCATATTAATGTCTATGGATGTAGATGAGGACAGTGAAGCCCCCGGAGGTGGATGTGGGGGGCACATACTTTCCTCCTTATTAATGTCTATGGATGTAGATGAGGACAGAGAAGCCCCCGGAGGTGGATGTGGGGGGCACATACTTCCTCCATATTAATGTCTATGGATGTAGATGAGGACAGAGAAGCCCCCGGAGGTGGATGTGGGGGACACATACTTTCTCCATATTAATGTCTATGGATGTAGATGAGGACAGTGAAGCCCCCGGAGGTGGATGTGGGGGGCACATACTTTCTCCATATTAATGTCTATGGATGTAGATGAGGACAGAGAAGCCCCCGGAGGTGGATGTGGGGGGCACATACTTTCTCCATATTAATGTCTATGGATGTAGATGAGGACAGTGAAGCCCCCGGAGGTGGATGTGGGGGGCACATACTTTCCTTGATATTAATGTCTATGGATGTAGATGAGGACAGTGAAGCCCCCAGAGGTGGGTGTGGGGGGCACATACTTTTCTCCATATTAATGTCTATGGATGTAGATGAGGGCAGTGAAGCCCCCGGAGGTGGATGTGGGGGGCACATACTTTCTCCATATTAATGTCTATGGATGTAGATGAGGACAGAGAAGCCCCCGGAGGTGGATGTGGGGGGCACATACTTTCTCCATATTAATGTCTATGGATGTAGATGAGGACAGTGAAGCCCCCGGAGGTGGATGTGGGGGGCACATACTTTTCTCCATATTAATGTCTATGGATGTAGATGAGGACAGAGAAGCCCCCGGAGGTGGATGTGGGGGGCACATACTTTCTCCATATTAATGTCTATGGATGTAGATGAGGACAGTGAAGCCCCCAGAGGTGGGTGTGGGGGGCACATACTTTTCTCCATATTAATGTCTATGGATGTAGATGAGGACAGTGAAGCCCCCGGAGGTGGATGTGGGGGGCACATACTTTCTCCATATTAATGTCTATGGATGTAGATGAGGACAGTGAAGCCCCCGGAGGTGGATGTGGGGGGCACATACTTTCTCCATATTAATGTCTATGGATGTAGATGAGGACAGAGAAGCCCCCGGAGGTGGATGTGGGGGGCACATACTTTCTCCATATTAATGTCTATGGATGTAGATGAGGACAGTGAAGCCCCCAGAGGTGGGTGTGGGGGGCACATACTTTTCTCCATATTAATGTCTATGGATGTAGATGAGGACAGTGAAGCCCCCGGAGGTGGATGTGGGGGGCACATACTTTCTCCATATTAATGTCTATGGATGTAGATGAGGACAGAGAAGCCCCCGGAGGTGGATGTGGGGGGCACATACTTTCTCCATATTAATGTCTATGGATGTAGATGAGGACAGTGAAGCCCCCGGAGGTGGATGTGGGGGGCACATACTTTCCTTGATATTAATGTCTATGGATGTAGATGAGGACAGTGAAGCCCCCAGAGGTGGATGTGGGGGGCACATACTTTCTCTATATTAATGTCTATGGATGTAGATGAGGACAGTGAAGTCCCCAGAGGTGGGTGTGGGGGGCACATACTTTTCTCCATATTAATGTCTATGGATGTAGATGAGGACAGAGAAGCCCCCAGAGGTGGGTGTGGGGGGCACATACTTTCTCTTTATTAATGTCTATGGATGTAGATGAGGACAGAGAAGCCCCCAGAGGTGGGTGTGGGGGGCACATACTTTCTCTTTATTAATGTCTATGGATGTAGATGAGGACAGTGAAGCCCCCAGAGGTGGGTGTGGGGGGCACATACTTTTCTCCATATTAATGTCTATGGATGTAGATGAGGACAGAGAAGCCCCCAGAGGTGGGTGTGGGGGGCACATACTTTCTCTTTATTAATGTCTATGGATGTAGATGAGGACAGAGAAGCCCCCAGAGGTGGGTGTGGGGGGCACATACTTTCTCTTTATTAATGTCTATGGATGTAGATGAGGACAGTGAAGTCCCCAGAGGTGGGTGTGGGGGGCACATACTTTTCTCCATATTAATGTCTATGGATGTAGATGAGGACAGAGAAGCCCCCGGAGGTGGATGTGGGGGGCACATACTTTCTCTTTATTAATGTCTATGGATGTAGATGAGGACAGTGAAGCCCCCAGAGGTGGGTGTGGGGGGCACATACTTTCTCCATATTAATGTCTATGGATGTAGATGAGGACAGTGAATCCCCCGGAGGTGGATGTGGGGGGCACATACTTTCTCTTTATTAATGTCTATGGATGTAGATGAGGACAGTGAAGCCCCCGGAGGTGGATGTGGGGGACACATACTTTCTCCATATTAATGTCTATGGATGTAGATGAGGACAGTGAAGCCCCCGGAGGTGGATGTGGGGGACACATACTTTCTCCATATTAATGTCTATGGATGTAGATGAGGACAGTGAAGCCCCCGGAGGTGGATGTGGGGGACACATACTTTCTCCATATTAATGTCTATGGATGTAGATGAGGACAGTGAAGCCCCCAGAGGTGGGTGTGGGGGGCACATACTTTCTCCATATTAATGTCTATGGATGTAGATGAGGACAGTGAATCCCCCGGAGGTGGATGTGGGGGGCACATACTTTCTCTTTATTAATGTCTATGGATGTAGATGAGGACAGTGAATCCCCCGAAGGTGGATGTGGGGGGCACATACTTTCTCTTTATTAATGTCTATGGATGTAGATGAGGACAGTGAAGCCCCCGGAGGTGGATGTGGGGGACACATACTTTCTCCATATTAATGTCTATGGATGTAGATGAGGACAGTGAAGCCCCCAGAGGTGGGTGTGGGGGGCACATACTTTCTCCATATTAATGTCTATGGATGTAGATGAGGACAGTGAATCCCCCGGAGGTGGATGTGGGGGGCACATACTTTCTCTTTATTAATGTCTATGGATGTAGATGAGGACAGTGAATCCCCCGGAGGTGGATGTGGGGGGCACATACTTTCTCTTTATTAATGTCTATGGATGTAGATGAGGACAGTGAATCCCCCGGAGGTGGATGTGGGGGGCACATACTTTCTCTTTATTAATGTCTATGGATGTAGATGAGGACAGTGAATCCCCCGAAGGTGGATGTGGGAGGCACATACTTTCTCCATATTAATGTCTATGGATGTAGATGAGGACAGTGAAGCCCCCGGAGGTGGATGTGGGGGACACATACTTTCTCCATATTAATGTCTATGGATGTAGATGAGGACAGTGAAGCCCCCGGAGGTGGATGTGGGGGACACATACTTCCTCCATATTAATGTGTATGGATGTAGATGAGGACAGAGAAGCCCCCGGAGGTGGATGTGGGGGGACACATACTTTCTCCATATTAATGTCTATGGATGTAGATGAGGACAGTGAAGCCCCCGGAGGTGGATGTGGGGGACACATACTTCCTCCATATTAATGTGTATGGATGTAGATGAGGACAGTGAAGCCCCCGGAGGTGGATGTGGGGGGCACATACTTTCTCCATATTAATGTGTATGGATGTAGATGAGGACAGAGAAGCCCCCGGAGGTGGATGTGGGGGACACATACTTCCTCCATATTAATGTGTATGGATGTAGATGAGGACAGAGAAGCCCCCGGAGGTGGATGTGGGGGGACACATACTTCCTCCATATTAATGTGTATGGATGTAGATGAGGACAGAGAAGCCCCCGGAGGTGGATGTGGGGGACACATACTTCCTCCATATTAATGTGTATGGATGTAGATGAGGACAGAGAAGCCCCCGGAGGTGGATGTGGGGGGACACATACTTTCTCCATATTAATGTCTATGGATGTAGATGAGGACAGAGAAGCCCCCGGAGGTGGATGTGGGGGGCACATACTTCCTCCATATTAATGTGTATGGATGTAGATGAGGACAGAGAAGCCCCCGGAGGTGGATGTGGGGGCACATACTTTCTCCATATTAATGTCTATGGATGTAGATGAGGACAGAGAAGCCCCCGGAGGTGGATGTGGGGGACACATACTTTCCTCCATATTGATGTCTATGGATGTAGATGAGGACAGAGAAGCCCCCCGAGGTGGATGTGGGGGGCACATACTTTCTCCATATTAATGTCTATGGATGTAGATGAGGACAGAGAAGCCCCCCGAGGTGGATGTGGGGGGCACATACTTCCTCCATATTAATGTCTATGGATGATGAGGACAGTGAAGCCCCCGGAAGTGGATGTGGGGGGCACATACTTCCTCCATATTAATGTGTATGGATGTAGATGAGGACAGAGAAGCCCCCGGAGGTGGATGTGGGGGACACATACTTTCTCCATATTAATGTCTATGGATGTAGATGAGGACAGTGAAGCCCCCGGAGGTGGATGTGGGGGGCACATACTTTCTCCATATTAATGTCTATGGATGTAGATGAGGACAGAGAAGCCCCCGGAGGTGGATGTGGGGGGCACATACTTTCTCCATATTAATGTCTATGGATGTAGATGAGGACAGAGAAGCCCCCGGAGGTGGATGTAGGGGGCACATACTTCCTCCATATTAATGTCTATGGATGATGAGGACAGTGAAGCCCCCGGAGGTGGATGTGGGGGGCACATACTTCCTCCATATTAATGTGTATGGATGTAGATGAGGACAGTGAAGCCCCCGGAGGTGGATGTGGGGGGCACATACTTTCCTCCATATTATTGTCTATGGATGTAGATGAGGACAGTGAAGCCCCCAGAGGTGGGTGTGGGGGGCACATACTTTTCTCCATATTAATGTCTATGGATGTAGATGAGGACAGAGAAGCCCCCGGAGGTGGATGTGGGGGGCACATACTTTCTCCATATTAATGTCTATGGATGTAGATGAGGACAGAGAAGCCCCCGGAGGTGGATGTGGGGGACACATACTTTCCTCCATATTAATGTCTATGGATGTAGATGAGGACAGTGAATCCCCCGGAGGTGGATGTGGGGGGCACATACTTTCTCTTTATTAATGTCTATGGATGTAGATGAGGACAGTGAATCCCCCGGAGGTGGATGTGGGGGGCACATACTTTCTCCATATTAATGTCTATGGATGTAGAGGAGGACAGTGAAGCCCCCGGAGGTGGATGTGGGGGGCACATACTTTCTCCATATTAATGTCTATGGATGTAGATGAGGACAGTGAAGCCCCCGGAGGTGGATGTGGGGAGCACATACTTTCTCCATATTAATGTCTATGGATGTAGATGAGGACAGAGAAGCCCCCGGAGGTGGATGTGGGGGGCACATACTTTCTCCATATTAATGTCTATGGATGTAGATGAGGACAGTGAAGCCCCCGGAGGTGGATGTGGGGGGCACATACTTTCTCCATATTAATGTCTATGGATGTAGATGAGGACAGTGAAGCCCCCGGAGGTGGATGTGAGGGACCCATACTTTCCTCCATATTGATGTCTATGGATGTAGATGAGGACAGAGAAGCCCCCGGAGGTGGATGTGGGGGCACATACTTCCTCCTTATTAATGTGTATGGATGTAGATGAGGACAGAGAAGCCCCCGGAGGTGGATGTGGGGGACACATACTTTCTCCATATTAATGTCTATGGATGTAGATGAGGACAGAGAAGCCCCCGGAGGTGGATGTGAGGGACCCATACTTTCCTCCATATTGATGTCTATGGATGTAGATGAGGACAGAGAAGCCCCCCGAGGTGGATGTGGGGGGCACATACTTCCTCCATATTAATGTGTATGGATGTAGATGAGGACAGAGCAGCCCCCGGAGGTGGATGTGGGGGACACATACTTTCCTCCATATTAATGTCTATGGATGTAGATGAGGACAGTGAAGCCCCCGGAGGTGGATGTGGGGGGCACATACTTTCTCCATATTAATGTCTATGGATGTAGATGAGGACAGAGAAGCCCCCGGAGGTGGATGTGGGGGACACATACTTTCCTCCATATTGATGTCTATGGATGTAGATGAGGACAGAGAAGCCCCCCGAGGTGGATGTGGGGGGCACATACTTTCTCCATATTAATGTCTATGGATGTAGATGAGGACAGAGAAGCCCCCGGAGGTGGATGTGGGGGGCACATACTTCCTCCATATTAATGTCTATGGATGATGAGGACAGTGAAGCCCCCGGAGGTGGATGTGGGGGGCACATACTTCCTCCATATTAATGTGTATGGATGTAGTTGAGGACAGAGAAGCCCCCGGAGGTGGATGTGGGGGACACATACTTTCTCCATATTAATGTCTATGGATGTAGATGAGGACAGTGAAGCCCCCGGAGGTGGATGTGGGGGGCACATACTTTCCTCCATATTGATGTCTATGGATGTAGATGAGGACAGTGAAGCCCCCGGAGGTGGATGTGAGGGACCCATACTTTCCTCCATATTGATGTCTATGGATGTAGATGAGGACAGAGAAGCCCCCGGAGGTGGATGTGGGGGCACATACTTCCTCCTTATTAATGTGTATGGATGTAGATGAGGACAGAGAAGCCCCCGGAGGTGGATGTGGGGGACACATACTTTCTCCATATTAATGTCTATGGATGTAGATGAGGACAGAGAAGCCCCCGGAGGTGGATGTGAGGGACCCATACTTTCCTCCATATTGATGTCTATGGATGTAGATGAGGACAGAGAAGCCCCCCGAGGTGGATGTGGGGGGCACATACTTCCTCCATATTAATGTGTATGGATGTAGATGAGGACAGAGCAGCCCCCGGAGGTGGATGTGGGGGACACATACTTTCCTCCATATTAATGTCTATGGATGTAGATGAGGACAGTGAAGCCCCCGGAGGTGGATGTGGGGGGCACATACTTTCTCCATATTAATGTCTATGGATGTAGATGAGGACAGAGAAGCCCCCGGAGGTGGATGTGGGGGACACATACTTTCCTCCATATTGATGTCTATGGATGTAGATGAGGACAGAGAAGCCCCCCGAGGTGGATGTGGGGGGCACATACTTTCTCCATATTAATGTCTATGGATGTAGATGAGGACAGAGAAGCCCCCGGAGGTGGATGTGGGGGGCACATACTTCCTCCATATTAATGTCTATGGATGATGAGGACAGTGAAGCCCCCGGAGGTGGATGTGGGGGGCACATACTTCCTCCATATTAATGTGTATGGATGTAGTTGAGGACAGAGAAGCCCCCGGAGGTGGATGTGGGGGGCACATACTTTCTCCATATTAATGTCTATGGATGTAGATGAGGACAGTGAAGCCCCCGGAGGTGGATGTGGGGGGCACATACTTTCCTCCATATTGATGTCTATGGATGTAGATGAGGACAGAGAATCCCCCCGAGGTGGATGTGGGGGGCACATACTTTCCTCCATATTGATGTCTATGGATGTAGATGAGGACAGAGAAGCCCCCGGAGGTGGATGTGGGGGGCACATACTTTCCTCCATATTAATGTCTATGGATGATGAGGACAGTGAAGCCCCCGGAGGTGGATGTGGGGGGGCACATACTTCCTCCATATTAATGTCTATGGATGTAGATGAGGACAGAGAAGCTCCCGGAGGTGGATGTAGGGGGCACATACTTCCTCCATATTAATGTCTATGGATGATGAGGACAGTGAAGCCCCCGGAGGTGGATGTGGGGGGCACATACTTCCTCCATATTAATGTGTATGGATGTAGATGAGGACAGAGAAGCCCCCGGAGGTGGATGTGGGGGACACATACTTTCCTCCATATTAATGTCTATGGATGTAGATGAGGACAGTGAAGCCCCCGGAGGTGGATGTGGGGGGCACATACTTTCCTCCATATTGATGTCTATGGATGTAGATGAGGACAGAGAAGCCCCCCGAGGTGGATGTGGGGGGCACATACTTTCCTCCATATTGATGTCTATGGATGTAGATGAGGACAGAGAAGCCCCCGGAGGTGGATGTGGGGGGCACATACTTCCTCCATATTAATGTGTATGGATGTAGATGTGGACAGAGAAGCCCCCCGAGGTGGATGTGGGGGGCACATGCTTTCCTCCATATTGATGTCTATGGATGTAGATGAGGACAGTGAAGCCCCCGGAGGTGGATGTGGGGGGCACATACTTCCTCCATATTAATGTGTATGGATGTAGATGAGGACAGAGAAGCCCCCGGAGGTGGATGTGGGGGGCACATACTTTCTCCATATTAATGTCTATGGATGTAGATGAGGACAGAGAAGCCCCCAGAGGTGGATGTGGGGGACACATACTTTCTCCATATTAATGTCTATGGATGTAGATGAGGACAGAGAAGCCCCCGGAGGTGGATGTGGGGGACACATACTTTCTCCATATTAATGTCTATGGATGTAGATGAGGACAGTGAAGCCCCCGGAGGTGGATGTGGGGGGCACATACTTTCTCCATATTAATGTCTATGGATGTAGATGAGGACAGAGAAGCCCCCGGAGGTGGATGTGGGGGGCACATACTTTCTCCATATTAATGTCTATGGATGTAGATGAGGACAGTGAAGCCCCCGGAGGTGGATGTGGGGGGGCACATACTTTCTCCATATTAATGTCTATGGATGTACATGAGGACAGAGAAGCCCCCGGAGGTGGATGTGGGGGGCACATACTTTCTCCATAATGATGTCTATGGATGTAGATGAGGACAGAGAAGCCCCCCGAGGTGGATGTGGGGAGCACATACTTTCCTCCATATTAATGTCTATGGATGTAGATGAGGACAGAGAAGCCCCCGGAGGTGGATGTGGGGGGCACATACTTTCCTCCATATTGATGTCTATGGATGTAGATGAGGACAGAGAAGCCCCCGGAGGTGGATGTGGGGAGCACATACTTTCCTCCATATTAATGTCTATGGATGTAGATGAGGACAGAGAAGCCCTCGGAGGTGGATGTGGGGGGCACATACTTTCCTCCTTATTAATGTCTATGGATGTAGATGAGGACAGAGAAGCCCCTGGAGGAGGATGTGGGGGGCACATACTTTTTTCTGTGCAGTGAGTGTGGTGCTTTTGTACCAGTCGAGGTTTTACAGCATCTCTTCTCTCTTTTGCTCTTAGATCGGGGGAACGCGTCTCACCTCGGCCTGACCCTGGAAGTGGAGCTGGTGTCCCGCCGCTGTCTCGTATGTGACTGCTCGTTCTGTAGTGACAATGGGGGTCTCTTCCACATGCAGCAGTTGCCCCTTGTTGTCCGGGTTTTATTGATGGAAATTGATTGTTCTTTAAATGGCTTTTGTCAGCTCAGAATGATTGTCCGAACCAAGCACAGGCGCTTGAAGTACTGTGACCGGGCCAAACAGGTCAGTGCACCTTCTCAGTGGTTTCCCATCTCTCCCCGTCACCCTCTTATGTGATTGATAGTTTTGGCTTTATAGAGCTAGAAATGGATGGAGATGCAGAAAAAAAGCCGAAATATCGAGCCAGTAATTGAAAACTGTTTGTAAAATTTTCACAGAAAATTAGCCTGATGAAGAGACCTGAGTAGTCTCGAAAGCTTGCAATGTATTACCATCTTTTCAGTTAGCCATTAAAAGGTATCAACTACTGAGGACTCTCAATCCTGAATATTTTTCTCACAGAAAATAGCAAATTTAGCAAATGCATCTGTGGTGCACAAGCTGAGACTTGAATAAGTATTGCAGAAGGAAAGAAAGGAGAAAAGCAGCACAACCCTAATCCTAACCTTAACCCTAACCTCGATCCTAACCCTAACCTCGATCCTAACCTTAACCCTAAACCTATGCTCAATCCTAACGTTAACTCTAACCCTAACCCTAAGGAGGACGATGGCGGTCTTGCATCTGGCTGACGCTTCCATGGTTCCATTCTAAATGTGACGTGTATAACTTATTACACGTCAACTAATAAGAATTCAATATTAAGAAATAGTGATAAAAACATCGTAACAATACAGACATGTCTAATCCGTCGTCTAACCTACAGGACCTCGGGCATCAGTGTCTAAACTCTTGTCTAACCTACGGGACCTCAGGCAGCAGTGTCTAATCTGTCGTCTAACCTAGGACCTCGGGCATCGGTGTCTAAACCGTCGTCTAACCTACGGGACCTCAGGCAGCAGTGTGTAATCTGTCGTCTAACCTACAGGACCTCAAGCATCGATGTCTAATCCGTTGTCTTACCTACGGGACCTCGGGCATCGGTGTGTAATGTCCATTGTCTTCCTTTTTCACCAGTAAACGGTTATAGTCCCTCGTTTGTGGGGTGGTTAATGTGCTCCAAACCAGCTAAATTAAGAACTTTTGGATTAGTGCTAAGACTCATATAGACGACAGATTACACACTGCTGCCTGCGGTCCCGTAGGTTAGACGACAGATTACACACCGATGCCTGAGGTCTTGTAGATTACACTACAGTTTAGGCACCAATGCCCGAGGTCCTGTAGGTTAGACGATGGATTAGACACCGATGCCCGAGGTCCTGTAGGTTAGACGACAGATTAGACACTGATGCCCGAGGTCCTGTAGGTTAGACGACAGATTAGACACCGATGCCTGAGGTCCTGTAGGTTAGACGATGGATTAGACACCGATGCCCGAGGTCCTGTAGGTTAGACGACGGATTAGACACTGATGCCTGAGGTCTTGTAGATTACACAACATTTTAGGCACCAATGCTCGAGGTCCTGTAGGTTAGACGACAGATTACACACCGATGCCTGAGGTCTTGTAGGTTACACAACAGATTAGACACTGATGCCCGAGGTCCTGTAGGTTAGATGACGGATTACACACAGATGCCTGAGGTCCTGTAGATTAGATGACAGGTTAGACACCGATGCCTGAGGTCCCATAGGTTAGACGACGGTTTAGACATCGATGCTTGAGGTACTGTAGGTTAGACGACGGATTACACACAGATGCCCGAGGTCCTGTAGATTACACGACAGTTTAGGCACCGATGCCCGAGGTCCTGTAGGTTAGACGACAGATTACACACCGATGCCTGAGGTCTTGTAGGTTACACAACAGATTAGACACTGATGCCCGAGGTCCTGTAGATTAGATGACAGGTTAGAAACCGATGCCCGAGGTCCTGTAGGTTAGACGACGGATTAGACACTGATGCCCAAGGTCCTGTAGGTTAGACGACAGGTTAGACACGATGCCCGAAGTCCTGTAGGTTAGATGACGGATTACACACAGATGCCCGAGGTCCTGTAGATTACACAACAGTTTAGGCACCGATGCCCGAGGTCCTGTAGGTTAGATGACGGATTAGACATTGATGCCCAAGGTCCTGTAGGTTAGACGACAGGTTAGACACGATGCCTGAGGTCCTGTAGGTTAGACGATGGATTATACATCGACGCTTGAGGTCCTGTAGGTTAGACGATGGATTAGACATCGACGCTTGAGGTCCTGTAGGTTAGACGATGGATTACACACAGATGCCCGAGGTCCTGTAGATTACACGACAGTTTAGGCACCGATGCCCGAAGTCCTGTAGGTTAGACGACGGATTAGACACGGTGCCCGAGGTCCTGTAGGTGTCAGGAACACCGCACTGAACTTGCTCACTGAGCCAGTGCGCATGTCCTGAGTAAAGTGAACTGTGCTCAAAGATACCTGTGGAGCGTGCAGCAGCTGAGTAGATGCGTACTTCAGAACAGCAGGACCTGAAGCATGTGACTGCTGGGGGCGTGGCCTAAACTCCAGAGAGCTATGAGCTGCAAGAGAACTCCTAGCAGGGTAACTACGAGACAAAGTTACCAAGGGGCATAGACAGGGAGGATAGCCAGGACGTAGTCAATGAGTCATACACAGAGATAGCTACAAGGTACAAGAGGGGCGAGCAGAGAGTAGTCAGGTCACAGGCAATGAGTCATACACAGGGAGGATAGCGCAGTACAGAATCAGCAGGCAAACTCACAACGGGAAACAGAACCGGGTCAGAACCATATAAACAAGCTATAAGAACAAACAGGCACAGGCACACAGGGGTCAGCACACTTGGCCAAAGGCAAAAGTATAACTGGCAGGGATTGGAGCTTCCCGGGGGTTTAAGAAGCTCTCCCAGAACCAGAAAGAGGCCACAATCATTAACCCCAGGTGTGCAGGTCAAAACCTGCACTGAGCTCCAGATATTAACCCCTGACGTGCAGCTCAAAAACCTGCACTGGGATCACGACAGTACCCCCCTCTCAACGGGGGGCCTCTGGACCCCCAGGCTTCCCTGGGTACTTGGCATGGAAAGCCCGAACGAGGTGATCTGCATGTACAGAGCGAGCAGGGACCCATGAGCGCTCCTCTGGTCCATATCCCTTCCAGTGGACTAGGTACTGCAAAGAGCAGCGCACCCGCCGAGAGTCCACAATATGTCCGACCTCATACTCCAATTGACCCTCCACCAGCACTGGAGGAACAACAGGCTTGGAGTCCTCTTTCACAGACTCTACGGATTTCAACAGAGAATTATGGAATACATTGGATATTTTTAGGGAGGCAGGGAGACGCAACCTATATGCCACTGGGTTGACTATCTCCATAACCTCGTACGGACCAATGAACTTTGGTCCCAACTTAGCTGATTACCATCAGTGTCTAATCTGTCGTCTAACCTACAGGACCTCGTGCATCAGTGTCTAATCTGTCGTGTAATCTTTAAGTTGATGTTACGTGTGGAAAGCCAAACCTTCTCTCCCACCTGAAACATGTCTCCCAAGGCTCTCTTTTTGTCAGCAAAATATTTATACCTCCCCTGGGCCTGAGAGATATTACGCTGGACTTCAGCCCAGAGGTTTTTTAACCGTTGAACGGACCCCTCTACCCCTGGACAACCGGAATCCACCCGTGAAAACTCCCCAAAATGCGGATTAAACCCATAGTTAATCAGGAATGGGGATAATGTTGGTGGACTGACTCACCCGGTTGTTAAAAGTGAATTCCGCCAACGATAACACATCACACCAATCCTCCTGTTTGGCGGAGGTCAGACACCTGAGAATTTGTTCCAGGGATTGATTGGTGCGTTCTGTCTGACCATTACTCTCCGAGTGATATGCCGACGAGAAGGTGAGTGAGATGCCCAATTTCATACAGAACGCCCTCCAAAATTTGGCCACAAACTGCACACCTCTGTCAGACACAACATTCAGGGGTACCCCATGCAATCGGACCACATGCTGCACAAACAACCTTGATAATGTTTCTGCTGAGGGTAATGCTGCCAAGGGAATGAAATGGGCCTGTTTAGAAAACCTATTCACCACCACCCAGATCATGGTATTGCCCCTGGAAGGTGGAAGGCCGGTAATAAAATCCATGGAAAGATGAGTCCATGGCCTATCAGGAACCGGTAAAGGTATGAGTTCCCGAGCCGGCCGGTTATGCGAGCTTTTGGAACGGGCACACACGCCACAAGCAGAAACAAATTTCTTGACATCGGACCTTAGTGAAGGCCACCAAAACCCCTGGCTACTGCCTCTCTAGTGGCCGTGATACCTGGATGAGCACTCAGCCTAGACTCATGAAACTCATGCAGAAGTCTAGGCCGCAATGAATCTGGAACAAACAGTTTATCCCCTGGCCTGGTTGCCGGAGCTAGGGCCTGAGCCCTTAGAATTTCTTGTTCCAAGTCAGTTGAGACCCCTGCCACTACCACCCCTGGGGGAAGAATGGAGGACGGCGGCTCAGGGGGAGACACTGGGTCAAAACTTCTGGACAGGGCATCCGCTTTAACAATTTTGGACCCTGGTCGAAAAGTAATGGAGAACTGAAATCGTGAAAAAAAAAGTGACCAACGGGCTTGTCTAGGAGTAAGCCTCTTAGCAGATTCAAGGTATGCCAAATTTTTGTGATCCGTGACAACCGTGATAGGGTGAGCCGCCCCTTACAAAAAGTGCCTCCATTCCTCAAACGCCAGCTTGACCGCAAGAAGTTCTCTATTGCCTACATCATAGTTTTTCTCAGCTGAGGAGAACTTCTTGGAGAAGAAGGCACAGGGTTTGAGATTGGTAAGGGTGGCCGGACCCTGGGACAGCACAGCCCCCAACCCCATTTCAGAAGCATCCACCTCCACAATGAATGGTTTGGACGGGTCTGGTTATACCAACACCGGGGCAGACATGAAACATTTCTTAATCGCTGAGAAGGACTCCTTAGTGAGTACAGACCAATTTTTTACATCAGTGCCCTTCTGGGTAAGATCCGTGAGTGGTTTAAGCACTTTTGAGAAACCTTTAATGAATCTTCGATAATAGTTCGCAAATCCTAAGAAGCGCTGGAGCCCCTTGAGATCTCGAGGCTGAACCCAGTCAGCGATCGCCAGCACCTTCTTAGGATCCATACGAAACCCCTCACAGGACACAATCAACCCCAAAAAAGACAGTTCCTGTACAAAAAACGAACATTTTTCCAATTTAGCGAACAATTGGTTCTCCCTGAGTCTCTGGAGAACTGTCTGTAGATGTTGCAAGTGAGATTGGCTGTCCGAGGAATACACTAAAATGTCATCCAAATAAATAATAACAAAACGGCCTATCAGGTCAGAAAACACAACATTGATGAAATTCTGGAAAATAGCGGGCGCATTAGTTAACCCAAACGGCATTACCAGGTTTTCAAAGAGTCCTTCTGATGTGAGGAACGCAGTTTTCCACTCGTCCCCTTCCCGAACCCTTATCAGATTGTAGGCCCCCCGCAGATCTAACTTGGAGAACCATTGGGCACCAGATAACTGGTTACATAGGTCTGGGATGAGGGGAAGCGGGTAAGTGTTCCTAACCGTTATCATGTTCAGTTCCCGAAAGTCGAGGCACGGCCGCAATCCACCATCTTTCTTCTTCACAAAGAAGAATCCTGCTGCCACAGGTGACACAGAAGGCCTGATATGCCCTTTGCGGAGACTCTCAGCTATGTACTCCTTCATGGCTTGGCACTCAGGCCCAGACAAATTGAACAATCGAGCCTTAGGTAACTTGGCTCTGGGTACTAAATCAATGGCGCAATCGTAGGGTCTATGTGGTGGCAGCGCCTCAGCCTCACTTTCGGAAAAAACGTCTTCGAAATCCTTCAGGTACTCCGGAATACCTTCCAGACCGACAGACGACACAGATACGGATTT
Source organism: Dendrobates tinctorius (assembly GCF_039654945.1). Lineage (NCBI taxonomy): Eukaryota > Metazoa > Chordata > Amphibia > Anura > Dendrobatidae > Dendrobates > Dendrobates tinctorius. The sequence continues at coordinate 385,407 of NW_027361813.1, forward strand.
AACAACGTTAAGAAGATGTCCCCGGTTACCACATTTATCCTTACATCCCCATTGAGTAATCTCCCCTGTAACCCAATCAATGGTAGGATTATGGCATTGAAGCCAAGGCATCCCCAGTACCAGTCCTGCAGGCAAGTTATATAGCACAAGACAACTTAGTTTTTCCACATGAGTGGAACCCACTTTTAGAGAAAAAAGTTCAGACCTGCAACAGATATTGTCCTGGATAAGAGGAGACGAGTCAATTGCCACAAGTTTAACAGGATCCTGAAGCCTGACTGTCCCTATCATATTAAGAGTCATAATTCGGTAATCAGTCAGGTTCACAGCAGAACCACAGTCAACAAAAGCAGTAGTCTGAACCGGACCATTACCAAGTTCCAGTTCCACCTGCAGCACCATTTTTGCACGTGAGGAAAATTGTACCTGAAGGTCTGGGTAGCCTCCTCGACTACTACCCAGACCTAGTCGTTTCCCGCCATCTTGGAGGATGACGGGCAGGAGGGGCAGTCCTTCTTCCAGTGTCTAGATTCCCCACAATAGAAGCACAACTGCTTCTCCTGGCGGCGTCTTCTTTCCTTTTCCTCACAGGTGACAGCGCTCACCTCCATAGCCACAGGAAGAGTCCGGGTCTCATCTCCACTGAAGAATAATGGTGTTTCCCGTTACATAATGCCTCTAGCCCGCAATCCATGCGAGCCGCTTGGGTCATGGCATCCTCCAGGGAGTCAGGCGGAGGATGGAGTGCCAAAGCATCCTTCAGACGTTCACACAGGCCTCTACGGAACAGCCCCCGAAGGGCGGCATCACTCCATGAAATCTCGGGTGCCCAATGTCTGAATTCAGTACAGAACTATTCGGCCGAGTGCTCCCCCTGACAGACACTCATCACCTTGTCCTCAGCCAAACGCACTCTATCAGGCTCATCATAAATAAGCCCTAAGGCTTCAAAAAACGCATCCACAGACATTCTCTCAGGGGCAGAAGAGGAAAGCGAAAATGCCCAGGCTTGTGGGGACCCCCTAAGCAGGGACATAACCACCCCCACCCTCTGTTTCTCATTCCCAGAGGAGCGGGGTCTTAAAGAGAAAAAGAGCTTAAAGCCCTCCTTAAATGCCCTGAAATCATCTTTGTTACCAGAAAACATATCTGGCAATTTAACCGGGGATTCAGGTGGGACTAAAACGACATCTCTATTCCCCACCTGCTGGAAGCCTGCGGAAAGTACCCCCTGAACTGAGTCCTCCACCCGCCGTTGGGACTGGGCCAGAGCTTGGTGTTCCAAACTAAGCTTCTGCAGTGACTGAGTCAAGCATTTCACCTGCTCAGATAAAGCATACATTGGGTCCATGCTGCAGAAGTGAGAGAAAAAAAAATAGCAGGCCAGTTATAATGTCAGGAACACCGCACTGAACTTGCTCACTGAGCCAGTGCACGTGTCCTGAGTAAAGCGAAACAGTGCTCAAAGATACCTGTGGAGCGGGCAGCAGCCGAGTAGATGCGTACTTCAGAGCCGCAGGACCTGAAGCATGTGACTGCTAGGGGCGTGGCCTAAACTCCAGAGAGCTAGGAGCTGCAAGAGAACTCCTAGCAGGGTAACTGCGAGACAAAGTTACCAAGGGGCATAGACAGGGAGAATAGTCAGGACGTAGCCAGTGAGTCACACACAGAGATAGCTGCAAGGTACAAGAGGGGTGAGCAGAGAGTAGTCAGATCACAGGCAATGAGTCATACACAGAGAGGGTAGCACAGTACAGAATCAACAGGCAAACTCACAACGAGGAACAGAACCGGGTCAGAACCATATAAACAAGCTATAATAACAAACAGGCACACAGGGGTCAGCACACTCGGCCAAAGGCAAAAGTATAACTGGCAGGGATTGGAGCTTCCCAGAGGTTTAAGAAGCTCTCCCAGAACCAGAAAGAGGCCACAATCATTAACCCCAGGTGTGCAGGTCGAAACCTGCACTGAGCTCCAGATATTAACCCCTGACGTGCAAAAACCTGCACTGGGATCAGTAGGTTAGACGGATTAGACACGATGCCCGAGGTCCTGTAGGTTAGACGACGGATTAGACACGATGCCAGAGGTCCTGTAGGTTAGACGACGGATTAGACACTGATGCCCGAGGTCCTGTAGGTTAGACAACAGATTAGACACCAATGCCCAGGTCCTGTATGTTAGACTACGGATTAGACACGATGCCCGAGGTCCTGTAGGTTAGACGACGGATTAGACACCGATGCCCGAGGTCCTGTAGGTTAGACGACAGATTAGACACCGATGCCCGAGGTCCTGTAGGTTAGACAACAGATTAGACACCGATGCCCGAGGTCCTGTAGGTTAGACGACGGATTAGACACGATGTCCGAGGTCCTGTAGGTTAGACGACGGATTAGACATGTCTGTATTGCTATGGTGTTTTTATTACTGTTATAATAAGGAACCTCCCATTCAGGACGTGAATACACGTCACTTTTAGGGTGGACCCATAGAAGCGTCAGCCAAATACGAAACGGCCGTCATCCACCTTACGCCACTAATCTCCCTCACCCACATGCCGCATGCCATGTAACCAATGTCCACAGGTTGTGAAATTAAGGACTTTCAGCCATGAAGATCCGGTGACTGCTGCTTTTCTCTTTTCTTTCCTTCTGCAGCAAAGGGTCGAGATAGATGGCAAACAAGTAGGTGGGAAGGTGCACAGAACTGCTTGGCCGCACCATGGTGCACTGAGCTTGTGTGCTTGGTTTGGAGTCTGGACAGTCATTCTGAGCTAACAGAGGCTCTTCATTGTCTCTCATTTGTGGTGATCTCTGGATCTGCTCCTCAGTCACAAAGATGAACATTAATGTCCAGAACCCCATCGCACAGGAAGCTCACACTGCTACTCATGCCATGGCGCCAGAGACGTCTATTAGAGAGGGTCACATCACATCTACATGGGGCGATAGGAGGAGACAACCACTGTCCAGGAGGAACACCTGAAGGACAAGAGATGATGGAAGACATTTATAAGAAGCCAGATCTTCATCCCATAGAAGTTCTCGCCACCTCAGTGCGGGGAGCGACCATTAGAGAGAAGGTACATGACGTGTATGGGGTATCATGAGGATACATCACTCTCCAAGAGGAATATTAGTGGAAAACTGAGAATTGCAGGTAAACCCCTGGCAAACCAGGACCACAAGACTCGACCAAAATAGTTTTTTTGCTCAAAAAACTTGATGCCTACAGTGTAAAGGATGTTGGTTGAGATGGTTATGGACCACAGGGAGCATTTGATCAGCAGAAGCTGCTACCTACAGTGTAAAGCAAGGTCATCGCAGGGATCTTCTGGATTGGGACTGCATCAGTGTCAGTGACCCCACTAAGGAATGGTTGAGAAAAAATCATGGTGGTTTCCTGAATATCAAAGCCTAGATGTAATTTCATCACAAATGGAAAATTCACCAAGAAGGAGGAAAAACATCTCCTGCTGTATGTCGGTGATGTATCGGGGCCGAAGGATCTGTGCAGTGTGACTGAGGAGCAGATAGAAACTTCCCATTGGGACACATTCTCGGTCCTGAAACACCGTCTGTCCCAGACGGTCTCCGAGTATCCAACATTCTGATCCGTCTCATCTGTTCGCCTCCAGGTTTGTGGCTTTGCAGAACCTCATGACTGTTCCCAGACCCTGTACACAAATGGTGCCTGCTACACTGTGGACTCCGGTCTCACAGCATCTGAGATGAGTACCCCTGGTTATCAAGGTGGGTACTTCAAGACCTGTGTCTTCCTTTGTCCTCGCCTACTGTCTTCTTTTCTATTAGCCTGTGTCTTCCTTTGTCCTCACCTACTGCCTGTCTTCTTCTCTATTAGCCTGTGTCTTCCTCTGTCCTCACCTACTGCCTGTGTTCTTCTCTCTTAGCCAGTGTCTTCCTCTGTCCTCACCTACTGCCTGTCGTCTTCTCTCTTAGCCTGTGTCTTCCTTTGTCCTCGCTTATTGTCTGTCTTCTTCTCTCTTAGCCTATGTTTTACTCTGTCGTCCCCTACTGCCTGTCTTCTTCTCTCTTAGCCTGTGTCTTCCTCTGTCGTCCCCTACTGCCTGTCTTCTTCTCTCTTAGCCTGTGTCTTCCTCTGTCCTCACCTACTGCCTGTCTTCTTCTCTCTTAGCCTGTGTCTTCCTCTGTCCTCCCCTACTGCCTGTCTTCTCTCTTAGCCTGTGTCTTCCTCTGTCCTCACCTACTGCCTGTCTTCTTCTCTCTTAGCCTGTGTCTTCCTCTGTCCTCACCTACTGCCTGTCTTCTTCTCTCTTAGCCTGTCTCTTCCTCTGTCCTCACCTGCTGCCTGTCTTCTTCTCTCTTAGCCTGTGTCTTCCTCTGTCCTCACCTACTGCCTGTCTTCTTCTCTCTTAGCCTGTGTCTTCCTCTGTCCTCACCTGCTGCCTGTCTTCTTCTCTCTTAGCCTGTGTCTTCCTCTGTCCTCACCTACTGTCTGTCTTCTTCTCTCTTATCCTGTGTCTTCCTCTGACCTCACCTACTGCCTGTCTTCTTCTCTCTTAGCCTGTGTCTTCCTCTGTCCTCACCTACTGCCTGTCTTCTTCTCTCTTATCCTGTGTCTTCCTCTGTCCTCACCTGCTGCCTGTCTTCTTCTCTCTTAGCCTGTGTCTTCCTCTGTCCTCACCTGCTGCCTGTCTTCTTCTCTCTTAGCCTTTGTCTTCCTCTGTGCTCCCCTACTGCCTGTCTTCTTCTCTCTTAGCCTGTGTCTTCCTCTGTCCTCCCTACGCCTGTCTTCTTCTCTCTTAGCCTGTGTCTTCCTCTGTCCTCACCTAATGCATGTCTTCTTCTCTCTTAGCCTGTGTCTTCCTCTGTGCTCACCTACTGTCTGTCTTCTCTCTTATCCTGTGTCTTCCTTTGTCCTCGCCTACTGTCTGTCTTCTTCAAATTCAAACTCAAATAGGCTTTATTGGCAGGACCAAAATACAATTAGTGTTGCCAAAGCAAGAAAAGAAGTGTGGCAGGGGAGTGGATTAGGGTAGTGGGGATGGGGTGTTGGGGGCAAAATTTGGGGAGTGATTGTCCATTTGGAGGTCTTTAGTTCCTCTCATCTTATGACATGTGGTGACATATTGGGCGGCGACCTCCACCATTGATTCTTTTTCCCCCAGTAGGATGCAGAGTTTCCTCTCCTTGTCCATGGATGGGAAGTCTGGGGTATGGGTGGTAAGTTTCTGGAAGTGGGAGTCCCTCACTGCTGAGTATTTGTTGCAGTGCAGCAGGAAATGCACCTCATCTTCCAGAGCCCCCTGCTATAAAAAAGGGGGAGACAGAAGCGCACAATAGGGTCTTATCCAATGATATAAACGTTTCACAGATATGGATCCACTCACCTGGTTCAGTTGTGTGGAGCACAACAACCATAAGCACAAATGGGCAGGATCCGATGAACTGCAGCAATCAGCCGGTCACTAGAATTGCATATATAGGAAGGAGGAGAAGTCCGGCTTTCAGGATCGCGCTGTTCCAGTCCAAAGTTCACAAGGAGTTAATCCAAGGACCAAGCAGTGATTATAACTTTCTTTTTATTCCATAAACTCTATGCGTTTCGGGTACACACTGGACACTTCCTCAGGAGCAAAGTTACACTGGCATCACATTCCATTCTCCTTATATACTAACTCCCCCAGGAAGTGAGGTAGATGCTCATTGCACTTAAGAAAAAAAAAAAATTCACACATAACTATCAACATAATGTAAAATCACAAAAATCACTAAAATTCATCTATAAAACACACTTATATAAAAACACACAAATGTAAAACTTCACACTAGAAAAAGTGTAAAACATTATAATAAAATTATGATTATACTCAATAAAAATCTAAAATTCTTGGTACATCATATCAATTAGCAGAACAACATTCACAAATCTCTTATATAACTGCACTTATATTTTCCTTTCAGTATTAACCCTTCATTCAACATATTATACTTTCCTTATATTTCAGGCAGATGATCATATATTAATTAATGCGGATTCGATCCGGCACAGCAGACCCATGCTCTGCACTCAAGAAACGTTTCTGTTCTCTCAGCCAAAGGCTCCACATCTCCAGAGCTGTCAGTTCCTTTTCAAGGCACCAGCCAACTATTCCAATCATAGTAAAATGCCGCCGATTGTATCTCTTTATATGTTAGCGATATGATCATTCCCTTGCTGTAATGTTATAGCACGGACATCACACAATTATCAGATGCCAATACTACTCTAATCCTTAGCAGACAAATATGCAGAGCACCAAAATTATTTAAAGATGTCAGAATTATTTTTTTCCCTTCATTAAAAAAGACGGTATATCATCTTGAAAGGATTGTTTCTTCTTTTGTTCACTACTGTTACATTTTGGAAGAAAAGGGACCAAACTGCTCTGATTTTTAGAGTTATCAATAATACACATTTTGTTCAACTCTTGTGAGTTGTCACATACAATGGACTCCTTCTCTGCAACTGCAATATCTGTCGCTCCCACAATTAAATTATCATCCAACCCCACTTGGGGGAGAATATAAATATTTTCTCTATGATCATCAATTTTATCCAGGAGATTGCTCTTCATGTTATCATCTGAAAAATTAATCATATCCGGGGGTTCAATCCTCATAGGAGTCATAGGAGGTGGCAAGCTTTTATTTCCAGGACTAACCTTTAAAAGATCCTCTACTCTTAGAAATATACTGGCCCCCAGTCGCCTGAAAAAAGAAAAAATTAGGGATGAACAGTGCAAAAAACCAGGAGTCTTTAAATGTAATACCGCTCGGTGTCTGTGCTGTGGCATGATTGTGCATAATATGACCACATTCAGATCAATTCAGAATAATAAGGTGTTTGATATAAAGTTTTCCCTGAATTGTAAAAGTAGTTTTGTGATATATCTGATAGAATGCGAATGTGGTTTACAGTATGTGGGTAAAACCACACAAGAACTGCATAACCGCATGAATTCCCACAGACACAATATAATTGAAGGTTTTATGTTCCATGGAGTATCAAAACATTGCACTATAAGACATGGGAAGAAACCATGTATTAAAGTGGCCCCAATTGATTATGTTTCAGAGGACACTGTGAACAGGAGGGTCATTCTGATGAGAAAGGAAATTTACTGGATTCATAGGTTGCAGACTCTGCAACCATACGGTTTAAATAAAATATCTGACATCTTTAAATAATTTTGGTGCTCTGCATATTTGTCTGCTAAGGATTGGAGTAGTATTGGCATCTGATAATTGTGTGATGTCCATGCTATAACATTACAGCAAGGGAATGATCATAGCGCTAACATATAAAGAGATACAATCGGCGGCATTTTACTATGATTGAAATAGTTGGCTGGTGCCTTGAAAAGGAACTGACAGCTCTGGAGATGTGGAGCCTTTGGCTGAGAGAACAGAAACGTTTCTTGGTCTGCTGCGCAGGATCGAATCCGCATAGGAGCACATACATTAATTAGTATATGATCGTCTGCCTGAAATATAAGAAAAGTATAATATGTTGAATGAAGGGTTAATACTGAAAGGAAAATATAAGTGCAGTTATATAAGAGATTTGTGAATGTTGTTCTGCTAATTGATATGATGTACCAAGAATTTTAGACTTTTATTGAGTATAATCATAATTTTATTATAATGTTTTACACTTTTTCTAGTGTGAAGTTTTACATATGTGTGTTTTTATATAAGTGTGTTTTATAGATGAATTTTAGTGATTTTTGTGATTTTACATTATGCTGATACTTATGTGTGAATTTTTTTAAGTGCAATGATCACCTACCTCACTTCCTGGGGGAGTTAGTATATAAGGAGAATGGAATGTGATGCCAGTGTAACTTTGCTCCTGAGGAAGTGTACAGTGTGTACACGAAACGCGTAGAGTTTATGGAATAAAAAGAAAGTTATAATCACTGCTTGGTCCTTGGATTAACTCCTTGTGAACTTTGGACTGGAACAGCGCGATCCTGAGAGCCCCCTGCTGGCAGTGCTGGCACAGTCTGTTCTCTCGTGCCTTGTATGTCTGTCGGTGCCTCCCTGTTTCCACCTCTAGGTTGTGGGCGCTTAATCTGTATATACTCAGGGTCTGCCTGTCTTTGGGGTGGCGTAGCCTTTCCAGGTATGGAGCCAGAGTGTAGTCCCTCCACAGTGACCGGTAGATGGTGAGTTTCTGGGAGTTCTCCAATTCACTCTTCCAACCCTCTATGTATTGCATCTTGCAGCTCTCTGAGATCTCTTTTATTTGGGCTTTAGTTAGGGTGTGTTGCTGACTTTGGTTGAGCTGGCTGCCGAGGTTCCTGGCTTGCTCTTGGCTCTGGCTCAGCAGGGCTTTATGATGGTAGGAGCTGGGGTTGCTGTTCTGTATATGCGCCTGGTGTGATAGCGCCCTCTTGTGTATAGTGAGCCATAAGGGGAATCGGCCCAGCTCTGCCCGACAGGCTATGTTTGAGGTGCTGCGATGTACCTAGAGGAGATATTTGCAGAACTTCTCTCTTAGCCCGTGTCTTCCTCTGTCCTCCCCTACTGCCTGTCTTCTTCTCTCTTAGCCCATGTCTTCCTCTATCCTCCCCTACTGCCTGTCTTCTTCTCTCTTAGCCTGTGTCTTCCTCTGACCTCACCTACTGCCTGTCTTCTTCTCTCTTAGCCTGTGTCTTCCTCTGTCCTTACCTACTGCCTGTCTTCTCTCTTAGCCTGTGTCCTCCTCTGTCCTCACCTACTGCCTGTCTTCTTCTCTCTTAGCCTGTGTCTTCCTCTGTCCTCACCTACTGCCTGTCTTCTTCTCTCTTAGCCTGTGTTTTCCTCTGTCCTCACCTACTGCCTGTCTTCTTCTCTCTTAGCCTTTGTTTTCCTCTGTCCTCACCTACTGCCTGTCTTCTTCTCTCTTAGCATGTGTCTTCCTCTGTCCTCACCTACTGCCTGTCTTCTTCTCTCTTAGCCTGTGTCTTCCTCTGTCCTCACCTACTGCCTGTCTTCTTCTCTCTTAGCCTGTGTTTTCCTCTGTCCTCACCTACTGCCTGTCTTCTTCTGTCTTAGCCTGTGTTTTCCTCTGTCCTCACCTACTGCCTATCTTCTTCTGTCTTAGCCTGTTTTCCTCTGTCCTCACCTACTGCCTGTCTTCTTCTCTCTTAGCCTTTGTTTTCCTCTGTCCTCACCTACTGCCTGTTTTCTTCTCTCTTAGCATGTGTCTTCCTCTGTCCTCACCTACTGCCTGTCTTCTTCTCTATTAGCCTGTGTCTTCCTCTGTCCTCACCTACTGCCTGTCTTCTTCTCTATTAGCCTGTGTCTTCCTCTGTCCTCACCTACTGCCTGTCTTCTTCTCTCTTAGCCTGTGTCTTCCTCTGTCCTCACCTACTGCTTGTCTTCTTCTCTCTTAGCCTGTGTTTTCCTCTGTCCTCACCTACTGCCTGTCTTCTTCTCTCTTAGCCTGTGTCTTCCTCTGTCCTCACCTACTGCCTGTCTTCTTCTCTCTTAGCCTGTGTCTTCCTCTGTCCTCACCTACTGCCTGTCTTCTTCTCTCTTAGCCTGTGTTTTCCTCTGTCCTCACCTACTGCCTATCTTCTTCTGTCTTAGCCTGTTTTCCTCTGTCCTCACCTACTGACTGTCTTCTTCTCTATTAGCCTGTGTCTTCCTCTGTGCTCCCCTACTGCCTGTCTTCTTCTCTCTTAGCCTGTGTCTGCATCTGTCCTCACCTACTGCCTGTCTTCTCTCTTAGCCTGTGTCTTCCTCTGTCCTCACCTACTGCCTGTCTTCTTCTCTCTTAGCCTGTGTTTTCCTCTGTCCTCACCTACTGCCTGTCTTCTTCTGTCTTAGCCTGTGTTTTCATTTGTCCTCACCTACTGCCTGTCTTCTTCTCTCTTAGCCTGTGTCTTCCTCTGTGCTCCCCTACTGCCTGTCTTCTTCTTTTAGCCTGTGTTTTCCTATGTTCTCACCTACTGCCAGTCTTCTTCTCTCTTAGCCTGTGTCCTCCTCTGTCCTCACCTACTGCCTGTCTTCTTCTCTCTTAGCCTGTGTCTTCCTCTGTCCTCACCTACTGCCTGTCTTCTTCTCTATTAGCCTGTGTCTTCCTCTGTCCTCACCTACTGCCTGTCTTCTTCTCTCTTAGCCTGTGTTTTCCTCTGTCCTCACCTACTGCCAGTCTTCTTCTCTCTTAGCCTGTGTTTTCCTCTGTCCTCACCTACTGCCTGTCTTCTTCTGTCTTAGCCTGTGTTTTCCTCTGTCCTCTCCTACTGCCTGTCTTCTTCTCTCTTAGCCTGTGTCTTCCTCTGTGCTCCCCTACTGCCTGTCTTCTTCTCTCTTAGCCTGTGTCTGCCTCTGTCCTCACCTACTGCCTGTCTTCTCTCTTAGCCTGTGTCTTCCTCTGTCCTCACCTACTGCCTGTCTTCTTCTCTCTTAGCCTGTGTTTTCCTCTGTCCTCACCTACTGCCTGTCTTCTTCTGTCTTAGCCTGTTTTCCTCTGTCCTCACCTACTGAATGTCTTCTTCTCTCTTAGCCTGTGTCTTCCTCTGTGCTCCCCTACTGCCTGTCTTCTTCTTTTAGCCTGTGTTTTCCTCTGTTCTCACCTACTGCCTGTCTTCTTCTCTCTTAGCCTGTGTTTTCCTCTGTCCTCACCTACTGCCTGTCTTCTCTCTTAGCCTGTGTCTTCCTCTGTGCTCCCCTACTGCCTGTCTTCTCTCTTAGCCTGTGTCTTCCTCTGACCTCACCTACTGCCTGTCTTCTTCTCTCTTAGCCTGTGTCTTCCTCTGTCCTCACCTACTGCCTGTCTTCTTCTCTCTTAGCCTGTGTCTTCCTCTTTCCTCACCTACTGTCTGTCTTCTTCTCTCTTATCCTGTGTCTTCCTTTGTCCTCACCTACTGCCTGTCTTCTTCTCTCTTAGCCTGTGTTTTCCTCTGTCCTCACCTACTGCCTGTCTTCTTCTCTCTTAGCCTGTGTTTTCCTCTGTCCTCACCTACTGCCTGTCTTCTTCTGTCTTAGCCTGTGTTTTCCTCTGTCCTCACCTACTGCCTGTCTTCTTCTCTCTTAGCCTGTGTCTTCCTCTGTGCTCCCCTACTGCCTGTCTTCTTCTCTCTTAGCCTGTGTCTGCCTCTGTTCTCACCTACTGCCTGTCTTCTCTCTTAGCCTGTGTCTTCCTCTGTCCTCACCTACTGCCTGTCTTCTTCTCTCTTAGCCTGTTTTCCTCTGTCCTCACCTCCTGCCTGTCTTCTCCTGTCTTAGCCTGTGTCTTCCTCTGTCCTCACCTACTGCCTGTCTTCTTCTCTCTTAGCCTGTGTCTTCCTCTGTCCTCACCTACTGCCTGTCTTCTTCTCTCTTAGCCTGTGTCTTCCTCTGTCCTCCCCTACTGCCTGTCTTCGTCTCTCTTAGCCTGTGTCTTCCTCTGACCTCACCTACTGCCTGTCTTCTTCTGTCTTAGCCTGTGTTTTCCTCTGTCCTCACCTACTGCCTGTCTTCTTCTCTCTTAGCCTGTGTCTTCCTCTGACCTCCCCTACTGCCTGTCTTCTTCTCTCTTAGCCTGTGTTTTCCTCTGTCCTCACCTACTGCCTGTCTTCTTCTGTCTTAGCCTGTGTTTTCCTCTGTCCTCACCTACTGCCTGTCTTCTTCTCTCTTAGCCTGTGTCTTCCTCTGTCCTAACCTACTGCCTGTCTTCTTCTCTCTTAGTCTGTGTCTTCCTCTGTCCTCACCTACTGCCTGTCTTCTTCCCTCTTAGCCTGTTTTCCTCTGTCCTCACCTACTGCCTGTCTTCTTCTGTCTTAGCCTGTGTTTTCCTCTGTCCTCACCTACTGCCTGTCTTCTTCTCTCTTAGCCTGTGTCTTCCTCTGTGCTCCCCTACTGCCTGTCTTCTTCTCTCTTAGCCTCTGTCTTCCTCTGTCCTCCCCTACTGCCTGTCTTCTTCTCTCTTAGCCTGTGTCTTCCTCTGACCTCACCTACTGCCTTTCTTCTCTCTTAGCCTGTGTCCTCCTCTGTCCTCACCTACTGCCTGTCTTCTTCTCTCTTAGCCTGTGTTTTCCTCTGTCCTCACCTACTGCCTGTCTTCTTCTGTCTTAGCCTGTGTTTTCCTCTGTCCTCACCTACTGCCTGTCTTCTTCTCTCTTAGCCTGTGTCTTCCTCTGTCCTAACCTACTGCCTGTCTTCTTCTCTCTTAGTCTGTGTCTTCCTCTGTCCTCACCTACTGCCTGTCTTCTTCCCTCTTAGCCTGTTTTCCTCTGTCCTCACCTACTGCCTGTCTTCTTCTGTCTTAGCCTGTGTTTTCCTCTGTCCTCACCTACTGCCTGTCTTCTTCTCTCTTAGCCTGTGTCTTCCTCTGTGCTCCCCTACTGCCTGTCTTCTTCTCTCTTAGCCTCTGTCTTCCTCTGTCCTCCCCTACTGCCTGTCTTCTTCTCTCTTAGCCTGTGTCTTCCTCTGTCCTCACCTACTGCCTTTCTTCTCTCTTAGCCTGTGTCCTCCTCTGTCCTCACCTACTGCCTGTCTTCTTCTCTCTTAGCCTGTGTCTTCCTCTGTCCTCACCTACTGCCTGTCTTCTTCTCTCTTAGCCTGTGTTTTCCTCTGTCCTCACCTACTGCCTGTCTTCTTCTCTCTTAGCCTGTGTCTTCCTCTGTGCTCCCCTACTGCCTTTCTTCTCTCTTAGCCTGTGTCTTCCTCTGTCCTCACCTACTGCCTGTCTTCTTCTTCTTAGCCTGTGTTTTCCTCTGTCCTCACCTACTGCCTGTCTTCTTCTCTCTTAGCCTGTGTCTTCCTCCATCCTCACCTACTGCCTGTCTTCTTCTGTCTTAGCCTGTGTTTTCCTCTGTCCTCACCTACTGCCTGTCTTCTTCTCTCTTAGGCAGTAGGGGAGCACAGAGGAAGACACAGGCTAAGAGAGAAGACAGGCAGTAGGTGAGGACAGAGGAAAACACAGGCTAAGAAAGAAGAAGACAGGCAGTAGGTGAGGACAGAGGAAGACGCAGGCTAAGAGAGAAGACAGGCAGTAGGGGAGCACAGAGGAAGACACAGGCTGTCTTCTCTCTTAGCCTGTGTCTTCCTCTGTCCTCACCTACTGCCTGTCTTCTTCTTTCTTAGCCTGTGTTTTCCTCTGTCCTCACCTACTGCCTGTCTTCTTCTCTCTTAGCCTGTGTCTTCCTCTGTCCTCACCTACTGCCTGTCTTCTTCTCTCTTAGCCTGTGTCTTCCTCTGTCCTCACCTACTGCCTGTCTTCTCTCTTAGCCTGTGTCCTCCTCTGTCCTCACCTACTGCCTGACTTCTTCTCTCTTAGCCTGTGTTTTCCTCTGTCCTCACCTACTGCCTGTCTTCTTCTGTCTTAGCCTGTGTTTTCCTCTGTTCTCACCTACTGCCTGTCTTCTTCTTTTCTCTTAGCCTGTGTCTTCCTCTGTCCTCACCTACTGCCTGTCTTCTCTCTTAGCCTGTGTTTTCCTCTGTCCTCACCTACTGCCTGTCTTCTTCTCTCTTAGCCTTTGTCTTCCTCTGTCCTCACCTACTGCCTGTCTTCTTCTCTCTTAGCCTGTGTCTTCCTCTGTCCTCACCTACTGCCTGTCTTCTCTCTTAGCCTGTGTCTTCCTCTGTCCTCGCCTTCTGCCTGTCTTCTTCTCTCTTAGCCTGTGTCTTCCTCTGACCTCACCTACTGCCTGTCTTCTTCTGTCTTAGCCTGTTTTCCTCTGTCCTCACCTACTGCCTGTCTTCTCTCTTAGCCTGTGTCTTCCTCTGTGCTCCCCTACTGCCTGTCTTCTTCTCTCTTAGCCTGTGTTTTCCTCTGTCCTCACCTACTGCCTGTCTTCTGTCTTAGCCTGTGTCTGCATCTGTACTCACCTACTGCCTGTCTTCTGTCTTAGCCTGTGTCTTCCTCTGTCCTCACCTACTGCCTGTCTTCTTTTCTCTTAGCCTGTGTTTTCCTCTGTCCTCACCTTCTGCCTGTCTTCTTCTCTCTTAGCCTGTGTCTTCCTCTGTGCTCCCCTACTGCCTGTCTTTTTCTTTTAGCCTGTGTTTTCCTCTGTTCTCACCTACTGCCAGTCTTCTTCTCTCTTAGCCTGTGTCCTCCTCTGTCCTCACCTACTGCCTGTCTTCTTCTCTCTTAGCCTGTGTCTTCCTCTGTCCTCACCTACTGCCTGTCTTCTTCTCTATTAGCCTGTGTCTTCCTCTGTCCTCACCTACTGCCTGTCTTCTTCTCTTTTAGCCTGTGTCTTCCTCTGTCCTCACCTACTGCCTGTCTTCTTCTCTCTTAGCCTGTGTTTTCCTCTGTCCTCACCTACTGCCTGTCTTCTTCTGTCTTAGCCTGTGTTTTCCTCTGTCCTCACCTACTGCCTGTCTTCTCTCTTAGCCTGTGTCTTCCTCTGTGCTCCCCTACTGCCTGTCTTCTTCTCTCTTAGCCTGTGTCTGCCTCTGTCCTCACCTACTGCCTGTCTTCTCTCTTAGCCCGTGTCTTCCTCTGTCCTCACCTACTGCCTGTCTTCTTCTCTCTTAGCCTGTGTTTTCCTCTGTCCTCACCTACTGCCTGTCTTCTTCTGTCTTAGCCTGTTTTCCTCTGTCCTCACCTACCACCTGTCTTCTTCTCTCTTAGCCTGTGTCTTCCTCTGTGCTCCCCTACTGCCTGTCTTCTTCTTTTAGCCTGTGTTTTCCTCTGTTCTCACCTACTGCCTGTCTTCTTCTCTCTTAGCCTGTGTTTTCCTCTGTCCTCACCTACTGCCTGTCTTCTCTCTTAGCCTGTGTCTTCCTCTGTCCTCACCTACTGCCTGTCTTCTCTCTTAGCCTGTGTCTTCCTCTGACCTCACCTACTGCCTGTCTTCTTCTCTCTTAGCCTGTGTCTTCCTCTGTCCTCACCTACTGCCTGTCTTCTTCTCTCTTAGCCTGTGTCTTCCTCTTTCCTCACCTACTGTCTGTCTTCTTCTCTCTTATCCTGTGTCTTCCTTTGTCCTCGCCTACTGTCTGTCTTCTTCTCTCTTAGCCTGTGTCTTCCTCTGTCCTCACCTACTGCCTGTCTTCTTCTCTCTTAGCCTGTGTTTTCCTCTGTCCTCACCTACTGCCTGTCTTCTTCTCTCTTAGCCTGTGTTTTCCTCTGTCCTCACCTACTGCCTGTCTTCTCCTGTCTTAGCCTGTGTCTTCCTTTGTCCTCACCTACTGCCTGTCTTCTTCTCTATTAGCCTGTGTCTTCCTCTGTCCTCACCTACTGCCTGTCTTCTTCTCTCTTAGCCTGTGTCTTCCTCTGTCCTCACCTACTGCCTGTCTTCTTCTCTCTTAGCCTGTGTCTTCCTTTGTCCTCGCTTATTGTCTGTCTTCTTGTCTCTTAGCCTATGTTTTACTCTGTCGTCCCCTACTGCCTGTCTTCTTCTCTCTTAGCCTGTGTCTTCCTCTGTCGTCCCCTACTGCCTGTCTTCTTCTCTCTTAGCCTGTGTCTTCCTCTGTCCTCCCCTACTGCCTGTCTTCTTCTCTCTTAGCCTGTGTCTTCCTCTGTCCTCCCCTACTGCCTGTCTTCTCTCTTAGCCTGTGTCTTCCTCTGTCCTCACCTACTGCCTGTCTTCTTCTCTCTTAGCCTGTGTTTTCCTCTGTCCTCACCTACTGCCTGTCTTCTTCTCTCTTAGCCTGTGTCTTCCTCTGTCCTCACCTGCTGCCTGTCTTCTTCTCTCTTAGCCTGTGTCTTCCTCTGTCCTCACCTACTGTCTGTCTTCTTCTCTCTTATCCTGTGTCTTCCTCTGACCTCACCTACTGCCTGTCTTCTTCTCTTTTAGCCTGTGTCTTCCTCTGTCCTCACCTACTGCCTGTCTTCTTCTCTCTTATCCTGTGTCTTCCTCTGTCCTCACCTGCTGCCTGTCTTCTTCTCTCTTAGCCTGTGTCTTCCTCTGTCCTCCCCTACTGCCTGTCTTCTTCTCTCTTAGCCTGTGTCTTCCTCTGTCCTCACCTACTGCCTGTCTTCTTCTCTCTTAGCCTGTGTCTTCCTCTGTCCTCACCTACTGTCTGTCTTCTTCTCTCTTATCCTGTGTCTTCCTTTGTCCTCGCCTACTGTCTGTCTTCTTCAAATTCAAATTCAAATAGGCTTTATTGGCAGGACCAAAATACAATTAGTGTTGCCAAAGCAAGAAAAGAAGTGTGGCAGGGGAGTGGATTAGGGTAGTGGGGATGGGGTGTTGGGGGCAAAATTTGGGGAGTGATTGTCCATTTGGAGGTCTTTAGTTCCTCTCATCTTATGACATGTGGTGACATATTGGGCGGCGACCTCCACCATTGATTCTTCTTCCCCCAGTAGGATGCAGAGTTTCCTCTCCTCGTCCATGGATGGGAAGTCTGGGGTATGGGTGGTAAGTTTCTGGAAGTGGGAGTCCCTCACTGCTGAGTATTTGTTGCAGTGCAGCAGGAAATGCACCTCATCTTCCAGAGCCCCCTGCTATAAAAAAGGGGGAGACAGAAGCGCACAATAGGGTCTTATCCAATGATATAAACGTTGCACAGATATGGATCCACTCACCTGGTTCAGTTGTGTGGAACACAACAACCATAAGCACAAATGGGCAGGATCCGATGAACTGCAGCAATCAGCCGGTCACTAGAATTGCATATATAGGAAGGAGAGAAGTCCGGCTTTCAGGATCGCGCTGTTCCAGTCCAAAGTTCACAAGGAGTTAATCCAAGGACCAAGCAGTGATTATAACTTTCTTTTTATTCCATAAACTCTACGCGTTTCGTGTACACACTGTACACTTCCTCAGGAGCAAAGTTACACTGGCATCACATTCCATTCTCCTTATATACTAACTCCCCCAGGAAGTGAGGTAGATGCTCATTGCACTTAAAAAAAAAAAAAAATTCACACATAACTATCAGCATAATGTAAAATCACAAAAATCACTAAAATTCATCTATAAAACACACTTATATAAAAACACACAAATGTAAAACTTCACACTAGAAAAAGTGTAAAACATTATAATAAAATTATGATTATACTCAATAAAAGTCTAAAATTCTTGGTACATCATATCAATTAACAGAACAACATTCAGAAATCTCTTATATAACTGCACTTATATTTTCCTTTCAGTATTAACCCTTCATTCAACATATTATACTTTCCTTATATTTCAGGCAGATGATCATATATTAATTAATGTATGTACTCCTATGCGGATTCGATCCGGCACAGCAGACCCATGCTCTGCACTCAAGAAACTTTTCTGTTCTCTCAGCCAAAGGCTCCACATCTCCAGAGCTGTCAGTTCCTTTTCAAGGCACCAGCCAACTATTCCAATCATAGTAAAATGCCGCCGATTGTATCTCTTTATATGTTAGCGATATGATCATTCCCTTGCTGTAATGTTATAGCACGGACATCACACAATTATCAGATGCCAATACTACTCTAATCCTTAGCAGACAAATATGCAGAGCACCAAAATTATTTAAAGATGTCAGAATTATTTTTTTCCCTTCATTAAAAAAGACGGTATATCATCTTGAAAGGATTGTTTCTTCTTTTGTTCACTACTGTTACATTTTGGAAGAAAAGGGACCAAACTGCTCTGATTTTTAGAGTTATCAATAATACACATTTTGTTCAACTCTTGTGAGTTGTCACATACAATGGACTCCTTCTCTGCAACTGCAATATCTGTCGCTCCCACAATTAAATTATCATCCAACCCCACTTGGGGGAGAATATAAATATTTTCTCTATGATCATCAATTTTATCCAGGAGATCGCTCTTCATGTTATCATCTGAAAAATTAATCATATCCGGGGGTTCAATCCTCATAGGAGTCATAGGAGGTGGCAAGCTTTTATTTCCAGGACTAACCTTTAAAAGATCCTCTACTCTTAGAAATATACTGGCCCCCAGTCGCCTGAAAAAAGAAAAAATTAGGGATGAACAGTGCAAAAAACCAGGAGTCTTTAAATGTAATACCGCTCGGTGTCTGTGCTGTGGCATGATTGTGCATAATATGACCACATTCAGATCAATTCAGAATAATAAGGTGTTTGATATAAAGTTTTCCCTGAATTGTAAAAGTAGTTTTGTGATATATCTGATAGAATGCGAATGTGGTTTACAGTATGTGGGTAAAACCACACAAGAACTGCATAACCGCATGAATTCGCACAGACACAATATAATTGAAGGTTTTATGTTCCATGGAGTATCAAAACATTGCACTATAAGACATGGGAAGAAACCATGTATTAAAGTGGCCCCAATTGATTATGTTTCAGAGGACACTGTGAACAGGAGGGTCATTCTGATGAGAAAGGAAATTTACTGGATTCACAGGTTGCAGACTCTGCAACCATACGGTTTAAATGAAATATCTGACATCTTTAAATAATTTTGGTGCTCTGCATATTTGTCTGCTAAGGATTGGAGTAGTATTGGCATCTGATAATTGTGTGATGTCCATGCTATAACATTACAGCAAGGGAATGATCATAGCGCTAACATATAAAGAGATACAATCGGCGGCATTTTACTATGATTGGAATAGTTGGCTGGTGCCTTGAAAAAGAACTGACAGCTCTGGAGATGTGGAGCCTTTGGCTGAGAGAACAGAAACGTTTCTTGGTCTGCTTCGCAGGATCGAATCCGCATAGGAGTACATACATTAATTAGTATATGATCATCTGCCTGAAACATAAGGAAAGTAAAAGTATAATATGTTGAATGAAGGGTTAATACTGAAAGGAAAATATAAGTGCAGTTATATAAGAGATTTGTGAATGTTGTTCTGCTAATTGATATGATGTACCAAGAATTTTAGACTTTTATTGAGTATAATCATAATTTTATTATAATGTTTTACACTTTTTCTAGTGTGAAGTTTTACATATGTGTGTTTTTATATAAGTGTGTTTTATAGATGAATTTTAGTGATTTTTGTGATTTTACATTATGTTGATAGTTATGTGTGAATTTTTTTTTTTTTTTTAAGTGCAATGAGCATCTACCTCACTTCCTGGGGGAGTTAGTATATAAGGAGAATGGAATGTGATGCCAGTGTAACTTTGCTCCTGAGGAAGTGTACAGTGTGTACACGAAACGCGTAGAGTTTATGGAATAAAAAGAAAGTTATAATCACTGCTTGGTCCTTGGATTAACTCCTTGTGAACTTTGGACTGGAACAGCGCGATCCTGAGAGTCCCCTGCTGGCAGTGCTGGCACAGTCTGTTCTCTCGTGCCTTGTATGTCTGTCGGTGCCTCCCTGTTTCCACCTCTAGGTTGTGGGCGCTTAATCTGTATATACTTGGGGTCTGCCTGTCTTTGGGGTGGCGTAGCCTTTCCAGGTATGGAGCCAGTGTGTAGTCCCTCCGCAGTGACCGGTAGATGGTGAGTTTCTGGGAGTTCTCCAATTCACTCTTCCAACCCTCTATGTATTGCATCTTGCAGCTCTCTGAGATCTCTTTTATTTGGGCTTTAGTTAGGGTGTGTTGCTGACTTTGGTTGAGCTGGCTGCCGAGGTTCCTGGCTTGCTCTTGGCTCTGGCTCAGCAGGGCTTTATGATGGTAGGAGCTGGGGTTGCTGTTCTGTATATGCGCCTGGTGTGATAGCGCCCTCTTGTGTATAGTGAGCCATAAGGGGAATCGGCCCAGCTCTGCCCGACAGGCTATGTTTGAGGTGCTGCGATGTACCTAGAGGAGATATTTGCAGAACTTCTCTCTTAGCCCGTGTCTTCCTCTGTCCTCCCCTACTGCCTGTCTTCTTCTCTCTTAGCCCATGTCTTCCTCTGTCCTCCCCTACTGCCTGTCTTCTTCTCTCTTAGCCTGTGTCTTCCTCTGACCTCACCTACTACCTGTCTTCTTCTCTCTTAGCCTGTGTCTTCCTCTGTCCTCACCTACTGCCTGTCTTCTCTCTTAGCCTGTGTCCTCCTCTGTCCTCACCTACTGCCTGTCTTCTTCTCTCTTAGCCTGTGTCTTCCTCTGTCCTCACCTACTGCCTGTCTTCTTCTCTCTTAGCCTGTGTTTTCCTCTGTCCTCACCTACTGCCTGTCTTCTTCTCTCTTAGCCTTTGTTTTCCTCTGTCCTCACCTACTGCCTGTCTTCTTCTCTCTTAGCATGTGTCTTCCTCTGTCCTCACCTACTGCCTGTCTTCTTCTCTCTTAGCCTGTGTCTTCCTCTGTCCTCACCTACTGCCTGTCTTCTTCTCTCTTAGCCTGTGTTTTCCTCTGTCCTCACCTACTGCCTGTCTTCTTCTGTCTTAGCCTGTGTTTTCCTCTGTCCTCACCTACTGCCTATCTTCTTCTGTCTTAGCCTGTTTTCCTCTGTCCTCACCTACTGCCTGTCTTCTTCTCTCTTAGCCTTTGTTTTCCTCTGTCCTCACCTACTGCCTGTCTTCTTCTCTATTAGCCTGTGTCTTCCTCTGTCCTCACCTACTGCCTGTCTTCTTCTCTATTAGCCTGTGTCTTCCTCTGTCCTCACCTACTGCCTGTCTTCTTCTCTCTTAGCCTGTGTCTTCCTCTGTCCTCACCTACTGCTTGTCTTCTTCTCTCTTAGCCTGTGTTTTCCTCTGTCCTCACCTACTGCCTGTCTTCTTCTCTCTTAGCCTGTGTCTTCCTCTGTCCTCACCTACTGCCTGTCTTCTTCTCTCTTAGCCTGTGTCTTCCTCTGTCCTCACCTACTGCCTGTCTTCTTCTCTCTTAGCCTGTGTTTTCCTCTGTCCTCACCTACTGCCTGTCTTCTTCTGTCTTAGCCTGTGTTTTCCTCTGTCCTCACCTACTGCCTATCTTCTTCTGTCTTAGCCTGTTTTCCTCTGTCCTCACCTACTGACTGTCTTCTTCTCTCTTAGCCTGTGTCTTCCTCTGTGCTCCCCTACTGCCTGTCTTCTTCTCTCTTAGCCTGTGTCTGCATCTGTCCTCACCTACTGCCTGTCTTCTCTCTTAGCCTGTGTCTTCCTCTGTCCTCACCTACTGCCTGTCTTCTTCTCTCTTAGCCTGTGTTTTCCTCTGTCCTCACCTACTGCCTGTCTTCTTCTGTCTTAGCCTGTGTTTTCATTTGTCCTCACCTACTGCCTGTCTTCTTCTCTCTTAGCCTGTGTCTTCCTCTGTGCTCCCCTACTGCCTGTCTTCTTCTCTCTTAGCCTGTGTCTGCATCTGTCCTCACCTACTGCCTGTCTTCTCTCTTAGCCTGTGTTTTCCTCTGTCCTCACCTACTGCCTGTCTTCTTCTCTCTTAGCCTGTGTTTTCCTCTGTCCTCACCTACTGCCTGTCTTCTTCTGTCTTAGCCTGTGTTTTCATTTGTCCTCACCTACTGCCTGTCTTCTTCTCTCTTAGCCTGTGTCTTCCTCTGTGCTCACCTACTGCCTGTCTTCTTCTGTCTTAGCCTGTGTTTTCATTTGTCCTCACCTACTGCCTGTCTTCTTCTCTCTTAGCCTGTGTCTTCCTCTGTCCTCACCTACTGCCTGTCTTCTTCTTTTAGCCTGTGTTTTCCTATGTTCTCACCTACTGCCAGTCTTCTTCTCTCTTAGCCTGTGTCCTCCTCTGTCCTCACCTACTGCCTGTCTTCTTCTCTCTTAGCCTGTGTCTTCCTCTGTCCTCACCTACTGCCTGCCTTCTTCTCTATTAGCCTGTGTCTTCCTCTGTCCTCACCTACTGCCTGTCTTCTTCTCTCTTAGCCTGTGTTTTCCTCTGTCCTCACCTACTGCCAGTCTTCTTCTCTCTTAGCCTGTGTTTTCCTCTGTCCTCACCTACTGCCTGTCTTCTTCTGTCTTAGCCTGTGTTTTCCTCTGTCCTCTCCTACTGCCTGTCTTCTTCTCTCTTAGCCTGTGTCTTCCTCTGTGCTCCCCTACTGCCTGTCTTCTTCTCTCTTAGCCTGTGTCTGCCTCTATCCTCATCTACTGCCTGTCTTCTCTCTTAGCCTGTGTCTTCCTCTGTCCTCACCTACTGCCTGTCTTCTTCTCTCTTAGCCTGTGTTTTCCTCTGTCCTCACCTACTGCCTGTCTTCTTCTGTCTTAGCCTGTTTTCCTCTGTCCTCACCTACTGAATGTCTTCTTCTCTCTTAGCCTGTGTCTTCCTCTGTGCTCCCCTACTGCCTGTCTTCTTATTTTAGCCTGTGTTTTCCTCTGTTCTCACCTACTGCCTGTCTTCTTCTCTCTTAGCCTGTGTTTTCCTCTGTCCTCACCTACTGCCTGTCTTCTCTCTTAGCCTGTGTCTTCCTCTGTGCTCCCCTACTGCCTGTCTTCTCTCTTAGCCTGTGTCTTCCTCTGACCTCACCTACTGCCTGTCTTCTTCTCTCTTAGCCTGTGTCTTCCTCTGTCCTCACCTACTGCCTGTCTTCTTCTCTCTTAGCCTGTGTCTTCCTCTTTCCTCACCTACTGTCTGTCTTCTTCTCTCTTATCCTGTGTCTTCCTTTGTCCTCACCTACTGCCTGTCTTCTTCTCTCTTAGCCTGTGTTTTCCTCTGTCCTCACCTACTGCCTGTCTTCTTCTCTCTTAGCCTGTGTTTTCCTCTGTCCTCACCTACTGCCTGTCTTCTTCTGTCTTAGCCTGTGTTTTCCTCTGTCCTCACCTACTGCCTGTCTTCTTCTCTCTTAGCCTGTGTCTTCCTCTGTGCTCCCCTACTGCCTGTCTTCTTCTCTCTTAGCCTGTGTCTGCCTCTGTCCTCGCCTACTGTCTGTCTTCTCTCTTAGCCTGTGTCTTCCTTTGTCCTCACCTACTGCCTGTCTTCTTCTCTCTTAGCCTGTTTTCCTCTGTCCTCACCTACTGCCTGTCTTCTCCTGTCTTAGCCTGTGTCTTCCTCTGTCCTCACCTACTGCCTGTCTTCTTCTCTCTTAGCCTGTGTCTTCCTCTGTCCTCACCTACTGCCTGTCTTTTTCTCTCTTAGCCTGTGTCTTCCTCTGTCCTCCCCTACTGCCTGTCTTCGTCTCTCTTAGCCTGTGTCTTCCTCTGTCCTCACCTACTGCCTGTCTTCTTCTGTCTTAGCCTGTGTTTTCCTCTGTCCTCACCTACTGCCTGTCTTCTTCTCTCTTAGCCTGTGTCTTCCTCTGACCTCCCCTACTGCCTGTCTTCTTCTCTCTTAGCCTGTGTTTTCCTCTGTCCTCACCTACTGCCTGTCTTCTTCTGTCTTAGCCTGTGTTTTCCTCTGTCCTCACCTACTGCCTGTCTTCTTCTCTCTTAGCCTGTGTCTTCCTCTGTCCTAACCTACTGCCTGTCTTCTTCTCTCTTAGTCTGTGTCTTCCTCTGTCCTCACCTACTGCCTGTCTTCTTCCCTCTTAGCCTGTTTTCCTCTGTCCTCACCTACTGCCTGTCTTCTTCTGTCTTAGCCTGTGTTTTCCTCTGTCCTCACCTACTGCGTGTCTTCTTCTCTCTTAGCCTGTGTCTTCCTCTGTGCTCCCCTACTGCCTGTCTTCTTCTCTCTTAGCCTCTGCCTTCCTCTGTCCTCCCCTACTGCCTGTCTTCTTCTCTCTTAGCCTGTGTCTTCCTCTGACCTCACCTACTGCCTGTCTTCTTCTCTCTTAGCCTGTGTCTTCCTCTGTCCTCACCTACTGCCTGTCTTCTCTCTTAGCCTGTGTCTTCCTCTGTGCTCCCCTACTGCCTTTCTTCTCTCTTAGCCTGTGTCTTCCTCTGTCCTCACCTACTGCCTGTCTTCTTCTTCTTAGCCTGTGTTTTCCTCTGTCCTCACCTACTGCCTGTCTTCTTCTCTCTTAGCCTGTGTCTTCCTCCATCCTCACCTACTGCCTGTCTTCTTCTGTCTTAGCCTGTGTTTTCCTCTGTCCTCACCTACTGCCTGTCTTCTTCTCTCTTAGGCAGTAGGGGAGCACAGAGGAAGACACAGGCTAAGAGAGAAGACAGGCAGTAGGTGAGGACAGAGGAAAACACAGGCTAAGAAAGAAGAAGACAGGCAGTAGGTGAGGACAGAGGAAGACACAGGCTAAGAGAGAAGACAGGCAGTAGGGGAGCACAGAGGAAGACACAGGCTGTCTTCTCTCTTAGCCTGTGTCTTCCTCTGTCCTCACCTACTGCCTGTCTTCTTCTTTCTTAGCCTGTGTTTTCCTCTGTCCTCACCTACTGCCTGTCTTCTTCTCTCTTAGCCTGTGTCTTCCTCTGTCCTCACCTACTGCCTGTCTTCTTCTCTCTTAGCCTGTGTCTTCCTCTGTCCTCACCTACTGCCTGTCTTCTCTCTTAGCCTGTGTCCTCCTCTGTCCTCACCTACTGCCTGACTTCTTCTCTCTTAGCCTGTGTTTTCCTCTGTCCTCACCTACTGCCTGTCTTCTTCTGTCTTAGCCTGTGTTTTCCTCTGTTCTCACCTACTGCCTGTCTTCTTCTTTTCTCTTAGCCTGTGTCTTCCTCTGTCCTCACCTACTGCCTGTCTTCTCTCTTAGCCTGTGTTTTCCTCTGTCTTCACCTACTGCCTGTCTTCTTCTCTCTTAGACTTTGTCTTCCTCTGTCCTCACCTACTGCCTGTCTTCTTCTCTCTTAGCCTGTGTCTTCCTCTGTCCTCACCTACTGCCTGTCTTCTCTCTTAGCCTGTGTCTTCCTCTGTCCTCGCCTTCTGCCTGTCTTCTTCTCTCTTAGCCTGTGTCTTCCTCTGACCTCACCTACTGCCTGTCTTCTTCTGTCTTAGCCTGTTTTCCTCTGTCCTCACCTACTGCCTGTCTTCTCTCTTAGCCTGTGTCTTCCTCTGTGCTCCCCTACTGCCTGTCTTCTTCTCTCTTAGCCTGTGTTTTCCTCTGTCCTCACCTACTGCCTGTCTTCTGTCTTAGCCTGTGTCTGCATCTGTACTCACCTACTGCCTGTCTTCTGTCTTAGCCTGTGTCTTCCTCTGTCCTCACCTACTGCCTGTCTTCTTTTCTCTTAGCCTGTGTTTTCCTCTGTCCTCACCTTCTGCCTGTCTTCTTCTCTCTTAGCCTGTGTCTTCCTCTGTGCTCCCCTACTGCTTGTCTTTTTCTTTTAGCCTGTGTTTTCCTCTGTTCTCACCTACTGCCAGTCTTCTTCTCTCTTAGCCTGTGTCCTCCTCTGTCCTCACCTACTGCCTGTCTTCTTCTCTCTTAGCCTGTGTCTTCCTCTGTCCTCACCTACTGCCTGTCTTCTTCTCTATTAGCCTGTGTCTTCCTCTGTCCTCACCTACTGCCTGTCTTCTTCTCTATTAGCCTGTGTCTTCCTCTGTCCTCACCTACTGCCTGTCTTCTTCTCTCTTAGCCTGTGTTTTCCTCTGTCCTCACCTACTGCCTGTCTTCTTCTGTCTTAGCCTGTGTTTTCCTCTGTCCTCACCTACTGCCTGTCTTCTCTCTTAGCCTGTGTCTTCCTCTGTGCTCCCCTACTGCCTGTCTTCTTCTCTCTTAGCCTGTGTCTGCCTCTGTCCTCACCTACTGCCTGTCTTCTCTCTTAGCCTGTGTCTTCCTCTGTCCTCACCTACTGCCTGTCTTCTTCTCTCTTAGCCTGTGTTTTCCTCTGTCCTCACCTACTGCCTGTCTTCTTCTGTCTTAGCCTGTTTTCCTCTGTCCTCACCTACCACCTGTCTTCTTCTCTCTTAGCCTGTGTCTTCCTCTGTGCTCCCCTACTGCCTGTCTTCTTCTTTTAGCTTGTGTTTTCCTCTGTTCTCACCTACTGCCTGTCTTCTTCTCTCTTAGCCTGTGTTTTCCTCTGTCCTCACCTACTGCCTGTCTTCTCTCTTAGCCTGTGTCTTCCTCTGTCCTCACCTACTGCCTGTCTTCTCTCTTAGCCCGTGTCTTCCTCTGTCCTCCCCTACTGCCTGTCTTCTTCTCTCTTAGCCCATGTCTTCCTCTGTCCTCCCCTACTGCCTGTCTTCTTCTCTCTTAGCCTGTGTCTTCCTCTGACCTCACCTACTGCCTGTCTTCTTCTCTCTTAGCCTGTGTCTTCCTCTGTCCTCACCTACTGCCTGTCTTCTTCTCTATTAGCCTGTGTCTTCCTCTGTCCACACCTACTGCCTGTCTTCTTCTCTCTTAGCCTGTGTCTTCCTCTGTCCTCACCTACTGCCTGTCTTCTTCTCTCTTAGCCTGTGTTTTCCTCTGTCCTCACCTACTGCCTGTCTTCTTCTCTCTTAGCCTTTGTTTTCCTCTGTCCTCACCTACTGCCTGTTTTCTTCTCTCTTAGCATGTGTCTTCCTCTGTCCTCACCTACTGCCTGTCTTCTTCTCTATTAGCCTGTGTCTTCCTCTGTCCTCACCTACTGCCTGTCTTCTTCTCTCTTAGCCTGTGTTTTCCTCTGACCTCACCTACTGCCTGTCTTCTCTCTTAGCCTGTGTCTTCCTCTGTCCTCACCTACTGTCTGTCTTCTTCTCTCTTAGCCTGTGTTTTCCTCTGTCCTCACCTACTGCCTGTCTTCTTCTCTATTAGCCTGTGTCTTCCTCTGTCCTCACCTACTGCCTGTCTTCTTCTCTCTTAGCCTGTGTTTTCCTCTGTCCTCACCTACTGCCTGTCTTCTTCTGTCTTAGCCTGTGTTTTCCTCTGTCCTCACCTACTGCCTATCTTCTTCTGTCTTAGCCTGTTTTCCTCTGTCCTCACCTACTGACTGTCTTCTTCTCTCTTAGCCTGTGTCTTCCTCTGTGCTCCCCTACTGCCTGTCTTCTTCTCTCTTAGCCTGTGTTTTCCTCTGTCCTCACCTACTGCCTGTCTTCTTCTGTCTTAGCCTGTGTTTTCATTTGTCCTCACCTACTGCCTGTCTTCTTCTCTCTTAGCCTGTGTCTTCCTCTGTGCTCCCCTACTGCCTGTCTTCTTCTTTTAGCCTGTGTTTTCCTCTGTTCTCACCTACTGCCAGTCTTCTTCTCTCTTAGCCTGTGTCCTCCTCTGTCCTCACCTACTGCCTGTCTTCTTCTCTATTAGCCTGTGTCTTCCTCTGTCCTCACCTACTGCCTGTCTTCTTCTCTCTTAGCCTGTGTTTTCCTCTGTCCTCACCTACTGCCAGTCTTCTTCTCTCTTAGCCTGTGTTTTCCTCTGTCCTCACCTACTGCCTGTCTTCTTCTGTCTTAGCCTGTGTTTTCCTCTGTCCTCTCCTACTGCCTGTCTTCTTCTCTCTTAGCCTGTGTCTTCCTGTGTGCTCCCCTATTGCCTGTCTTCTTCTCTCTTAGCCTGTGTCTGCCTCTGTCCTCACCTACTGCCTGTCTTCTCTCTTAGCCTGTGTCTTCCTCTGTCCTCAACTACTCCCTGTCTTCTTCTCTCTTAGCCTGTGTTTTCCTCTGTCCTCACCTACTGCCTGTCTTCTTCTGTCTTAGCCTGTTTTCCTCTGTCCTCACCTACTGAATGTCTTTTTCTCTCTTAGCCTGTGTCTTCCTCTGTGCTCCAATACTGCCTGTCTTCTTCTTTTAGCCTGTGTTTTCCTCTGTTCTCACCTACTGCCTGTCTTCTTCTCTCTTAGCCTGTGTTTTCCTCTGTCCTCACCTACTGCCTGTCTTCTCTCTTAGCCTGTGTCTTCCTCTGTGCTCCCCTACTGCCTGTCTTCTCTCTTAGCCTGTGTCTTCCTCTGACCTCACCTACTGCCTGTCTTCTTCTCTCTTAGCCTGTGTCTTCCTCTGTCCTCACCTACTGCCTGTCTTCTTCTCTCTTAGCCTGTGTCTTCCTCTTTCCTCACCTACTGTCTGTCTTCTTCTCTCTTATCCTGTGTCTTCCTCTGTCCTCACCTACTGCCTGTCTTCTTCTCTCTTAGCCTGTGTTTTCCTCTGTCCTCACCTACTGCCTGTCTTCTTCTCTCTTAGCCTGTGTTTTCCTCTGTCCTCACCTACTGCCTGTCTTCTTCTGTCTTAGCCTGTGTTTTCCTCTGTCCTCACCTACTGCCTGTCTTCTTCTCTCTTAGCCTGTGTCTTCCTCTGTGCTCCCCTACTGCCTGTCTTCTTCTCTCTTAGCCTGTGTCTGCCTCTGTCCTCACCTACTGCCTGTCTTCTCTCTTAGCCTGTGTCTTCCTCTGTCCTCACCTACTGCCTGTCTTCTTCTCTCTTAGCCTGTTTTCCTCTGTCCTCACCTACTGCCTGTCTTCTCCTGTCTTAGCCTGTGTCTTCCTCTGTCCTCACCTACTGCCTGTCTTCTTCTCTCTTAGCCTGTGTCTTCCTCTGTCCTCACCTACTGCCTGTCTTCTTCTCTCTTAGCCTGTGTCTTCCTCTGTCCTCCCCTACTGCCTGTCTTCGTCTCTCTTAGCCTGTGTCTTCCTCTGACCTCACCTACTGCCTGTCTTCTTCTCTCTTAGCCTGTGTTTTCCTCTGTCCTCACCTACTGCCTGTCTTCTTCTGTCTTAGCCTGTGTTTTCCTCTGTCCTCACCTACTGCCTGTCTTCTTCTCTCTTAGCCTGTGTCTTCCTCTGTCCTAACCTACTGCCTGTCTTCTTCTCTCTTAGTCTGTGTCTTCCTCTGTCCTCACCTACTGCCTGTCTTCTTCCCTCTTAGCCTGTTTTCCTCTGTCCTCACCTACTGCCTATCTTCTTCTGTCTTAGCCTGTGTTTTCCTCTGTCCTCACCTACTGCCTGTCTTCTTCTCTCTTAGCCTGTGTCTTCCTCTGTGCTCCCCTACTGCCTGTCTTCTTCTCTCTTAGCCTCTGTCTTCCTCTGTCCTCCTCTACTGCCTGTCTTCTTCTCTCTTAGCCTGTGTCTTCCTCTGACCTCACCTACTGCCTGTCTTCTTCTCTCTTAGCCTGTGTCTTCCTCTGTCCTCACCTACTGCCTGACTTCTCTCTTAGCCTGTGTCCTCCTCTGTCCTCACCTACTGCCTGTCTTCTTCTCTCTTAGCCTGTGTCTTCCTCTGTCCTCACCTACTGCCTGTCTTCTTCTCTCTTAGCCTGTGTTTTCCTCTGTCCTCACCTACTGCCTGTCTTCTTCTCTCTTAGCCTGTGTCTTCCTCTGTGCTCCCCTACTGCCTTTCTTCTCTCTTAGCCTGTGTCTTCCTCTGTCCTCACCTACTGCCTGTCTTCTTCTTCTTAGCCTGTGTTTTCCTCTGTCCTCACCTACTGCCTGTCTTCTTCTCTCTTAGCCTGTGTCTTCCTCCATCCTCACCTACTGCCTGTCTTCTTCTGTCTTAGCCTGTGTTTTCCTCTGTCCTCACCTACTGCCTGTCTTCTTCTCTCTTAGGCAGTAGGGGAGCACAGAGGAAGACACAGGCTAAGAGAGAAGACAGGCAGTAGGTGAGGACAGAGGAAAACACAGGCTAAGAAAGAAGAAGACAGGCAGTAGGTGAGGACAGAGGAAGACACAGGCTAAGAGAGAAGACAGGCAGTAGGGGAGCACAGAGGAAGACACAGGCTGTCTTCTCTCTTAGCCTGTGTCTTCCTCTGTCCTCACCTGCTGCCTGTCTTCTTCTTTCTTAGCCTGTGTTTTCCTCTGTCCTCACCTACTGCCTGTCTTCTTCTCTCTTAGCCTGTGTCTTCCTCTGTCCTCACCTACTGCCTGTCTTCTTCTCTCTTAGCCTGTGTCTTCCTCTGTCCTCACCTACTGCCTGTCTTCTCTCTTAGCCTGTGTCCTCCTCTGTCCTCACCTACTGCCTGTCTTCTTCTCTCTTAGCCTGTGTTTTCCTCTGTCCTCACCTACTGCCTGTCTTCTTCTGTCTTAGCCTGTGTTTTCCTCTGTTCTCACCTACTGCCTGTCTTCTTCTTTTCTCTTAGCCTGTGTCTTCCTCTGTCCTCACCTACTGCCTGTCTTCTCTCTTAGCCTGTGTTTTCCTCTGTCCTCACCTACTGCCTGTCTTCTTCTCTCTTAGCCTTTGTCTTCCTCTGTCCTCACCTACTGCCTGTCTTCTTCTCTCTTAGCCTGTGTCTTCCTCTGTCCTCACCTACTGCCTGTCTTCTCTCTTAGCCTGTGTCTTCCTCTGTCCTCGCCTTCTGCCTGTCTTCTTCTCTCTTAGCCTGTGTCTTCCTCTGACCTCACCTACTGCCTGTCTTCTTCTGTCTTAGCCTGTTTTCCTCTGTTCTCACCTACTGCCTGTCTTCTCTCTTAGCCTGTGTCTTCCTCTGTGCTCCCCTACTGCCTGTCTTCTTCTCTCTTAGCCTGTGTTTTCCTCTGTCCTCACCTACTGCCTGTCTTCTGTCTTAGCCTGTGTCTGCATCTGTCCTCACCTACTGCCTGTCTTCTGTCTTAGCCTGTGTCTTCCTCTGTCCTCACCTACTGCCTGTCTTCTTTTCTCTTAGCCTGTGTTTTCCTCTGTCCTCACCTTCTGCCTGTCTTCTTCTCTCTTAGCCTGTGTCTTCCTCTGTGCTCCCCTACTGCCTGTCTTCTTCTTTTAGCCTGTGTTTTCCTCTGTTCTCACCTACTGCCAGTCTTCTTCTCTCTTAGCCTGTGTCCTCCTCTGTCCTCACCTACTGCCTGTCTTCTTCTCTCTTAGCCTGTGTATTCCTCTGTCCTCACCTACTGCCTGTCTTCTTCTCTATTAGCCTGTGTCTTCCTCTGTCCTCACCTACTGCCTGTCTTCTTCTCTATTAGCCTGTGTCTTCCTCTGTCCTCACCTACTGCCTGTCTTCTTCTCTCTTAGCCTGTGTCTTCCTCTGTCCTCACCTACTGCCTGTCTTCTTCTCTCTTAGCCTGTGTCTTCCTCTGTCCTCACCTACTGCCTGTCTTCTCTCTTTGCCTGTGTCCTCCTCTGTCCTCACCTACTGCCTGTCTTCTTCTCTCTTAGCCTGTGTTTTCCTCTGTCCTCACCTACTGCCTGTCTTCTTCTGTCTTAGCCTGTGTTTTCCTCTGTTCTCACCTACTGCCTGTCTTCTTCTTTTCTCTTAGCCTGTGTCTTCCTCTGTCCTCACCTACTGCCTGTCTTCTCTCTTAGCCTGTGTTTTCCTCTGTCCTCACCTACTGCCTGTCTTCTTCTCTCTTAGCCTTTGTCTTCCTCTGTCCTCACCTACTGCCTGTCTTCTTCTCTCTTAGCCTGTGTCTTCCTCTGTCCTCACCTACTGCCTGTCTTCTCTCTTAGCCTGTGTCTTCCTCTGTCCTCGCCTTCTGCCTGTCTTCTTCTCTCTTAGCCTGTGTCTTCCTCTGACCTCACCTACTGCCTGTGTTCTTCTGTCTTAGCCTGTTTTCCTCTGTTCTCACCTACTGCCTGTCTTCTCTCTTAGCCTGTGTCTTCCTCTGTGCTCCCCTACTGCCTGTCTTCTTCTCTCTTAGCCTGTGTTTTCCTCTGTCCTCACCTACTGCCTGTCTTCTGTCTTAGCCTGTGTCTGCATCTGTCCTCACCTACTGCCTGTCTTCTGTCTTAGCCTGTGTCTTCCTCTGTCCTCACCTACTGCCTGTCTTCTTTTCTCTTAGCCTGTGTTTTCCTCTGTCCTCACCTTCTGCCTGTCTTCTTCTCTCTTAGCCTGTGTCTTCCTCTGTGCTCCCCTACTGCCTGTCTTCTTCTTTTAGCCTGTGTCTTCCTCTGTCCTCACCTACTGCCTGTCTTCTTCTCTCTTAGCCTGTGTCTTCCTCTGTCCTCCCCTACTGCCTGTCTTCTTCTCTCTTAGCCTGTGTTTTCCTCTGTCCTCACCTACTGCCTGTCTTCTTCTGTCTTAGCCTGTGTTTTCCTATGTCCTCACCTACTGCCTGTCTTCTTCTCTCTTAGCCTGTGTCTTCCTCTGTCCTAACCTACTGCCTGTCTTCTTCTCTCTTAGTCTGTGTCTTCCTCTGTCCTCACCTACTGCCTGTCTTCTTCTCTCTTAGCCTGTGTTTTCCTCTGTCCTCACCTACTGCCTGTCTTCTTCTGTCTTAGCCTGTGTTTTCCTCTGTCCTCACCTACTGCCTGTCTTCTTCTCTCTTAGCCTGTGTCTTCCTCTGTGCTCCCCTACTGCCTGTCTTCTTCTCTCTTAGCCTCTGTCTTCCTCTGTCCTCCCCTACTGCCTGTCTTCTTCTCTCTTAGCCTGTGTCTTCCTCTGACCTCACCTACTGCCTGTCTTCTTCTCTCTTAGCCTGTGTCTTCCTCTGTCCTCACCTACTGCCTGTCTTCTCTCTTAGCCTGTGTCCTCCTCTGTCCTCACCTACTGCCTGTCTTCTTCTCTCTTAGCCTGTGTCTTCCTCTGTCCTCACCTACTGCCTGTCTTCTTCTCTCTTAGCCTGTGTTTTCCTCTGTCCTCACCTACTGCCTGTCTTCTTCTCTCTTAGCCTGTGTCTTCCTCTGTGCTCCCCTACTGCCTGTCTTCTCTCTTAGCCTGTGTCTTCCTCTGTCCTCACCTACTGCCTGTCTTCTTCTTTCTTAGACTATGTTTTCCTCTGTCCTCACCTACTGCCTGTCTTCTTCTCTCTTAGCCTGTGTCTTCCTCCATCCTCACCTACTGCCTGTCTTCTTCTGTCTTAGCCTGTGTTTTCCTCTGTCCTCACCTACTGCCTGTCTTCTTCTCTCTTAGGCAGTAGGGGAGCACAGAGGAAGACACAGGCTAAGAGAGAAGACAGGCAGTAGGTGAGGACAGAGGAAAACACAGGCTAAGAAAGAAGAAGACAGGCAGTAGGTGAGGACAGAGGAAGACACAGGCTAAGAGAGAAGACAGGCAGTAGGGGAACACAGAGGAAGACACAGGCTGTCTTCTCTCTTAGCCTGTGTCTTCCTCTGTCCTCACCTACTGCCTGTCTTCTTCTTTCTTAGCCTGTTTTCCTCTGTCCTCACCTACTGCCTGTCTTCTTCTCTCTTAGCCTGTGTCTTCCTCTGTCCTCACCTACTGCCTGTCTTCTTCTCTCTTAGCCTGTGTCTTCCTCTGTCCTCACCTACTGCCTGTCTTCTCTCTTAGCCTGTGTCCTCCTCTGTCCTCACCTACTGCCTGTCTTCTTCTCTCTTAGCCTGTGTTTTCCTCTGTCCTCACCTACTGCCTGTCTTCTTCTGTCTTAGCCTGTGTTTTCCTCTGTTCTCACCTACTGCCTGTCTTCTTCTTTTCTCTTAGCCTGTGTCTTCCTCTGTCCTCACCTACTGCCTGTCTTCTCTCTTAGCCTGTGTTTTCCTCTGTCCTCACCTACTGCCTGTCTTCTTCTCTCTTAGCCTTTGTCTTCCTCTGTCCTCACCTACTGCCTGTCTTCTTCTCTCTTAGCCTGTGTCTTCCTCTGTCCTCACCTACTGCCTGTCTTCTTCTGTCTTAGCCTGTTTTCCTCTGTCCTCACCTACTGCCTGTCTTCTCTCTTAGCCTGTGTCTTCCTCTGTGCTCCCCTACTGCCTGTCTTCTTCTCTCTTAGCCTGTGTTTTCCTCTGTCCTCACCTACTGCCTGTCTTCTATCTTAGCCTGTGTCTGCATCTGTCCTCACCTACTGCCTGTCTTCTCTCTTAGTCTGTGTCTTCCTCTGTCCTCACCTACTGCCTGTCTTCTTCTCTCTTAGCCTGTGTTTTCCTCTGTCCTCACCTACTGCCTGTCTTCTTCTCTCTTAGCCTGTGTCTTCCTCTGTGCTCCCCTATTGCCTGTCTTCTTCTTTTAGCCTGTGTTTTCCTCTGTTCTCACCTACTGCCAGTCTTCTTCTCTCTTAGCCTGTGTCCTCCTCTGTCCTCACCTACTGCCTGTCTTCTTCTCTCTTAGCCTGTGTCTTCCTCTGTCCTCACCTACTGCCTGTCTTCTTCTCTATTAGCCTGTGTCTTCCTCTGTCCTCACCTACTGCCTGTCTTCTTCTCTATTAGCCTGTGTCTTCCTCTGTCCTCAACTACTGCCTGTCTTCTTCTCTCTTAGCCTGTGTTTTCCTCTGTCCTCACCTACTGCCTGTCTTCTTCTGTCTTAGCCTGTGTTTTCCTCTGTCCTCACCTACTGCCTGTCTTCTCTCTTAGCCTGTGTCTTCCTCTGTGCTCCCCTACTGCCTGTCTTCTTCTCTCTTAGCCTGTGTCTGCCTCTGTCCTCACCTACTGCCTGTCTTCTCTCTTAGCCTGTGTCTTCCTCTGTCCTCACCTACTGCCTGTCTTCTTCTCTCTTAGCCTGTGTTTTCCTCTGTCCTCACCTACTGCCTGTCTTCTTCTGTCTTAGCCTGTTTTCCTCTGTCCTCACCTACCGCCTGTCTTCTTCTCTCTTAGCCTGTGTCTTCCTCTGTGCTCCCCTACTGCCTGTCTTCTTCTTTTAGCCTGTGTTTTCCTCTGTTCTCACCTACTGCCTGTCTGCTTCTCTTTTAGCCTGTGTTTTCCTCTGTCCTCACCTACTGCCTGTCTTCTCTCTTAGCCTGTGTCTTCCTCTGTCCTCACCTACTGCCTGTCTTCTCTCTTAGCCTGTGTCTTCCTCTGACCTCACCTACTGCCTGTTTTCTTCTCTCTTAGCCTGTGTCTTCCTCTGTCCTCACCTACTGCCTGTCTTCTTCTCTCTTAGCCTGTGTCTTCCTCTTTCCTCACCTACTGTCTGTCTTCTTCTCTCTTATCCTGTGTCTTCCTTTGTCCTCGCCTACTGTCTGTCTTCTTCTCTCTTAGCCTGTGTCTTCCTCTGTCCTCCCCTACTGCCTGTGTTCTTCTCTCTTAGCCTGTGTCTTCCTCTGTCCTCACCTACTGCCTGTCTTCTTCTCTCTTAGCCTGTGTTTTCCTCTGTCCTCACCTACTGCCTGTCTTCTTCTCTCTTAGCCTGTGTTTTCCTCTGTCCTCACCTACTGCCTGTCTTCTTCTGTCTTAGCCTGTGTTTTCCTCTGTCCTCACCTACTGCCTGTCTTCTTCTCTCTTAGCCTGTGTTTTCCTCTGTCCTCACCTACTGCCTGTCTTCTTCTGTCTTAGCCTGTGTTTTCCTCTGTCCTCACCTACTGCCTGTCTTCTTCTCTCTTAGCCTGTGTCTTCCTCTGTGCTCCCCTACTGCCTGTCTTCTTCTCTCTTAGCCTGTGTCTGCCTCTGTCCTCACCTACTGCCTGTCTTCTCTCTTAGCCTGTGTCTTCCTCTGTCCTCACCTACTGTCTGTCTTCTTCTCTCTTAGCCTGTGTTTTCCTCTGTCCTCACCTACTGCCTGTCTTCTTCTGTCTTAGCCTGTGTCTTCCTCTGTCCTCACCTACTGCCTGTCTTCTTCTCTCTTAGCCTGTGTCTTCCTCTGTCCTCACCTACTGTCTGTCTTCTTCTCTCTTATCCTGTGTCTTCCTTTGTCCTCGCCTACTGTCTGTCTTCTTCTCTCAGCCTGTGTCTTCCTCTGTCCTCCCCTACTGCCTGTCTTCTTCTCTCTTAGCCTGTGTCTTCCTCTGACCTCACCTACTGCCTGTCTTCTTCTCTCTTAGCCTGTGTTTTCCTCTGTCCTCACCTACTGCCTGTCTTCTTCTGTCTTAGCCTGTGTTTTCCTCTGTCCTCACCTACTGACTGTCTTCTTCTCTCTTAGCCTGTGTCTTCCTCTGTCCTAACCTACTGCCTGTCTTCTTCTCTCTTAGTCTGTGTCTTCCTCTGTCCTCACCTACTGCCTGTCTTCTTCTCTCTTAGCCTGTGTTTTCCTCTGTCCTCACCTACTGCCTGTCTTCTTCTGTCTTAGCCTGTGTTTTCCTCTGTCCTCACCTACTGCCTGTCTTCTTCACTCTTAGCCTGTGTCTTCCTCTGTGCTCCCCTACTGCCTGTCTTCTTCTCTCTTAGCCTGTGTCTTCCTCTGTCCTCCCCTACTGCCTGTCTTCTTCTCTCTTAGCCTGTGTCTTCCTCTGTCCTCACCTACTTCCTGTCTTCTCTCTTAGCCTGTGTCCTCCTCTGTCCTCACCTACTGCCTGTCTTCTTCTCTCTTAGCCTGTGTCTTCCTCTGTCCTCACCTACTGCCTGTCTTGTTCTCTCTTAGCCTGTGTTTTCCTCTGTCCTCACCTACTGCCTGTCTTCTTCTGTCTTAGCCTGTGTTTTCCTCTGTCCTCACCTACTGCCTGTCTTCTTCTCTCTTAGCCTGTGTCTTCCTCTGTGCTCCCCTACTGCCTGTCTTCTTCTCTCTTAGCCTGTGTCTTCCTCTGTCCTCCCCTACTGCCTGTCTTCTTCTCTCTTAGCCTGTGTCTTCCTCTGACCTCACCTACTGCCTGTCTTCTTCTCTCTTAGCCTGTGTCTTCCTCTGTCCTCACCTACTGCCTGTCTTCTCTCTTAGCCTGTGTCCTCCT
The DNA here is from genome assembly GCF_039654945.1 of Dendrobates tinctorius. Taxonomy (NCBI): domain Eukaryota; kingdom Metazoa; phylum Chordata; class Amphibia; order Anura; family Dendrobatidae; genus Dendrobates; species Dendrobates tinctorius. The sequence continues at coordinate 421,267 of NW_027361813.1, forward strand.
CTGTCCTCACCTACTGCCTGTCTTCTTCTCTCTTAGCCTGTGTCTTCCTCTGTCCTCACCTACTGCCTGTCTTCTTCTCTCTTAGCCTGTGTTTTCCTCTGTCCTCACCTACTGCCTGTTTTCTCTCTTAGCCTGTGTCCTCCTCTGTCCTCACCTACTGCCTGTCTTCTTCTCTCTTAGCCTGTGTTTTCCTCTGTCCTCACCTACTGCCTGTCTTCTTCTGTCTTAGCCTGTGTCTTCCTCTGTCCTCACCTACTGCCTGTCTTCTTCTCTCTTAGCCTGTGTTTTCCTCTGTCCTCACCTACTGCCTGTCTTCTTCTCTCTTAGCCTGTGTCCTCCTCTGTCCTCACCTACTGCCTGTCTTCTTCTCTCTTAGCCTGTGTTTTCCTCTGTTCTCACCTACTGCCTGTCTTCTTTTCTCTTAGCCTGTGTCTTCCTCTGTCCTCACCTACTGCCTGTCTTCTCTCTTAGCCTGTGTTTTCCTCTGTCCTCACCTACTGCCTGTCTTCTTCTCTCTTAGCCTTTGTCTTCCTCTGTCCTCACCTACTGCCTGTCTTCTTCTCTCTTAGCCTGTGTCTTCCTCTGTCCTCACCTACTGCCTGTCTTCTCTATTAGCCTGTGTCTTCCTCTGTCCTCACCTACTGCCTGTCTTCTTCTCTCTTAGCCTGTGTTTTCCTCTGTTCTCACCTACTGCCTGTCTTCTTTTCTCTTAGCCTGTGTCTTCCTCTGTCCTCACCTACTGCCTGTCTTCTTCTCTCTTAGCCTGTGTCCTCCTCTGTCCTCACCTACTGCCTGTCTTCTTCTCTCTTAGCCTGTGTTTTCCTCTGTTCTCACCTACTGCCTGTCTTCTTCTCTCTTAGCCTGTGTCCTCCTCTGTCCTCACCTACTGCCTGTCTTCTTCTCTCTTAGCCTGTGTTTTCCTCTGTTCTCACCTACTGCCTGTCTTCTTCTCTCTTAGCCTGTGTCTTCCTCTGTCCTCACCTACTGCCTGTCTTCTTCTCTCTTAGCCTGTGTTTTCCTCTGTTCTCACCTACTGCCTGTCTTCTTTTCTCTTAGCCTGTGTCTTCCTCTGTCCTCACCTACTGCCTGTCTTCTTCTCTCTTAGCCTGTGTCTTCCTCTGTCCTCACCTACTGCCTGTCTTCTTCTCTCTTAGCCTGTGTCTTCCTCTGTCCTCACCTACTGCCTGTCTTCTTCTCTCTTAGCCTGTGTCTTCCTCTGTCCTCACCTACTGCCTGTCTTCTCTATTAGCCTGTGTCTTCCTCTGTCCTCACCTACTGCCTGTCTTCTTCTCTCTTAGCCTGTGTCTTCCTCTGTCCTCACCTACTGCCTGTCTTCTTCTCTCTTAGCCTGTGTCTTCCTCTGTCCTCACCTACTGCCTGTCTTCTTCTCTCTTAGCCTTTGTCTTCCTCTGTCCTCACCTACTGCCTGTCTTCTTCTGTCTTAGTCTGTGTTTTCCTCTGTCCTCACCTACTGCCTGTCTTCTTCTCTCTTAGCCTGTGTCTTCCTCTGTCCTCACCTGCTGCCTGTCTTCTCTCTTAGCCTGTGTCTTCCTCTGTCCTCACCTGCTGCCTGTCTTCTCTCTTAGCCTGTGTCTTCCTCTGTCCTCACCTACTGCCTGTCTTCTTCTCTCTTAGCCTGTGTCTTCCTCTGTCCTCACCTGCTGCCTGTCTTCTCTCTTAGCCTGTGTCTTCCTCTGTCCTCACCTACTGCCTGTCTTCTTCTCTCTTAGCCTTTGTCTTCCTCTGTCCTCACCTGCTGCCTGTCTTCTTCTCTCTTAGCCTGTGTCTTCCTCTGTCCTCACCTGCTGCCTGTCTTCTTCTCTCTTAGCCTGTGTCTTCCTCTGTCCTCACCTGCTGCCTGTTTTCTTCTCTCTTAGCCTGTGTTTTCCTCTGTCCTCACCTGCTGCCTGTCTTCTTCTCTCTTAGCCTGTGTCTTCCTCTGTCCTCACCTACTGCCAGTCTTCTTCTCTCTTAGCTTGTGTCTTCCTCTGTCCTCACCTGCTGCCTGTCTTCTTCTCTCTTAGCCTGTGTTTTCCTCTGTCCTCACCTGCTGCCTGTCTTCTTCTCTCTTAGCCTGTGTCTTCCTCTGTCCTCACCTGCTGCCTGTCTTCTTCTCTCTTAGCCTGTGTCTTCCTCTGTCCTCACCTACTGTCTGTCTTCTTCTCTCTTAGCCTGTGTCTTCCTCTGTCCTCACCTACTGCCTGTCTTCTCTCTTAGCCTGTGTCTTCCTCTGTCCTCACCTACTGCCTGTCTTCTTCTCTCTTAGCCTGTGTCCTCCTCTGTCCTCACCTGCTGCCTGTCTTCTTCTCTCTTAGCCTGTGTCTTCCTCTGTCCTCCCCTACTGCCTGTCTTCTTCTCTCTTAGCCCGTGTCTTCCTCTGTCCTCACCTACTGCCTGTCTTCTTCTCTCTTAGCCTGTGTTTTCCTCTGTCCTCACCTACTGCCTGTCTTCTTCTCTCTTAGCCTGTGTCTTCCTCTGTCCTCACCTGCTGCCTGTCTTCTTCTCTCTTAGCCTGTGTCTTCCTCTGTCCTCACCTACTGCCAGTCTTCTTCTCTCTTAGCTTGTGTCTTCCTCTGTCCTCACCTGCTGCCTGTCTTCTTCTCTCTTAGCCTGTGTTTTCCTCTGTCCTCACCTGCTGCCTGTCTTCTTCTCTCTTAGCCTGTGTCTTCCTCTGTCCTCACCTGCTGCCTGTCTTCTTCTCTCTTAGCCTGTGTCTTCCTCTGTCCTCACCTACTGCCTGTCTTCTTCTCTCTTAGCCTGTGTCTTCCTCTGTCCTCACCTACTGTATGTCTTCTTCTCTCTTAGCCTGTGTCTTCCTCTGTCCTCACCTACTGCCTGTCCTCTTCTCTTTTAGCCTGTGTCTTCCTCTGTCCTCACCTACTGCCTGTCTTCTTCTCTCTTAGCCTGTGTCTTCCTCTGTCCTCCCCTACTGCCTGTCTTCTTCTCTCTTAGCCTGTGTCTTCCTCTGTCCTCACCTACTCTCTGTCTTCTTCTATCTTAGCCTGTGTCTTCCTCTGTCCTCACCTACTGCCTGTCTTCTTCTCTCTTAGCCTGTGTCTTCCTCTGTCCTCACCTACTGCCTGTCTTCTTCTCTCTTAGCCTGTGTCTTCCTCTTTCCTCACCTACTGTCTGTCTTCTTCTCTCTTATCCTGTGTCTTCCTTTGTCCTCACCTACTGCCTGTCTTCTTCTCTCTTAGCCTGTGTTTTCCTCTGTCCTCACCTACTGCCTGTCTTCTTCTCTCTTAGCCTGTGTTTTCCTCTGTCCTCACCTACTGCCTGTCTTCTTCTGTCTTAGCCTGTGTTTTCCTCTGTCCTCACCTACTGCCTGTCTTCTTCTCTCTTAGCCTGTGTCTTCCTCTTTCCTCACCTACTGTCTGTCTTCTTCTCTCTTATCCTGTGTCTTCCTTTGTCCTCGCCTACTGTCTTTCTTCTTCTCTCTTAGCCTGTGTCTTCCTCTGTCCTCACCTACTGCCTGTCTTCTTCTCTCTTAGCCTGTGTTTTCCTCTGTCCTCACCTACTGCCTGTCTTCTTCTCTCTTAGCCTGTGTTTTCCTCTGTCCTCACCTACTGCCTGTCTTCTTCTGTCTTAGCCTGTGTTTTCCTCTGTCCTCACCTACTGCCTGTCTTCTTCTCTCTTAGCCTGTGTTTTCTTCTGTCCTCACCTACTGCCTGTCTTCTTCTGTCTTAGCCTGTGTCTTCCTCTGTCCTCACCTACTGCCTGTCTTCTTCTCTATTAGCCTGTGTCTTCCTCTGTCCTCACCTACTGCCTGTCTTCTTCTCTCTTAGCCTGTGTTTTCCTCTGTCCTCACCTACTGCCTGTCTTCTTCTGTCTTAGCCTGTGTCTTCCTCTGTCCTCACCTACTGCCTGTCTTCTTCTCTATTAGCCTGTGTCTTCCTCTGTCCTCACCTACTGCCTGTCTTCTTCTCTCTTAGCCTGTGTTTTCCTCTGTCCTCACCTACTGCCTGTCTTCTTCTGTCTTAGCCTGTGTTTTCCTCTGTCCTCACCTACTGCCTGTCTTCTCTCTTAGCCTGTGTCTTCCTCTGTGCTCCCCTACTGCCTGTCTTCTTCTCTCTTAGCCTGTGTCTGCCTCTGTCCTCACCTACTGCCTGTCTTCTCTCTTAGCCTGTGTCTTCCTCTGTCCTCACCTACTGCCTGTCTTCTTCTCTCTTAGCCTGTGTTTTCCTCTGTCCTCACCTACTGCCTGTCTTCTTCTGTCTTAGCCTGTTTTCCTCTGTCCTCACCTACCGCCTGTCTTCTTCTCTCTTAGCCTGTGTCTTCCTCTGTGCTCCCCTACTGCCTGTCTTCTTCTTTTAGCCTGTGTTTTCCTCTGTTCTCACCTACTGCCTGTCTGCTTCTCTTTTAGCCTGTGTTTTCCTCTGTCCTCACCTACTGCCTGTCTTCTCTCTTAGCCTGTGTCTTCCTCTGTCCTCACCTACTGCCTGTCTTCTCTCTTAGCCTGTGTCTTCCTCTGACCTCACCTACTGCCTGTTTTCTTCTCTCTTAGCCTGTGTCTTCCTCTGTCCTCACCTACTGCCTGTCTTCTTCTCTCTTAGCCTGTGTCTTCCTCTTTCCTCACCTACTGTCTGTCTTCTTCTCTCTTATCCTGTGTCTTCCTTTGTCCTCGCCTACTGTCTGTCTTCTTCTCTCTTAGCCTGTGTCTTCCTCTGTCCTCCCCTACTGCCTGTGTTCTTCTCTCTTAGCCTGTGTCTTCCTCTGTCCTCACCTACTGCCTGTCTTCTTCTCTCTTAGCCTGTGTTTTCCTCTGTCCTCACCTACTGCCTGTCTTCTTCTCTCTTAGCCTGTGTTTTCCTCTGTCCTCACCTACTGCCTGTCTTCTTCTGTCTTAGCCTGTGTTTTCCTCTGTCCTCACCTACTGCCTGTCTTCTTCTCTCTTAGCCTGTGTTTTCCTCTGTCCTCACCTACTGCCTGTCTTCTTCTGTCTTAGCCTGTGTTTTCCTCTGTCCTCACCTACTGCCTGTCTTCTTCTCTCTTAGCCTGTGTCTTCCTCTGTGCTCCCCTACTGCCTGTCTTCTTCTCTCTTAGCCTGTGTCTGCCTCTGTCCTCACCTACTGCCTGTCTTCTCTCTTAGCCTGTGTCTTCCTCTGTCCTCACCTACTGTCTGTCTTCTTCTCTCTTAGCCTGTGTTTTCCTCTGTCCTCACCTACTGCCTGTCTTCTTCTGTCTTAGCCTGTGTCTTCCTCTGTCCTCACCTACTGCCTGTCTTCTTCTCTCTTAGCCTGTGTCTTCCTCTGTCCTCACCTACTGTCTGTCTTCTTCTCTCTTATCCTGTGTCTTCCTTTGTCCTCGCCTACTGTCTGTCTTCTTCTCTCAGCCTGTGTCTTCCTCTGTCCTCCCCTACTGCCTGTCTTCTTCTCTCTTAGCCTGTGTCTTCCTCTGACCTCACCTACTGCCTGTCTTCTTCTCTCTTAGCCTGTGTTTTCCTCTGTCCTCACCTACTGCCTGTCTTCTTCTGTCTTAGCCTGTGTTTTCCTCTGTCCTCACCTACTGACTGTCTTCTTCTCTCTTAGCCTGTGTCTTCCTCTGTCCTAACCTACTGCCTGTCTTCTTCTCTCTTAGTCTGTGTCTTCCTCTGTCCTCACCTACTGCCTGTCTTCTTCTCTCTTAGCCTGTGTTTTCCTCTGTCCTCACCTACTGCCTGTCTTCTTCTGTCTTAGCCTGTGTTTTCCTCTGTCCTCACCTACTGCCTGTCTTCTTCACTCTTAGCCTGTGTCTTCCTCTGTGCTCCCCTACTGCCTGTCTTCTTCTCTCTTAGCCTGTGTCTTCCTCTGTCCTCCCCTACTGCCTGTCTTCTTCTCTCTTAGCCTGTGTCTTCCTCTGTCCTCACCTACTTCCTGTCTTCTCTCTTAGCCTGTGTCCTCCTCTGTCCTCACCTACTGCCTGTCTTCTTCTCTCTTAGCCTGTGTCTTCCTCTGTCCTCACCTACTGCCTGTCTTGTTCTCTCTTAGCCTGTGTTTTCCTCTGTCCTCACCTACTGCCTGTCTTCTTCTGTCTTAGCCTGTGTTTTCCTCTGTCCTCACCTACTGCCTGTCTTCTTCTCTCTTAGCCTGTGTCTTCCTCTTTCCTCACCTACTGTCTGTCTTCTTCTCTCTTATCCTGTGTCTTCCTTTGTCCTCGCCTACTGTCTGTCTTCTTCTCTCTTAGCCTGTGTCTTCCTCTGTCCTCCCCTACTGCCTGTGTTCTTCTCTCTTAGCCTGTGTCTTCCTCTGTCCTCACCTACTGCCTGTCTTCTTCTCTCTTAGCCTGTGTTTTCCTCTGTCCTCACCTACTGCCTGTCTTCTTCTCTCTTAGCCTGTGTTTTCCTCTGTCCTCACCTACTGCCTGTCTTCTTCTGTCTTAGCCTGTGTTTTCCTCTGTCCTCACCTACTGCCTGTCTTCTTCTCTCTTAGCCTGTGTTTTCCTCTGTCCTCACCTACTGCCTGTCTTCTTCTGTCTTAGCCTGTGTTTTCCTCTGTCCTCACCTACTGCCTGTCTTCTTCTCTCTTAGCCTGTGTCTTCCTCTGTGCTCCCCTACTGCCTGTCTTCTTCTCTCTTAGCCTGTGTCTGCCTCTGTCCTCACCTACTGCCTGTCTTCTCTCTTAGCCTGTGTCTTCCTCTGTCCTCACCTACTGTCTGTCTTCTTCTCTCTTAGCCTGTGTTTTCCTCTGTCCTCACCTACTGCCTGTCTTCTTCTGTCTTAGCCTGTGTCTTCCTCTGTCCTCACCTACTGCCTGTCTTCTTCTCTCTTAGCCTGTGTCTTCCTCTGTCCTCACCTACTGTCTGTCTTCTTCTCTCTTATCCTGTGTCTTCCTTTGTCCTCGCCTACTGTCTGTCTTCTTCTCTCAGCCTGTGTCTTCCTCTGTCCTCCCCTACTGCCTGTCTTCTTCTCTCTTAGCCTGTGTCTTCCTCTGACCTCACCTACTGCCTGTCTTCTTCTCTCTTAGCCTGTGTTTTCCTCTGTCCTCACCTACTGCCTGTCTTCTTCTGTCTTAGCCTGTGTTTTCCTCTGTCCTCACCTACTGACTGTCTTCTTCTCTCTTAGCCTGTGTCTTCCTCTGTCCTAACCTACTGCCTGTCTTCTTCTCTCTTAGTCTGTGTCTTCCTCTGTCCTCACCTACTGCCTGTCTTCTTCTCTCTTAGCCTGTGTTTTCCTCTGTCCTCACCTACTGCCTGTCTTCTTCTGTCTTAGCCTGTGTTTTCCTCTGTCCTCACCTACTGCCTGTCTTCTTCACTCTTAGCCTGTGTCTTCCTCTGTGCTCCCCTACTGCCTGTCTTCTTCTCTCTTAGCCTGTGTCTTCCTCTGTCCTCCCCTACTGCCTGTCTTCTTCTCTCTTAGCCTGTGTCTTCCTCTGTCCTCACCTACTTCCTGTCTTCTCTCTTAGCCTGTGTCCTCCTCTGTCCTCACCTACTGCCTGTCTTCTTCTCTCTTAGCCTGTGTCTTCCTCTGTCCTCACCTACTGCCTGTCTTGTTCTCTCTTAGCCTGTGTTTTCCTCTGTCCTCACCTACTGCCTGTCTTCTTCTGTCTTAGCCTGTGTTTTCCTCTGTCCTCACCTACTGCCTGTCTTCTTCTCTCTTAGCCTGTGTCTTCCTCTGTGCTCCCCTACTGCCTGTCTTCTTCTCTCTTAGCCTGTGTCTTCCTCTGTCCTCCCCTACTGCCTGTCTTCTTCTCTCTTAGCCTGTGTCTTCCTCTGACCTCACCTACTGCCTGTCTTCTTCTCTCTTAGCCTGTGTCTTCCTCTGTCCTCACCTACTGCCTGTCTTCTCTCTTAGCCTGTGTCCTCCTCTGTCCTCACCTACTGCCTGTCTTCTTCTCTCTTAGCCTGTGTCTTCCTCTGTCCTCACCTACTGCCTGTCTTCTTCTCTCTTAGCCTGTGTTTTCCTCTGTCCTCACCTACTGCCTGTCTTCTCTCTTAGCCTGTGTCCTCCTCTGTCCTCACCTACTGCCTGTCTTCTTCTCTCTTAGCCTGTGTTTTCCTCTGTCCTCACCTACTGCCTGTCTTCTTCTGTCTTAGCCTGTGTCTTCCTCTGTCCTCACCTACTGCCTGTCTTCTTCTCTCTTAGCCTGTGTTTTCCTCTGTCCTCACCTACTGCCTGTCTTCTTCTCTCTTAGCCTGTGTCCTCCTCTGTCCTCACCTACTGCCTGTCTTCTTCTCTCTTAGCCTGTGTTTTCCTCTGTTCTCACCTACTGCCTGTCTTCTTTTCTCTTAGCCTGTGTCTTCCTCTGTCCTCACCTACTGCCTGTCTTCTCTCTTAGCCTGTGTTTTCCTCTGTCCTCACCTACTGCCTGTCTTCTTCTCTCTTAGCCTTTGTCTTCCTCTGTCCTCACCTACTGCCTGTCTTCTTCTCTCTTAGCCTGTGTCTTCCTCTGTCCTCACCTACTGCCTGTCTTCTCTATTAGCCTGTGTCTTCCTCTGTCCTCACCTACTGCCTGTCTTCTTCTCTCTTAGCCTGTGTTTTCCTCTGTTCTCACCTACTGCCTGTCTTCTTTTCTCTTAGCCTGTGTCTTCCTCTGTCCTCACCTACTGCCTGTCTTCTTCTCTCTTAGCCTGTGTCCTCCTCTGTCCTCACCTACTGCCTGTCTTCTTCTCTCTTAGCCTGTGTTTTCCTCTGTTCTCACCTACTGCCTGTCTTCTTCTCTCTTAGCCTGTGTCCTCCTCTGTCCTCACCTACTGCCTGTCTTCTTCTCTCTTAGCCTGTGTTTTCCTCTGTTCTCACCTACTGCCTGTCTTCTTCTCTCTTAGCCTGTGTCTTCCTCTGTCCTCACCTACTGCCTGTCTTCTTCTCTCTTAGCCTGTGTTTTCCTCTGTTCTCACCTACTGCCTGTCTTCTTTTCTCTTAGCCTGTGTCTTCCTCTGTCCTCACCTACTGCCTGTCTTCTTCTCTCTTAGCCTGTGTCTTCCTCTGTCCTCACCTACTGCCTGTCTTCTTCTCTCTTAGCCTGTGTCTTCCTCTGTCCTCACCTACTGCCTGTCTTCTTCTCTCTTAGCCTGTGTCTTCCTCTGTCCTCACCTACTGGCAGTCTTCTTCTCTCTTAGCCTGTGTCTTCCTCTGTCCTCACCTACTGCCTGTCTTCTCTATTAGCCTGTGTCTTCCTCTGTCCTCACCTACTGCCTGTCTTCTTCTCTCTTAGCCTGTGTCTTCCTCTGTCCTCACCTACTGCCTGTCTTCTTCTCTCTTAGCCTGTGTCTTCCTCTGTCCTCACCTACTGCCTGTCTTCTTCTCTCTTAGCCTTTGTCTTCCTCTGTCCTCACCTACTGCCTGTCTTCTTCTGTCTTAGTCTGTGTTTTCCTCTGTCCTCACCTACTGCCTGTCTTCTTCTCTCTTAGCCTGTGTCTTCCTCTGTCCTCACCTGCTGCCTGTCTTCTCTCTTAGCCTGTGTCTTCCTCTGTCCTCACCTACTGCCTGTCTTCTTCTCTCTTAGCCTGTGTCTTCCTCTGTCCTCACCTGCTGCCTGTCTTCTCTCTTAGCCTGTGTCTTCCTCTGTCCTCACCTACTGCCTGTCTTCTTCTCTCTTAGCCTTTGTCTTCCTCTGTCCTCACCTGCTGCCTGTCTTCTTCTCTCTTAGCCTGTGTCTTCCTCTGTCCTCACCTGCTGCCTGTCTTCTTCTCTCTTAGCCTGTGTCTTCCTCTGTCCTCACCTGCTGCCTGTTTTCTTCTCTCTTAGCCTGTGTTTTCCTCTGTCCTCACCTGCTGCCTGTCTTCTTCTCTCTTAGCCTGTGTCTTCCTCTGTCCTCACCTACTGCCAGTCTTCTTCTCTCTTAGCTTGTGTCTTCCTCTGTCCTCACCTGCTGCCTGTCTTCTTCTCTCTTAGCCTGTGTTTTCCTCTGTCCTCACCTGCTGCCTGTCTTCTTCTCTCTTAGCCTGTGTCTTCCTCTGTCCTCACCTGCTGCCTGTCTTCTTCTCTCTTAGCCTGTGTCTTCCTCTGTCCTCACCTACTGTCTGTCTTCTTCTCTCTTAGCCTGTGTCTTCCTCTGTCCTCACCTACTGCCTGTCTTCTCTCTTAGCCTGTGTCTTCCTCTGTCCTCACCTACTGCCTGTCTTCTTCTCTCTTAGCCTGTGTCCTCCTCTGTCCTCACCTGCTGCCTGTCTTCTTCTCTCTTAGCCTGTGTCTTCCTCTGTCCTCCCCTACTGCCTGTCTTCTTCTCTCTTAGCCCGTGTCTTCCTCTGTCCTCACCTACTGCCTGTCTTCTTCTCTCTTAGCCTGTGTTTTCCTCTGTCCTCACCTACTGCCTGTCTTCTTCTCTCTTAGCCTGTGTCTTCCTCTGTCCTCACCTGCTGCCTGTCTTCTTCTCTCTTAGCCTGTGTCTTCCTCTGTCCTCACCTACTGCCAGTCTTCTTCTCTCTTAGCTTGTGTCTTCCTCTGTCCTCACCTGCTGCCTGTCTTCTTCTCTCTTAGCCTGTGTTTTCCTCTGTCCTCACCTGCTGCCTGTCTTCTTCTCTCTTAGCCTGTGTCTTCCTCTGTCCTCACCTGCTGCCTGTCTTCTTCTCTCTTAGCCTGTGTCTTCCTCTGTCCTCACCTACTGCCTGTCTTCTTCTCTCTTAGCCTGTGTCTTCCTCTGTCCTCACCTACTGTATGTCTTCTTCTCTCTTAGCCTGTGTCTTCCTCTGTCCTCACCTACTGCCTGTCCTCTTCTCTTTTAGCCTGTGTCTTCCTCTGTCCTCACCTACTGCCTGTCTTCTTCTCTCTTAGCCTGTGTCTTCCTCTGTCCTCCCCTACTGCCTGTCTTCTTCTCTCTTAGCCTGTGTCTTCCTCTGTCCTCACCTACTCTCTGTCTTCTTCTATCTTAGCCTGTGTCTTCCTCTGTCCTCACCTACTGCCTGTCTTCTTCTCTCTTAGCCTGTGTCTTCCTCTGTCCTCACCTACTGCCTGTCTTCTTCTCTCTTAGCCTGTGTCTTCCTCTTTCCTCACCTACTGTCTGTCTTCTTCTCTCTTATCCTGTGTCTTCCTTTGTCCTCACCTACTGCCTGTCTTCTTCTCTCTTAGCCTGTGTTTTCCTCTGTCCTCACCTACTGCCTGTCTTCTTCTCTCTTAGCCTGTGTTTTCCTCTGTCCTCACCTACTGCCTGTCTTCTTCTGTCTTAGCCTGTGTTTTCCTCTGTCCTCACCTACTGCCTGTCTTCTTCTCTCTTAGCCTGTGTCTTCCTCTTTCCTCACCTACTGTCTGTCTTCTTCTCTCTTATCCTGTGTCTTCCTTTGTCCTCGCCTACTGTCTTTCTTCTTCTCTCTTAGCCTGTGTCTTCCTCTGTCCTCACCTACTGCCTGTCTTCTTCTCTCTTAGCCTGTGTTTTCCTCTGTCCTCACCTACTGCCTGTCTTCTTCTCTCTTAGCCTGTGTTTTCCTCTGTCCTCACCTACTGCCTGTCTTCTTCTGTCTTAGCCTGTGTTTTCCTCTGTCCTCACCTACTGCCTGTCTTCTTCTCTCTTAGCCTGTGTTTTCTTCTGTCCTCACCTACTGCCTGTCTTCTTCTGTCTTAGCCTGTGTTTTCCTCTGTCCTCACCTACTGCCTGTCTTCTTCTCTCTTAGCCTGTGTCTTCCTCTGTGCTCCCCTACTGCCTGTCTTCTTCTCTCTTAGCCTGTGTCTGCCTCTGTCCTCACCTACTGCCTGTCTTCTCTCTTAGCCTGTGTCTTCCTCTGTCCTCACCTACTGTCTGTCTTCTTCTCTCTTAGCCTGTGTTTTCCTCTGTCCTCACCTACTGCCTGTCTTCTTCTGTCTTAGCCTGTGTCTTCCTCTGTCCTCACCTACTGCCTGTCTTCTTCTCTCTTAGCCTGTGTCTTCCTCTGTCCTCACCTACTGTCTGTCTTCTTCTCTCTTATCCTGTGTCTTCCTTTGTCCTCGCCTACTGTCTGTCTTCTTCTCTCAGCCTGTGTCTTCCTCTGTCCTCCCCTACTGCCTGTCTTCTTCTCTCTTAGCCTATGTCTTCCTCTGTCCTCACCTACTGCCTGTCTTCTTCTCTCTTAGCCTGTGTTTTCCTCTGTCCTCACCTACTGCCTGTCTTCTTCTCTCTTAGCCTTTGTTTTCCTCTGTCCTCACCTACTGCCTGTCTTCTTCTCTCTTAGCATGTGTATTCCTCTGTCCTCACCTACTGCCTGTCTTCTTCTCTATTAGCCTGTGTCTTCCTCTGTCCTCACCTACTGCCTGTCTTCTTCTCTATTAGCCTGTGTCTTCCTCTGTCCTCACCTACTGCCTGTCTTCTTCTCTCTTAGCCTGTGTCTTCCTCTGTCCTCACCTACTGCCTGTCTTCTTCTCTCTTAGCCTGTGTTTTCCTCTGTCCTCACCTACTGCCTGTCTTCTTCTCTCTTAGCCTGTGTCTTCCTCTGTCCTCACCTACTGCCTGTCTTCTTCTCTCTTAGCCTGTGTCTTCCTCTGTCCTCACCTACTGCCTGTCTTCTTCTCTATTAGCCTGTGTCTTCCTCTGTCCTCACCTACTGCCTGTCTTCTTCTCTTTTAGCCTGTGTCTTCCTCTGTCCTCACCTACTGCCTGTCTTCTTCTCTCTTAGCCTGTGTTTTCCTCTGTCCTCACCTACTGCCTGTCTTCTTCTGTCTTAGCCTGTGTTTTCCTCTGTCCTCACCTACTGCCTGTCTTCTTCTGTCTTAGCCTGTTTTCGTCTGTCCTCACCTACTGACTGTCTTCTTCTCTCTTAGCCTGTGTCTTCCTCTGTGCTCCCCTACTGCCTGTCTTCTTCTCTCTTAGCCTGTGTCTGCATCTGTCCTCACCTACTGCCTGTCTTCTCTCTTAGCCTGTGTCTTCCTCTGTCCTCACCTACTGCCTGTCTTCTTCTCTCTTAGCCTGTGTTTTCCTCTGTCCTCACCTACTGCCTGTCTTCTTCTGTCTTAGCCTGTGTTTTCCTTTGTCCTCACCTACTGCCTGTCTTCTTCTCTCTTAGCCTGTGTCTTCCTCTGTGCTCCCCTACTGCCTGTCTTCTTCTTTTAGCCTGTTTTCCTCTGTTCTCACCTACTGCCAGTCTTCTTCTCTCTTAGCCTGTGTCCTCCTCTGTCCTCACCTACTGCCTGTCTTCTTCTCTCTTAGCCTGTGTCTTCCTCTGTCCTCACCTACTGCCTGTCTTCTTCTCTCTTAGCCTGTGTTTTCCTCTGTCCTCACCTACTGCCAGTCTTCTTTTCTCTTAGCCTGTGTTTTCCTCTGTCCTCACCTACTGCCTGTCTTCTTCTGTCTTAGCCTGTGTTTTCCTCTGTCCTCTCCTACTGCCTGTCTTCTTCTCTCTTAGCCTGTGTCTTCCTCTGTGCTCCCCTACTGCCTGTCTTCTTCTCTCTTAGCCTGTGTCTGCCTCTGTCCTCACCTACTGCCTGTCTTCTCTCTTAGCCTGTGTCTTCCTCTGTCCTCACCTACTGCCTGTCTTCTTCTCTCTTAGCCTGTGTTTTCCTCTGTCCTCACCTACTGCCTGTCTTCTTCTGTCTTAGCCTGTTTTCCTCTGTCCTCACCTACTGAATGTCTTCTTCTCTCTTAGCCTGTGTCTTCCTCTGTGCTCCCCTACTGCCTGTCTTCTTCTTTTAGCCTGTGTTTTCCTCTGTTCTCACCTACTGCCTGTCTTCTTCTCTCTTAGCCTGTGTTTTCCTCTGTCCTCACCTACTGCCTGTCTTCTCTCTTAGCCTGTGTCTTCCTCTGTGCTCCCCTACTGCCTGTCTTCTCTCTTAGCCTGTGTCTTCCTCTGACCTCACCTACTGCCTGTCTTCTTCTCTCTTAGCCTGTGTCTTCCTCTGTCCTCACCTACTGCCTGTCTTCTTCTCTCTTAGCCTGTGTCTTCCTCTTTCCTCACCTACTGTCTGTCTTCTTCTCTCTTATCCTGTGTCTTCCTTTGTCCTCACCTACTGCCTGTCTTCTTCTCTCTTAGCCTGTGTTTTCCTCTGTCCTCACCTACTGCCTGTCTTCTTCTCTCTTAGCCTGTGTTTTCCTCTGTCCTCACCTACTGCCTGTCTTCTTCTCTCTTAGCCTGTGTTTTCCTCTGTCCTCACCTACTGCCTGTCTTCTTCTCTCTTAGCCTGTGTCTTCCTCTGTGCTCCCCTACTGCCTGTCTTCTTCTCTCTTAGCCTGTGTCTGCCTCTGTCCTCACCTACTGCCTGTCTTCTCTCTTAGCCTGTGTCTTCCTCTGTCCTCACCTACTGCCTGTCTTCTTCTCTCTTAGCCTGTTTTCCTCTGTCCTCACCTACTGCCTGTCTTCTCCTGTCTTAGCCTGTGTCTTCCTCTGTCCTCACCTACTGCCTGTCTTCTTCTCTCTTAGCCTGTGTCTTCCTCTGTCCTCACCTACTGCCTGTCTTCTTCTCTCTTAGCCTGTGTCTTCCTCTGTCCTCCCCTACTGCCTGTCTTCGTCTCTCTTAGCCTGTGTCTTCCTCTGACCTCACCTACTGCCTGTCTTCTTCTCTCTTAGCCTGTGTTTTCCTCTGTCCTCACCTACTGCCTGTCTTCTTCTGTCTTAGCCTGTGTTTTCCTCTGTCCTCACCTACTGCCTGTATTCTTCTCTCTTAGCCTGTGTCTTCCTCTGTCCTAACCTACTGCCTGTCTTCTTCTCTCTTAGTCTGTGTCTTCCTCTGTCCTCACCTACTGCCTGTCTTCTTCTCTCTTAGCCTGTGTTTTCCTCTGTCCTCACCTACTGCCTGTCTTCTTCTGTCTTAGCCTGTGTTTTCCTCTGTCCTCACCTACTGCCTGTCTTCTTCTCTCTTAGCCTGTGTCTTCCTCTGTGCTCCCCTACTGCCTGTCTTCTTCTCTCTTAGCCTCTGTCTTCCTCTGTCCTCCCCTACTGCCTGTCTTCTTCTCTCTTAGCCTGTGTCTTCCTCTGACCTCACCTACTGCCTGTCTTCTTCTCTCTTAGCCTGTGTCTTCCTCTGTCCTCACCTACTGCCTGTCTTCTCTCTTAGCCTGTGTCCTCCTCTGTCCTCACCTACTGCCTGTCTTCTTCTCTCTTAGCCTGTGTCTTCCTCTGTCCTCACCTACTGCCTGTCTTCTTCTCTCTTAGCCTGTGTCTTCCTCTGTGCTCCCCTACTGCCTGTCTTCTCTCTTAGCCTGTGTCTTCCTCTGTCCTCACCTACTGCCTGTCTTCTTCTTTCTTAGACTATGTTTTCCTCTGTCCTCACCTACTGCCTGTCTTCTTCTCTCTTAGCCTGTGTCTTCCTCCATCCTCACCTACTGCCTGTCTTCTTCTGTCTTAGCCTGTGTTTTCCTCTGTCCTCACCTACTGCCTGTCTTCTTCTCTCTTAGGCAGTAGGGGAGCACAGAAGAAGACACAGGCTAAGAGAGAAGACAGGCAGTAGGTGAGGACAGAGGAAAACACAGGCTAAGAAAGAAGAAGACAGGCAGTAGGTGAGGACAGAGGAAGACACAGGCTAAGAGAGAAGACAGGCAGTAGGGGAGCACAGAGGAAGACACAGGCTGTCTTCTCTCTTAGCCTGTGTCTTCCTCTGTCCTCACCTACTGCCTGTCTTCTTCTTTCTTAGCCTGTTTTCCTCTGTCCTCACCTACTGCCTGTCTTCTTCTCTCTTAGCCTGTGTCTTCCTCTGTCCTCACCTACTGCCTGTCTTCTTCTCTCTTAGCCTGTGTCTTCCTCTGTCCTCACCTACTGCCTGTCTTCTCTCTTAGCCTGTGTCCTCCTCTGTCCTCACCTACTGCCTGTCTTCTTCTCTCTTAGCCTGTGTTTTCCTCTGTCCTCACCTACTGCCTGTCTTCTTCTGTCTTAGCCTGTGTTTTCCTCTGTTCTCACCTACTGCCTGTCTTCTTCTTTTCTCTTAGCCTGTGTCTTCCTCTGTCCTCACCTACTGCCTGTCTTCTCTCTTAGCCTGTGTTTTCCTCTGTCCTCACCTACTGCCTGTCTTCTTCTCTCTTAGCCTTTGTCTTCCTCTGTCCTCACCTACTGCCTGTCTTCTTCTCTCTTAGCCTGTGTCTTCCTCTGTCCTCACCTACTGCCTGTCTTCTTCTGTCTTAGCCTGTTTTCCTCTGTCCTCACCTACTGCCTGTCTTCTCTCTTAGCCTGTGTCTTCCTCTGTGCTCCCCTACTGCCTGTCTTCTTCTCTCTTAGCCTGTGTTTTCCTCTGTCCTCACCTACTGCCTGTCTTCTATCTTAGCCTGTGTCTGCATCTGTCCTCACCTACTGCCTGTCTTCTCTCTTAGTCTGTGTCTTCCTCTGTCCTCACCTACTGCCTGTCTTCTTCTCTCTTAGCCTGTGTTTTCCTCTGTCCTCACCTACTCCCTGTCTTCTTTTCTCTTAGCCTGTGTCTTCCTCTGTGCTCCCCTACTGCCTGTCTTCTTCTCTCTTAGCCTGTGTCTTCCTCTGTCCTCACCTACTGCCTGTCTTCTTCTCTCTTAGCCTGTGTTTTCCTCTGTCCTCACCTACTGCCTGTCTTCTCTCTTAGTCTGTGTCTTCCTCTGTCCTCACCTACTGCCTGTCTTCTTCTCTCTTAGCCTGTGTTTTCCTCTGTCCTCACCTACTCCCTGTCTTCTTCTCTCTTAGCCTGTGTCTTCCTCTGTGCTCCCCTACTGCCTGTCTTCTTCTCTCTTAGCCTGTGTCTTCCTCTGTCCTCACCTACTGCCTGTCTTCTTCTCTCTTAGCCTGTGTTTTCCTCTGTCCTCACCTACTGCCTGTCTTCTTCTCTCTTAGCCTGTGTTTTCCTCTGTCCTCACCTACTGTCTGTCTTCTTCTCTCTTAGCCTGTGTCTTCCTCTGTCCTCCCCTACTGCCTGTCTTCTTCTCTCTTAGCCTGTGTCTTCCTCTGTCCTCACCTACTGCCTGTCTTCTTCTCTCTTAGCCTGTGTTTTCCTCTGTCCTCACCTACTGCCTGTCTTCTTCTCTCTTAGCCTGTGTTTTCCTCTGTCCTCACCTACTGCCTGTCTTCTTCTGTCTTAGCCTGTGTTTTCCTCTGTCCTCACCTACTACCTGTCTTCTTCTCTCTTAGCCTGTGTTTTCCTCTGTCCTCACCTACTGCCTGTCTTCTTCTGTCTTAGCCTGTGTTTTCCTCTGTCCTCACCTACTGCCTGTCTTCTTCTCCCTTAGCCTGTGTCTTCCTCTGTGCTCCCCTACTGCCTGTCTTCTTCTCTCTTAGCCTGTGTCTGCCTCTGTCCTCACCTACTGCCTGTCTTCTCTCTTAGCCTGTGTCTTCCTCTGTCCTCACCTACTGTCTGTCTTCTTCTCTCTTAGCCTGTGTTTTCCTCTGTCCTCACCTACTGCCTGTCTTCTTCTGTCTTAGCCTGTGTCTTCCTCTGTCCTCACCTACTGCCTGTCTTCTTCTCTCTTAGCCTGTGTCTTCCTCTTTCCTCACCTACTGTCTGTCTTCTTCTCTCTTATCCTGTGTCTTCCTTTGTCCTCGCCTACTGTCTGTCTTCTTCTCTCAGCCTGTGTCTTCCTCTGTCCTCCCCTACTGCCTGTCTTCTTCTCTCTTAGCCTGTGTCTTCCTCTGACCTCACCTACTGCCTGTCTTCTTCTCTCTTAGCCTGTGTTTTCCTCTGTCCTCACCTACTGCCTGTCTTCTTCTGTCTTAGCCTGTGTTTTCCTCTGTCCTCACCTACTGACTGTTTTCTTCTCTCTTAGCCTGTGTCTTCCTCTGTCCTAACCTACTGCCTGTCTTCTTCTCTCTTAGTCTGTGTCTTCCTCTGTCCTCACCTACTGCCTGTCTTCTTCTCTCTTAGCCTGTGTTTTCCTCTGTCCTCACCTACTGCCTGTCTTCTTCTGTCTTAGCCTGTGTTTTCCTCTGTCCTCACCTACTGCCTGTCTTCTTCACTCTTAGCCTGTGTCTTCCTCTGTGCTCCCCTACTGCCTGTCTTCTTCTCTCTTAGCCTGTGTCTTCCTCTGTCCTCCCCTACTGCCTGTCTTCTTCTCTCTTAGCCTGTGTCTTCCTCTGACCTCACCTACTGCCTGTCTTCTTCTCTCTTAGCCTGTGTCTTCCTCTGTCCTCACCTACTTCCTGTCTTCTCTCTTAGCCTGTGTCCTCCTCTGTCCTCACCTACTGCCTGTCTTCTTCTCTCTTAGCCTGTGTCTTCCTCTGTCGTCACCTACTGCCTGTCTTCTTCTCTCTTAGCCTGTGTTTTCCTCTGTCCTCACCTACTGCCTGTCTTCTTCTGTCTTAGCCTGTGTTTTCCTCTGTCCTCACCTACTGCCTGTCTTCTTCTCTCTTAGCCTGTGTCTTCCTCTGTGCTCCCCTACTGCCTGTCTTCTTCTCTCTTAGCCTGTGTCTTCCTCTGTCCTCCCCTACTGCCTGTCTTCTTCTCTCTTAGCCTGTGTCTTCCTCTGACCTCACCTACTGCCTGTCTTCTTCTCTCTTAGCCTGTGTCTTCCTCTGTCCTCACCTACTGCCTGTCTTCTCTCTTAGCCTGTGTCCTCCTCTGTCCTCACCTACTGCCTGTCTTCTTCTCTCTTAGCCTGTGTCTTCCTCTGTCCTCACCTACTGCCTGTCTTCTTCTCTCTTAGCCTGTGTCCTCCTCTGTCCTCACCTACTGCCTGTCTTCTTCTCTCTTAGCCTGTGTTTTCCTCTGTCCTCACCTACTGCCTGTCTTCTTCTGTCTTAGCCTGTGTCTTCCTCTGTCCTCACCTACTGCCTGTCTTCTTCTCTCTTAGCCTGTGTTTTCCTCTGTCCTCACCTACTGCCTGTCTTCTTCTCTCTTAGCCTGTGTCCTCCTCTGTCCTCACCTACTGCCTGTCTTCTTCTCTCTTAGCCTGTGTTTTCCTCTGTTCTCACCTACTGCCTGTCTTCTTTTCTCTTAGCCTGTGTCTTCCTCTGTCCTCACCTACTGCCTGTCTTCTCTCTTAGCCTGTGTTTTCCTCTGTCCTCACCTACTGCCTGTCTTCTTCTCTCTTAGCCTTTGTCTTCCTCTGTCCTCACCTACTGCCTGTCTTCTTCTCTCTTAGCCTGTGTCTTCCTCTGTCCTCACCTACTGCCTGTCTTCTCTATTAGCCTGTGTCTTCCTCTGTCCTCACCTACTGCCTGTCTTCTTCTCTCTTAGCCTGTGTTTTCCTCTGTTCTCACCTACTGCCTGTCTTCTTTTCTCTTAGCCTGTGTCTTCCTCTGTCCTCACCTACTGCCTGTCTTCTTCTCTCTTAGCCTGTGTCCTCCTCTGTCCTCACCTACTGCCTGTCTTCTTCTCTCTTAGCCTGTGTTTTCCTCTGTTCTCACCTACTGCCTGTCTTCTTCTCTCTTAGCCTGTGTCCTCCTCTGTCCTCACCTACTGCCTGTCTTCTTCTCTCTTAGCCTGTGTTTTCCTCTGTTCTCACCTACTGCCTGTCTTCTTTTCTCTTAGCCTGTGTCTTCCTCTGTCCTCACCTACTGCCTGTCTTCTTCTCTCTTAGCCTGTGTCTTCCTCTGTCCTCACCTACTGCCTGTCTTCTTCTCTCTTAGCCTGTGTCTTCCTCTGTCCTCACCTACTGCCTGTCTTCTTCTCTCTTAGCCTGTGTCTTCCTCTGTCCTCACCTACTGGCAGTCTTCTTCTCTCTTAGCCTGTGTCTTCCTCTGTCCTCACCTACTGCCTGTCTTCTCTATTAGCCTGTGTCTTCCTCTGTCCTCACCTACTGCCTGTCTTCTTCTCTCTTAGCCTGTGTCTTCCTCTGTCCTCACCTACTGCCTGTCTTCTTCTCTCTTAGCCTGTGTCTTCCTCTGTCCTCACCTACTGCCTGTCTTCTTCTCTCTTAGCCTTTGTCTTCCTCTGTCCTCACCTACTGCCTGTCTTCTTCTGTCTTAGTCTGTGTTTTCCTCTGTCCTCACCTACTGCCTGTCTTCTTCTCTCTTTGCCTGTGTCTTCCTCTGTCCTCACCTGCTGCCTGTCTTCTCTCTTAGCCTGTGTCTTCCTCTGTCCTCACCTGCTGCCTGTCTTCTCTCTTAGCCTGTGTCTTCCTCTGTCCTCACCTACTGCCTGTCTTCTTCTCTCTTAGCCTTTGTCTTCCTCTGTCCTCACCTGCTGCCTGTCTTCTTCTCTCTTAGCCTGTGTCTTCCTCTGTCCTCACCTGCTGCCTGTCTTCTTCTCTCTTAGCCTGTGTCTTCCTCTGTCCTCACCTGCTGCCTGTTTTCTTCTCTCTTAGCCTGTGTTTTCCTCTGTCCTCACCTGCTGCCTGTCTTCTTCTCTCTTAGCCTGTGTCTTCCTCTGTCCTCACCTACTGCCAGTCTTCTTCTCTCTTAGCTTATGTCTTCCTCTGTCCTCACCTGCTGCCTGTCTTCTTCTCTCTTAGCCTGTGTTTTCCTCTGTCCTCACCTGCTGCCTGTCTTCTTCTCTCTTAGCCTGTGTTTTCCTCTGTCCTCACCTGCTGCCTGTCTTCTTCTCTCTTAGCCTGTGTCCTCCTCTGTCCTCACCTGCTGCCTGTCTTCTTCTCTCTTAGCCTGTGTCTTCCTCTGTCCTCACCTACTGCCAATCTTCTTCTCTCTTAGCTTGTGTCTTCCTCTGTCCTCACCTGCTGCCTGTCTTCTTCTCTCTTAGCCTGTGTTTTCCTCTGTCCTCACCTGCTGCCTGTCTTCTTCTCTCTTAGCCTGTGTCTTCCTCTGTCCTCACCTGCTGCCTGTCTTCTTCTCTCTTAGCCTGTGTCTTCCTCTGTCCTCACCTACTGCCTGTCTTCTTCTCTCTTAGCCTGTGTCTTCCTCTGTCCTCACCTACTGTCTGTCTTCTTCTCTCTTAGCCTGTGTCTTCCTCTGTCCTCACCTACTGCCTGTCTTCTCTCTTAGCCTGTGTCTTCCTCTGTCCTCACCTACTGTCTGTCTTCTTCTCTCTTAGCCTGTGTTTTCCTCTGTCCTCACCTACTGCCTGTCTTCTTCTCTCTTAGCCTGTGTCCTCCTCTGTCCTCACCTGCTGCCTGTCTTCTTCTCTCTTAGCCTGTGTCTTCCTCTGTCCTCCCCTACTGCCTGTCTTCTTCTCTCTTAGCCCGTGTCTTCCTCTGTCCTCACCTACTGCCTGTCTTCTTCTCTCTTAGCCTGTGTTTTCCTCTGTCCTCACCTACTGCCTGTCTTCTTCTCTCTTAGCCTGTGTCTTCCTCTGTCCTCACCTGCTGCCTGTCTTCTTCTCTCTTAGCCTGTGTCTTCCTCTGTCCTCACCTACTGCCAGTCTTCTTCTCTCTTAGCTTGTGTCTTCCTCTGTCCTCACCTGCTGCCTGTCT
Source organism: Dendrobates tinctorius (assembly GCF_039654945.1). NCBI lineage: Eukaryota > Metazoa > Chordata > Amphibia > Anura > Dendrobatidae > Dendrobates > Dendrobates tinctorius. The sequence continues at coordinate 442,332 of NW_027361813.1, forward strand.
TCTTCTCTCTTAGCCTGTGTTTTCCTCTGTCCTCACCTGCTGCCTGTCTTCTTCTCCCTTAGCCTGTGTCTTCCTCTGTCCTCACCTGCTGCCTGTCTTCTTCTCTCTTAGCCTGTGTCTTCCTCTGTCCTCACCTACTGCCTGTCTTCTTCTCTCTTAGCCTGTGTCTTCCTCTGTCCTCACCTACTGCATGTCTTCTTCTCTCTTAGCCTGTGTCTTCCTCTGTCCTCACCTACTGCCTGTCTTCTTCTCTTTTAGCCTGTGTCTTCCTCTGTCCTCACCTACTGCCTGTCTTCTTCTCTCTTAGCCTGTGTCTTCCTCTGTCCTCCCCTACTGCCTGTCTTCTTCTCTCTTAGCCTGTGTCTTCCTCTGTCCTCACCTACTCTCTGTCTTCTTCTATCTTAGCCTGTGTCTTCCTCTGTCCTCACCTACTGCCTGTCTTCTTCTCTCTTAGCCTGTGTCTTCCTCTGTCCTCACCTACTGCCTGTCTTCTTCTCTCTTAGCCTGTGTCTTCCTCTGTCCTCACCTACTGTCTGTCTTCTTCTCTCTTAGCCTGTGTCTTCCTCTGTCCTCACCTACTGTCTGTCTTCTTCTCTCTTAGCCTGTGTCTTCCTCTGTCCTCACCTACTGCCTGTCTTCTTCTCTCTTAGCCTGTGTCTTCCTCTGTCCTCACCTACTGTCTGTCTTCTTCTCTCTTAGCCTGTGTTTTCCTCTGTCCTCACCTACTGCCTGTCTTCTTCTCTCTTAGCCTGTGTCTTCCTATGTGCTCCCCTACTGCCTGTCTTCTTCTCTCTTAGCCTGTGTCTTCCTCTGTCCTCCCCTACTGCCTGTCTTCTTCTCTCTTAGCCTGTGTCTTCCTCTGTCCTCACCTACTGCATGTCTTCTTCTCTCTTAGCCTGTGTCTTCCTCTGTCCTCACCTACTGCCTGTCTTCTTCTCTTTTAGCCTGTGTCTTCCTCTGTCCTCACCTACTGCCTGTCTTCTTCTCTCTTAGCCTGTGTCTTCCTCTGTCCTCCCCTACTGCCTGTCTTCTTCTCTCTTAGCCTGTGTCTTCCTCTGTCCTCACCTACTGTCTGTCTTCTTCTATCTTAGCCTGTGTCTTCCTCTGTACTCACCTACTGCCTGTCTTCTTCTCTCTTAGCCTGTGTCTTCCTCTGTCCTCACCTACTGCCTGTCTTCTTCTCTCTTAGCCTGTGTCTTCCTCTGTCCTCACCTACTGCCAGTCTTCTTCTCTCTTAGCTTGTGTCTTCCTCTGTCCTCACCTACTGCCTGTCTTCTTCTCTCTTAGCCTGTGTCTTCCTCTGTCCTCACCTACTGTCTGTCTTCTTCTCTCTTAGCCTGTGTTTTCCTCTGTCCTCACCTACTGCCTGTCTTCTTCTCTCTTAGCCTGTGTCTTCCTCTGTGCTCCCCTACTGCCTGTCTTCTCTCTTAGCCTGTGTCTTCCTCTGTCCTCCCCTACTGCCTGTCTTCTTCTCTCTTAGCCTGTGTGTTCCTCTGTCCTCACCTACTGCATGTCTTCTTCTCTCTTAGCCTGTGTCTTCCTCTGTCCTCACCTACTGCCTGTCTTCTTCTCTTTTAGCCTGTGTCTTCCTCTGTCCTCACCTACTGCCTGTCTTCTTCTCTCTTAGCCTGTGTCTTCCTCTGTCCTCCCCTACTGCCTGTCTTCTTCTCTCTTAGCCTGTGTCTTCCTCTGTCCTCACCTACTGTCTGTCTTCTTCTCTCTTAGCCTGTGTCTTCCTCTGTCCTCACCTACTGCCTGTCTTCTTCTCTCTTAGCCTGTGTCTTCCTCTGTCCTCACCTACTGCCTGTCTTCTTCTCTCTTAGCCTGTGTCTTCCTCTGTCCTCACCTACTGTCTGTCTTCTTCTCTCTTAGCCTGTGTCTTCCTCTGTCCTCACCTACTGCCTGTCTTCTTCTCTCTTAGCCTGTGTCTTCCTCTGTCCTCACCTACTGCCTGTCTTCTTCTCTCTTAGCCTGTGTTTTCCTCTGTCCTCACCTACTGTCTGTCTTCTTCTCTCTTAGCCTGTGTCTTCCTCTGTCCTCACCTACTGTCTGTCTTCTTCTCTCTTAGCCTGTGTCTTCCTCTGTCCTCACCTACTGTCTGTCTTCTTCTCTCTTAGCCTGTGTCTTCCTCTGTCCTCACCTACTGCCTGTCTTGTCCTCTCTCATCTTTCTCTTATATCCTCTATTGCGGCATTTTGAGCACCACATGTGTCTGACTATTTCGTGCCATGTGTAGTTTGGATGTGTGATCACTATTCTTGTATTTGATGTCTGTCTAGAGTGCCAGAAAGCTGAGGTGGACCTGTGTTTCCTCTTCGATGACTCTTTCAGTGTGGGGGACCCTGAGCTTGAGGACGTGGGGAAATTCCTGCTCAGTGCAATTCAAAACCTGAAGAACAGTTCTCTGAATGTAAGATACCTGGCCGGCGACAGGTCAATAACTCTGCCTCAACTGCTTGATGCTCCAAAATGTCTGTACATCCCCTGAGTGTGTCTACTCACCTCCACCTTCTCTACAGTCATCAGAAATCTGCTCTCTTCAGCTTCACACCTATCAGTTTCCCATCAGCCTCCAATTTTCCTCCATCATCACGTGCTGACATCTCCATTCTCCATCCTCCTCCTCCTGCATCACACACCAATACCTCCATTCGCCACCATCCTCCTCCACCATCTCATTCTGACATCTCCATTCTCCATCCTCCTCCTCCTCCATCACACAGCGATATCTCCATTATCTACCCTCCTCCTAATTCTCCATCATCGCTATCTGACATCTCCGTTCTCCACCCTGCTTATCCTCCTCCATCACATACTGACATCCCCTTTCTCCACTCTTCTCCTCCATCACATACCAATATCTTTATTTTCCACCCTCATCTTCTTCCATCACATTCTGATATCTTCATTCTCCACCCTCCTCCTCCCCATCACATACCGACATCTCATTTAATAATAATAATGTTATTTCTATAGCGCCGACATATTCCGCAGCACTTTACATTTCAGAGGGGACTTGTACAGACAATAGACATTACAGCATAACAATAATCACATAGATTATAACTAGAGTTGAGCTACTTTTGGTTTTTTAGGGTCGCGTTTCGTTTCGTGAAACCCGACTTTTCCAAAAGTCGGGTCGAGCAAGATCGTCCGACTATAGGGAAAAGTCGGGGTCGTCCCGAAACACGAAACCCAATGTAAGTCAATGGGGAATAAAAGTCGGCAGTGAGAGGAGGACAGGTAACACACCTACAGTGCCCATTTGAATGCCAAAAGCATCAATTCTTCTTACTTAAGCTTGTCAACCTTAATTAACTTCATAATACAAGTTACGCACTGAAAAATGGGGGTTATTTGGCTAAAGTTGTGGGGGGGGAGGGCTGGCTCCAGGTTTTCATGTGCCCTGGGCCAAAGAGCGCCCCTTTAACACATACCACAACTCATCATGCTCCGATACGGCAGAGAAATAGCGGTATAGTACAATGAAAAATACCTCACTTCTTACATCTCATGACGAGGCCCATCTATTTCTCCATACAGAATCATTGGTCCCATATAATGTTTGAAACAGTATATGATGAGCTCCACATAATGCTACAGTATATGTTGGTCCCCATGGATGAAGCTCCACTGTCTTATGGGCCCAAATAATGCTCCAAACATAATGGGCCCCATTTCTAATGCTCTAGTGTATAATGGGCCCTGTAAATGCTGCTCCAGTGTCTGATGTCCACCTTTGGAATGTTCCAGTGTATGGTGGGCCCCATCTATCATTCTCCAGAGTATAGTGCTCCCCAAAAATTGCTGTCCCAACATTGAAAACAATCAAATAAGTCTCCTCGCTAGGGAATCCCTGTACTAGTCTGGACTCCTCGTCGTCCCCATCTTCTATCTCACTGCACAGTATTTCAACCTTGCAAGTGCTGTGATCCTGAGCAAGCAGGGGGGGCCCACTCGTTGGCGACGGCACTGGCACAGGGCCCCTGATAGTACGGTGGTGTGTCTGATGGCGGGTGGGCCGAACCTGCACTTTCATCTGCAGCTTCCTCTTTGTCACCGTGTAAGATGGAACTGTATATGGGAAGGGTAACCTGAGTTTCATCAGGGTCAGATTCAGGCCGTGTAGCGTGCGAGGGGAATGTAGTGGTCTGGGTCAATGTACCAGCAGATTCATCGAGCAGTGGCTGGGCATCAGTGCACTTGTGTCGCCCCCAGGAGTACGGTCGCCACAGTGGCATTACCTTCCTCCTAGGGAGTGTGATGTCATGCTTGGGAGCAACGAAGGATCTCTCTAGCAGGTTAACTGATTGGGCGGCGTTATTCCCACGAGTCATGACCCTCCAAACAGCGTTCATGAAGGCAAAGTGTTTGTTTTACGTGGGCAGTATGGTTGCAAAGCTGAACCTTAAAGGAATGTCCAGAAGGGCACCACCAGGAGTGGAGCCTACGGTTAAATTCGACTCCACCTGGGAAACCTCAAACATGCCAGCTACAGAACAGATGCACACATTGCAAGCTTAATTCTGTTAACGAACGAGACTCCGTCATGCCCCGCGGTCCGAGTCCGGCTTACTAGAGGGACACGTGAGGCTCTGGCACATGAGATTGGCCAATAACTGGTGTGTCATGCCCTTACATGTCCGTGGCTGCATGTGCGCTACACTGAAAAGGCCAGCGTTTGTCGCTTACAGGTGCAGATAATCCGCTGAACAACGTTAGTGATGGGGATCTGTGATTACAATTATTACCCGCGAACGATGATTTCCCAGTAAGTGCAGGTCAACCGCAGTTCCGGAATTAGGCCTAACCGTCATTCCTGAAAAAATGAAAAACTTACGTGTGCAAACCACAGGTGCTGTAGCTTGCTTAACAGCTCGCCAGCCGTTCTCACGCCCAGTATGGATTACACGTGATTGCACAAAGGTGAGAAAGGGTACCGTATCCCCAGATAACATGTATGGATAGCGTACACATTCAAAATATATGTCTATACATCAGGAGGCAGGCTCAGACGGTGTTAGGCCCAGTATGGATTGCACGTGATTGCACAAAGGTTAGAAAGGGTACCGTATCCCCGGATAACATGTATGGATAGCGTACACATTCAAAATATATGTCTATACATCAGGAGGCAGGCTCAGACGGTGTTAGGCCCAGTATGGATTGCACGTGATTGCACAAAGGTTAGAAAGGGTACCGTATCCCCAGATAACATGTATGGATAGCGTACACATTCAAAATATATGTCTCAGGAGGCAGGCTCAGACGGTGTTAGGCCCAGTATGGATTGCACGTGATTGCACAAAGGTTAGAAAGGGTACCGTACCCCAGATAACATGTATGGATAGCGTACACATTCAAAATATATGTCTCAGGAGGCAGGCTCAGACGGTGTTAGGCCCAGTATGGATTGCACGTGATTGCACAAAGGTTAGAAAGGGTACCGTATCCCCGGATAACATGTATGGATAGCGTACACATTCAAAATATATGTCTCAGGAGGCAGGCTCAGACGGTGTTAGGCCCAGTATGGATTGCACGTGATTGCACAAAGGTTAGAAAGGGTACCGTATCCCCGGATAACATGTATGGATAGCGTACACATTCAAAATATATGTCTCAGGAGGCAGGCTCAGACGGTGTTAGGCCCAGTATGGATTGCACGTGATTGCACAAAGGTTAGAAAGGGTACCGTATCCCCGGATAACATGTATGGATAGTGTACACATTCAAAATATATGTCTATACATCAGGAGGCAGGCTCAGACGGTGTTAGGCCCAGTATGGATTGCACGTGATTGCACAAAGGTTAGAAAGGGTACCGTATCCCCGGATAACATGTATGGATAGCGTACACATTCAAAATATATGTCTCAGGAGGCAGGCTCAGACGGTGTTAGGCCCAGTATGGATTGCACGTGATTGCACAAAGGTTAGAAAGGGTACCGTTTCCCCGGATAACATGTATGGATAGCGTACACATTCAAAATATATGTCTCAGGAGGCAGGCTCAGACGGTGTTAGGCCCAGTATGGATTGCACGTGATTGCACAAAGGTTAGAAAGGGTACCGTATCCCCAGATAACATGTATGGATAGCGTACACATTCAAAATATATGTCTCAGGAGGCAGGCTCAGACGGTGTTAGGCCCAGTATGGATTGCACGTGATTGCACAAAGGTGAGAAAGGGTACCGTATCCCCGGATAACATGTATGGATAGCGTACACATTCAAAATATATGTCTCAGGAGGCAGGCTCAGACGGTGTTAGGCCCAGAATGGATTGCACGTGATTGCACAAAGGTTAGAAAGGGTACCGTATCCCCAGATAACATGTATGGATAGCGTACACATTCAAAATATATGTCTCAGGAGGCAGGCTCAGACGGTGTTAGGCCCAGTATGGATTACACGTGATTGCACAAAGGTGAGAAAGGGTACCGTATCCCCGGATAACATGTATGGATAGCGTACACATTCAAAATATATGTCTCAGGAGGCAGGCTCAGACGGTGTTAGGCCCAGTATGGATTGCACGTGATTGCACAAAGGTTAGAAAGGGTACCGTATCCCCGGATAACATGTATGGATAGCGTACACATTCAAAATATATGTCTATACATCAGGAGGCAGGCTCAGACGGTGTCAGGCACAGTATGGATTTGACGGCCCAGATTACACAGCGGAGGAGCAGGGAGAGGTAAAGATTGCAAATGCTGGGGCCCTGCCCAAGCAAGGGGGGCCCACTCGTGGGCGTCGGTACTGGCACTGGGCCCCTCATAGTGCAGCGGTGTGTCTGACGGCGGGTGTGCACCACCACCGTCAGAGACACTTGATTGCACTATGAAGGACCCTGTGCCAGTGCCCGTGCCCAAGAGTCGGCCTACCCACCTGTCCAGGGCAACGGCACTCGCACGGTGTCGTGCGCTAGGTGGTGACCCCGGCCATGGGGGGGGAGGCAGCACAGTTAGGGAGTTTTAGAAAGCGGCATATGTTGATGTTGGACATTCAGCTGATGCAAAAGGCGAAATAGGTGAAGTACCAGGAAGAGGTGGACCAAAGCAAGCCATTTTTCTGTCACCCTATGTGTCATCAGGGGAAGGTGGGACAAAATCCTTGGAAACCCATGCGTGGTTCATTTTAATGAAGGTTAGATCATCCACATTTTGGGTTGACAGACGGGTCCTTTTTTCTGTCAGGATTGATCCAGCTGCACTGAAGACTCTTTCCGTTAGCACACTTGCAGCTGGGCAAGCGAGCTCCTGTAAGGCATATTGGGCCAATTCAGGCCAGGTGTCCAGTTTAGCGGCCCAATAGTCAAAGGGGAATGACCTGTGTGGGAGAACATCGATATGGGAGGAAAAGTAGTTTGTAACCATAGTTGACAACTGCTGTCTCCTGTCACTTTCCATCGATGCAGTATTACCAGTTGTGTGAGCGGTACTTGAAAAATCAGTCCACAACATTGTCATGAAACCCCTGTCTCCAACGCCACTTCTGCTGTGTGCACCACGAACACCTCTGCCAAGCTGCCCCCGGCCCGTACGGCTCGTGTGAGAACCATCACCGCTGCTGTGTGCTGGGAATGCCTCAAGCAACCGATTTACCAGAGTTGCTTGTTTATTAGCCAATATTAGGTCAAGGTTCTCCTGTGGCATGATGTTTTGTAATTTGCCTTTATAGCGTGGATCCAGGATGCTGGCCAACCAGTAGTCGTCATCGTTCATCATTTTGGCAATGCGGGGGTCCCTTTTTAGGATCCGCAAGGCATAATCTGACATGTGGGCCAATGTTCCCGGTGTCAATGATGCACTGCGAGTGCTGGTTGGAGGAGCACTTTCTGGCAAATCCACATCCCTCCAGTCACGCACAAACCCTGTACCAGACCTTGCCACGCCAACATTTTCACTTGCCCCACGAGATGCATCTTCCTCCCCTAAGTAATCCCCATCATCATCCTCCTCCTCCTCTTCTTCCTCCACCTCGTCCAGGAGAGGTCCCTGAGCAGACAATGGCTGAATGTCATCAAGGATTCCCTCCTCCTCTTCCTCCTCATCAACATTGGCTGCAGACGCCTGCTCCTTAAGGTGCGTCAAAGTTTGCATGAGCAGACGCATAAGTGGGATGCTCATGCTTAGGATGGCGTCGTCTGCGCTTACCAGCCGTGTGCATTCCTCAAAACACTGAAGGACTTTACAGAGGTCTTTCAGCTTCGACCACTGCACACCTGTCAACTCCATGTCTGCTCTCAAAGTGCCTGGCCGTGTATCCTCCCACAAATGCATTATGGCCTGCCTCTGCTCGCACAGCCGCTCCACCATGTGCAGGGTGGAGTTCCACCTTGTTGCAATGTCGATAATGAGGCGGTGGTTGGGAAGGTGGAGCAATCGCTGCAGCTTCTGCATACGAACGGAGTGTACAGGCGACCGGCGGATGTGCGCGCACAGTCTTCGCACCTTCTGGAGCAGGGCTGTTAACTCCGGATAATTTTTGAGGAAGCACTGCACCACCAGGTTCAAGGTGTGAGCCAAGCAAGGTATGTGGCTGAGTTTTGAAAGGGCTATGGCTGCCACAAAATTACGGCTGTTATCACTAACTACCTTGCCTGCCTCAAGATGTACACTGCCCAGCCATGACTCAATTTGTCGCTTCAAGTACTCGGCCAGCACCTCGGCGGTGTGTCTGTCGCCCAAACACATCATCTGCAACACAGCCTGCTGACGCTTTCCACTAGCTGCTCGATAGGGGGACACATCGTGTGCAACAGTGGCAGCTGCAGATGGAGTGCTCGTACGACTGCGCTCTGTGGACGAGCTTTCGCTTCTGGAGGAGGAGGAGGGTCGAACGCCTACAGCCAACTGTTTCCTATACCGTGGGCTAGGCAGCACTGTCCCACCACCGCTGTCCCCTGTGGACCCTGCATCCACCACATTAACCCAGTGCGCAGTGATGGACACGTAATGGCCCTGGCCATGCCGACTGGACCATGCATCAGTTGTGAGGTGCACCTTTCCGCTCACTGACTGCTTGAGTGCATGGAAAATGCGGTCTTTCACATGATGGTGGAGGGCTGGGATGGCTTTGCGAGAGAAGAAGTGGCGACTGGGTAGGTCATAGCGTGGTACTGCATAGGCCATGAGTTCGCGGAAAGCTGTGCTTTCCACCAACCGAAAGGGCATCATCTCAAACGAGATTGGTTTGGCAATGTGGGCGTTCAAACCCAGTGTACGCGGATGAGAGACTGAGTACTTTCTTGACCTACTCATAGTGTCTGGGAGGGTGAGCTGGACTTGAGAGCTGCATATGGTGGAACTAGCGGTGGACAGGGCGGACTGAGAGAGGGTTGATGATGGTGATGGAGTTGGTGTTCTTTCTGATGGCCTAGAATCAGTCTTTCGTTGATATAACAGTGGGATTCCCTGACTGCTGTGGTCTTGCAACGACACCTCAACATTTGCTGCTGTGCTAACCGGTGGGCTTACAGTGGGGGAAACAATGTAGCGTTGCTGACTACCTTCGTTGTGATCAGTTGCACATGTGGCACTTGAGGTTTGGTGTTGTGTCCACGCTTGCAAGTGCATGCTGGTTAAATGTCTAAGCATTGGTATTCAAATTTTTCAGATTTTTCCCTCGGCTAAAGGTCTTTGCGCACTTCTTACAGATAACCTTGGCCTGATCATGAGGATTTTGGTCAAAAAAGTGCCACACTGCACTCTTCCTACTTTGGCAGACATTTTGCGGCCTAGCACGCTGTGATGTTTTGACCCTCTGGACAAGCTGTCCAGCAACTCTTTTGATGTTTGGAACCTGTCTTTGGAGTGCTCCGGGCCTGCCAGATAACAGCTGTTGCGATGTCGATGTCTGCTGTGGATGCTCCTCATCTGAGCTATTGGAAGCAGCACCCTCTTCCCCCAATGGATGCCAATCTGGGTCAACAACTGGGTCATCCATCACCTCCTCTTCTATGTCATGTGCACCTTCCTCTGTGTCACCGTGTATGGTGGTATAGTGTGCGGGAAGGGGCACCTGAGTCTCATCAGGGTCAGAATCTGGCTCTGTACACTGCGAGGACAATGTAGTGCTCTGAGTGAATGTACCAGCAGAATCATCCATCAGCGGCTGTGCATCAGTGCACTCCATGTCAGATTCATCTTGGCCTGGGTAATTCACCATTTCACTTGATAATCCAGGCATGGTATGTGAAAACAGTTCCATGGAGTAATCAGTAGTATGACCTGCGTCATCCTTCAATCTTGGTTGGGGTGAAGGACACAAGGAAAGGTGTGGTTCATGAACATGAGCCTCCAATGACGACTCAGTGCTTTTACTTTTTACAACTGAAGAAGAGGAGGCGATAGAGCTGGAGGCTGAGTCAGCAATGTAAGACAAAACTTTTTCCTGATGCTCTGGCTTTAAAAGCGGTTTGCCAACTCCTAGAAAACTAAGCGTTCGAGGCCTTATGTAGCCAGACGATGACGCAGGTTCAGCACCTCCTGCATTCGGTCCTATTTTGCTCTTGCCACTACCATTAGATCCACCACCAACACCATCAATACCAGCTGCCAACCCCCGCCCAATTCCACGGCCTCTTCCACCAGCCTTCCTCATTTTTGGTAGAAATGTAGACAAAATCCAACAAACTATATAGTAATGTAAAACAAGGTACAAGGTGTCTATAGGACAGGGGAGATTTTGAATTTCTGCAGACACTTGTGGACACTGGACACTTTTGGATTGTGTGAGGCCCACTGATATCTGAGCGCTATGTGACAGGCTCGATGGCACAGCTGTGACCAAAGTGACTAGAGGATAAGGGAGATTTTGAATCTCTGCACACACTTTTGGACACTGGACACTTTTGGATTGTGTGAGGCCCACTGATATCTGAGCGCTATGTGACAGGCTCGATGGCACAGCTGTGACCAAAGTGACTAGAGGATAAGGGAGATTTTGAATCTCTGCACACACTTTTGGACACTGGATGGACACTTTTGGATTGTGTGAGGCCCACTGATATCTGAGCGCTATGTGACAGGCTCGATGGCACAGCTGTGACCAAAGTGACTAGAGGATAAGGGAGATTTTGAATCTCTGCACACACTTTTGGACACTGGACACTTTTGGATTGTGTGAGGCCCACTGATATCTGAGCGCTATGTGACAGGCTCGATGGCACAGCTGTGACCAAAGTGACTAGAGGATAAGGGAGATTTTGAATCTCTGCACACACTTTTGGACACTGGATGGACACTTTTGGATTGTGTGAGGCCCACTGATATCTGAGCGCTATGTGACAGGCTCGATGGCACAGCTGTGACCAAAGTGACTAGAGGATAAGGGAGATTTTGAATCTCTGCACACACTTTTGGACACTGGACACTTTTGGATTGTGTGAGGCCCACTGATATCTGAGCGCTATGTGACAGGCTCGATGGCACAGCTGTGACCAAAGTGACTAGAGGATAAGGGAGATTTTGAATCTCTGCACACACTTTTGGACACTGGACACTTTTGGATTGTGTGAGGCCCACTGATATCTGAGCGCTATGTGACAGGCTCGATGGCACAGCTGTGACCAAAGTGACTAGAGGATAAGGGAGATTTTGAATCTCTGCACACACTTTTGGACACTGGATGGACACTTTTGGATTGTGTGAGGCCCACTGATATCTGAGCGCTATGTGACAGGCTCGATGGCACAGCTGTGACCAAAGTGACTAGAGGATAAGGGAGATTTTGAATCTCTGCACACACTTTTGGACACTGGACACTTTTGGATTGTGTGAGGCCCACTGATATCTGAGGGCTATGTGACAGGCTCGATGGCACAGCTGTGACCAAAGTGACTAGAGGATAAGGGAGATTTTGAATCTCTGCACACAGTTTTGGACACTTTTGGATTGTGTGAGGCCCACTGATATCTGAGCGCTATGTGACAGGCTCGATGGCACAGCTGTGACCAAAGTGACTAGAGGATAAGGGAGATTTTGAATCTCTGCACACACTTTTGGACACTGGATGGACACTTTTGGATTGTGTGAGGCCCACTGATATCTGAGCGCTATGTGACAGGCTCGATGGCACAGCTGTGACCAAAGTGACTAGAGGATAAGGGAGATTTTGAATCTCTGCACACACTTTTGGACACTGGACACTTTTGGATTGTGTGAGGCCCACTGATATCTGAGCGCTATGTGACAGGCTCGATGGCACAGCTGTGACCAAAGTGACTAGAGGATAAGGGAGATTTTGAATCTCTGCACACACTTTTGGACACTGGATGGACACTTTTGGATTGTGTGAGGCCCACTGATATCTGAGCGCTATGTGACAGGCTCGATGGCACAGCTGTGACCAAAGTGACAAGAGGATAAGGGAGATTTTGAATCTCTGCACACACATTTGGACACTGGACACTTTTGGATTGTGTGAGGCCCACTGATATCTGAGCGCTATGTGACAGGCTCGATGGCACAGCTGTGACCAAAGTGACTAGAGGATAAGGGAGATTTTGAATCTCTGCACACACTTTTGGACACTGGACACTTTTGGATTGTGTGAGGCCCACTGATATCTGAGCGCTATGTGACAGGCTCGATGGCACAGCTGTGACCAAAGTGACAAGAGGATAAGGGAGATTTTGAATCTCTGCACACACTTTTGGACACTGGATGGACACTTTTGGATTGTGTGAGGCCCACTGATATCTGAGCGCTATGTGACAGGCTCGATGGCACAGCTGTGACCAAAGTGACTAGAGAATAAGGGAGATTTTGAATCTCTGCACACACTTTTGGACACTGGACACTTTTGGATTGTGTGAGGCCCACTGATATCTGAGCGCTATGTGACAGGCTCGATGGCACAGCTGTGACCAAAGTGACTAGAGGATAAGGGAGATTTTGAATCTCTGCACACACTTTTGGACACTGGACACTTTTGGATTGTGTGAGGCCCACTGATATCTGAGCGCTATGTGACAGGCTCGATGGCACAGCTGTGACCAAAGTGACTAGAGGATAAGGGAGATTTTGAATCTCTGCACACACTTTTGGACACTGGATGGACACTTTTGGATTGTGTGAGGCCCACTGATATCTGAGCGCTATGTGACAGGCTCGATGGCACAGCTGTGACCAAAGTGACTAGAGGATAAGGGAGATTTTGAATCTCTGCACACACTTTTGGACACTGGACACTTTTGGATTGTGTGAGGCCCACTGATATCTGAGCGCTATGTGACAGGCTCGATGGCACAGCTGTGACCAAAGTGACTAGAGGATAAGGGAGATTTTGAATCTCTGCACACAGTTTTGGACACTTTTGGATTGTGTGAGGCCCACTGATATCTGAGCGCTATGTGACAGGCTCGATGGCACAGCTGTGACCAAAGTGACTAGAGGATAAGGGAGATTTTGAATCTCTGCACACACTTTTGGACACTGGACACTTTTGGATTGTGTGAGGCCCACTGATATCTGAGCGCTATGTGACAGGCTCGATGGCACAGCTGTGACCAAAGTGACTAGAGGATAAGGGAGATTTTGAATCTCTGCACACACTTTTGGACACTGGATGGACACTTTTGGATTGTGTGAGGCCCACTGATATCTGAGCGCTATGTGACAGGCTCGATGGCACAGCTGTGACCAAAGTGACTAGAGAATAAGGGAGATTTTGAATCTCTGCACACACTTTTGGACACTGGACACTTTTGGATTGTGTGAGGCCCACTGATATCTGAGCGCTATGTGACAGGCTCGATGGCACAGCTGTGACCAAAGTGACTAGAGGATAAGGGAGATTTTGAATCTCTGCACACAGTTTTGGACACTTTTGGATTGTGTGAGGCCCACTGATATCTGAGCGCTATGTGACAGGCTCGATGGCACAGCTGTGACCAAAGTGACTAGAGGATAAGGGAGATTTTGAATCTCTGCACACACTTTTGGACACTGGATGGACACTTTTGGATTGTGTGAGGCCCACTGATATCTGAGCGCTATGTGACAGGCTCGATGGCACAGCTGTGACCAAAGTGACTAGAGGATAAGGGAGATTTTGAATCTCTGCACACACTTTTGGACACTGGACACTTTTGGATTGTGTGAGGCCCACTGATATCTGAGCGCTATGTGACAGGCTCGATGGCACAGCTGTGACCAAAGTGACTAGAGGATAAGGGAGATTTTGAATCTCTGCACACACTTTTTGACACTGGATGGACACTTTTGGATTGTGTGAGGCCCACTGATATCTGAGCGCTATGTGACAGGCTCGATGGCACAGCTGTGACCAAAGTGACAAGAGGATAAGGGAGATTTTGAATCTCTGCACACACTTTTGGACACTGGACACTTTTGGATTGTGTGAGGCCCACTGATATCTGAGCGCTATGTGACAGGCTCGATGGCACAGCTGTGACCAAAGTGACTAGAGGATAAGGGAGATTTTGAATCTCTGCACACACTTTTGGACACTGGACACTTTTGGATTGTGTGAGGCCCACTGATATCTGAGCGCTATGTGACAGGCTCGATGGCACAGCTGTGACCAAAGTGACTAGAGGATAAGGGAGATTTTGAATCTCTGCACACACTTTTGGACACTGGATGGACACTTTTGGATTGTGTGAGGCCCACTGATATCTGAGCGCTATGTGACAGGCTCGATGGCACAGCTGTGACAAAAGTGACTAGAGGATAAGGGAGATTGGATTGCTTTTAAAAAAGCAGTTTGCGGAGCAGTGGGTAAACAGCAATGCAGGAATGTCAGGAAGCCTTAGAAGGCAGCCCAACAACCAACACCACTGATACACCACTATATAGCCTCCCCTTGCACTGCACACACAGTGACTGGTGTGTTGTGCAGGCCAAATTGCTAGCAGCAGAAGCAGTTTTTTTTTCTTCTCAGCAGGACAAAAAAAAAAAATTGGGATTGCTTTTAAAAAAGCAGTTTGCGGAGCAGTGGGTAAACAGCAATGCAGGAATGTCAGGAAGCCTTAGAAGGCAGCCCAACAACCAACACCACTGATACACCACTATATAGCCTCCCCTTGCACTGCACACACAGTGACTGGTGTGTTGTGCAGGCCAAATCGCTAGCAGCAGAAGCAGTTTTTTTGTCTTCTTCCCTCCCTAACGCTCTCCCTACAGAATCAGCAGCAACCTCTCCCTATACTAAGATCGGCAGAAGTAAGATGGCGGTCGGCGTGCACGCCCTTTTATACCCCCTGTGACGCCCACCAAAGCAAGCCAATCACTTGCATGCCCTTCTGAAAGATGGTGGTGACCCGTGCCTATGTCATCACGTTGCCCACAGTGTTCGTGGATCCTGATTGGCTGAAAAAGAGCGCAAAACAAACTTTTGAAACGCGACTTTGGCGCGTAAGTCGCCGACCTCGTGGCCGACCTCATCCTAGGGTCGGGTTTCGTTTCATGAAACCCGACTTTGCCAAAAGTCGGCGACTTTTGAATTTTTTCGACCCGTTTCGCTCAACTCTAATTATAACAAATACCAAGAGGAATGAGGGCCCTGCTCACAAGCTTACAGTCTATGAGGAAAGAGGGAGACACAAAAGGTGGGTGGTAACAGTTGCCCTGATTGTATGGATCAGCCATAATGTTAAGTGTGTAGCAGTACAGACGCAGAGGGCTAATGGATGCATAAAGCATGTGGGAACATGATGCGGGAACCTGGTTATGGTAAAACTTTTGGCTGTGCCACACAGGGATAGATTAGGTTAATATGTTGAGGTGATAGGCCAGTCTGAATAAATGAGTTTTCAGGGCACGCTTAAAATTGTGGGGATTGGGGACTAATCGTATTGACCTGGGAAGTGCATTCCAAAGAATTGGCGCAGCACGTGTAAAGTCTTGGAGACGGGAGTGGGAGGTTCTGATTATTGAGGATGCTAACCTCAGGTCATCAGCAGAGCAGAGGGCGCGGGTAGGGTGGTATACTGAGACGAGGGAGGAGATGTAGGGTGGTGCTGAGCCATGGAGGGCTTTGTGTGTGAGGGTAATAAGTTTGTACTGGATTCTGGAGTGGATGGGTAGCCAGTGTAATGACTGGCACAAGGTAGAGGCATCGGGGTAACGATTGGCGAGGAATATGATCCTGGCAGCAGCATTCAAGACAGATTGGAGGGGGGAGAGTTTGGTAAGAGGGAGACCGATTAGAAGAGAGTTACAATAGTCCAGATGAGAATGAATAAGAGAAACAGTCAGAGTTTTTGCAGAGTTAAAAGTAAGAAAAGGTCGAATTCTAGAAATGTTTTTGAGGTGCAGATTACAAGAGCGAGCCAGTGATCGGATGTGGGGGGCGAATGAAAGCTTGGAGTCAAGTATGACCCCAAGACAGCGGGCCTGTTGCTGGGGAGTAATAGTGGAGCCACACACGGAAATGGCAATGTCGGGTACAGGTACATTAGTAGAGGGAGGAAACACAAGGAGTTCAGTCTTTGACAGGTTCAGTTTCAGATATAGTGAGGACATGATGTTAGACACAGCGTTTAGACAATTGCCGGTGTTTTCTAGAAAGGCTGGCGTGATGTCAGGAGAAGAAGCGTATACTAGGGTGTCATCAGCATAGAGATGGTACTGGAAACCAAATCTACTGATTGTTTGACCAATAGGGGCAGTGTACAAGGAGAAGAGGAGGGGGCCTAGAACCGATCCTTGAGGAACCCCAACAGTAAGGGGAAGGTGAGAGGAGGAGGAACCGGCAAAAGATACAGTAAAGGAGCGGTCAGAGAGATAGGAGGAGAACCAGGAGAGAACTGTGTCCTTGAAGCCAATGGAACGGAGCATAGTGAGGAGGAGCTGATGATCCACAGTGTCGAATGCTGCAGAGAGATCCAAGAGAATTAGCATGGAGTAGTGACCGTTAGATTTAGCTGTTAGCAGATCATTAGAGACTTTAGTGAGGGCAGTTTCAGTAGAATGTAAAGAGCGGAAACCGGACTGGAGAGGGTCGAGAAGAGAGTTATCAAAGAGATGGTTTTTTAAGTAGTGGATGTATGATGGCATGCTTAAATGAGGAGGGAAAGATACCAGAAGAGATGGAGAGGTTAAATATTTTTGTCAGGTGAGTGATGACAGCAGGGGAAAGGGACTGGAGGAGATGCGAGGGAATAGGGTCACCGGTGCAAGTAGTAGGGCGAGAAGATGCAAGGAGCCTGATTACTTCTTCTTCTGTGACTGGTTCTCCACCTTCCTTCACCATCATCACATACCGACACCTGCTTTGTCCACCCTCCTCCTCCATCACATACCGATCTGCAGTCTCTTCTTTCTCTTGGACCATTCATTGTATTTTCTTTCTGCTCAACAACAAATTACTTTTCTTTTTTTTTTTTTATAGTTTGCGGTTGTTAAGTTTGCGAGTTTTCCAGAGAAAATTTTCAATTTTAAGGATTATCAGAATGGAAAAGGTGAAGAAGGAATTTTACACATGAAACATTCAGGAGGTGGAACAAACATATACAAAGCCATCAACTTCACCCTGTAAGTACTCCGAATCCCTATAGTGGTGGTTGTATGTCCTATTCTGGTCGGGTGTGGGGCCTCGTCTATAGCAGCTCTATACTGATAATACATAAAGGAGGCAGCAGTGGCGTCCAGGGCCTCCGGTGGGGACAACAGCAGTGGTATCCTGGTCACAAATCCTGCAGTCCTATCATGATTCCTGCTCACACTTCATTTCTAAAGTTTATGAGATCCCATAATCATAATCTCGGATGGAGGTATTGGTTTCCTGAAGCTTTATGTGTAGAGTCCGTTTACCTTTTCTGATGAACTTCTCAGTGATTTGTGCTATTACACATCTCTTAAAATCCCATGTATTACTGCAGAAATGAGATCTTCACACCTGTATCCGGAGCTCGGGAGCACGCAAAGAAAATTCTTCTCCTTCTGTCAGATGGAGACTCCCACGATAGTAACAATGGAGTGATAGAAGCTGCAGACCAGAAGAAAGTCACCCGTTATGTCATTGGGGTAATCAGCTTCGTCTTCAATGTTCTCACAGGGCTATCTTCTGTCCTCCACTCCTCATCCAGCATGATATGTCAGGGCCACCTTCTGTACACTGTGTGCAGAATTATTAGGCAAATGAATATTTTGATCACATCATCCTTTTTATACATGTTGTCCTACTCCAAGCTGTATAGGCTTGAAAGCTAACTGCCAATTATGTAAATCAGGTGATTTGCATCTCTGTAATGAGGAGGGGTGTGGTCTAATGACATCAACACCCTATATAAGGTTTGCTTAATTATTAGGCAACTTCCTTTCCTTTGGCAAAATGGGTCAGAAGAGAGATTTGACGGACTCTGAAAAGTCAAAAATTGTGCGATGTCTTGCAGAGGGATGCAGCAGTCTTGAAATTGCCAAACTTTTGAAGCGTGATCACCGAACAATCAAGCGTTTCATGGCAAATATCCAACAGGGTCGCAAGAAGCATGTTGATAAAAAAAGGCGCAAAATAACTGTCCATGAATTGAGGAAAATCAAGCGTGAAGCTGCCATGACGCCATTTGCCACCAGTTTTGCCATATTTCAGAGCTGCAACGTTACTGGAGTATCAAAAAGCACAAGGTGTGCCATACTCGGGGACATGGCCAAGGTAAGGTAGGCTGGAAAACGACCACCTTTCAACAAGAAACATAAGATAAAACGTCAAGACTGGGCCAAGAAATATCGTAAGACTGATTTTTCTAAGGTTTTATGGACTGATGAAATGAGAGCGACTCTTGATTGGCCAGATGGATGGGCCCGAGGCTGGATCAGTAAAGGGCAGAGAGCTCCACTCCGACTCAGACGCCAGAAAGGTGGAGGTGGGGTACTGGTATGGGCTGGTATCAAAGATGAACTTGTGGGACCTTTTCGGGTTGAGGATGGAGTGAAGCTCAACTCCCAGACCTACTGCCAGTTTCTGGAAGACACCGTCTTCAAGGAGTGGTACAGGAAGAAGTCGGTATCATTCAGGAAAAACATGATTTTCATGCAGGACAATGCTCCATCACATGCATCCAAATACTCCACAGCGTGGCTGCCCAGTAAAGGTCTAAAAGAAGAAAAAATAATGACATGGCCCCCTTGTTCACCTGATCTGAACCCCATAGAGAACCTGTGGTCCCTCATAAAATGTGAGATCTACAGGGAGGGAAAACAGTACACCTCTGGGGACAGTGTCAGGGAGGCTGTGGTGGCTGCGGCACATTGCGATGTGGATCGTAAACAGATCAAGCAACTGACAGAATCTATGGATGGAAGGAAGGTGAGTGTCATCGTCAAGAAAGGTGGCTATATACTGGTCACTGATCTTTTTTGTTTTGTTTTTGAATGTCAGAAATGTTTATTTCTACATTTTGTGTTATATTGGTTTACCTGGTGAAAATAAACAAGTGAGATGGGTATATATTTGTTTTTTATTAAGTTGCCTAATAATTCTGCACAGTAATAGTGACCTGCACAAACAGATATCCTCCTAAGATAGCCAAATCTAAAAAAAACCCACTCCAACTTCCAAAAATATTAAGCTTTGATATCTATGAGTCTTTTGGGTTGATTGAGAACATAGTTGTTATTCAATAATAAAAAGAATCCTCTCAAATACAACTTGCCTAATAATTCTGCACACAGTGTATCTCACTACTATACCAAGACAGTATCACAGGGTGATTTTCTGTCCTGGACTCCTCATCTAGGTCACCATCTCAAGGGTATCTTCTGTCCTTTATTCCTCATCCAGTATGACATCTCAGGGGCATCTTCTGTCCTCCACTCCTCATCCAGCATGATATGTCAGGGCTACCTTCTGTATTTCACTACTATACCAAGACAGTATCACAGGGTGATTTTCTGTCCTGGACTCCTCATCTAGGTCACCATCTCAAGGGTATCTTCTGTCCTTTATTCCTCATCCAGTATGACATCTCAGGGGCATCTTCTGTCCTCCACTCCTCATCCAGCATGATATGTCAGGGCTACCTTCTGTATTTCACTACTAAACCAAGACAGTATCACAGGGTGATTTTCTGTCCTGGACTCCTCATCTAGGTCACCATCTCAGGGGTATCTTCTGTCCTCTACTCCTCATCCAGTACAACATCTCAGGGGCATTTTCTGTCCTACACTCCTTTTCCAGGACACCATTTGAGGACTATATTCTGTCCTCCATTCCTCATTCATGACACCATCTCATGATTATCTTCTGTCCTCCACTCCTCATCCATGACACCATCTCAGGGTTATCTTCTGTCCTCCACTCCTCATTCATGACGCCAGCAATCTCAGGGTTACCTTTTGTCCTCCATTCCTCATTCAGGACACCATCTCAGGGCTATCTTCTGTTTTCCACGGCTCATCCATGACACCATCTCAGAGTTATCTTCTGTCCTCCGCTCCTCATCCATGACGCTATCTCAAGGTTATCTTCTGTCCTCCACTCCTCATCCATGATGCCCGCTCAGTGTTATCTTCTGTCCTACATTCCCCACCCATTACACCTGTGAAGACATGGGGGGTCGGAGGGCACCCAGGTTCCTAGCCGGAACCTTATGGACCAAACTCCCGCTCTCCCCTTCACGTGGGCATAACGCTACTCAAACAACACAGGGTGAGGGTAAAATAGTGTGGCAATATTTATTGAACCACAAAACAGTCAGATAACACATAGAACAGTCCCAGCACAGTACCCAAGATGGTGCACATTAGAGTCTCACCCATCCGCTGACCCGTCCGAGCTCCCAGGGTCGGCTACCCCACCTGTGGTACACACACAGAGAGGAGGTAATGACAAGCATAGGAAAATGACAGTCCATTGAGTCCATACAAGGTACAAGGCCAGTTGACATGAGAGTCACCACCTTGCTTCTCCAAACATCTCCATGGAGCCAGGTGACCAACGGGTCCCAATCCTGGCTTTCTCCAAACGTATCCATGGTCCAGCGATAGTCAATGGAGCAGATCTGTATTCTTCCAGCTAGAGCAGAAAACCCCTAGGTTGTTTCCTGTAGAATGATAGATCCGTGTCCCTTGTGATGATGTCATGATATTTGCTGCAGTCCTGTCTCTGGTTCGTTTGGATGTATGGATGTCTTGGCAGAATCTCTGGCTGTCTCTCTCACTCAGTCTCTATATAGTGGTGTGTAACCTATTTTTAGATTTAACAAGTGTCCTTCAGTCCAGTATCAAGATAAGGGGAAGAATGGTGATGAGATCAAGTAGCATTACTTGATTATTTAATCTGTTTGCATAATTTTTCCCTCTCTGCTTTCGAAGTCAACAAACTGGCTCAATAACGTAATACATAATTAGCATATCAGGAAACATCAGTAGTCATCGAAGACAAGAGCCCACTATGTTATATGGAATATCAGCTAACAAGTCAATATTCCAGGCTTACACAAACAAAAGTCTGGTTTCTTGACCAACCAGAAATCAGCACTTAAATCCAAACGCCAACATACAGATAAAAAGTCTATTCTTCTTGGTTTGCTAAAAATAGTCATCTGGGTAATTAAGATATAATCTGGTTTCTTCACAACACCATTTCCGAGTCATCTTTTGTCCTCCACTCCTCATCCATGACGCCATCTCAGGGTTATCTTCTGTCCTCCACTTATCATCCATGACGCCATCTCAGGGTTATCTTCTGTCCTCCACTTATCATCCATGACACCATCTCAGGGCTATCTTCTGTCCTCCACTTATCATCCATAACGCCATCTCAGAGCTATCTTTTGTCCTCCACTCCTCATCCATGATGCCCTCTCAGGGCTATCTTCTGTCCTCCACTTAGCCCTGAGATGGCATCATGGATGATATCTTCTGTCCTCCACTTATCATCCATGACGCCATCTCAGGGTTATCTTCGGTCCTCCACTTATCATCCATGACGCCATCTCAGAGCTATCTTCTGTCCTCCACTTATCGTCCATGACGCCATCTCGGGGCTATCTTCTGTCCTCCACTCCTCATCCATGATGCCATCTCAGGGTTATCTTCTGTCCTCCACTCCTCATCCATGACGCCATCTCAGGGTTATCTTCTGTCCTCCACTTATCATCCATGACGCCATCTCAGGGCTATCTTCTGTCCTCCACTTATCATCCATAACGCCATCTCAGGGCTATCTTCTGTCCTCCACTTATCATCCATGACGCCATCTCAGGGTTATCTTCTGTCCTCCACTTAGCCCTGAGATGGCATCATGGATGATATCTTCTGTCCTCCACTTATCATCCATGACGCCATCTCAGGGTTATCTTCGGTCCTCCACTTATCATCCATGACGCCATCTCAGAGCTATCTTCTGTCCTCCACTTATCGTCCATGACGCCATCTCGGGGCTATCTTCTGTCCTCCACTCCTCATCCATGACGCCATCTCAGGGTTATCTTCTGTCCTCCACTCCTCATCCATGACGCCATCTCAGGGTTATCTTCTGTCCTCCACTTATCATCCATGACGCCATCTCAGGGCTATCTTCTGTCCTCCACTTATCATCCATAACGCCATCTCAGGGCTATCTTCTGTCCTCCACTTATCATCCATGACGCCATCTCAGGGTTATCTTCTGTCCTCCACTTAGCCCTGAGATGGCATCATGGATGATATCTTCTGTCCTCCACTTATCATCCATGACGCCATCTCAGGGTTATCTTCGGTCCTCCACTTATCATCCATGACGCCATCTCAGAGCTATCTTCTGTCCTCCACTTATCATCCATGACGCCATCTCGGGGCTATCTTCTGTCCTCCACTCCTCATCCATGACGCCATCTCAGGGTTATCTTCTGTCCTCCACTCCTCATCCATGACGCCATCTCAGGGTTATCTTCTGTCCTCCACTCCTCATCCATGACGCCATCTCAGGGTTATCTTCTGTCCTCCACTTATCATCCATGACGCCATCTCAGGGCTATCTTCTGTCCTCCACTTATCATCCATAACGCCATCTCAGGGCTATCTTCTGTCCTCCACTTATCATCCATGACGCCATCTCAGGGTTATCTTCTGTCATCCACTTATCATCCATGACGCCATCTCAGGGCTATCTTCTCTCCTCCACTTATCCATGACGCCATCTCAGGGTTATCTTCGGTCCTCCACTTATCATCCATGACGCCATCTCGGGACTATGTTCTGTCCTCCACTTATCATCCATGACGCCATCTCAGAGCTATCTTCTGTCCACTTATCATCCATGACGCCATCTCAGTGCTATCTTCTGTCCTCCACTTATCCATGACGCCATCTCGGGGCTATCTTCTGTCCTCCACTTATCATCCATGATGCCATCTCAGGGCTATCTTCTGTCCTCCACTTATCATCCATGATGCCCTCTCAGGGCTATCTTCTGTCCTCCACTTATCATCCATGACGCCATCTCAGGGCTATCTTCTGTCCTCCACTTATCATGACGCCATCTTGGGGCTATCTTCTGTCCTCCACTTTTCATCCATGACGCCATCTCAGGGTTATCTTCTGTCCTCCACTTTTCATCCATGACGCCATCTCGGGACTATGTTCTGTCCTCCACTTATCATCCATGACGCCATCTCAGGGCTGTCTTCTGTCTTCCACTTATCCATGACGCCATCTCGGGGATATTTTCTGTCCACTTATCATCCATGACGCCATCTCAGGGCTATCTTCTGTCCTCCACTTATCCATGACGCCATCTCGGGGCTATCTTCTGTCCTCCACTTATCATCCATGACGCCATCTCAGGGCTATCTTCTGTCCTCCACTTATCATCCATGATGCCCTCTCAGGGCTATCTTCTGTCCTCCACTTATCATCCATGACGCCATCTCAGGGCTATCTTCTGTCCTCCACTTATCATCCATGACGCCATCTCAGGGCTATCTTCTGTCCTCCACTTATCATCCATGACACCATCTCGGGGCTATCTTCTGTCTTCCACTGATCATCCATGACGCCATCTCAGGGCTATCTTCTGTCCTCCACTTATCATCCATGACGCCATCTCAGGGCTATCTTCTCTCCTCCACTTATCATCCATGATGCCCTCTCAGGGCTATCTTCTGTCCTCCACTTATCATCCATGACGCCATCTCGGGGCTATCTTCTGTCCTCCACTTATCATCCATGACGCCATCTCGGGGCTATCTTCTGTCTTCCACTTATCATCCATGACGCCATCTCGGGGCTATCTTCTGTCCTCCACTTATCATCCATAAATCCATCTCAGGGCTATCTTCTGTCCTCCACTTATCATCCATGACGCCATCTCAGGGCTATCTTCTGTCCTCCACTTATCATCCATGACGCCATCTCAGGGTTATCTTCTGTCCTCCACTTATCATCCATGACGCCATCTCAGGGTTATCTTCGGTCCTCCACTTATCATCCATGACGCCATCTCAGAGCTATCTTCTGTCCTCCACTTATCATCCATGACGCCATCTCGGGGCTATCTTCTGTCCTCCACTCCTCATCCATGACGCCATCTCAGGGTTATCTTCTGTCCTCCACTCCTCATCCATGACGCCATCTCAGGGTTATCTTCTGTCCTCCACTTATCATCCATGACGCCATCTCAGGGCTATCTTCTGTCCTCCACTTATCATCCATAACGCCATCTCAGGGCTATCTTCTGTCCTCCACTTATCATCCATGACGCCATCTCAGGGTTATCTTCTGTCATCCACTTATCATCCATGACGCCATCTCAGGGCTATCTTCCCTCCTCCACTTATCCATGACGCCATCTCAGGGTTATCGTCAGTCCTCCACTTATCATCCATGACGCCATCTCAGAGCTATCTTCTGTCCACTTATCATCCATGATGCCATCTCAGGGCTATCTTCTGTCCTCCACTTATCCATGACGCCATCTTGGGGCTATCTTCTGTCCTCCACTTATCATCCATGACGCCATCTCATGGCTATCTTCTGTCCTCCACTTATCATCCATGATGCCCTCTCAGGGCTATCTTCTGTCCTCCACTTATCATGACGCCATCTTGGGGCTATCTTCTGTCCTCCACTTATCATCCATGACGCCATCTCAGGGTTATCTTCTGTCCTCCACTTATCATCCATGACGCCATCTCAGGGCTATCTTCTGTCCTCCACTTATCCATGACGCCATCTCGGGGCTATCTTCTGTCCACTTAGCCCTGAGATGGCGTCATGGATGATATCTTCTGTCCTCCACTTATCCATGACGCCATCTCGGGGCTATCTTCTGTCCTCCACTTAGCCCTGAGATGGCGTCATGGATGATATCTTCTGTCCTCCACTTATCCATGACGCCATCTCAGGGCTATCTTCTGTCCTCCACTTATCATCCATGATGCCATCTCAGGGCTATCTTCTGTCCTCCACTTATCATCCATGACGCCATCTCAGGGCTATCTTCTGTCCTCCACTTATCATGACGCCATCTTGGGGCTATCTTCTGTCCTCCACTTTTCATCCATGACGCCATCTCAGGGTTATCTTCTGTCCTCCACTTTTCATCCATGACGCCATCTCGGGACTATGTTCTGTCCTCCACTTATCATCCATGACGCCATCTCAGGGCTGTCTTCTGTCTTCCACTTATCCATGACGCCATCTCGGGGATATTTTCTGTCCACTTATCATCCATGACGCCATCTCAGGGCTATCTTCTGTCCTCCACTTATCCATGACGCCATCTCGGGGCTATCTTCTGTCCTCCACTTATCATCCATGACGCCATCTCAGGGCTATCTTCTGTCCTCCACTTATCATCCATGATGCCCTCTCAGGGCTATCTTCTGTCCTCCACTTATCATCCATGACGCCATCTCAGGGCTATCTTCTGTCCTCCACTTATCATCCATGACGCCATCTCAGGGCTATCTTCTGTCCTCCACTTATCATCCATGACACCATCTCGGGGCTATCTTCTGTCTTCCACTGATCATCCATGACGCCATCTCAGGGCTATCTTCTGTCCTCCACTTATCATCCATGACGCCATCTCAGGGCTATCTTCTCTCCTCCACTTATCATCCATGATGCCCTCTCAGGGCTATCTTCTGTCCTCCACTTATCATCCATGACGCCATCTCGGGGCTATCTTCTGTCCTCCACTTATCATCCATGACGCCATCTCGGGGCTATCTTCTGTCTTCCACTTATCATCCATGACGCCATCTCGGGGCTATCTTCTGTCCTCCACTTATCATCCATAACTCCATCTCAGGGCTATCTTCTGTCCTCCACTTATCATCCATGACGCCATCTCAGGGCTATCTTCTGTCCTCCACTTATCATCCATGACGCCATCTCAGGGTTATCTTCTGTCCTCCACTTATCATCCATGACGCCATCTCAGGGTTATCTTCGGTCCTCCACTTATCATCCATGACGCCATCTCAGAGCTATCTTCTGTCCTCCACTTATCATCCATGACGCCATCTCGGGGCTATCTTCTGTCCTCCACTCCTCATCCATGACGCCATCTCAGGGTTATCTTCTGTCCTCCACTCCTCATCCATGACGCCATCTCAGGGTTATCTTCTGTCCTCCACTTATCATCCATGACGCCATCTCAGGGCTATCTTCTGTCCACCACTTATCATCCATAACGCCATCTCAGGGCTATCTTCTGTCCTCCACTTATCATACATGATGCCATCTCAGGGTTATCTTCTGTCATCCACTTATCATCCATGACGCCATCTCAGGGCTATCTTCTCTCCTCCACTTATCCATGACGCCATCTCAGGGTTATCTTCGGTCCTCCACTTATCATCCATGACGCCATCTCAGAGCTATCTTCTGTCCACTTATCCATGATGCCATCTCAGGGCTATCTTCTGTCCTCCACTTATCCATGACGCCATCTCGGGGCTATCTTCTGTCCTCCACTTATCATCCATGACGCCATCTCAGGGCTATCTTCTGTCCTCCACTTATCATCCATGATGCCCTCTCAGGGCTATCTTCTGTCCTCCACTTATCATGACGCCATCTTGGGGCTATCTTCTGTCCTCCACTTATCATCCATGATGCCATCTCAGGGTTATCTTCTGTCCTCCACTTATCATCCATGACGCCATCTCAGGGCTATCTTCTGTCCTCCACTTATCCATGACGCCATCTCGGGGCTATCTTCTGTCCACTTAGCCCTGAGATGGCGTCATGGATGATATCTTCTGTCCTCCACTTATCCATGACGCCATCTCGGGGCTATCTTCTGTCCTCCACTTAGCCCTGAGATGGCGTCATGGATGATATCTTCTGTCCTCCACTTATCCATGACGCCATCTCAGGGCTATCTTCTGTCCTCCACTTATCATCCATGATGCCATCTCAGGGCTATCTTCTGTCCTCCACTTATCATCCATGACACCATCTCAGGGCTATCTTCTGTCCTCCACTTATCATCCATGACGCCATCTCAGGGTTATCTTCTGTCATCCACTTATCATCCATGACGCCATCTCAGGGCTATCTTTTCTCCTCCACTTATCCATGACGCCATCTCAGGGTTATCTTCTGTCCTCCACTTATCATCCATGATGCCATCTCAGGTCTTCTGTCCTCCACTTATCATCCATAACGCCATCTCAGGGCTATCTTCTGTCCTCCACTTATCATCCATGACGCCATCTCAGGGTTATCTTCTGTCATCCACTGATCATCCATGACGCCATCTCAGGGCTATCTTCTCTCCTCCACTTATCCATGACGCCATCTCAGGGTTATCTTCGGTCCTCCACTTATCATCCATGACGCCATCTCAGAGCTATCTTCTGTCCACTTATCATCCATGACGCCATCTCAGGGCTATCTTCTGTCCTCCACTTATCCATGACGCCATCTCGGGGCTATATTCTGTCCTCCACTTATCATCCATGACACCATCTCAGGGCTATCTTCTGTCCTCCACTTATCATCCATAACGCCATCTCAGAGCTATCTTTTGTCCTCCACTCCTCATCCATGATGCCCTCTCAGGGCTATCTTCTGTCCTCCACTTAGCCCTGAGATGGCATCATGGATGATATCTTCTGTCCTCCACTTATCATCCATGACGCCATCTCAGGGTTATCTTCGGTCCTCCACTTATCATCCATGACGCCATCTCAGAGCTATCTTCTGTCCTCCACTTATCGTCCATGACGCCATCTCGGGGCTATCTTCTGTCCTCCACTCCTCATCCATGACGCCATCTCAGGGTTATCTTCTGTCCTCCACTCCTCATCCATGACGCCATCTCAGGGTTATCTTCTGTCCTCCACTTATCATCCATGACGCCATCTCAGGGCTATCTTCTGTCCTCCACTTATCATCCATAACGCCATCTCAGGGCTATCTTCTGTCCTCCACTTATCATCCATGACGCCATCTCAGGGTTATCTTCTGTCCTCCACTTAGCCCTGAGATGGCATCATGGATGATATCTTCTGTCCTCCACTTATCATCCATGACGCCATCTCAGGGTTATCTTCGGTCCTCCACTTATCATCCATGACGCCATCTCAGAGCTATCTTCTGTCCTCCACTTATCGTCCATGACGCCATCTCGGGGCTATCTTCTGTCCTCCACTCCTCATCCATGACGCCATCTCAGGGTTATCTTCTGTCCTCCACTCCTCATCCATGACGCCATCTCAGGGTTATCTTCTGTCCTCCACTTATCATCCATGACGCCATCTCAGGGCTATCTTCTGTCCTCCACTTATCATCCATAACGCCATCTCAGGGCTATCTTCTGTCCTCCACTTATCATCCATGACGCCATCTCAGGGTTATCTTCTGTCCTCCACTTAGCCCTGAGATGGCATCATGGATGATATCTTCTGTCCTCCACTTATCATCCATGACGCCATCTCAGGGTTATCTTCGGTCCTCCACTTATCATCCATGACGCCATCTCAGAGCTATCTTCTGTCCTCCACTTATCATCCATGACGCCATCTCGGGGCTATCTTCTGTCCTCCACTCCTCATCCATGACGCCATCTCAGGGTTATCTTCTGTCCTCCACTCCTCATCCATGACGCCATCTCAGGGTTATCTTCTGTCCTCCACTCCTCATCCATGACGCCATCTCAGGGTTATCTTCTGTCCTCCACTTATCATCCATGACGCCATCTCAGGGCTATCTTCTGTCCTCCACTTATCATCCATAACGCCATCTCAGGGCTATCTTCTGTCCTCCACTTATCATCCATGACGCCATCTCAGGGTTATCTTCTGTCATCCACTTATCATCCATGACGCCATCTCAGGGCTATCTTCTCTCCTCCACTTATCCATGACGCCATCTCAGGGTTATCTTCGGTCCTCCACTTATCATCCATGACGCCATCTCGGGACTATGTTCTGTCCTCCACTTATCATCCATGACGCCATCTCAGAGCTATCTTCTGTCCACTTATCATCCATGACGCCATCTCAGTGCTATCTTCTGTCCTCCACTTATCCATGACGCCATCTCGGGGCTATCTTCTGTCCTCCACTTATCATCCATGATGCCATCTCAGGGCTATCTTCTGTCCTCCACTTATCATCCATGATGCCCTCTCAGGGCTATCTTCTGTCCTCCACTTATCATCCATGACGCCATCTCAGGGCTATCTTCTGTCCTCCACTTATCATGACGCCATCTTGGGGCTATCTTCTGTCCTCCACTTTTCATCCATGACGCCATCTCAGGGTTATCTTCTGTCCTCCACTTTTCATCCATGACGCCATCTCGGGACTATGTTCTGTCCTCCACTTATCATCCATGACGCCATCTCAGGGCTGTCTTCTGTCTTCCACTTATCCATGACGCCATCTCGGGGATATTTTCTGTCCACTTATCATCCATGACGCCATCTCAGGGCTATCTTCTGTCCTCCACTTATCCATGACGCCATCTCGGGGCTATCTTCTGTCCTCCACTTATCATCCATGACGCCATCTCAGGGCTATCTTCTGTCCTCCACTTATCATCCATGATGCCCTCTCAGGGCTATCTTCTGTCCTCCACTTATCATCCATGACGCCATCTCAGGGCTATCTTCTGTCCTCCACTTATCATCCATGACGCCATCTCAGGGCTATCTTCTGTCCTCCACTTATCATCCATGACACCATCTCGGGGCTATCTTCTGTCTTCCACTGATCATCCATGACGCCATCTCAGGGCTATCTTCTGTCCTCCACTTATCATCCATGACGCCATCTCAGGGCTATCTTCTCTCCTCCACTTATCATCCATGACGCCATCTCAGAGCTATCTTCTGTCCTCCACTTATCATCCATGACGCCATCTCGGGGCTATCTTCTGTCCTCCACTCCTCATCCATGACGCCATCTCAGGGTTATCTTCTGTCTTCCACTCCTCATCCATGACGCCATCTCAGGGTTTTCTTCTGTCCTCCACTTATCATCCATGACGCCATCTCAGGGCTATCTTCTGTCCTCCACTTATCATCCATAACGCCATCTCAGGGCTATCTTCTGTCCTCCACTTATCATCCATGACGCCATCTCAGGGTTATCTTCTGTCATCCACTTATCATCCATGACGCCATCTCAGGGCTATCTTCTCTCCTCCACTTATCCATGACGCCATCTCAGGGTTATCTTCGGTCCTCCACTTATCATCCATGACGCCATCTCAGAGCTATCTTCTGTCCACTTATCATCCATGATGCCATCTCAGGGCTATCTTCTGTCCTCCACTTATCCATGACGCCATCTCGGGGCTATCTTCTGTCCTCCACTTATCATCCATGACGCCATCTCAGGGCTATCTTCTGTCCTCCACTTATCATCCATGATGCCCTCTCAGGGCTATCTTCTGTCCTCCACTTATCATGACGCCATCTTGGGGCTATCTTCTGTCCTCCACTTATCATCCATGACGCCATCTCAGGGCTATCTTCTGTCCTCCACTTATCCATGACGCCATCTCGGGGCTATCTTCTGTCCACTTAGCCCTGAGATGGCGTCATGGATGATATCTTCTGTCCTCCACTTATCCATGACGCCATCTCGGGGCTATCTTCTGTCCTCCACTTAGCCCTGAGATGGCGTCATGGATGATATCTTCTGTCCTCCACTTATCCATGACGCCATCTCAGGGCTATCTTCTGTCCTCCACTTATCATCCATGATGCCATCTCAGGGCTATCTTCTGTCCTCCACTTATCATCCATGACACCATCTCAGGGCTATCTTCTGTCCTCCACTTATCATCCATGACGCCATCTCAGGGTTATCTTCTGTCATCCACTTATCATCCATGACACCATCTCAGGGCTATCTTTTCTCCTCCACTTATCCATGACGCCATCTCAGGGTTATCTTCTGTCCTCCACTTATCATCCATGATGCCATCTCAGGGCTATCTTCTGTCCTCCACTTATCATCCATAACGCCATCTCAGGGCTATCTTCTGTCCTCCACTTATAATCCATGACGCCATCTCAGGGTTATCTTCTGTCATCCACTGATCATCCATGACGCCATCTCAGGGCTATCTTCTCTCCTCCACTTATCCATGACGCCATCTCAGGGTTATCTTCGGTCCTCCACTTATCATCCATGACGCCATCTCAGAGCTATCTTCTGTCCACTTATCATCCATGACGCCATCTCAGGGCTATCTTCTGTCCTCCACTTATCCATGACGCCATCTCGGGGCTATATTCTGTCCTCCACTTATCATCCATGACGCCATCTTAGGGCTATCTTCTGTCCTCCACTTATCATCCATGATGCCCTCTCAGGGCTATCTTTTGTCCTCCACTTATCATCCATGACGCCATTTCAGGGCTATCTTCTGTCCTCCACTTATCATCCATGACGCCATTTCAGGGCTATCTTTTGTCCTCCACTTATCATCCATGACGCCATCTTGGGGCTATCTTCTGTCCTCCACTTATCATCCATGACGCCATCTCAGGGTTATCTTCTGTCCTCCACTTATCATCCATGACGCTATCTCAGGGCTATCTTCTCTCCTCCACTTATCATCCATGACGCCATCTCGGGACTATGTTCTGTCCTCCACTTATCCATGACGCCATCTCGGGGCTATCTTCTGTCCACTTAGCCCTGAGATGGCGTCATGGATGATATCTTCTGTCCTCCACTTATCCATGACGCCATCTCGGGGCTATCTTCTGTCCTCCACTTAGCCCTGAGATGGCGTCATGGATGATATCTTCTGTCCTCCACTTATCCATGACGCCATCTCAGGGCTATCTTCTGTCCTCCACTTATCATCCATGATGCCATCTCAGGGCTATCTTCTGTCTTCCACTTATCATCCATGACGCCATCTCGGGGCTATCTTCTGTCCTCCACTTATTATCCATGACGCCCTCTCAGGGCTATCTTCTGTCCTCCACTTATCATCCATGACGCCCTCTCAGGGCTATCTTCTGTCCTCCACTTATCATCCATGACGCCATCTCAGGGCTATCTTCTGTCCTCCACTTATCATCCATGACGCCATCTCAGGGCTATCTTCTGTCCTCCACTTATCATCCATGACGCCATCTCGGGGCTATCTTCTGTCTTCCACTTATCATCTATGACGCCATCTCGGGGCTATCTTCTGTCCTCCACTTATCATCCATGACGCCATCTCAGGGCTATCTTCTGTCCTCCACTTATCATCCATGATGCCCTCTCAGGGCTATCTTCTGTCCTCCACTTATCATCCATGACGCCATCTCGGGGCTATCTTCTGTCTTCCACTTATCATCTATGACGCCATCTCGGGGCTATCTTCTGTCCTCCACTTATCATCCATGACGCCATCTCAGGGCTATCTTCTGTCCTCCACTTATCATCCATGATGCCCTCTCAGGGCTATCTTCTGTCCTCCACTTATCATCCATGATGCCATCTCGGGGCTATCTTCTGTCTTCCACTTATCATCTATGACGCCATCTCGGGGCTATCTTCTGTCTTCAACTTATCATCCATGATGCCCTCTCAGGGCTATCTTCTGTCCTCCACTTATCATCCATGACGCCATCTCATGATTATCTTCTGTCCTCCACTTATCATCCATGATGCCCTCTCAGGGCTATCTTCTGTCCTCCACTTATCATCCATGATGCCCTCTCAGGGCTATCTTCTGTCCTCCACTTATCATCCATGACGCCCTCTCAGGGCTATCTTCTGTTGTCTATTCTTTCCTCTGTAGACAAACAAATTAAAGTCAATGCTTTCTACAGTTTTACAAATGCCATGTACAAATTTATTTTTTTAACAGGTAGGAAAAAACTTCATAAGCTTAAGAGACAAAATAGCCAAACTGGCTTCTTATCCAACAGATAAGCACACAGAAGTCCTAACAGATTATTCTAGACTGGTGGGCTTCTTTAATGAGCTGCAAAGCAAGATCCTCGCAATTGAAGGTGAGACTCAGCATGATTATACTGATCTTCATATTCACTTACATGCAGAAATAATAAATAGAAAATATGCAGTCACTGTGTACATACATTACATTACTGATCCTGTATTATACTCCAGAGCTGCACTCACTATTCTGCTGGTGCAGTCACTGTGTACATACATTATATTACTGATCCTGAGTTACCTCCTGTATTATACTCCAGAGCTGCACTCACTATTCTGCTGGTGCAGTCACTGTGTACATACATTACATTACTGATCCTGAGTTACCTCCTGTATTATACTCCAGAGCTGCACTCACTATTCTGCTGGTGCAGTCACTGTGTACATACATTACATTACTGATCCTGAGTTACCTCCTGTATTATACTCCAGAGCTGCACTCACTATTCTGCTGGTGCAGTCACTGTGTACATACATTACATTACTGATCCTGAGTTACCTCCTGTATTATACTCCAGAGCTGCACTCACTATTCTGCTGGTGCAGTCACTGTGCACATACACTACATTACTGATCCTGAGTTACATCCTGTATTATACCCCAGAGCTGCACTCACTATTCTGCTGGTGCAGTCACTGTGTACATACATTACATTGCTGATCCTGAGTTACAGCCTGTATTATACCCCAGAGCTGCACTCACTATTCTGCTGGTGCAGTCACTGTGTACATACATTACATTACTGATCCTGAGTTACATCCTGTATTATATTCCAGAGCTGCACTCACTATTCTGCTGGTGCAGTCACTGTGTACATACATTACATTACTGATCCTGAGTTACATCCTGTATTATACCCCAGAGCTGCACTCAGTATTCTTCTGGTGCAGTCACCGTGTACATACATTACATTACGGATCCTGAGTTACCTCCTGTATTATACCCCAGAGCTGCACTCACTATTCTTCTGGTGCAGTCACCGTGTACATACATTACATTACTGATCCTGAGTTACATCCTGTATTATACCCCAGAGCTGCACTCACTATTCTGCTGGTGCAGTCACTGTGTACATACATTACATTACTGATCCTGAGTTACATCCTGTATTATACCCCAGAGCTGCACTCAGTATTCTTCTGGTGCAGTCACCGTGTACATACGTTACATTACGGATCCTGAGTTACCTCCTGTATTATACCCCAGAGCTGCACTCACTATTCTTCTGGTGCAGTCACCGTGTACATACATTACATTACGGATCCTGAGTTACCTCCTGTATTATACCCCAGAGCTGCACTCATTATTCTGCTGGTGCAGTCACTGTGTACATACATTACATTACTGATCCTGAGTTACATCCTGTATTTATACTCCAGAGCTGCACTCACTATTCTGCTGGTGCAGTCACTGTGTACATACATTACATTACTGATCCTGAGTTACCTCCTGTATAATACCCCAGAGCTGCACTCACTATTCTGCTGGTGCAGTCACTGTGTACATACATTACATTACGGATCCTGAGTTACCTCCTGTATAATACCCCAGAGCTGCACTCACTGTTCTGCTGGTGCAGTCACTGTGTACATACATTACATTACTGATCCTGAGTTACATCCTGTATTATACCCCAGAGCTGCACTCACTATTCTGCTGGTGCAGTCACTGTGTACATACATTACATTACTGATCCTGAGTTACCTCCTGTATTATACCCCAGAGCTGCACTCACTATTCTTCTGGTGCAGTCACCGTGTACATACATTACATTACGGATCCTGAGTTACCTCCTGTATTATACCCCAGAGCTGCACTCACTATTCTGCTGGTGCAGTCACTGTGTACATACATTACATTACTGATCCTGAGTTACATCCTGTATTATACCCCAGAGCTGCACTCACTATTCTTCTGGTGCAGTCACCGTGTACACACATTACATTACGGATCCTGAGTTACATCCTGTATTATACCCCAGAGCTGCACTCACTATTCTGCTGGTGCAGTCACTGTGTGCATACATTACATTACTGATCCTGAGTTACATCCTGTATTATACCCCAGAGCTGCACTCACTATTCTGCTGGTGGAGTCACTGTGTACATACATTACATTACTGATCCTGAGTTACATCCTGTATTATACTCCAGAGCTGCACTCACTATTCCGCTGGTGTAGTCACTGTGTACATACATTACATTACTGATCCTGAGTTACATCCTGTATTATACCCCAGAGCTGCACTCACTATTCTGTTGGTGCAGTCACTGTGTGCATACATTACATTACTGATCCTGAGTTACATCCTGTATTATACCCCAGAGCTGCACTCACTATTCTGCTGGTGCAGTCACTGTGTACATACATTACAATACTGATCCTGAGTTACATCCTGTATTATACCCCAGAGCTGCACTCACTATTCTGTTGGTGCAGTCACTGTGTGCATACATTACATTACTGATCCTGAGTTACCTCCTGTATTATACCCCAGAGCTGCACTCACTATTCTGCTGGTGCAGTCACTGTGTACATACATTACATTACTGATCCTGATTTACATCCTGTATTATACCCCAGAGCTGCACTCACTATTCTGCTGGTGCAGTCACTGTGTACATACATTACATTACTGATCCTGAGTTACCTCCTGTATTATACTCCAGAGCTGCACTCACTATTCTGCTGGTACAGTCACTGTGTACATACATTACATTACTGATCCTGATTTACATCCTGTATTATACCCCAGAGCTGCACTCACTATTCTGCTGGTGCAGTCACTGTGTACATACATTACATTACTGATCCTGAGTCACATCTTGTATTATACTCCAGAGCTGCACTCACTATTCTGCTGGTGCAGTCACTGTGTACATACCTTACATTACTGATCCTGAGTTACATCCTGTATTATACCCCAGAGCTGCACTCACTATTCTGCTGAAGCAGTCACTGTGTACATACATTACTGATCCTGAGTTACATCCTGTATTATACCCCAGAGCTGCACTCACTATTCTCCTGGTACAGTCACTGTGTACATAGATTACATTACTGATCCTGAGTTACCTCCTGTATTATACCCCAGAGCTGCATTCACTATTCTGCTGGTGCAGTCACTGTGTACATACAT
Source organism: Dendrobates tinctorius (assembly GCF_039654945.1). NCBI lineage: Eukaryota > Metazoa > Chordata > Amphibia > Anura > Dendrobatidae > Dendrobates > Dendrobates tinctorius. Next base: position 478,803 of record NW_027361813.1, read on the forward strand.
TAGTGATCCTGAGTTACATCCTGTATTATACCCCAGAGCTGCACTCACTATTCTTCTGGTGCAGTCACCGTGTACATACATTACATTACTGATCCTGAGTTACCTCCTGTATTATACCCCAGAGCTGCACTCACTATCCTGCTGGTGCAGTCACTGTGTACATACATTACATTACTGATCCTGAGTTACATCCTGTATTATACTCCAGAGCTGCACTCACTATTCTGCTGGTGCAGTCACTGTGTACATACATTACATTACTGATCCTGAGTTACATCCTGTATTATACTCCAGAGCTGCACTCACTATTCTGCTGGTGCAGTCACTGTGTACATACATTACATTACTGATCCTGAGTTACATCCTGTATTATACTCCAGAGCTGCACTCACTATTCTGCTGGTGCAGTCACTGTGTACATACATTACATTACTGATCCTGATTTACATCCTGTATTATACCCCAGAGCTGCACTCACTATTCTGCTGGTGCAGTCACTGTGTACATACATTACATTACTGATCCTGAGTTACCTCCTGTATTATACTCCAGAGCTGCACTCACTATTCTGCTGGTACAGTCACTGTGTACATACATTACATTACTGATCCTGATTTACATCCTGTATTATACCCCAGAGCTGCACTCACTATTCTGCTGGTGCAGTCACTGTGTACATACATTACATTACTGATCCTGAGTCACATCTTGTATTATACTCCAGAGCTGCACTCACTATTCTGCTGGTGCAGTCACTGTGTACATACCTTACATTACTGATCCTGAGTTACATCCTGTATTATACCCCAGAGCTGTACTCACTATTCTGCTGAAGCAGTCACTGTGTACATACATTACTGATCCTGAGTTACATCCTGTATTATACCCCAGAGCTGCACTCACTATTCTCCTGGTACAGTCACTGTGTACATAGATTACATTACTGATCCTGAGTTACCTCCTGTATTATACCCCAGAGCTGCATTCACTATTCTGCTGGTGCAGTCACTGTGTACATACATTAGTGATCCTGAGTTACATCCTGTATTATACCCCAGAGCTGCACTCACTATTCTTCTGGTGCAGTCACCGTGTACATACATTACATTACTGATCCTGAGTTACCTCCTGTATTATACCCCAGAGCTGCACTCACTATCCTGCTGGTGCAGTCACTGTGTACATACATTACATTACTGATCCTGAGTTACATCCTGTATTATACTCCAGAGATGCACTCACTATTCTGCTGGTGCAGTCACTGTGTACATACATTACATTACTGATCCTGAGTTACATCCTGTATTATACTCCAGAGCTGCACTCACTATTCTGCTGGTGCAGTCACTGTGTACATACATTACATTACTGATCCTGAGTTACATCCTGTATTATACTCCAGAGCTGCACTCACTATTCTGCTGGTGCAGTCACTGTGTACATACATTACATTACTGATCCTGAGTTACATCCTGTATTATACTCCAGAGCTGCACTCACTATTCTGCTGGTGCAGTCACTGTGTACATACATTACACTACTGATCCTGAGTTACATCCTGTATTATACTCCAGAGCTGCACTCACTATTCTGCTGGTGCAGTCACTGTGTACATACTGTACATTACATTACTGATCTTGAGTTACATCCTGTATTATACTCCAGAGCTGCACTCACTATTCTGCTGGTGCAGTCACTGTGTACATACATTACATTACTGATCCTGAGTTACCTCCTGTATTATACCCCAGAGCTGCACTCACTATTCTTCTGGTGCAGTCACCGTGTACATACATTACATTACGGATCCTGAGTTACCTCCTGTATTATACCCCAGAGCTGCACTCACTATTCTGCTGGTGCAGTCACTGTGTACATACATTACATTACTGATCCTGAGTTACATCCTGTATTATACCCCAGAGCTGCACTCACTATTCTTCTGGTGCAGTCACCGTGTACACACATTACATTACGGATCCTGAGTTACATCCTGTATTATACCCCAGAGCTGCACTCACTATTCTGCTGGTGCAGTCACTGTGTGCATACATTACATTACTGATCCTGAGTTACATCCTGTATTATACCCCAGAGCTGCACTCACTATTCTGCTGGTGGAGTCACTGTGTACATACATTACATTACTGATCCTGAGTTACATCCTGTATTATACTCCAGAGCTGCACTCACTATTCCGCTGGTGTAGTCACTGTTTACATACATTACATTACTGATCCTGAGTTACATCCTGTATTATACCCCAGAGCTGCACTCACTATTCTGTTGGTGCAGTCACTGTGTGCATACATTACATTACTGATCCTGAGTTACATCCTGTATTATACCCCAGAGCTGCACTCACTATTCTGCTGGTGCAGTCACTGTGTACATACATTACAATACTGATCCTGAGTTACATCCTGTATTATACCCCAGAGCTGCACTCACTATTCTGTTGGTGCAGTCACTGTGTGCATACATTACATTACTGATCCTGAGTTACCTCCTGTATTATACCCCAGAGCTGCACTCACTATTCTGCTGGTGCAGTCACTGTGTACATACATTACATTACTGATCCTGATTTACATCCTGTATTATACCCCAGAGCTGCACTCACTATTCTGCTGGTGCAGTCACTGTGTACATACATTACATTACTGATCTTGAGTTACCTCCTGTATTATACTCCAGAGCTGCACTCACTATTCTGCTGGTACAGTCACTGTGTACATACATTACATTACTGATCCTGATTTACATCCTGTATTATACCCCAGAGCTGCACTCACTATTCTGCTGGTGCAGTCACTGTGTACATACATTACATTACTGATCCTGAGTCACATCTTGTATTATACTCCAGAGCTGCACTCACTATTCTGCTGGTGCAGTCACTGTGTACATACCTTACATTACTGATCCTGAGTTACATCCTGTATTATACCCCAGAGCTGCACTCACTATTCTGCTGAAGCAGTCACTGTGTACATACATTACTGATCCTGAGTTACATCCTGTATTATACCCCAGAGCTGCACTCACTATTCTCCTGGTACAGTCACTGTGTACATAGATTACATTACTGATCCTGAGTTACCTCCTGTATTATACCCCAGAGCTGCATTCACTATTCTGCTGGTGCAGTCACTGTGTACATACATTAGTGATCCTGAGTTACATCCTGTATTATACCCCAGAGCTGCACTCACTATTCTTCTGGTGCAGTCACCGTGTACATACATTACATTACTGATCCTGAGTTACCTCCTGTATTATACCCCAGAGCTGCACTCACTATCCTGCTGGTGCAGTCACTGTGTACATACATTACATTACTGATCCTGAGTTACATCCTGTATTATACTCCAGAGCTGCACTCACTATTCTGCTGGTGCAGTCACTGTGTACATACATTACATTACTGATCCTGAGTTACATCCTGTATTATACTCCAGAGCTGCACTCACTATTCTGCTGGTGCAGTCACTGTGTACATACATTACATTACTGATCCTGAGTTACATCCTGTATTATACTCCAGAGCTGCACTCACTATTCTGCTGGTGCAGTCACTGTGTACATACATTACATTACTGATCCTGATTTACATCCTGTATTATACCCCAGAGCTGCACTCACTATTCTGCTGGTGCAGTCACTGTGTACATACATTACATTACTGATCCTGAGTTACCTCCTGTATTATACTCCAGAGCTGCACTCACTATTCTGCTGGTACAGTCACTGTGTACATACATTACATTACTGATCCTGATTTACATCCTGTATTATACCCCAGAGCTGCACTCACTATTCTGCTGGTGCAGTCACTGTGTACATACATTACATTACTGATCCTGAGTCACATCTTGTATTATACTCCAGAGCTGCACTCACTATTCTGCTGGTGCAGTCACTGTGTACATACCTTACATTACTGATCCTGAGTTACATCCTGTATTATACCCCAGAGCTGTACTCACTATTCTGCTGAAGCAGTCACTGTGTACATACATTACTGATCCTGAGTTACATCCTGTATTATACCCCAGAGCTGCACTCACTATTCTCCTGGTACAGTCACTGTGTACATAGATTACATTACTGATCCTGAGTTACCTCCTGTATTATACCCCAGAGCTGCATTCACTATTCTGCTGGTGCAGTCACTGTGTACATACATTAGTGATCCTGAGTTACATCCTGTATTATACCCCAGAGCTGCACTCACTATTCTTCTGGTGCAGTCACCGTGTACATACATTACATTACTGATCCTGAGTTACCTCCTGTATTATACCCCAGAGCTGCACTCACTATCCTGCTGGTGCAGTCACTGTGTACATACATTACATTACTGATCCTGAGTTACATCCTGTATTATACTCCAGAGCTGCACTCACTATTCTGCTGGTGCAGTCACTGTGTACATACATTACATTACTGATCCTGAGTTACATCCTGTATTATACTCCAGAGCTGCACTCACTATTCTGCTGGTGCAGTCACTGTGTACATACATTACATTACTGATCCTGAGTTACATCCTGTATTATACTCCAGAGCTGCACTCACTATTCTGCTGGTGCAGTCACTGTGTACATACATTACATTACTGATCCTGAGTTACATCCTGTATTATACTCCAGAGCTGCACTCACTATTCTGCTGGTGCAGTCACTGTGTACATACATTACACTACTGATCCTGAGTTACATCCTGTATTATACTCCAGAGCTGCACTCACTATTCTGCTGGTGCAGTCACTGTGTACATACTGTACATTACATTACTGATCTTGAGTTACATCCTGTATTATACTCCAGAGCTGCACTCACTATTCTGCTGGTGCAGTCACTGTGTACATACATTACATTTCTGATCCTGAGTTATATCCTGCATTATACTCCAAAGCTGCACTCACTATTCTGCTGGTGCAGTCACTGTGTACATACATTAGTGATCCTGAGTTACATCCTGTATTATACTCCAGAGCTGCACTCACTATTCTGCTGGTGCAGTCCCTGTGTACATACATGACATTACTGATCCTGAGTTACATCCTGTATTATACCCCAGTGCTGCACTCACTATTCTGCTGGTGTATTCACTGTGTACATAGATTACTGATCCTGAGTCACATCCTGTATTATACTCCAGAGCTGCACTCACTATTCTGCTGGTGCAGTCACTGTGTACATACATTACATTACTGATCCTGAGTTACATCCTGTATTATACCCCAGAGCTGCACTCACTATTCTGCTGGTGCAGTCACTGTGTACACACATTACATTACTGATCCTGACTTACATCCTGTATTATACCCCAGAGCTGCACTCACTATTCTGCTGGTGCAGTCACTGTGTACATACATTACATTACTGATCCTGACTTACATCCTGTATTATACCCCAGAGCTGCACTCACTATTCTGCTGGTGCAGTCACTGTGTACATACATTACTGATCCTGAGTTACATCCTGTATTATACTCCAGAGCTGCACTCACTTTTTAGCTGGTGCAGTCACTGTGTACATACATTACATTACTGATCCTGAGTTACATCCTGTATTATAACCCAGAGCTGCACTCACTATTCTGCTGGTGCAGTCACTGTGTACGCACATTACATTACTGATCCTGAGTTACATCCTGTATTATACCCCAGAGCTGCACTCACTATTTTGCTGGTGGAGTTACTGTTTACATATACTGTATTACTAAGTGTGTCATGATCGGATCCGTCAGGTTTGGTTTCCTCTTTCAGGAGTGGCGCAGGGCTCTAACTTCACTCAGGAGATGTCTTCTGCGGGGCTGAGTGCCGTACTCACAGCGGTAAGTGTCGGGCGTTGTGCAGTGTCAGACGTTGTGCAGTGTCGGGCGTTGTGCAACCATCATTGGGAGGAGGGGTAAGAGGGGCTACTCCTGGGGACCGTCAATGGGGAAGTTGGACTACTCCTGGGGGCCATCATCGGGAGGAGGATTGAGAGGGGCTACTCGTGGGGACCATCAATGGGAGGTAAGAGGGACTACTCCTGGGGACCATCAGTGGGGAGGTAAGAGGGACTACTCCTGGGGACCATCAATGGGAGGTAAGAGGGACTACTCCTGGGGACCATCAGTGGGGAGGTAAGAGGGACTACTCCTGGGGACCATCAGTGGGGAGGTAAGAGGGACTACTCCTGGGGACCATCAGTGGGGAGGTAAGAGGGACTACTCGTAGGTACCAACAATGGGGAGGTAAGAGGGACTACTCCTGGAGACCATCAATGGGGAGGTAAGAGGAACTATTACTGGGTACCAACAATGGGGAGGTAAGAGGGACTACTCCTGCAGGCAATCAATGGGGAGGTAAGAGGGGCTACTCCTGGGTACCAACAATGGGGAGGTAAGAGGGACTACTTATGTTTACCAACAATGGGGAGGTAAGAGGGACTACTCCTGCAGATAATCAATGGGGAGGTAAGAGGGGCTTCTCCTGGAGACCATCAATGGGGAGGTTAGAGGGACTACTCCCTGAGACCATCAATGGAGAGGTAAGAGGGGCTACTCCTGGGCACCATCAATGGTCAAATAAGAGGGGCTACTCCTGGGTACCATCAATGGGGAGGTAAGAGGGACTACTCCCTGAGACCATCAATGGAGAGGTAAGAGGGACTACTCCTGGGGACCATCATGGAGGTGAGAGGTAAGAGGGACTACTCCTTGAGACCATCAGTGGAGAGGTAAGAGGGACTACTCCTGGGTACCATCAATGGGGAGGTAAGCGGGGCTACTCCTGGAGACAATCAATGGGGAGGTAAGAGGGACTACTCCCTGAGACCATCAATGGGGAGGTAAGAGGGGCTACTCCTGGAGACCATCAATGGGAGGTAAGAGGGACTACTCCTGGGGACCATCAGTGGGGAGGTAAGAGGGACTACTCCTGGGGACCATCAGTGGGGAGGTAAGAGGGACTACTCCTGGGGACCATCAGTGGGGAGGTAAGAGGGACTACTCCTAGGTACCAACAATGGGGAGGTAAGAGGGACTACTCCTGGAGACCATCAATGGGGAGGTAAGAGGAACTATTACTGGGTACCAACAATGGGGAGGTAAGAGGGACTACTCCTGCAGGCAATCAATGGGGAAGTAAGAGGGGCTACTCCTGGGTACCAACAATGGGGAGGTAAGAGGGACTACTTATGTTTACCAACAATGGGGAGGTAAGAGGGACTACTCCTGCAGACAATCAATGGGGAGGTAAGAGGGGCTTCTCCTGGAGACCATCAATGGGGAGGTAAGAGGGACTACTCCCTGAGACCATCAATGGAGAGGTAAGAGGGGCTACTCCTGGGCACCATCAATGGTCAAATAAGAGGGGCTACTCCTGGGTACCATCAATGGGGAGGTAAGAGGGACTACTCCCTGAGACCATCAATGGAGAGGTAAGAGGGACTACTCCTGGGGACCATCATGGAGGTGAGAGGTAAGAGGGACTACTCCTTGAGACCATCAGTGGAGAGGTAAGAGGGACTACTCCTGGGTACCATCAATGGGGAGGTAAGCGGGGCTACTCCTGGAGACAATCAATGGGGAGGTAAGAGGGACTACTCCCTGAGACCATCAATGGGGAGGTAAGAGGGGCTACTCCTGGAGACAATCAATGGGGAGGTAAGAGGGACTACTCCCTGAGACCATCAATGGAGAGGTAAGAGGGACTACTCCTGGGTACCATCAATGGGGAGGTAAGCGGGGCTACTCCTGGAGACAATCAATGGGGAGGTAAGAGGGACTACTCCCTGAGACCATCAATGGAGAGGTAAGAGGGACTACTCCTGGGGACCATCATGGAGGTGAGAGGTAAGAGGGACTACTCCTTGAGACCATCAGTGGAGAGGTAAGAGGGACTACTCCTGGGTACCATCAATGGGGAGGTAAGAGGGGCTTCTCCTGGAGACCATCAATGGGGAGGTAAGAGGGACTACTCCCTGAGACCATCAATGGGGAGGTAAGAGGGGCTACTCCTTTGCACCATCAATGGTCAAATAAGAGGGGCTACTCCTGGGTACCATCAATGGGGAGGTAAGAGGGACTACTCCCTGAGACCATCAATGGAGAGGTAAGAGGGACTACTCCTGGGGACCATCATGGAGGTGAGAGGTAAGAGGGACTACTCCTTGAGACCATCAGTGGAGAGGTAAGAGGGACTACTCCTGGGTACCATCAATGGGGAGGTACGCGGGGCTACTCCTGGAGACAATCAATGGGGAGGTAAGAGGGACTACTCCTGGAGACCATCAATGGGGAGGTAAGAGGGGCTACTCCTGGAGACCATCAATGGGGAGGTAAGAGGGGCTACTCCTGGAGACCATCAATGGGGAGGTAAGAGGGGCTACTCCTGGAGACCATCAATGGGGAGGTAAGAGGGGCTACTCCTGGGTACCATCAATGGGGAGGTAAGAGGGACTACTCCTTGAGACCATCAATGGAGAGGTAAGAGGGTCTTCTCCTGGGGACCATCATGGGGCGAGAGGTAAGAGGGATTACTCCTGAGAACCATCTTAGGGAGCAGTTAGAGCAACTGCTCCTGGAGGCCTTGATGGGGGCGAGGGATAGGAGGTGCTACTCCTGGGGACCATCAGTGGGGAGGTAAGAGGGACTACTCCTGGGTACCATCAATGGGGAGGTAAGAGGGGCTACTCCTGGAGACAATCAATGGGGAGGTAAGAGGGACTACTCCTGGGTACCATCAATGGGGAGGTAAGAGGGACTACTCCTTGAGACCGTCAATGGAGAGGTAAGAGGGTCTACTCCTGGGGACCATCATGGGGGCGAGAGGTAAGAGGGATTACTCCTGAGAACCATCTTGGGGAGCAGTTAGAGCAACTGCTCCTGGAGGCCTTGATGGGGGCGAGAGATAAGAGGTGTTACTCCTGGGGACCATCACTGAGATTGTGCATGGACTACTCTGTTGGGGGTCATTATTGAGGCGGTAAAGGGGCCACTTCTAGGAAACCCTTATTAGTGAGCATCAGATGCATGTTATATTATGTGGGGATATCACAGAACCCTTTATCCTTGGTCCCGGTGCTACACCCAGGTTTTGTCAGGCTCCTGGGGTTCTGCCTCTTGTGTAGGTGGACCTTGGGTGAAGAGATTTATCATGAGAGGATTTTGGTTATCTGGTCTGTGGGAGGATGCATTTCTTCAGCCCATTGTCCCCTGTACTGGGGCGAGAACTACTACTTGGATTACACTGGGGCTGGGGAGGAGCTTGGTGGATTCTCAGTATCTCAGAGCCACTGATCTGTAACTATTGCTTGTTCCTGTAGGAACAGGACATTCTGGGGGATCCAGGGATATTCGATTGGTCAGGTGGAATCTTAAATGTCTCCATGCAGGGAGGCCTCGCTTACATGTCCCGAAATGATGATGAGAAGTATGGCTACCTGGGTGAGTGACGCTACTTTAATTAATGATGTGCCTCCTCCCTCATCACTGACGTACAGTATGTATGTATAATGAAGAAGCCTCACAGTTCTAGAGCGCTGGTCCTCCGGACACAGTCACCCAACAGCTTGTTATTCACCACAGGATACTCTGTGGAGCTGCTCCATACTAGGAATGGACCACTGTATGTGGTGGGTTCTCCTCGCTTCCAGTATGTCGGACTAGTCACTGTTCTGCAGGAAGTTTCTGGAGAACTTAGATGGAAGAAGGTGGATTCCTTACAAGGTGAACAGGTGAGACTCTGGGTGACGGCATGGCCAGCCGCAGTGTGAGATGTTGGCCTCTAATCAGAAGACTTTCTTCTTGTAGGTTGGTTCATACTTTGGAGCAGAGACGGCTGTTTCAGACATTGACCAAGACGGTGTGACGGACCTGGTGTTGATTTCTGCTCCTCATCACTATGAGCTTAAATGGTCTGGACAAGTCTCCGTGTGTCGGTTCGTTGAGGTGAGATCTATGTGAGCAATGTGAGATGTCATCTGAGTTATTCCTCATAAGTAACAGACTGTTTGTTTAGCAGAAACTGCAGTGCGTGGTCACGCTCCATGGGGAGCCCGGGCATCTTCATTCTCAGTTTGGAGCTGCGGTCTCCTCGCTTGGGGATTTGGATGGAGATGGCCTCACTGAGGTGGCTGTGGGAGCCCCATATGAGATGGATGGACAAGGAGCTGTGTATATATATAAAGGGACACATTCAGGACTGCTTCTTGCGGCCTACAGTCAGGTAATACAAGATGGCACCATGAAATTAGAAGCAAGAGAGGGATTTTCACTCAGGAGAGGACAGGGAAGCGAGAGTAACCGGATGAGAGTGATGACGGAGGACAGAGAGACTGAAGATTAGAGATGACGGGCACAGCACAGTCAAAAGGGTGATGATCGAGAGACGGAGGATCATAGAAGTGACGCAGAAAGTCATATAGGTGACGGACAAGAGATGGAGGGTCATAGAGGGGATGAACGAGAGATGGAGGTGACTGACAAGAGCCAGAGGATCATAAAGGTGATGGATGAGAGACTGAGGGTTCTGGAGGTGACGGGCAAGAGAGACTGACGGTGATGGAGATAACTGGCACAACACAGTCTTAAGGATAATTGGAAAGAGGCTCCTAGAGGTGATGAACAAGAGACAGAGGGTTCTGGAGGTTATGGACAAGAGACTGAGGGGATGAGAGATTGATGGTCCTGGAGGTGACGTACGAGAGACGGAGGTTCACAAAGGTGATGGATGAGAGATGGAAGGTGAAATGCAAAAGATGCAGAGTCCTCAGGGTGACGGACAATAGACTGAGGGTCCTCAAGGTGACGGATGAGAGATTGAGGGTCCTCGGAGTGATGGACGAGTGACTGAGGGTCCTGGGGATGACAGATGAGAGACAAAGGGTTCTGGAGGTGACAGACAAGAGACGGAGGGTCCTGGGGGTGATGGACAAGAGATGGAGGGTCCTTGTGGTGACGAACGAAAGGCAAAGGGTTGTGGAGGTGACGGACGAGAGACTGAGGGTTCTGGAGGTGAAGGACAAGAGACAGAGGTTCTAAGAGGTGACACACTAGAGATGGAGGGTCCTGGAGGTGATGGAGGTGAGCGTTATTGAGTAGGGTAGACAGAGTCCATGTTGAGTTGTCTCTTGTTTTTCAGAGGCTGCTCAGTCCTTCAGGGATCCTTGGCTTTGGTCTGTCCTTACATGGAGTCTTGGACATGACAGAGGATGGCCTAATCGATGTGGTTGTAGGATCGCTGGGTCATGTGACTTTGCACAGGTTGTATGATGTCTTTGTGCTCAAACAGTAGGTCAGAAATAGATGTCACTGTGGGTTCAGGGTCCAGCATTCCCAGCGAGATCCTACACTACCTTAGAGGAAGATGGTCAGGGTAACTCACTCCCTTTGTGCTCCTCTGGGCTTCAGTACAATGATGTCACCTTTTGTGACACTAATATAAGGAAACCTGAGTTCTGCGTCCATGGTAATGAAGACCTGTCCCTGGCATGGCGCACATGATAGTGAGGTCCAGTAGCCTCTGAGCACTCTCTATAGCTTCATCTGGGCTCAGGCCACAAATCTCACAATTTCTCCCACCAGACAGCTGAGCACCCTCGGGATCCATAGTCATGATGGATCTGAGTGTGGTCTTATCATGGGTGCTGAAGATTTGGAGGTTAGGATTCAGATCTATCTTATGTTACTCTGCACAGATCCAAACCGGTACTCAACGTGAGTCTGAGCCTCGTCACCAACCAGACCAACATAGTTCTCTCCAGCCTGGAGGCGAGTGGCTGTGACAACATGCTGACCCTAGAGGCCTGTGTGCATGTCGAAATACTGACCTCCAAATATACAGGCAAGAAAGAAATGTGACACTGTATGTTGGACCCACTCATGCCTTATCAATGTGGCGCGGGGCTCGCGTCTGCTGGACGTGGCACGGGCTCACGTCTGCTGGACGTGGCACGGGCTCGCGTCTACTGGACGTGGCGTGGGGCTCGCGTCTGTTGGACGTGGCGCGGGGCTCGCGTCTGCTGGACGTGGCGCAGGGCTCGGATCTGCTGTACGTGGCGCGGGGCTCGTGTCTGCTGGACGTGGCGGGGGCTCGCATCTGCTGGACGTGGCGCGGGGGCTCACGTCTGCTGGACGTGGCGCGGGGCTCGCGTCTGCTGGACGTGGTGCGGGGCTCGCGTGTGCTGGATGTGGCGAGGGCTCGCGTCTGCTGGACGTGGCGCGGGGCTCGCATGTGCTGGACGTGGCGCAGGGCTCGGATCTGCTGTACGTGGCGTGGGGCTCGCGTCTGCTGGACGTGGCGGGGGCTCGCATCTGCTGGACGTGGCGCGGGGGCTCACGTCTGCTGGACGTGGCGCGGGGCTCGCGTCTGCTGGACGTGGTGCGGGGCTCGCGTGTGCTGGATGTGGCGAGGGCTCGCGTCTGCTGGACGTGGCGCGGGGCTCGCATGTGCTGGACGTGGCGCGGGGCTTGCGTCTGCTGGACGTGGCGCGGGGCTCGCATGTGCTGGACGTGGCACGGGGCTCGCATGTGCTGGACGTGGCGCGGGGCTCGCATGTGCTGGACGTGGCGCGGAGCTCGCGTCTGCTGGACGTGGCGCGGGGTTCGCATCTGCTGGACGTGGCGCGGGTCTCGGATCTGCTGGACGTGGCGCGGGGCTCGCATGTGCTGGTCGTGGTGTGGAGCTCGCGTCGGTCTGCTGGACGTGGCGCGGGGCTCGCATCTGCTGGACGTGGCGCGGGACTCGCATCTGCTGGACGTGGCGCGGGGCTCGCATGTGCTGGACGTGGCGCGGAGCTCGCGTCTGCTGGACGTGGCGCGGAGCTCGCGTCTACTGGACATGGCGCGGGGTTCGCATCTGCTGGACGTGGCGCTGGGCTTGCGTCTGCTGGACGTGGCGCTGGGCTCGCATCTGCTGGACGTGGCGCCGGGCTCGCATGTGCTGGACGTGGCGCGGGGCTCGCATGTGCTGGACGTGGCGCGGGGCTCGCATGTGCTGGACGTGGCGCGGGGCTCGCATCTGCTGGACGTGGCGCGAGGCTCGCATCTGCTGGACGTGGCGCGGGGCTCGCATGTGCTGGACGTGGCGCGGAGCTCGCGTCTGTCTGCTGGACTTGGCGTGGGGCTCGCGTCTGGTGGACGTGGCGCTGGGCTTGCATCTGCTGTACGTAGCGCGGGGCTCGCGTCTGCCGGACGTGGCGCTGGGCTCGCATCTGCCTGACGTGGCGCGGGGCTCGCGTCTGCCTGACGTGGCGCGGGGCTCGCATCTGCTGGACGTGGCGCGAGGCTCGCATCTGCTGGACGTGGCCCGGGGCTCGCGTCTGCTGGACTTGGCGCGGGGCTCGCATTTGGTGGACGTGGCGCGGGGCTCGCATCTGGTGGACGTGGCGCTGGGCTCGCATCTGCTGGACGTGGCGCTGGGCTCGCGTCTGCTGGACGTGGCCTGGGGCTCGCGTGTGCTGGACGTGGCGCGGGGCTCGCATCTGCTGGACGTGGCGCGGGGCTCGCGTCTGCTGGACGTGGCGCGGGGCTCGCATCTGCTGGACGTGGCGCGGGGCTCGCATCTGGTGGACGTGGCGCTGGGCTCGCATCTGCTGGACGTGGCGCTGGGCTCGCGTCTGCTGGACGTGGCCTGGGGCTCGCGTGTGCTGGACGTGGCGCGGGGCTCGCATCTGCTGGACGTGGCGCGGGGCTCGCATCTGCTGGACGTGGCGCGGGGCTCACGTCTGCTGGACGTGGCGGGGGCTCGCGTCTGCTGGACGTGGCGCGGGGCTCGCGTCTGCTGGACGTGGCGCGGGGCTCGCGTCTGCTGGACGTGGCGCGGGGCTCGTGTCTGCTGGACGTGGCGGGGGCTCGCGTCTGCTGGACGTGGCGCGGGGCTCGCATCTGCTGGACGTGGCCCGGTGCTCGCGTCTGCTGGACGTGGCCTGGGGCTCGCGTGTGCTGGACGTGGCGCGGGGCTCGCATCTGCTGGACGTGGCGCGGGGCTCGCATCTGCTGGACGTGGCGGGGGCTCGCGTCTGCTGGACGTGGCGCGGGGCTCGCGTCTGCTGGACGTGGCCTGGGGCTCGCGTCTGCTGGACGTGGCGCTGGGCTCGCATCTGCTGGACGTGGCCTGGGGCTCGCGTGTGCTGGACGTGGCGCGGGGCTCGCGTCTGCTGGACGTGGCGCGGGGCTCGCATCTGCTGGACGTGGCGCTGGGCTCGCGTCTGCTGGACGTGGCCTGGGGCTCGCGTGTGCTGGACGTGGCGCGGGGCTCGCATCTGCTGGACGTGGCGGGGGCTCGCGTCTGCTGGACGTGGCGCGGGGCTCGCATCTGCTGGATGTGGCCTGGGGCTCGCGTCTGCTGGACGTGGCGCGGGGCTCACATCTGCTGGACGTGGCGGGGGCTCGCGTCTGCTGGACGTGGCGCAGGGCTCGCATCTGCTGGACGTGGCCCGGTGCTCGCGTCTGCTGGACGTGGCCTGGGGCTCGCGTGTGCTGGACGTGGCGCGGGGCTCGCATCTGCTGGACGTGGCGCGGGGCTCGCGTCTGCTGGACGTGGCGCGGGGCTCGCATCTGCTGGACGTGGCGCGGGGCTCGCGTCTGCTGGACGTGGCGCGGGGCTCGCATCTGCTGGACGTGGGGGGGGCTCGCGTCTGCTGGACGTGGCGGGGGCTCGCGTCTGCTGGACGTGGCGCGGGGCTCGCATCTGCTGGACGTGGCCCGGTGCTCGCATCTGCTGGACGTGGCCTGGGGCTCGCGTGTGCTGGACGTGGCGCGGGGCTCGCATCTGCTGGACGTGGCGCGGGGCTCGCGTCTGCTGGACGTGGCGGGGGCTCGCGTCTGCTGGACGTGGCGGGGGCTCGTGTCTGCTGGACGTGGCCCGATGCTCGCGTCTGCTGAACGTGGCCTGGGGCTCGCGTGTGCTGGACGTGGCGCGGGGCTCGCATCTGCTGGACGTGGCGCGGGGCTCGCGTCTGCTGGACGTGGCGCGGGGCTCGCATCTGCTGGACGTGGCCCGGTGCTCGCGTCTGCTGGACGTGGCCTGGGGCTCGCGTCTGCTGGACGTGGCGCGGGGCTCGCATCTGCTGGACGTGGCGCGGGGCTCGCGTCTGCTGGACGTGGCGCGGGGCTCGCATCTGCTGGACGTGGCGCGGGGCTCGCGTCTGCTGGACGTGGGGGGGGCTCGCGTCTGCTGGACGTGGCGGGGGCTCGCGTCTGCTGGACGTGGCGGGGGCTCGTGTCTGCTGGACGTGGCGCGGGGCTCGTGTCTGCTGGACGTGGCCCGGTGCTCGCGTCTGCTGGACGTGGCGCGGGGCTCGCGTCTGCTGGACGTGGCGAGGGGCTCGCGTCTGCTGGACGTGGCGCGGGGCTCGTGTCTGCTGGACGTGGCGTGGGGCTCGCGTCTGCTGGACGTGGCGCGGGGCTCGTGTCTGCTGGGCGTGGCGCGGGGCTCGCGTCTGCTGGACGTGGTGTGGGGCTTATAGGTCACACTGTTGTACCTTGTCTTCCAGGCTCCATGTCCATGTCCATCCATTACAATCTTACTCTTGATTCTCTAAAGCCTGAGAGCCGAATGTTCTTCACAGACAAGCAGAGAAAGATGATAGGGACAGTGGAGATCCTGGGGCCCGGGGCCTGGTGTCAGAATCACACTGTATACCTCCAGGTGAAACAGTCTTGTTCATCCTCACTCCGGGTCTGCAGTGGTAGCTGCTTGGCTCACGTCTCTCTCCTTTGATAGGACTGTGGTGTGGAGGATGTTTCGGAGGTGCAGGTGTTTCTCACAGCTGGGGTACAGCAAGCTTCCCCTCCTTGGCATGTATTACAGTCCATGGACCTCAGTGCCACCAACCTGGTAGGTGTGATGCCCACAGTCCACTTTCCTACAGGGTGGGTAGGTTTCTTGCACATTTGAGTGGTGGTCTTGGGCAGTGACCAGAGTGGGATGTTGTGGATTTGTGACCTCAACCTGCTGTATTCTTATCTTTCCTCTTTCTTTAGATTTCTCTTCAAATCTGTGAAGAAGGAAAGATCTGTAATCCGGACATGAGCATTAAACTAAAGTAAGTGCCCCCCACTGACCTGAAGGGATCACATGTCACCGCTGCTCCCAGGGTTTAATGTGGAGTCGCTATGTGAACCCCAGTCCCATCCAGACTCGGCAATAGGAGAGGAGCCATGACTGTCACCATGCAGATGACAGCTGGTGGCCCTCGTATTCACTGTTAGTCACCATCTGGTACCTGTGTATGAGACGAGCAGATATGGTGGACCTGGAGAGACATACTCACTGGGATGGTTCCATGGTGGTCCTGGGGGTCCGCCTCACACTGTGATACATCTAACGGATCATTGCGGCTTCTGTTACAGTCATTCTCCACTGGTGCTGCAAGATGGCACCCTATTCTCCTTGTTCCTTAACCTACAAAACATGAATGAGCGGGCGCATCAGACCAGACTGCACCTCGACGTCCCACCTGGGCTGTCTTATCGCAAAGCCAATGTCACAGAGGTATGGCAGATGTTGTGATGTGCATGCTGTTTTCCTGTATGAGTGCTCATCATGGCCTCCTCCTGTGTACAGGCTTCTCACTGGATCCCTCTGAAGTGTGGAGACTTTAAAGAGCAGAAACTGGCATGTAACATCAGCCACCCGATCCGGAAGAGACGAGTCTGGGTGAGACAAGATGGAACAAACGATGCAGATAAATTTAGGGAGCAATGTGAATGTTGGGAGGGCAGAATAGAAGGTACACGAGGGATGGACACGGGCAATGAAGATGGTAGGGGGTGACTATAGAGAAAATGGGAACACAGAGGATGACCAGCCGGAGCAAGAGGATTGTGAAGGTGGTGACTATGGGGAAAGTGGGAACACAGAGGATGACGAGTGGGAGCAATGAGGATGGTGGAGGTGGTGACTATGGGGAAAGTGGGAACACAGAGGATGACAAGTGGGAGCAATGAGGATGGTGGAGGTGATGACTATGAGAAAAGTGGGAACACAGAGGATGACAAGTGGGAGCAATGAGGATGGTGGAGGGGATGACTATGAGAAAAGTGGGAACACAGAGGATGACGAGTGGGAGCAATGAGGATGGTGGAGGTGGTGACTATGGGGGAAGTGGGAACACAGAGGATGACAAGTGGGAGCAATGAGGATGGTGGAGGTGGTGACTATGGGGAAAATGGGAACACAGAGGATGACAAGTGGGAGCAATGAGGATGGTGGAGGTGATGACTATGAGAAAAGTGGGAACACAGAGGATGACGAGTGGGAGCAGTGAGGATGGTGGAGGGGATGACTATGAGAAAAGTGGGAACACAGAGGATGACGAGTGGGAGCAATGAGGATGGTGGAGGTGATGACTATGAGAAAAGTGGGAACACAGAGGATGACGAGTGGGAGCAATGAGGATGGTGGAGGTGATGACTATGGGGAAGGTGGGGACACAGAGGATAACGAGTGGGAGCAATGAGGATGGTGGAGGTGATGACTATGAGAAAAGTGGGAACACAGAGGATGGCGAGTGGGAGCAATGAGGATGGTGGAGGTGATGACTATGGGGAAAGTGGGAACACAGGATGACAAGTGGGAGCAATGAGGATGGTGGAGGTGATGACTATGGGGAAAGTGGGAACACAGAGGATGACGAGTGGGAGCAATGAGGATGGTGGAGGTGATTACTATGGGGAAAGTGGGAACAGAGAAGATGACAAGTGGTAGCAATGAAGATGGTGGAGGTGGTGACTATGGGGAAAGTGGGAACACAGAGGATGACGAGTGGGAGCAATGAGGATGGTGGAGGTGATGACTATGGGGAAAGTAGGAACACAGGATGACGAGCGGGAGCAATGAGGATGGTGGAGGTGATGACTATGGGGAAAGTGGGAACACGGAGGATGACGAGTGGGAGCAATGAGGATGGTGGAGGTGATGAATATGAGGAAAGTGGGAACACAGAGGATGACGAGTGGGAACAATGAGGATGGTGGAGGTGATGACTATGGGGAAAGTGGGAACACGGAGGATGACGAGTGGGAGCAATGAGGATGGTGGAGGTGATGAATATGAGGAAAGTGGGAACACAGAGGATGACGAGTGGGAGCAATGAAGATGGTGGAGGTGGTGACTATGGGGAAAGTGGGAACACAGAGGATGACAAGTGGGAACAATGAGGATGGTGGAGGTGATGACTATGGGGAAAGTGGGAACACGGAGGATGACGAGTGGGAGCAATGAGGATGGTGGAGGTGATGAATATGAGGAAAGTGGGAACACAGGATGACGAGTGGGAGCAATGAGGATGGTGGAGGTGATGACTATGGGGAAAGTGGGAACACAGAGGATGACAAGTGGGAGCAATAAGGATGGTGGAGGTGATGACTATGGGGAAAGTGGGAACACAGAGGATGACAAGTGGGAGCAATGAGGATGGTGGAGGTGATGACTATGAGGAAAGTGGGAACACAGAGGATGACAAGTGGGAACAATGAGGATGGTGGAGGTGATGACTATGGGGAAAGTGGGAACACAGAGGATGACGAGTGGGAGCAATGAAGATGGTGGAGGTGGTGACTATGGAGAAAGTGGGAACACTGAGGATGACGAGTGGGAGCAATGAGGATGGTGGAGGTGATGACTATGGGGAAAGTGGGAACACAGAGGATGACGAGTGGGAGCAATAAGGATGGTGGAGGTGATGACTATGGGGAAAGTTGAAACACAGAGGATGACAAGTGGGAGCAATGAGGATGGTGGAGGTAATGACTATGGGGAAAGTGGGAACACAGAGGATGACAAGTGGGAACAATGAGGATGGTGGAGGTGATGACTTTGGGGAAAGTGGGAACACAGAGGATGACAAGTGGGAACAATGAGGATGGTGGAGGTGATGACTATGGGAACACGGAGGATGACGAGTGGGAGCAATGAGGATGGTGGAGGTGATGAATATGAGGAAAGTGGGAACACAGAGGATGACGAGTGGGAACAATGAGGATGGTGGAGGTGGTGACTATGGGGAAAGTGGGAACACAGAGGATGACAATTGGGAGCAATGAAGATGGTGGAGGTGATGACTATGGGGAAAGTGGGAACACAGAGGATGACGAGTGGGAACAATGAGGATGGTGGAGGTGGTGACTATGGGGAAAGTGGGAACACAGAGGATGACAAGTGGGAGCAATGAAGATGGTGGAGGTGATGACTATGGGGAAAGTGGGAACACAGAGGATGACGAGTGGGAGCAATGAAGATAGTGGAGGTGATGACTATGGGGAAAGTGGGGGACTAAGATGAGGGGCAACTATGGGAAAAGTGGGAACAAAGAAAGGATGACGAGTGGGAGCAATGAGGATGGTGGAGGTGATGAATATGAGGAAAGTGGGAACACAGAGGATGACGAGTGGGAACAATGAGGATGGTGGAGGTGGTGACTATGGGGAAAGTGGGAACACAGAGGATGACAATTGGGAGCAATGAAGATGGTGGAGGTGATGACTATGGGGAAAGTGGGAACACAGAGGATGACGAGTGGGAGCAATAAGGATGGTGGAGGTGATGACTATGGGGAAAGTTGGAACACAGAGGATGACAAGTGGCAGCAATGAGGATGGTGGAGGTGATGACTATGGGGAAAGTGGGAACACAGAGGATGACAAGTGGGAACAATGAGGATGGTGGAGGTGATGACTTTGGGGAAAGTGGGAACACAGAGGATGACAAGTGGGAACAATGAGGATGGTGGAGGTGATGACTATGGGAACACGGAGGATGACGAGTGGGAGCAATGAGGATGGTGGAGGTGATGAATATGAGGAAAGTGGGAACACAGAGGATGACGAGTGGGAACAATGAGGATGGTGGAGGTGGTGACTATGGGGAAAGTGGGAACACAGAGGATGACAATTGGGAGCAATGAAGATGGTGGAGGTGATGACTATGGGGAAAGTGGGAACACAGAGGATGACAAGTGGGAGCAATGAAGATGGTGGAGGTGATGACTATGGGGAAAGTGGGAACACAGAGGATGACGAGTGGGAGCAATGAAGATAGTGGAGGTGATGACTATGGGGAAAGTGGGGGACTAAGATGAGGGGCAACTATGGGAAAAGTGGGAACAAAGAGAAGGACGACACGGAACAATGAGGATGGTAGAGGTGGTGACTATGGGGAAAGTGGGAACACTGAGGATGGTGGAGGTGGTGACTATGAGAAAAGTGGGAACACAGAGGATGACGAGTGGGAGCAATGAGGATGGTAGAGGTGGTGACTATGGGGGGGGCCACGGGGGATTGAGATGAGGGGCAACTATAGGGAAAGTGGGGACACAGGATGACCAGCTGGAGCAATGAGGATGGTGGAGGTGGTGACTATGGGGAAAGTGGAGGACACGGGAAATGACAATCGGGAGCAATGAGGATGGTGGAGGGGAGACTATGGTGAAAGTGAGGACACGGTGAAGATGGGGGAGCAGTGAGGTGCCAGGTGTTGTGTTGTGCGCATTTATACCACATGAATGCACTGGCCCCTGTTGGACACGGAGGCCCTTGTTGGACATGGTGTCCCCCTTACTCAGGAACGGTGAAAGTGCTGCAGGTGGTCACCAGCTACTGTTCATGTGCGAGACCATGAGCTTGTTGAGTGCAATGTCTCTTTAGGAGATCACAGGCTTCAACTGATCTGGACAGTTTATATACAGCAAAGCACTAACACTGGATACCAAAGACTGACCAGCACCTCCGTCCAGAATAAGGCAAGTGTGAACAGGTGCCAGCTGCTGTGACTGCAGAATACACAAACCTAAGCACAGCAGCCGCCTCTGAGCTCCCGGACGTCTGCAAACACTGAGCGCGTCCCCAGCTTCACTGCTGCATGGAACATACCTAGAACATGGAGGGACAAGACGACCTCTCTGGTGGGACCTAAAACTAATGTTATCAGACTTGTCTGACCTGGGATAAAAGCTACAAGAGTAAATGGCAGCGAGGGTCCGGCACTTACAGCCACAGACTGTGATGCAGCAGCAAAAAAGGCAAATGCAATTCTAGGATGTATTAACAGAAGCATACAGTCTAGATCACGTGAAGTCATTATTGCCCTCTACTCCTCTTTGGTCAGACCTCATCTGGAATATTGTGTCCAGTTTTGGGCACCACATTTTAAAAAAGACATCAACAAACTAGAGCAAGTTCAGAAAAGAGCGACCAGAATGGTGACCGGTCTGCAAACCCTGTCTTATGAGGAAAGGTTGCAGGATTTGGGAATGTTTAGTTTGCAAAAGAGAAGACTGAGAGGAGACTTAATAGCTGTCTACAAATATCTAAAGGGCTGTCACATTGTAGAAGGATCAACTTTATTCTCATTTGCACAAGGAAAGACTAGAAGCAATGGGATGAAACTGAATGGGAGGAGACACAGATTAGATATTAGAAAAAACTTTTTGACAGTTAGAGTGATCAATGAGTGGAACAGGCTGCCACGAGAAGTGGTGAGTTCTCCTTCAATGGAAGTCTTCAAACAGAGGCTGGACAGACATCTGACTGGGATGATTTAGCGAATCCTGCTTTGAGCAGGGGGTTGGACCAGATGGCCCAGGAGGTCCCTTCCAACTCTACCATTCTATGATTCTATGACTGGTGATCGGAGCTGGTGACGGCCTCCACATCTGGCTGATTTCCTCCCACCATTGTGCGGCTGTGTATAATCAGTGCCGGACCCTCACTGCAATTTACACTTGTAGCTTTTATCCAAGAACAGACAAGTCTGATAATATTATGTTTAGGGTTGTCATGAATTGGCCAATCCGGGCGCTAAGTCCCTCCATGGTCTACTCCTAATGAGGCAGTTTAACCCCTTACACGTAATGACAGATATATACGTCATGAGCACAGGTCATTTACTGCTCTGTGACGGATACAGTCATATGTAAAAGTTTGGGCACCCCTATTAATGTTAACCTTTTTTCTTTATAACAATTTTGGTTTTTACAACAGGTATTTCAGTTTCATATATCTAATAACTGATGGACTCAGTTATAGTTCTGGATTCAAATGAGGTTTATTGTACTAACAGAAAATGTGCAATCTGCATTTAAACAAAATTTGATCGATGCAAAAGTATGGGCACCCTTATCATTTTCTTGATTTGAACACTCCTAACTACTTTTTACTGACTTCCTGAAGCACTAAATTGGTTTTGTAACCTCATTGAGCTTTGAACTTCATAGCCAGGTGTATCAAATCACGAGGAAAGGTATTTAAGGTGGCCACTTGCAAGTAGTTCTCCTATTTGATTCTCCTATGAAGAGTGGCATCATGGGCTCCTCAAAACAACTCTCAAATGATCTGAAAACAAAGATTATTCAACATAGCTTTTCAGGGGAAGGATACAAAAAGTTGTCTCAGAGATTTAACCTGTCAGTTTCCACTGTGAGGAACATAGTAAGGAAATGGAAGAACACAGGTACAGTTCTTGTTAAGCCCAGAAGTGGCAGGCCAAGAAAAATATCAGAAAGGCAGAGAAGAAGAATGGTGAGAACAGTCAAGGACAATCCACAGACCACCTCCAAAGACCGGCAGCATCATCTCGCTGCAGATGGTGTCACTGTGCATCGGTCAACAATACAGCGCACTTTACACAAGGAGAAGCTGTATGGGAGAGTGATGCGAAAGAAGCCGTTTCTGCAAGCACGCCACAAACAGAGTCGCCTGAGGTATGCAAAAGCACATTGGGACAAGCCAGTTACATTTTGGAAGAAGGTCCTGTGGACTGATGAAACAAAGATTGAGTTGTTTGGTCATACAAAAAGGCGTTATGCATGGAGGCTAAAAAACACAGCATTCCAAGAAAAACACTTGCTACCCACAGTAAAATTTGTGGAGGTTCCATCATGCTTTGGGGCTGTGTGGCCAATGCCGGCACCGGGAATCTTGTTAAAGTTGAGGGTCGCATGGATTCAACTCAGTATCAGCAGATTCTTGACAATAATGTGCAAGAATCAGTGACGAAGTTGAAGTTACGCAGGGGATGGATATTTCAGCAAGACAATGATCCAAATCACCGCTCCAAATCTACTCAGGCATTCATGCAGAGGAATAATAATAATAATAATAAATTTTATTTCTATAGCGCCGACATATTCCGCAGCACTTTACATTTCAGAGGGGACTTGTACAGACAATAGACATTACAGCATAACAATAATCACATACAGTAGATTATAACAAATACCAAGAGGAATGAGGGCCCTGCTCACAAGCTTACAGTCTATGAGGAAAGAGGGAGACACGAAAGGTGGGTGGTAACAGTTGCTCTGATTGTATGGACCAGCCATAATGTTAAGTGTGTAACAGTACAGACGCAGAGGGCTAATGGATGCATAAAGCATGTGGGAACATGATGCTGGGAACCTGGTTATGGTAAAACTTTTGGCTGTGCCACACAGGGATAGATTAGGTTAATATGTTGAGGTGATAGACCAGTCTAAATAAATGCGTTTTCAGGACACACTTAAAATTGTGGGGATTGGGGACTAATCATATTGACCTGGGAAGTGCATTCCAAAGAATTGGCGCCGCACGTGTAAAGTCTTGGAGACGGGAGTGGGAGGTTCTGATTATTGAGGATGCTAACCTCAGGTCATCAGCAGAACGGAGGGCGCGGGTAGGATGGTATACTGAAACAAGGGAGGAGATGTAGGGTGGTGCTGAGCCATGGAGAGCTTTGTGGGTGAGGGTAATAAGTTTATACTGAATTCTGGAGTGGATGGGTAGCCAGTGTAATGACTGGCACAAGGTAGAGGCATCGGTGTAACAATTGGTGAGGAATATGATCCTGGCTGCAGCATTCAAGACAGATTGGAGAGGGGAGAGTTTGGTAAGAGGGAGACCGATTAGAAGAGAGTTACAATAGTCGAGACGAGAATGAATAAGAGAAACAGTAAGAGTTTTTGCAGAGTCAAAAGTAAGAAAAGGTCGAATTCTAGAAATGTTTTTGAGGTGCAGATGACAAGAGCGAGCCAGTGATCGAATGTGGGGGGCAAAGGAAAGCTCGGAGTCAAGTATGACCCCAAGACAGCGGGCATGTTGCTGGGGAGTAATAGTGGAACCACACACAGAAATAGCAATGTTGGGTATAGGTACATTAGTAGCGGGAGGAAACACCAGGAGTTCAGTCTTTGACAGGTTCAGTTTCAGATATAGTGAGGACATGATATTAGACACAGCGTTTAGACAATCGCCGGTGTTTTCGAGAAAGGCTGGCGTGATGTCAGGAGAAGAAGCGTATAATTGGGTGTCATCAGCATAGAGATGGTACTGGAAACCAAATCTACTGATTGTTTGACCAATAGGGGCAGTGTACAAGGAGAAGAGGAGGGGGCCTAGAACCGATCCTTGAGGAACCCCAACAGTAAGGGGAAGGTGAGAGGAGGAGGAACCGGCAAAAGAAACAGTAAAGGAGCGGTCGGAGAGATAGGAGGAGAACCAGGAGAGAACTGTGTCCTTGAGGCCAATGGAATGGAGCATAGTGAGGAGGAGCTGATGATCCACAGTGTCGAATGCAATTACAATGTTCTGGAATGGCCATCCCAGTCCCCAGACCTGAATATCATTGAACATCTGTGGGATGATTTGAAGCGGGCTCTCCATGCTCGGCGACCATCAAACTTAACTGAACTGGAATTGTTTTGTAAACAGGAATGGTCACAAATACCTTCATCCCGGATCCAGGAACTCATTAATAGCTACAGGAAGTGACTAGAGGCTGTTATTTTTGCTAAAGCAGGATCTATGAAATATTAATGTCACTTTTTTGTTGAGGTGCCTATACTTTTGCACCGGTCAAATTTTGTTTAAATGCAGATTGCACATTTTCTGTTAGTACAATAAACCTCATTGGAATCCAGAAATATAACTGAGTCCATCAGTTATTAGATATATGAAACTGAAATACCTGTTGCAAAAACCAAAATTGTTATAAAGAAAAAAGGTTAACATTAATAGGGGTGCACAAACTTTAACATATGACTGTATGTCATGCTGGTCACTGACAACGCTGGACCGTGTGATCAGCAGCTGATATACACAGCCACGCTCCTGCTGGGACTGCTATGACATGCACCCTAGCAGTTTAATCCCACATATGCCATTATCAAGAGTGACACCAGTACATAAAGAGTAAGACAGTGGTCAAACCTAGGGTATACCACTAATAAAATGGTATTTACCAGGGAGAAATGCAAGAGTCTACATTTGGGCAAGAAAAACGAAAATTACATCTACAGAATGGGAGGAACAGAACTAAGTAACAGCACATGTGAAAAAGACTTGGGTATACTAACAGATCACAGACTGTACATGAGTCATCAGTGTGATGCAGCACCAAAAAGGCAAACACAGTTCTAGGATATAATAGAGAAGCATACAGTCTAGATCACATGCAGTAATTATCCCTCTATACTCCTCTTTGGTCAGGCCTCATCTGGAATACTGTCCAGTGCTGGGATGTATAAGAGAAGCATACAGTCTAGATCACGTGAAGTCATTATCCCCCTCTACCCCTCTTTGGTCAGACCTCATCTGGAATACTGTGTCCAGTTTTAGGCGCCACATTCTAAAAAAGACATCAACAAACTGGAGCAAGTTCAGAGAAGAGCGACCAGGATTGTGAGCAGACTGCAAAGTATGTCCTAACAGGAACGGTTAAAGGATCTGGGAATGTTTAGCTTGTAAGAAAGAAGACTGAGAGGAGACTTAATAGCTGTCTGCAAATATCTCAAGGGCTGTCACATTGCAGAAGGATCAACTTTATTCTCATTTGCACAAGGAAAGACTAGAAGCAATGGGATGAGACTGAATGGGAGAAGACAC
Source organism: Dendrobates tinctorius (assembly GCF_039654945.1). NCBI lineage: Eukaryota > Metazoa > Chordata > Amphibia > Anura > Dendrobatidae > Dendrobates > Dendrobates tinctorius. Next base: position 504,660 of record NW_027361813.1, read on the forward strand.
AGATTAGATATTAGAAAAAAACTTTGTGACCGTGAGGGTGATCAACGAGTGGAACAGGCTGCCACGAGAGGTGGTGAGTTCTCCTTCACTGGAAGTCTTCACACAGAGGCTGGACAGTGGACAGGCATCTGTCTGAGCTGGTTTAGTGAATCCTGCATTGAGCAGGGGGTTGGCCACGACGAACCTGGAGGTCACTTCCAACTCTAAAATTCTATGAAAGCAATCCCTCTACCAGCCCACCAGAACGCCGGTGTTGTGGTTGTGAGTGTCGATGTGTTGCTATGGCAACTGGGGGCCTGACAAAGGCGTCTGCATCTGCCATACAGCATAACCAATCAGATACTAGTCATGTACTGCTCGGCACTCTTCATGTACTGCTCGGCACTCTTCGTGTACTGCTCGGCACTCTTCGTGTACTGCTCGGCACTCTTAGTGTACCGCTCGGCACTCTTCGTGTACGGCTTGGCACTCTTCGTGTACCGCTTGGCACGGCTCGTGTACGGCTCGGCAGTGCTCTTGTACCGCTCGGCACGGCTCGTGTATCGCTTGGCACTACTCGTGTACGGCTCAGCACTCTTCGTGTATGGCTCGGCACTCTTCGTGTACCGCTTGGCACTCTTCGTGTACCACTCGGCACTCTTCGTGTACCGCTCGGCACTCTTCGTGTACGGCTCGGCACTCTTCGTGTACCGCTCGGCACTGCTCGTGTACCGCTCGGCGCGGCTCGTGTTCCGCTCGGCGCTACTCGTGTACCGCTCGGCACTGCTCGTGTACCGCTCGGCAGTCTTCGTGTACCGCTCGGCAGTCTTCGTGTACCGCTCGGCACTCTTCGTGTACGGCTCGGCACTCTTCGTGTACGGCTCGGCACTCTTCGTGTACGGCTCGGCACTCTTCGTGTACCGCTCGGCACTGCTCGTGTACCGCTCGGCACGCTCTGTGTACCACTCGGCACTGCTCGTGTACGGCTCGGCACTCTTCGTGTACGGCTCGGCACTCTTCGTGTACCGCTCGGCACTGCTCGTGTACCGCTCGGCAGTGCTCTTGTACCGCTCGGCGCGGCTCGTGTACCGCTTGGCACTGCTCGTGTACCACTCGGCAGTGCTCTTGTACCGCTCGGCGCGGCTCGTGTACCGCTCGGCACTCTTCGTGTACGGCTCGGCACTCTTCGTGTACGGCTCGGCACTCTTCGTGTACCGCTCGGCACTACTCGTGTACCGCTCGGCACGCTCTGTGTACCACTTGGCACTGCTCGTGTACGGCTCGGCACTCTTCGTGTACGGCTCGGCACTCTTCCTGTACCGCTCGGCACTGCTCGTGTACCGCTCGGCAGTGCTCTTGTACCGCTCGGCGCGGCTCGTGTACCGCTTGGCACTACTCGTGTACCGCTCGGCACTGCTCGTGTACCACTCGGCAGTCTTCGTGTACCGCTCGGCACGGCTCGTGTACCACTCGGCAGTCTTCGTGTACTGCTCGGCACGGCTCGTGTACCGCTCGGCACGGCTCGTGTACGGCTCGTGTACCGCTCGGCAGTGCTCTCGTACCGCTTGGCACTGCTCAGATAGTGCTGTGCACCGCTAGTGCGATCATGACAGCACATTGAACAGTCCTCTTGGCCGATCAGGAAATAAAATAAATGTTGCTTAGAAGTCATATGTTTGGTATCGCCGCCTCCGTAATGACCCGTAACACAAAAGTATATCAATCTGTGTCGTGCACGATGCCAAAATTGGCATTTTTATTCAACCCTCCACACAAAAAACTAAAAAAATAGTTTTACGTATTCAAAATTGGCCGCAATAAATCTAAAACTCGTTCTGTAGAAAACAATCTGAGAAAAGGGAACGGAAGCGTTGCGGCTCTCAGGACCCGACGCAACAAAGAGCGGAGGGGTGTGATCAAACTGTGACTACAAACCCGGAATAAACCCACGCCCCATTCATCCCGAATTGCCTCAGAAAACAGGAAGCCATCAAATATCTATGTACCCAAAAATGGGCCCCTGAAATCTACAGCTCGTCACCCAAAAAATGAGCTTCCGACAGACTGTAGAAGGTGCGGCTCTAGTGCAGCATAGTAAATACATCCGGAGAAGTGTCTGCCCCCCAGAATGGAGACCCCCGATCTGTGCAGCCCTGAAGAGCGGAAACACAACCGCTGCTTTTATCCATTTCTCCCCACAGATAGGTGATTAGTTCTGGGTTCCGTCAAACGCTTCCCCTGACAGACACCGCTGAGGAGCACGAGACCCCTACAGAAAACTACTATGCCAGAAACTGCTTTGTCCTAAAGACCTAAAATGGGCACATCACAGGCTCCAAATTTAGGAGTTTTTCCAACTTCCTTGCTGTTAGAATAAAGTAGAAGTCTGGAAATATGACTTTCATCATGTGCTATTACAGTATGGAAATGTATGGGAAACACTCAGGTTTAACAAAAAAAAATCCAAATCTTGATTTTTGTGTTTTGGTTTACTCTTGCTACATGAATATAGAACAATATGTTGCAAAAAAAACATAATTACTTGGATACATAAAACTTTTATTATTAGTCACACATACCCCATTGTCAAAATCTGTCTTGGTCATTCTGAGATAAACAGGCGCGGTCCTTATGGAGATAAATTTCATATATTCAATTTTTCCATACATCTTACCGCATACTGTGTGTTACTGCACTCGTTGGACTGAATATGCTTTGCTCATACTTGCAGCAGCCTGCTGGCAAGCACTTCAGCAGCACTTCCTTTCCAGCCTGCACCCACAGTGCTGGTCACAGCACCGGCTCAGGCTAACCTTTCTAGGTAGTGATATCCTTCAGCAGCTTCTGCCTGGCATCTTGCTGCCTACTCACTCAGTTACGCATCACAGTTGGTCACACACAGGAACGTCTATCTGCTCTGAGACTGGAGTGGTAATTTTCTTCCTACTATGGCCTCACAGTCAGGAAAAGCCCCTATCTTCACCTCTGCTGAGTCTATTTTTTCTCTTATGGAAGTTGTTCCTCACCTTATCAGTGAATACACTCTTTACTAATAGGAATGATCTCTATGCTGCCCACTGTGATGGAATTCCTCGCCCTCTCTCAGCAATGGAGGCTAACCTTTTCCTATTGGGGCACAATACATTTGCGGTGCAGGATGGAGCTTCTTACATGCTCCTCTTTGCCCTAATTCCCTGAGGTGACGCCACCTACTTACTAGCTTTCTATCTTGCAGACACTTCTGACCAGGGGAAGAGTCTTGAGGAGATCATTTGCATATTCCCAGTGCCTTCTGGGATAAGTGAAGAGTCTCCGCGAGCTCAACGATCACTGGGTTTTGGCTGTTGCAGCTGAAAAGAGGAAATCGGAAAGGAATTTTGGCTCATCTTTCATCGTTTTTAAGAAATCTCAATATGGAAGAGGCCAGGAGCCATTTGGTGAGCTGCATTTCTTGCTACATGTTCACAGACTTACCAGTGGAAAAGCCAAACTTCACATGCCACAAATGCGGCTTGTGTCCCTGTTGGAGGAAAAGTTGCAAAATCTCGAAGAGAGGTTAGCTACGTTGAAGATCATTAAGGAAGGTGAAGAGTTCTTAGAGCAGAATTATCTCTTCATGTTACAGAAAGAGAAGAAATTCGAAGTGCACCTGAAGAAACAGAGGAATGGAGACATGTGACCCAGAGAAGCAGGAGGATCAGGAGGCAGTCAGCACCCATACTGCTCAGAAACCAGTACCAGGCTCTCACACAGGAAAACGATGAAGAAATACATCAGGATAAGACTTTGCCCACAAACCGCAACCTTGTACGCCTTCAGAGTCCTCCTGGATGGAGAAAGAAAAATGTTGTGAAGAAGAAACGGAGAGTGGTGGTCATGGGGGATTCCCTAATGAGAGGAACAGAGGCCGCTATCTGCAGACCGGATATAACTTCAAGAGAAATGTGCTGTCTTCCAGGTGCAAAAATTAAAGATGTGTCTGACAGGATATCAGGACTCTTCAGACCTACAGATGACTACCCATTCCTGCTACTACATGTGGGGACAAATGACACCGCAAGAAATGACCTGGAAACCATCTGCAGAGACTTTGAAGACTTAGGCAAGAAAGTGAAAGAACTGGGAGCGCAGGTGGTCTTCTCTTCCATCCTCCGAGTGGATGGCCATGGAACAAGGAGGTGGAATAAGATTCTGCAGGTGAACAACTGGCTACGTCGATGGTGCCGTCAGCAACGATTTGGATTTCTGGATCACGGAGTGAACTACTTATACGATGGACTACTTGCTAGAGATGGGGTGCACCTTACGAAGACTGGAAAGCATGTATTTGGAAGTCGTCTTGCTACACTTGTAAGGAGAGCTTTAAACTAGAACAACATGAGAAGGGAAGCAAAAGACCAGAAAAAGCCATACACCTGACAAATGCTATTGAGAACTCTGCTATTAGAAGTGGAAAGGAAGAACAAAGACGAAAGAATCTAATTAATAAAAATATTGGAGAAAGAGAAACCTATCACAAACTAAAATGTTTCTATACTAATGCACAAAGCATGGGCAACAAACAAGGAGAATTGGAACTACTAACACAGGAAAAGAAATATGATGTCATTGGAATCACTGAAACTTGGTGGGACAATACACATGATTGGAATACAAGGCTAGAAGGATACAACTTATTTGCAAGAAACAGACTTGATAAACGAGGAGGGGGTGTCGCATTGTATGTTAGAAACGTGTATATCTGCACAGAGATCCAAGCTTCAGAGACTGGGAGTTCTGTGGAAACTGTTTGGGTAAGAATACAAGGACAGAACAATGGAAAGGACACCATTGTAGGCATTTACTACAGGCCGCCTGTGCAAGCTGAAGATATGGATGAACTCTTTATGCATCAAATGGCAAAGTTCTCCAAAAAATATGACCTAGTTGTCATGGGAGATTTCAACTATCCAGACATTTGTTGGGAATCTCTCTCAGGCAAAACCAACAGGTCAAGGAAATTCTTATCCTCTCTTGCTGACAACTATATCTTCCAAAAGGTAGGGGAGAAAACAAGGGGAACTGCTACCTTGGATCTAATCCTTATAAACAGGGAGGAAATGGTTGAGGAGGTAAAAGTGGCTGGGACCCTAGGAGGTAGCGACCATGCTATTTTAGAATTTTGGATAACTAGAGGCGGAAGACCTGTGAAGACTCAGACGTCAAGGTTAGATTTCAGAAAGGCAGATTTTAAGGGATTCAGAAAGAGAATTGGAGGGATCCAATGGCTGGATATCCTTAAAGACAAAAATGTCCAGGAAGGATGGGAAATCTTGAAAAATGAAATTCTCAAAGCACAATTGTTAACAATTCCGAAAAGAGGGAAGAATAGGAAGTGTTTAAGGAAACCAGGATGGATGAACACAGAACTTAAGCACATGCTAAAAAGGAAGAAAAAAATGTTTATAAAATGGAAAGAGGGAGGCATATCTAAAGAAGAATATAATGCTGTCTGCAGAACCTGCAGGGCACAGATCAGATTATCTAAAGCTGAAAATGAATTGAGGCTTGCAAGAGATGTCAAAAGCAATAATAAAGGATTTTGGGGATATGTCAAAAGTAAAAGAAAAGTCAAAGATGCTATAGGATTTTTACAGGATGAAAATGATGAAATGGTAAGACAGGATGTTGAGAAGGCCAAACTTTTAAATTCCTATTTTGCATCTGTTTTCTCTCAGAAAGGAAATGTGACATCAACTGTTCTTCACTGTCCTATTAAGGGAATAGAAGAATCCAGGATATCTATAAACAGAAAAATAGTGAGGAAACACTTAGCTAACCTAAATGAATTCAAGTCTCCAGGTCCAGACGAATTACACCCCAGAGTACTGAAGGAGATAGCAGAAGAAATTTTTGAACCCCTCTCCATAATCTTTGAAAATTCTTGGAGAACAGGAGAAGTCCCAGAAGACTGGAGAAGAGCAAATGTTGTTCCTATCTTCAAAAAGGGGAAGAAGGTGGACCCAGGCAACTATAGGCCGGTGAGTCTGACTTCTATACCAGGAAAGATCTTTGAACAAATTATTAAACAACATGTATGTCAATACCTGGATAAGAATGAAGTGATTAAACAAAGTCAGCATGGGTTTGTAACTAATAAGTCATGTCAGACTAACTTAATTTCCTTCTATGACGGAATCACTGATTGGGTGGATCAAGGAAATGCTGTAGATATAGTATATCTTGACTTCAGCAAAGCATTTGACAAAGTCTCTCATACAATCCTTATTGAAAAAATGACTAAGTATGGAATGGACAAGGCAACTGTTAGGTGGATTCATAACTGGCTTAGTGATCGGACCCAAAGAGTGGTCGTAAATGGCTGCACATCCAGTTGGAAGAATGTCTCAAGTGGGGTACCACAGGGCTCTGTCCTGGGCCCTGTATTGTTCAACATCTTTATCAACGATTTAGATGATGGAATTGAGGGTAAATTGATTAAATTTGCTGATGACACAAAGCTAGGAGGGATAGCAAATACTAGAGAAGAGAGAGAGAGGATTCAAAAAGATATAAATAAACTGGAGAAGTGGGCAGCAACTAACAGAATGGTTTTTAACAGGGAAAAATGCAAAGTGCTACATCTGGGCAATAAAAATGAAAAAAGCATATACAGAATGGGAGGAATAGGCCTAAGGAACAGCACATGTGAAAAAGACTTGGGTATACTAATAGATCACAGACTGAATATGAGTCAAGAGTGTGATGCAGCAGCAAAAAAAGCAAATGCAATTCTAGGATGTATTAACAGAAGCATACAGTCTAGATCACGTGAAGTCATTATTTCCCTCTACTCCTCTTTGGTCAGACCTCATCTGGAATATTGTGTCCAGTTTTGAGCACCACATTTTAAAAAAGACATCAACAAACTGGAGCAAGTTCAGAAAAGAGCGACCAGAATGGTGACCGGTCTGCAAACCCTGTCTTATGAGGAAAGGTTGCAGGATTTGGGATTGTTTAGTTTGCAAAAGAGAAGACTGAGAGGAGACTTAATAGCTGTCTACAAATATCTAAAGGGCTGTCACATTGTAGAAGGATCAACTTTATTCTCATTTGCACAAGGAAAGACTAGAAGCAATGGGATGAAACTGAATGGGAGGAGACACAGATTAGATATTAGAAAAAACTTTTTGACAGTTAGAGTGATCAATGAGTGGAACAAGCTGCCACGAGAAGTGGTGAGTTCTCCTTCAATGGAAGTCTTCAAACAGAGGCTGGACAGACATCTGACTGGGATGATTTAGCGAATCCTGCTTTGAGCAGGGGGTTGGACCAGATGGCCCAGGAGGTCCCTTCCAACTCTACGATTCTATGATTCTATGACTAGCTCTTTGCCCGTAATTATCTGCACATTTCTCTATAAAGTTACACAAAAGAATCTAGCTCCTTGCACTGACCCTTTAGGTAGGGCCTTGCATGCCGCTAATCCTAACTCCCCACTCTCCATGACTTAGCATTGCTCACAACATAGTACCATAGTTATCAAGGCCGAAAAAAAGACATTAGTCCATCCAGTTCAGCCTATATCCCATCAGAATAAATCCCCAGATCTACGTCCTTCTAAAGAACCTAATAACTGTAAGATACAATATCGTTACGCTCCAGGAAGACATCCAGGCCTCTCTTGAACCCCTCGACTGAGTTCACCATCACCACCTCCTCAGGCTGGGAATTCCAGATTCTCACTGCCCTAACAGTAAAGAATCCTCTTCTATGTTGGTGGAGAAACCTTCTCTCCTCCAGACGCAGAGAATGCACCCTTGTGACCGTCACCTTCCTTGGTATAAACAGATCCTCGGAGAGATATTTGTATTGTCCCCTTATATACTTATACATGGTTATTAGATCGCCCCTCAGTCAGCTTTTTTCTAGACTAAATAATCCTAATTTTGCTAATCTCTATGGGTATTGTAGTTCCCCCATCCCCTTTATTAATTTTGTTGCCCTCCTTTGTACTCGCTCTAGTTCCATTATATCCTTCCTGAGCACCGGTGCCCAAATCTGTACCCAGTACTCCATGTGCGGTCTAACCAGGGATTTGTACAGAGGCAGTATAATGCTCTCATCATGTGTATCCAGACCTCTTTTAATGCACCCCATGATCCTGTTTGCCTTGGCAGCCGCTGCCTGGCACTAGCTGCTCCAGGTAAGTTAATCATTAACTAGGATCCCCAAGTCCTTCTCCAGGTCAGATATACCCAGTGGTTTCCCGTTCAGTGTGTAATGGTGATATTGATTCCTTCTTCCCATGTGTATAACCTTACATTTATCATTGTTAAACCCCATCTGCCACCTTTCGGCCCAAGTTCCCAACTCATCCAGATCCATCTGTAGCAGAATACTATCTTCTCTTGTATTGACTGCTTTACATAGTTTTGTATCATCTGCAAATATCGATATTTTACTGTGCAAACCTTCTACCAGATCGTTAATAAATATGTTGAAGAGAAGAGGTCCCAACACCGACCCCTGCAGTCCCCACTGGTCACAGTGACCCAGTTAGAGAATATCCCATTTATAACCCCCCTCTGCTTTCTATCACTCAGCCAGTTACTTACCCATTTACACACATTTTCCTCCAGACCCAGCATTCTCATTTTGTGTACCAACCTCTTGTGTGGCACGGTATCAAGCGCTTTGGAAAAATCAAGATACACCAGGACCAATGACTCACCTTGGTCCAGTCTATAGCTTACCTCTTCATAAAAACTGATTAGATTGGTTTGACAGGAGCGATTCCTCATAATCCCATGCTGATATGGTGTTACACAGTTATTCTCAGTGAGATGATCCAGAATAACGTCCCTCAGAAACCCTTCACATATTTTACCCACAGTAAAGGTTAGACTTACTGGCCTATAATTTCCAGGGTCACTTTTAGAGCCCTTTTTGAACATTGGTACCACATAATCTACTGTGTGTAAACTTCTTGTGTAATCCGCTGTGTTTTCCTCCTTGTGTAATCTGCTGTGTGTTTTCCTCCTTGTGTAATCTGCTGTGTGTTTTCCTCCTTGTGTAATCTGCTGTGTGTTTTCCTTGTGTAGTCTGCTGTGTTTTCCTTCTTGTGTAATCTGCTGTGTTTTCCTTCTTGTGTAATCTGCTGTGTTTTCCTTCTTGTGTAATCTGCTGTGTGTTTTCCTTGTGTAATCTGCTGTGTGTTTTCCTTCTTGTGTAATCTGCTGTGTGTTTTCCTCCTTGTGTAATCTGCTGTATGTTTTCCTTCTTGTGTAATCTGCTGTGCGTTTTCCTCCTTGTGTAATCCGCTGTGTTTTCCTCCTTGTGTAATCTGCTGTGTGTTTTCCTCCTTGTGTAATCTGCTGTGTTTTCCTTCTTGTGTAATCTGCTGTGTGTTTTCCTCCTTGTGTAATCCGCTGTATTTTCCTCCTTGTGTAATCTGCTGTGTGTTTTCCTCCTTGTGTAATCCGCTGTGTTTTCCTTCTTGTGTAATCTGCTGTGTGTTTTACTCCTTGTGTAATCTGCTGTGTGTTTTCCTCCTTGTGTAATCTGCTGTGTTTTCCTTGTGTAATCTGCTGTATGTTTTCCTTCTTGTGTAATCTGCTGTGTGTTTTCCTCCTTGTGTAATCTGCTGTGTGTTTTCCTCCTTGTGTAATCTGCTGTGTTTTCCTTCTTGTGTAATCTGCTGTGTGTTTTCCTCCTTGTGTAATCCGCTGTGTTTTCCTCCTTGTGTAATCTGCTGTGTGTTTTCCTCCTTGTGTAATCAGCTGTGTTTTCCTTCTTGTGTAATCTACTGTGTGTTTTCCTCCTTGTGTAATCCGCTGTGTTTTCCTCCTTGTGTAATCTGCTGTGTGTTTTCCTCCTTGTGTAATCTGCTGTGTTTTCCTTCTTGTGTAATCTGCTGTGTGTTTTCCTCCTTGTGTAATCTGCTGTGTGTTTTCCTCCTTGTGTAATCTGCTGTGTGTTTTCCTTGTGTAATCTGCTGTGTGTTTTCCTTCTTGAGTAATCTGCTGTGTGTTTTCCTTGTGTAGTCTGCTGTGTTTTCCTTCTTGTGTAATCTGCTGTGTTTTCCTTCTTGTGTAATCTGCTGTGTTTTCCTTGTGTAATCTGCTGTGTGTTTTCCTTCTTGTGTAATCTGCTGTGTGTTTTCCCTCTTGTGTAATCTGCTGTGTGTTTTCCCTCTTGTGTAATCTGCTGTGTGTTTTCCTTGTGTAATCTGCTGTGTTTTCCTTCTTTTGTAATCTGCTGTGTGTTTTCCTTCTTGTGTAATCTGCTGTGCGTTTTCCTTGTGTAATCTGCTGTGCGTTTTCCTTCTTGTGTAATCTGCTGTGTGTTTTCCTTCTTGTGTAATCTGCTGTGTGTTTTCATCCTTGTGTAATCTGCTGTGTGTTTTCCTTGTGTAATCTGCTGTGTTTTCCTCCTTGTGTAATCTGCTGTGTTTTCCTTCTTGTGTAATCTGCTGTGTGTTTTCCTCCTTGTGTAATCCGCTGTATTTTCCTCCTTGTGTAATCTGCTGTGTGTTTTCCTCCTTGTGTAATCCGCTGTGTTTTCCTTCTTGTGTAATCTGCTGTGTGTTTTCCTCCTTGTGTAATCTGCTGTGTGTTTTCCTCCTTGTGTAATCTGCTGTGTTTTCCTTCTTGTGTAATCTGCTGTATGTTTTCCTTCTTGTGTAATCTGCTGTGCGTTTTCCTCCTTGTGTAATCCGCTGTTTTCCTCCTTGTGTAATCTGCTGTGTGTTTTCCTCCTTGTGTAATCTGCTGTGTTTTCCTTCTTGTGTAATCTGCTGTGTGTTTTCCTCCTTGTGTAATCCGCTGTATTTTCCTCCTTGTGTAATCTGCTGTGTGTTTTCCTCCTTGTGTAATCCGCTGTATTTTCCTCCTTGTGTAATCTGCTGTGTGTTTTCCTCCTTGTGTAATCCGCTGTGTTTTCCTCCTTGTGTAATCTGCTGTGTGTTTTCCTCCTTGTGTAATCTGCTGTGTTTTCCTTCTTGTGTAATCTGCTGTGTGTTTTCCTTGTGTAATCTGCTGTGTGTTTTCCTCCTTGTGTAATCTACTGTGTGTTTTCCTTCTTGTGTAATCTGCTGTGTGTTTTCCATCTTGTGTAATCTGCTGTATGTTTTCCTTCTTGTGTAATCTGCTGTGTGTTTTCCTCCTTGTGTAATCTGCTGTATGTTTTCCTTCTTGTGTAATCTGCTGTGTGTTTTCCTTGTGTAATCTGCTGTGTGTTTTCCTTGTGTAATCTGCTGTGTGTTTTCCTCCTTGTGTAATCTGCTGTGTGTTTTCCTCCTTGTATAATCTGCTGTGTGTTTTCCTCCTTGTGTAATCTGCTGTGTTTTCCTTCTTGTGTAATCTGCTGTGTGTTTTCCTCCTTGTGTAATCTGCTGTGTTTTCCTTCTTGTGTAATCTGCTGTGTGTTTTCCTCCTTGTGTAATCTGCTGTGTGTTTTCCTCCTTGTGTAATCTGCTGTGTGTTTTCCTCCTTGTGTAATCTGCTGTGTGTTTTCCTCCTTGTGTAATCTGCTGTGTGTTTTCCTCCTTGTATAATCTGCTGTGTGTTTTCCTCCTTGTATAATCTGCTGTGTGTTTTCCTCCTTGTGTAATCTGCTGTGTTTTCCTTCTTGTGTAATCTGCTGTGTGTTTTCCTCCTTGTGTAATCTGCTGTGTGTTTTCCTTCTTGTGTAATCTGCTGTGTGTTTTCCTCCTTGTGTAATCTGCTGTGTGTTTTCCTTCTTGTGTAATCTGCTGTGTGTTTTCCTTGTGTAATCTGCTGTGTGTTTTCCTCCTTGTATAATCTGCTGTGTGTTTTCCTCCTTGTGTAATCTGCTGTGTTTTCCTTCTTGTGTAATCTGCTGTGTGTTTTCCTTGTGTAATCTGCTGTGTGTTTTCCTCCTTGTGTAATCTGCTGTGTGTTTTCCTCCTTGTATAATCTGCTGTGTGTTTTCCTCCTTGTGTAATCTGCTGTGTTTTCCTTCTTGTGTAATCTGCTGTGTGTTTTCCTTGTGTAATCTGCTGTGTGTTTTCCTTCTTGTGTAATCTGCTGTGTGTTTTCCTTGTGTAATCTGCTGTGTGTTTTCCTCCTTGTGTAATCTGCTGTGTGTTTTCCTTGTGTAATCTGCTGTGTGTTTTCCTTCTTGTGTAATCTGCTGTGTGTTTTTCTTGTGTAATCTGCTGTGTTTTCCTTCTTGTGTAATCTGCTGTGTGTTTTCCTTGTGTAATCTGCTGTGTGTTTTCCTTCTTGTGTAATCTGCTGTGTTTTCCTTGTGTAATCTGCTGTGTGTTTTCCTCCTTGTATTATCTGCTGTGTGTTTTCCTCCTTGTGTAATCTGCTGTGTTTTCCTTCTTGTGTAATCTGCTGTGTGTTTTCCTCCTTGTGTAATCTGCTGTGTGTTTTCCTTCTTGTGTAATCTGCTGTGTGTTTTCCTTGTGTAATCTGCTGTGTGTTTTCCTCCTTGTATAATCTGCTGTGTGTTTTCCTCCTTGTGTAATCTGCTGTGTTTTCCTTCTTGTGTAATCTGCTGTGTGTTTTCCTTGTGTAATCTGCTGTGTGTTTTCCTTCTTGTGTAATCTGCTGTGTGTTTTCCTTGTGTAATCTGCTGTGTGTTTTCCTCCTTGTGTAATCTGCTGTGTGTTTTCCTTGTGTAATCTGCTGTGTGTTTTCCTTCTTGCGTAATCTGCTGTGTGTTTTTCTTGTGTAATCTGCTGTGTTTTCCTTCTTGTGTAATCTGCTGTGTGTTTTCCTTGTGTAATCTGCTGTGTGTTTTCCTCCTTGTGTAATCTGCTGTGTGTTTTCCTTTTTGTGTAATCTGCTGTGTGTTTTCCTTTTTGTGTAATCTGCTGTGTGTTTTCCTTTTTGTGTAATCTGCTGTGTGTTTTCCTCCTTGTGTAATCTGCTGTGTGTTTTCCTCCTTGTGTAATCTGCTGTGTGTTTTCCTTTTTGTGTAATCTGCTGTGTGTTTTCCTTTTTGTGTAATCTGCTGTGTGTTTTCCTCCTTGTGTAATCTGCTGTGTGTTTTCCTCCTTGTGTAATCTGCTGTGTGTTTTCCTCCTTGTATAATCTGCTGTGTGTTTTCCTCCTTGTGTAATCTGCTGTGTTTTCCTTCTTGTGTAATCTGCTGTGTGTTTTCCTTGTGTAATCTGCTGTGTGTTTTCCTTCTTGTGTAATCTGCTGTGTGTTTTCCTTGTGTAATCTGCTGTGTGTTTTCCTCCTTGTGTAATCTGCTGTGTGTTTTCCTTGTGTAATCTGCTGTGTGTTTTCCTTGTGTAATCTGCTGTGTTTTCCTTGTGTAATCTGCTGTGTGTTTTCCTCCTTGTATTATCTGCTGTGTGTTTTCCTCCTTGTGTAATCCGCTGTATTTTCCTCCTTGTGTAATCTGCTGTGTGTTTTCCTCCTTGTGTAATCTGCTGTGTTTTCCTTCTTGTGTAATCTGCTGTGTGTTTTCCTCCTTGTGTAATCTGCTGTGTGTTTTCCTTCTTGTGTAATCTGCTGTGTGTTTTCCTTGTGTAATCTGCTGTGTGTTTTCCTCCTTGTATAATCTGCTGTGTGTTTTCCTCCTTGTGTAATCTGCTGTGTTTTCCTTCTTGTGTAATCTGCTGTGTGTTTTCCTTGTGTAATCTGCTGTGTGTTTTCCTCCTTGTATAATCTGCTGTGTTTTCCTCCTTGTGTAATCTGCTGTGTTTTCCTTCTTGTGTAATCTGCTGTGTGTTTTCCTTGTGTAATCTGCTGTGTGTTTTCCTTCTTGTGTAATCTGCTGTGTGTTTTCCTTGTGTAATCTGCTGTGTGTTTTCCTCCTTGTGTAATCTGCTGTGTGTTTTCCTTGTGTAATCTGCTGTGTGTTTTCCTTCTTGTGTAATCTGCTGTGTGTTTTTCTTGTGTAATCTGCTGTGTTTTCCTTCTTGTGTAATCTGCTGTGTGTTTTCCTTGTGTAATCTGCTGTGTGTTTTCCTTTTTGTGTAATCTGCTGTGTGTTTTCCTTTTTGTGTAATCTGCTGTGTGTTTTCCTTTTTGTGTAATCTGCTGTGTGTTTTCCTTTTTGTGTAATCTGCTGTGTGTTTTCCTCCTTGTGTAATCTGCTGTGTGTTTTCCTCCTTGTGTAATCTGCTGTGTGTTTTCCTTTTTGTGTAATCTGCTGTGTGTTTTCCTTTTTGTGTAATCTGCTGTGTTTTCCTTCTTGTGTAATCTGCTGTGTGTTTTCCTCCTTGTGTAATCTGCTGTGTGTTTTCCTTCTTGTGTAATCTGCTGTGCGTTTTCCTTGTGTAATCTGCTGTGTGTTTTCCTTCTTGTGTAATCTGCTGTGTGTTTTCCTTCTTGTGTAATCTGCTGTGTGTTTTCCTTCTTGTGTAATCTGCTGTGTGTTTTCAACCTTGTGTAATCTGCTGTGTGTTTTCCTTGTGTAATCTGCTGTGTGTTTTCCTCCTTGTGTAATCTGCTGTGTGTTTTCCTCCTTGTGTAATCTGCTGTGTGTTTTCCTCCTTGTATAATCTGCTGTGTGTTTTCCTCCTTGTGTAATCTGCTGTGTTTTCCTTCTTGTGTAATCTGCTGTGTGTTTTCCTTGTGTAATCTGCTGTGTGTTTTCCTTCTTGTGTAATCTGCTGTGTGTTTTCCTTGTGTAATCTGCTGTGTGTTTTCCTCCTTGTGTAATCTGCTGTGTGTTTTCCTTGTGTAATCTGCTGTGTGTTTTCCTTCTTGTGTAATCTGCTGTGTGTTTTTCTTGTGTAATCTGCTGTGTTTTCCTTCTTGTGTAATCTGCTGTGTGTTTTCCTTGTGTAATCTGCTGTGTGTTTTCCTTCTTGTGTAATCTGCTGTGTTTTCCTTGTGTAATCTGCTGTGTGTTTTCCTCCTTGTATTATCTGCTGTGTGTTTTCCTCCTTGTGTAATCTGCTGTGTTTTCCTTCTTGTGTAATCTGCTGTGTGTTTTCCTCCTTGTGTAATCTGCTGTGTGTTTTCCTTCTTGTGTAATCTGCTGTGTGTTTTCCTTGTGTAATCTGCTGTGTGTTTTCCTCCTTGTATAATCTGCTGTGTGTTTTCCTCCTTGTGTAATCTGCTGTGTTTTCCTTCTTGTGTAATCTGCTGTGTGTTTTCCTTGTGTAATCTGCTGTGTGTTTTCCTTCTTGTGTAATCTGCTGTGTGTTTTCCTTGTGTAATCTGCTGTGTGTTTTCCTCCTTGTGTAATCTGCTGTGTGTTTTCCTTGTGTAATCTGCTGTGTGTTTTCCTTCTTGCGTAATCTGCTGTGTGTTTTTCTTGTGTAATCTGCTGTGTTTTCCTTCTTGTGTAATCTGCTGTGTGTTTTCCTTGTGTAATCTGCTGTGTGTTTTCCTCCTTGTGTAATCTGCTGTGTGTTTTCCTTTTTGTGTAATCTGCTGTGTGTTTTCCTTTTTGTGTAATCTGCTGTGTGTTTTCCTTTTTGTGTAATCTGCTGTGTGTTTTCCTCCTTGTGTAATCTGCTGTGTGTTTTCCTCCTTGTGTAATCTGCTGTGTGTTTTCCTTTTTGTGTAATCTGCTGTGTGTTTTCCTTTTTGTGTAATCTGCTGTGTGTTTTCCTCCTTGTGTAATCTGCTGTGTGTTTTCCTCCTTGTGTAATCTGCTGTGTGTTTTCCTCCTTGTATAATCTGCTGTGTGTTTTCCTCCTTGTGTAATCTGCTGTGTTTTCCTTCTTGTGTAATCTGCTGTGTGTTTTCCTTGTGTAATCTGCTGTGTGTTTTCCTTCTTGTGTAATCTGCTGTGTGTTTTCCTTGTGTAATCTGCTGTGTGTTTTCCTCCTTGTGTAATCTGCTGTGTGTTTTCCTTGTGTAATCTGCTGTGTGTTTTCCTTCTTGTGTAATCTGCTGTGTTTTCCTTCTTGTGTAATCTGCTGTGTGTTTTCCTTGTGTAATCTGCTGTGTGTTTTCCTTCTTGTGTAATCTGCTGTGTTTTCCTTGTGTAATCTGCTGTGTGTTTTCCTCCTTGTATTATCTGCTGTGTGTTTTCCTCCTTGTGTAATCCGCTGTATTTTCCTCCTTGTGTAATCTGCTGTGTGTTTTCCTCCTTGTGTAATCTGCTGTGTTTTCCTTCTTGTGTAATCTGCTGTGTGTTTTCCTCCTTGTGTAATCTGCTGTGTGTTTTCCTTCTTGTGTAATCTGCTGTGTTTTCCTTCTTGTGTAATCTGCTGTGTGTTTTCCTTGTGTAATCTGCTGTGTGTTTTCCTCCTTGTATAATCTGCTGTGTGTTTTCCTCCTTGTGTAATCTGCTGTGTTTTCCTTCTTGTGTAATCTGCTGTGTGTTTTCCTTGTGTAATCTGCTGTGTGTTTTCCTCCTTGTATAATCTGCTGTGTTTTCCTCCTTGTGTAATCTGCTGTGTTTTCCTTCTTGTGTAATCTGCTGTGTGTTTTCCTTGTGTAATCTGCTGTGTGTTTTCCTTCTTGTGTAATCTGCTGTGTGTTTTCCTTGTGTAATCTGCTGTGTGTTTTCCTCCTTGTGTAATCTGCTGTGTGTTTTCCTTGTGTAATCTGCTGTGTTTTCCTTCTTGTGTAATCTGCTGTGTGTTTTCCTTGTGTAATCTGCTGTGTGTTTTCCTCCTTGTATAATCTGCTGTGTTTTCCTCCTTGTGTAATCTGCTGTGTTTTCCTTCTTGTGTAATCTGCTGTGTGTTTTCCTTGTGTAATCTGCTGTGTGTTTTCCTTCTTGTGTAATCTGCTGTGTGTTTTCCTTGTGTAATCTGCTGTGTGTTTTCCTCCTTGTGTAATCTGCTGTGTGTTTTCCTTGTGTAATCTGCTGTGTTTTCCTCCTTGTGTAATCTGCTGTGTGTTTTCCTCCTTGTGTAATCTGCTGTGTGTTTTCCTCCTTGTGTAATCTGCTGTGTGTTTTCCTCCTTGTGTAATCTGCTGTGTGTTTTCCTTTTTGTGTAATCTGCTGTGTGTTTTCCT
Organism: Dendrobates tinctorius; assembly: GCF_039654945.1. NCBI lineage: Eukaryota > Metazoa > Chordata > Amphibia > Anura > Dendrobatidae > Dendrobates > Dendrobates tinctorius. The sequence continues at coordinate 521,531 of NW_027361813.1, forward strand.
CCTTGTGTAATCTGCTGTGTGTTTTCCTCCTTGTGTAATCTGCTGTGTGTTTTCCTCCTTGTGTAATCTGCTGTGTGTTTTCCTCCTTGTGTAATCTGCTGTGTGTTTTCCTCCTTGTGTAACCTGCTGTGTGTTTTCCTCCTTGTGTAATCTGCTGTGTGTTTTCCTCCTTGTGTAATCTGCTGTGTGTTTTCCTCCTTGTGTAATCTGCTGTGTGTTTTCCTCCTTGTGTAACCTGCTGTGTGTTTTCCTCCTTGTGTAATCTGCTGTGTGTTTTCCTCCTTGTGTAATCTGCTGTGTGTTTTCCTCCTTGTGTAATCTGCTGTGTGTTTTCCTTTTTGTGTAATCTGCTGTGTGTTTTCCTTTTTGTGTAATCTGCTGTGTGTTTTCTTTCTTGTGTGATCTACTCAATCAGCCAAGCTTACTTGCAATAATGTCCTAGAGGCAAAAATTTGCGCTCTGTCAGGCACACGTCTTGGCGATACTTTCCAAGCAGCTGGTCCCGGCTGTACCCAACGATCTTCTTGCTGAGGGAGATTCTTCACTTTTCCCAGAAGGCACCTGGAATATACAAATTGTCCTCCTCAAGCTTCAATACCAGCTCAGTACATTAACTCTTAGGCTCTTCATTGATCACTTCTGTGCCTCAGTGGCTATGTTGGACTTGGGCATTCCCCACAAAATGTATTAATGTATCCCACACCAATCCCTCGCATCTCACATATGGCAGGTCACTGGACCTATCGCACAGTAATGGAAAATGGAGGCTGAGCAGCACGGTGGCTCAGTGGTTAGTACTAGATACGGTGGCTCAGTGGTTAGCACTGCAGCCTTGCAGCACTGGGGTCCTGGGTTCCCGTGTTTGTGTGGGTTTCCTCCGGGTTCTCCGGTTTCCTCCCACGCTGCAAAGACATACTGATAGGGAATGTAGATTGTGCGCCCCAACAGGGACAGTGCTGATAATGAATGTAAAGCGCTGTGGAATTAATGGCGCCATATAAGTGAGTAAAATAAATAGGGAAACTGAGACTGGCGGAGCGCTCCCAGAGTGAGAGAAGTCCCTGGAGGTGAAAATAGAGAAAATGGGGCTGGTGGAAGCTCCCTGTGCGAGAGCGGACACTGTAAGTGAAGATGGGGACCCTGCAGCACAGACAGGGGGCATTCTAGCTACTGACTGTTTCCTCTCCGCTATGATCAGAAACTGATCTTCTTCTCTGCTTCTCAGGCTGTTGTCCACATCATGTTTGGCGTTGTCTCCAACGTGTCCTGGGCTGACCGTATTTTCCTGGCCACCAGTGTGATGAGGTGAGAGGGAAAGTCGCTCTGTCCATTTGTTGGGAAGTCTTGGCTTGTGAGATATCGGTTCTCTGGTGTTTACAACCTTTCACCTTTTATCTTTATAGAGATGGAAATAAAACCTCCAGCAGTGACAAAAATGAGGTGCCTGTCATGGGGATGAAGATGGAGAGCAATGAGGATGGGGGAATGGTGTAGAAAGGGGGAACACTGAGGATAATAATGGAGAACGCTGAGGGTGGGGGGAAGCTGAGAAGGAGGGGACACGGGAGATGAGGAGCAGTAAATGAGGTGAGGAAACTCCGTAGAAAGGGGGGAGACCAAGGATGAAAGTGGGGAGCAATCACATGGTGGGGAGATGATGATGGGGAGCCTGCAGCATAATCGGAGCACACTTAAATTCTAGTTACTGAGCGTTTTCCCTGAGTCCAGAGGTCACCAGAACCTAATCCCACTCTCTGCTCCTCAGGACGTTGTCTACGTCATGTCTAGTGTTGTCCCCAATGTGTCCTGGGCTGATCGTACGGCCGGCAATGTGATGAGGTAAAAGAGATGGCCACTCCATCTTGTGTATGGTGACATCCTGGGTTGTGCGTAATTGGTGCTCAGGTTTACAGTTTGGGACTTTATCTTCTTCTGACAGAGATGGAAACAGAAGCACCAGCCTTACAGTATACGAGGTGCCCGTCCTGTGTCCGGTCCACGTCATAAGCCGGAGGTAAGTACCTGCCTGATCAGTGCGTCTGAGCCAGTGATTATTCTGCAGGATACAGGACTATGGGGTAGGAGTGCAATATTTTGCAGATCTCAACAGCTCAGTGGTGGAATAATATGCAGAAATATCTCCATGTACCTGTAAGTAGGTAGAGGGAATAATAGAAATCTTTAGCGATGCTAGTGGATCCTGTTGTGTTGATGGATCTTCTTGTTTTACTTCCAGTTAGGTCCATATATATTTGTACAGACAACATTTTTCTAATTTGGTTCTAGACATTACCACAATGAATTTTAAACAAAACAATTCAGATGCAGTTGAAGTTCAGACTTTCAGCTTTCATTTGAGGGTCTCCACATTAACATTGGATGAAGGGTTTAGGAGTTTCAGCTCCTTAACATGTGCCACCCTGTTTTTAAAGGGACCAAAAGTAATTGGACAATTGACTCCAAGGCTATTTCATGGACAGGTGTGGGCAATCCCTTCGTTATGTCATTCTCAATTAAGCAGATAAAAGGCCTGGAGTTGATTTGAGGTGTGGTGCTTGCATTTGGAAGGTTTTACTGTGAAGGAAACATGCGGTCAAAGGAGCTCTCCATGCAGGTGAAACAAGCCATCCTTAAGCTGCAACAACAGAAAAAACCCATCCGAGAAATTGCTACAACATTAGGAGTGGCAAAATCTACAGTTTGGTACATCCTGAGAAAGAAGGAAAGCACAGGTGAACTCATCAATGCAAAAAGACCTGGGCGCCCACGGAAGACAACAGTGGTGGATGATCACAGAATAGTCTCCATGGTGAAGAGAAACCCCTTCACAACAGCCAACCAAGTGACCAACACTCTCCAGGAGGCAGGCGTATCAATATCCAAATCTACCATAAAGAGAAGACTGCATGAAAGTGAATACAGAGGGGTCACTGCACGGTGCAAGACACTCATAAGCATCAAGAATCACAAGGCCAGACTGGACTCTGCTAAAAAACATCTAAAAAAGCCAGCACAGTTCTGGAAGAACATTCTTTGGACAGATGAAACCAAGATCAACCTCTACCAGAATGATGGAAAGAGAAAAGTATGGTGAAGGCGTGGTACAGCTCATGATCCAAAGCATCCCACATCATCTGTAAGACAAGGCAGAGGCAGTGTGATGGCTTGGGCATGCATGGCTGCCAGTGGCACTGGGTCACTAGTGTTTATTGATGACGTGACACAGGACAGAAGCAGCCAAATGAATTCTGAGGTATTCAGAGCCATACTGTGTGCTCAGATCCAGCCAAATGCAGCCAAACTGATTGGTCCTCGTTTCATACTACAGATGGACAATGACCCAAAACATAAAGCCAAAGCAACCCAGGAGTTTATTAAAGCAAAGAAGTGGAATATTCTGGAAAGGCCAAGTCAGTCACCTGATCTCAACCCAATTGAGCATGCATTTCACTTGTTAAAGACTAAACTTCAGAAAGAAAGGCCCACAAACAAACCGCAACTGAAAACCACCGCAGTGAAGGCCTGGCAGAGCATCAAAAAGGAGGAAGCACAGCGTCTGGTGATGTCCATCAGTTCAAGACTTCAGGCAGTCATTGCCAACAAAGGGTTTTCAGCCAAGTACTAGAAATGAACATTTTATTTACAATTATTTAATCTGTCCAATTACTTTTGGTCCCTTTAAAAACAGGGTGGCCCATGTTAAGGAGCTGAAACTCCTAAACCCTTCATCCAATGTTAATGTGGAGACCCTCAAATGAAAGTGAAAGTCTGAACTTCAACTGCATCTGAAGTGTTTTGTTTAAAATTCATTGTGGTAATGTCTAGAACCAAAATTGAAAAATGTTGTCTCTGTCCAAATATATACAGACTTAACTGTATGGATTGTGTCATGCTGCTGATGGACCTTGATTGGTTGATGGATCCTTTTCTGTAGCTGTCATGATGGTGGTGGCTTTTGTTATGTGGCCACATGATTTTGTCATTTTGCTGGTAGACACTGTCATGTTGTCATTGAGTCAGGTTGTGTGGCCGATGAATCTTGATATATTGCTGCTAGAATCTATTGTTTTTACTTCTGACCCCTGTCATTGTGTTGATGGATGTCCCCATTTCCTTCATGTGTCTTGGTCAACAGTGACCACTGATTTCTGCCATGTGCCTCAGAGGACGTTTTTCTTTGAGGTGGAGGAAAATGGAAGGTGATGAGGAAGATTTCAGGAAACAAGGAAAAGACCAGGAGGAGATCAGAAGAAAACAAGGTGGAGAGGAAGAGAAAAGGGGGAGAAGTGGAAAATATCACTAGATGATCAGTAATAAACATGGGGGAATGACCTAATGGTCAGGAAAAAATGATTGAGATATCATGAGGAGGCCAGAAGCAAACAAGAAGAGGAGCTCAGAAGAAGACAATTGCAGGACATGGGAGACATGGGGAAACAAAAGAGATTAGGACTCAGGAGATGATGACAAGGAGACAAGTAGGAAAGGATAAAGATCATAAGGAGATGATGAGGAAGAGCCCAAGGAGGGACCAGTAGACAACTAAGAAATCGGGAGGAGGCCATAAGAGAATTATCAGGCATTCAGGGTGGACGTCTTCTGTCACCGCTGTTCACCCACCCAGGAACCTCATGTCTTGGGTTTCCTCACTGTAGCTTCTCCTTGTAATATCGGGTGCAATGTTCTTCTCTCATCACCAGTCTGGAGGATTCCACCAAATACGTCCCATTCATCAGAGTGAATGAAACAGCGATGGCGACTCACAGATATCAGGTGAATTCTGACTTACACCCCCGTGTGTCACCATCATTTTCATCCCCTCATCTCCTTTGTGTGTCACCATCATTCGCGTCCCTTCATCTCCCCCGTATTTCACAGTCATTTATGTCCCCTCATCTTCCCTGTGTGTCACTATCATTCGAACTCTCCCGGGGCATGTCACCGTCATTAGCGTCTCCTCCTCTCCCCCACGTTACCATCATTCGGGTCCCCTCATGTGCCCCACTGTGTCCTTCATTAGTGTTGTGTTGTTCCAGATTAAGAACTTGGGACTCGGTGCCGTCCTCATTGGCCTGACTGTTCATGTCTCTTACGTGGAGGTTGTGAGCTGGGACATCTCCATCTCATTTTCTCAGGTAAGCATGATATAAGGTTGTCATTCAAGGTGGCGGGTATGCGGAAAACAGGTGTAGGTGTGGGCAGGTGCAGGCAGTGGGTGTGTGGCGGGCAGGTGTAGAGATGGGTAGTAAGCAGGTGTAGGTGCAGGCAGTGAGTGTGTGGTGGGCAGGTGTAGAGATGGGTAGTAAGCAGGTGTAGGTGCAGGCAGTGAGTGTGGCGGGCAGGTGTAGGTGCAGGCAGTGAGTGTGTGGCGGGCAGGTGTAGAGATGGGTAGTAAGCAGGTGTAGGTGCAGGCAGTGAGTGTGGCGGGCAGGTGTAGGTGCAGGCAGTGAGTGTGTGGCGGGCAGGTGTAGAGATGGGTAGTAAGGTGTAGGTGCAGGCAGTGAGTGTGGGGGGCAGGTGTAGAGATGGGTAGTAAGCAGGTGTAGGTGCAGGCAGTGAGTGTGTGGCGGGCAGGTGTAGAGATGGGTAGTAAGCAGGTGTAGGTGCAGGCAGTGAGTGTGTGGCAGGCAGGTGTAGGTGCAGGCAGTGAGTGTGTGGCGGGCAGGTGTAGGTGCAGGCAGTGAGTGTGTGGCGGGCAGGTGTAGGTGCAGGCAGTGAGTGTGTGGCGGGCAGGTGTAGAGATGAGTAGTAAGCAGGTGTAGGTGCAGGCAGTGGGTGTGTGGCAGGCAGGTGTAGAGATGGGTTGTAAGCAGGTGTAGGTGCAGGCAGTGGGTGTGTGGCAGGCAGGTGTAGAGATGGGTAGTAAGCAGGTGTAGGTGCAGGCAGTGAGTGTGTGGCGGGCAGGTGTAGGTGCAGGCAGTGAGTGTGTGGCGGGCAGGTGTAGAGATGGGTTGTAAGCAGGTGTAGGTGCAGGCAGTGGGTGTGTGGCAGGCAGGTGTAGAGATGGGTAGTAAGCAGGTGTAGGTGCAGGCAGTGAGTGTGTGGCGGGCAGGTGTAGGTGCAGGCAGTGAGTGTGTGGCGGGCAGGTGTAGGTGCAGGCAGTGAGTGTGTGGCGGGCAGGTGTAGGTGCAGGCAGTGAGTGTGTGGCGGGCAGGTGTAGGTGCAGGCAGTGAGTGTGTGGCGGGCAGGTGTAGGTGCAGGCAGTGAGTGTGTGGCGGGCAGGTGTAGAGATGGGTAGTAAGCAGGTGTAGGTGCAGGCAGTGAGTGTGTGGCGGGCAGGTGTAGGTGCAGGCAGTGGGTGTGTGGCAGGCAGGTGTAGAGATGGGTAGTAAGCAGGTGTAGGTGCAGGCAGTGAGTGTGTGGCGGGCAGGTGTAGGTGCAGGCAGTGAGTGTGTGGTGGGCAGGTGTAGAGATGGGTAGTAAGCAGGTGTAGGTGCAGGCAGTGAGTGTGTGGCGGGCAGGTGTAGGTGCAGGCAGTGAGTGTGTGGCGGGCAGGTGTAGAGATGGGTAGTAAGCAGGTGTAGGTGCAGGCAGTTGGAGTGTGTGGCGGGCAGGTGTAGAGATGGGTAGTAAGCAGGTGTAGGTGCAGGCAGTGAGTGTGTGGTGGGCAGGTGTAGAGATAGGTAGTAAGCAGGTGTAGGTGCAGGCAGTGAGTGTGTGGCGGGCAGGTGTAGGTGCAGGCAGTTGGAGTGTGTGGCGGGCAGGTGTAGGTGCAGGCAGTTGGAGTGTGGCGAGCAGGTATAGGATGGGTAGCGAGTAGGTGTAAGTGCCGGCAGTGGATGTGTGGCGGGCAAGTGTAGGGATGGGTTACGAGCAGGTGTAAGTGCAAGCAGTGGGGGTGTGACAAGCAGTTGTAGGGGTGGGTAGTGAGCAGGTGTAGGTGCGGGCAGGTGTAGGAGTGGGCACGTGGCGGGCAGCTGTAGGTGCAGAGACGTGGTGAGCACTAGTGTTAATTTTCTTTCTTCTCAGAACAATGGTGTCATCTGCTTGGCCCACAATGACTCTTCTGCTGTTCAGACCCACAGTAAAGAACACAAAACAAACCAGGTAAAACCTGACTGGCGCTCTGCTGTGATGGCACAAGGCGCCGATGACGTGGGATTGTGATTTCAGGGATAATGATGTCATGGGATAGGATTATCAATTCATACGGTGATGAGGTAGTGTGAGGACATCATCACTGGGAAAAAAAGATGATGTCATAGGGTGGTGACGTCACGGGTAATGACATCGCAGGGTGGTGACGTCACGGGTAATGACATCGCAGGGTGGTGACATCACGGGTAATGACATCGAAGGGTGGTGACATCACAGGTAATGACATCGCAGGGTGCTGACGTCATGGGTAATGACATCGCAGGGTGGTGACGTCACGGGTAATGACATCGCAGGGTGGTGACGTCACGGGTAATGACATCGCAGGGTGCTGACGTCACGGGTAATGACATCGCAGGGTGGTGACGTCACGGGTAATGACATCGAAGGGTTGTGACGTCACGGGTAATGACATCGAAGAGTGGTGACGTCACGGGTAATGACATCGCAGGGTGGTGACGTCACGGGTAATGACAACGCAGGGTGGTGACGTCACGGGTAATGACATCGCAGGGCGGTGACGTCACGGGTAATGACATCGCAGGGCGGTGACGTCACGGGTAATGACCGCAGGGCGGTGACGTCACGGGTAATGACATCGCAGGGCGGTGACGTCACGGGTAATGACAATGCAGGGTGGTGACGTCACGGGTAATGACATCGAAGGGTGGTGACGTCACGGGTAATGACAACGGAGGGTGGTGACGTCACGGGTAATGACATAGCAGTGTGGTGACGTCACGGGTAATGACATCGGAGGGTGGTGACGTCACGGGTAATGACATCGCAGGGTGGTGACGTCACGGGTAATGACATCGGAGGGTGGTGGCGTCACGGGTAATGACATCGGAGGGTGGTGGCGTCACGGGTAATGACATCGGAGGGTGGTGGCGTCACGGGTAATGACATCGGAGGGTGGTGGAGTCACGGGTAATGACATCGGAGGGTGGTGGCGTCACGGGTAGTGACATCGCAGGGTGGGGACGTCACGGGTAGTGACATCGCAGGGCGGTGACGTCACGGGTAATGACATCGCAGGGTGGTGACGTCACGGGTAATGACATTGCAGGGTGGTGACGTCACGGGTAATGACATCGGAGGGTGGTGGCGTCACGGGTAATGACATCGGAGGGTGGTGGCGTCACGGGTAATGACATCGGAGGGTGGTGGCGTCACGGGTAATGACATCGGAGGGTGGTGGCGTCACGGGTAATGACATCGGAGGGTGGTGGCGTCACGGGTAATGACATCGGAGGGTGGTGGCGTCACGGGTAGTGACATCGCAGGGTGGGGACGTCACGGGTAGTGACATCGCAGGGCGATGACGTCACGGGTAGTGACATCGCAGGGCGGTGACGTCACGGGTAATGACATCGCAGGGCGGTGACGTCACGGGTAATGACATCGCAGGGCGGTGACGTCACGGGTAATGACATCGCAGGGTGGTGACGTCACGGGTAATGACATCGCAGGGTGGTGACGTCACGGGTAATGACATCGCAGGGTGGTGACGTCACGGGTAATGACATCGCAGGGTGGTGACTTTGTGGGGAGGAGGACTCCCAGGCAGTGACCGGGCAGGTACCCAAGGGAACGATACTGGGAGGACAGTAAAGGGAGAGACTTGACTGAAGTTGTCAGGGAAACAGGGGGCGGGGCAAGGATAAAAGGAGCAGGGGGAGCGCTGAAGTGGCACTTGAGAGAGAGTGGGACAGGAGGCAGGAAGCCGGGTGACTTGAAGGGACACCGACAGGAGCCTGTGAGGAGGATACTGGGCACTCACCGACAAGGGAAAAGGGAGAGACTTTTACCGGAGGACGCTTCCTGCCCCCGTTCGCCGAAAGCCACGCCCGCCGCCCCCCGCCTTGGTGAGACAGATCCCTCACCTCAGGAAGCGGCTGTGACGACACGAAAAATGGCCACAGAGGCCTGGACATTGCCCCCCGGCCTTCTCCCACCGTGGCGACCCTGTCATCACTGGCCGCAGGGGACACAACCTCGTCCTTGGCAACATTAGAGACCCATTTCCCGGCTGTGGAGGGACTCTTATCAGAGGATAGTTACTAGTCAGTTTCTTCAGGGCCTGTTGCGCCCCACCTTCATCGTTTCTTCAGGGCCTGTTGCGCCCCACCGTCATCGTTTCTTCAGGGCCTGTTGCGCCCCACCAGCATTGTTTCTTCAGGGCCCATTGCGCCCCACCGGCATCGTTTCTTCAGGGCCCGTTGCGCCCCACCGTCATCGTTTCTTCAGGGCCTGTTGCGCCCCACCAGCATTGTTTCTTCAGGGCCCATTGCGCCCCACCAGCATCGTTTCTTCAGGGCCTGTTACGCCCCACCAGCATCGTTTCTTCAGGGCCTGTTGCGCCCCACCGGCATCGCTTCTTCAAGGGCCTGTCGAGTCCAGTTTCATCCCGGAATATCGAGGCGTCAAGGCAGCCGCATCAGCGACCTCTATGCGGCCACGCCTGTGATCCTGACAGACCCCTGGAAGGATAAATTTACTATAGGAGATAAGGGCCCCCAGTTTGGTCATACGTGGCCTATAGCACCCGTGCAAACTGGGTTAGTCGCATTTACAATAAGAGAGTGTTGTTAGGTTTGTTGAGTCCCTGCGTGGACTGGTTGTTGTTAACACCTTTTGTTTTCTCAAAATAGCCCCAGCAGATACAGTTTATAAAAGTTTATTCCACAAACCACACTCAGTCTCGTCACTGCATCCTGCGAACCTGCTCGAACCCTACACTTGGCGTAGTCGGCAGGATGCAGTCTCCGAGCACAGACAGTGGTGCCCCAGATCAGGGTAGAGCTGTAAACTCTGCAAATGATGAGGGTCCCCGTACCAGCATATCATTGGGGGCCATGCTGAACAACCTGCCTAGATTTTCCGGCTCCAATACTATGTTATGGAGCTGGACAGAGCGGATGCGGGGGCTCTTTCGGATGCACCCAATGACCCCTGATCTGGAGGCCGAGGTGGCACTCATGGCACTGGACGGAGAGGCGCGGAGGTCAGTGATGTTGAAACCTCCGGGGCACCGCAACACATTTGAAAAAGTGTTACAGGTAGTAGATCAGACCCATGGGGACCCTACTAATGTGGGAGAGTTAAGAACCCGTTTGTTTAGTCGGATGCAAGTAGAGGGGAAGACGATCACAGAGTATATGAATGTCCTCCAGGAATTGCATACGGCTATAGAAAGAAAGGACGGGGTAGGGGTAGGACCTGTTGACATTACCCTACGTGACCTAGTGGTGACTGGTTTGCGAGATCCATTAGTCAAACAGGCACTGCGGGAGGTGGGAAGTCATGCACATGCTCGAGAGCAGGAGCAGGGGATGGCGGTCCCCGTGGGGAAAGTCTGAGGTGTGGAGGCCTCCGCGAATGTAGTCGAGGAGCCTCAGTGGGTGGAGGAGATGAAGCAGGAGCTGAACAATATTAAGGGCGAGTTGGCCGAAGTAAAGAGAAGAACCGAGACCGGGACTGGACGACCTAGCTTTAACTCCGGCTCCTGGGGATCACGCTCCCCGCGGGGTGGTCAGCCTACACAGACCCGGTGTTTTGAGTGTGGACCAGGCCACTTTGCCCGAGAGTGTCCGTGGCGTGGGAGAGACCCACCCCGGCGGCCATTAAACTAAAGGGCTCCGGGCTGGGGGGACGCCGCTCGGAGCCGAAAACCACAACTAGGGGTGGTGGAAGTCCCGAAGATTTGGTAGCAAAGTGTCCGGTGGTTTAGGCAGAAGTGGAGGGCCGGGCCGTCCGGTGTCTGGTAGACACGGAGTCACAAGTAACCACCATGCCTGCAACATACTTTCAACAAAACTTCCTGGAGGCAGCAAGACCCCAGTGGGGGCCCATGATTAGACTAATAGCCGCCAACCAATTGCCGGTTCCGGTGACCGGGGTAGTGTGGGTGCAGGTGACGTTGTGCGGTAAATCCCTTGGTCGCAGAGGGGTGGTGCTTACTCAAGGAAAAGCTGATCAACGGTACCCCGTCACCCTAGGCATGAATATTTTCTGCGAGTTCCGCAACTTGCTACTAAATGATCCCACACAGAAGATTCTGAAGCAGTGGGGTTCTCGCACAGCTCAGGGACAGGTATTCCAGCAGCTGGTGCGAGGTGCGCGGGTGCATCAGGACTGCCAGGAGGGCGAGGCTCTGGGCAAGGTCATCGCGTCAGCGGCTCCCCTACTTGTGCTGCCTCCTGGACAGACAGTGGTGGCCCTGCCAATTCGAGCCCTGATACCTTTGGAGGGCGTGGAGGTGCAGGTGGAGCCGTGTCATTCAGAGCGCTTACCTCCTGGCATACTGGTGGCCCGTTCCCTGGCTACGGTGCAAAAAGGAACCTTCCTGGTACGCTGCATTAACCTTGAAGACCGAGACACCGTTCTGAAAGCACGGACTGTACTGGCCAAACTAGTAAGGCCTTTAGAAGAAGTGCTGCCAGCTCCTGCGGTTCAATTACGAGTACACCCCGAGGATCCTTGGGAAGTAACAATACGAACCTTACGGGCCCACAAAGTTTTGGCACAAGAGAAGGGCCGAAATATTTTGGAGCAAATGCGGGCCGAGCTTTCTGGATTAACTGCAGCCCAACTCTCACAGATAAAAACATTGCTTGGACAGTACCATGAAGTATTTGCTAGTCATGAGGACGATTTTGGGTGTACCACCGCCATCACTCATGAAATCCCCACAGCAGGAGTGGCCCCTATCCGGGAACGATATCGACAGATTCCGCCACAACTCTATCAGGAGGTGAAAACTTTGCTGGCCCAAATGCTGCGAAAGGGGGTGATACGGGAAAGTCAAAGCCCCTGGGCGGCCCCAATCGTGTTGGTCCGGAAGAAAGATGGTACACTACGATTCTGTGTGGATTATCGTAAACTGAATGCTTGCACTATTAAAGACTCATATCCACTGCTCCGCATAGAAGAATCTCTGTCCGCCTTGGGAAAAGTAACATATTTTTCAACCCTGGATTTGGCCAGTGGGTACTGGCAGGTGCCCATGTCAGAAGAAGATAGAGCCAAGACGGCGTTCATATTGCCCATGGGACTGTTTGAGTTTAATCGGATGCCGTTTGGGCTGGCCAACGCCCCCGGGACCTTTCAGCGATTGATGGAGCGGTGTCTGGGAGATCTCAATTTTGAGGCTACGTTGATCAATCTGGATGACTTCATCGTCTATGCCGCCACCTTTGAGGACCACCTTAAGCGGTTGGGACAGGTACTCAGCCGGTTGCAAAAGTACGGGTTGAAGGTGAAGCCTCAGAAATGCCACCTATTTCGCTCTCAGATTGAGTATCTGGGTCATGTCGTTTCGGCAGAGGGTGTGAGGCCATCCCGGGAAAAGGTTGCTGCTATCCAGGAATGACACCCCCGAGACGGTGAAAGATGTGCGGGCTTTTCTGGGGTTAGCCGGGTATTACCGCCGCTTCGTAAAGAATTTTGCATGTCGAGCTCGAGCCCTGCACGACCTGCTGAAGGGGGCTCCCGCTGGGGCCAATGGGCGAAAAATCCAGTGGCAACACCCTCAGGAGGAGGCCTTCCGAGACCTCAAGGCTGCGCTCTCGGATGCCCCAGTGTTGGCTTATGCGGATTTCTCTCAACCGTTCATCTTGCACACTGACGGGAGTCTTCACGGGTTGGGGGCTGTGTTGTCACAGGTTCAGGGTGGCCGGGAGAGGGTCATCGCATATGGAAGTTGCTCACTCCATGACTCCGAGCGTAACCCTGACAATTACAGCTCCTTTAAGCTCGAGCTCCTCGCAGTGGTGTGGGCTATGACGGAGAGATTCGCAGAGTACCTAGCGGGCTCCGAGGTGGTAGTGCGAACTGACAACAACCCGCTGGCTTATTTGGAAAACGCCAAATTGGGGGCTTTGGAGCAGCGATGGGTGGCCCGGATGGCGAAGTACAATTATAAGATTATCTACAAAAGAGGGGCCGAGAATGTCCATGCAGACGCCCTCTCCAGGATTCGACATACAACTCCAGGACAGATTTGAGACAAAGTATTAGAAGGAGAGGAAATACTGTTTGCTCTCACTGCTGCCGTGCTCACAACTGACAATAAAAAAAATCTTTCTCTGAGACCCCAAGGGGCATACTGGAACAATCCCAAGATAAGTGGATATAACAGCAACAAGAAGACGAAGAGGTTGGCCTTCTCAGGACGTGGGTCGCCGCTGGGCAATTACCCACTTACTCTCAACGGCACAATTTGACTCAAGACCTGTTGCTTATGCTACGACAAAGGGAGAGGTTGCTTATCCGAAAGGGATTATTGTATCGTAAAATAACATCACAAACAACCTCAATGACGGTTTGGCAGGTGGTTACGCCAGGAGCCCAACTTCACGTACTGGCTCGGGAGGCTCACGAAAAAGGGGCCCATTTCGGAACAAAAAAAACTTTGCAATGGCTGCAACAGAAAGCTTACTACCAGCACTTGCCGGCCGTTGTGGACGAAATTTGCCGGACCAGCCGCTTGTGTGAATTAGCCAAACCACCCGCTCAGCGAGCCGCAACACAGACTATTGTGACCTCAGTGCCCCTTGAGCTCCTGACGGTGGATTATCTGACCATTGGGCCCGCATTTCAGGGATATGAACACTGTCTCGTTATGGTAGATCATTTCACCAAGTTCGCTGTGGTCACCCCCACTCGGGATCAGACTGCAGAGTCAGCTGCCTCCGCCATTTGTAGAAACTTTATACAAGTATACGGCTGCCCTCAACGTATACACTCTGATCAGGGAGCGTGTTTTTTGGGAAAAGTCATGTAAGAACTACATCACCTTTATGGAATTGACAAATCCAGTACCACACCGTATCACCCGCAAGGGAATGGGGCTTGTGAACGATTTAATCGGACATTGATTCAGATGTTGCGCACTCTGGAGAGTGACAAGAAGGCCCGTTGGCCCGAATGTTTCTGAATTAGTTTGGGTCTATAACAATAGGGTACATCGAGTGACTGGCTATACCCCCTATTCCCTGTTGTTCGGACGAGAAGGTAAAGGGATCACGGAGGTGGAGTTAGACCCCGAAGAGCCTCAGCCCTGGACTGGAGTGTCGTCTTGGGTCCGAAATCATCGCCACCGGCTGCAAACTCTTCACCGAATTGTACACACCAAGCTCCGAGACTGGGAGCACCCAGGGAAGAATGCAACTCCACCTCCTCACCTCCAAAGCGGGGACCGGGTGCTTGTACTAGATCAACGCCCCCAGAACAAACTGGAGCCGCGTTGGGAAGAAAGTCCTTATCGGGTCTTACGCCGTATCCATCCAGACGGACCGGTGTACGAAATACGACCTGAGGAGGATGAAACACTGCCCACTCATATTGTGCATCGTAATATGTTACGCCCATGTACTTCCTCCGACCCGAAGCAACCGGAGCCTACCCAGTCGACATCCGAACCATCTTCCGTATGTTGGGACCCGGACGACGACGAAGATTGTCTCCCAGGACACAGAGGCCCTCCATTCAGTAATGGATCATCTGACACAATTTCCCGCCCGCACCAATCAGCCCACCGGTAGCCACCACCCCAGACGACTCTACCCCAGTTGAACTTAGACGCTCCGAGCGGTCAACAGCCGGCAAACCCCCTGAACGATATGAGCAAGATCAATTTATATAGCAACGAACGTTGAAACCCCTACAGACCGATCTCAAAAGACTAAGGCCCTCGCCCGAGGACTGGCGAGCTTACAGGGTGGGGGAGTGTGGGGAGGAGGACTCCCAGGCAGGTACCCAGGGGACCGCCATCAGGGTTCCTGAGGGAACGATACTGGGAGGACAGTAAAGGGAGAGACTTGACGGAAGTTGTCAGGGAAACAGGGGGCGGGGCAAGGATAAAAGGAGCAGGGGGCGCACTGAAGTGGCAGTTGAGAGAGAGAGTGGGACAGGAGGCAGGAAGCCGGGTGACTTGAAAGGACACCGACAGGAGCCTGTGAGGAGGATACTGGGCACTCACCGACAAGGGAAATGGGAGAGACTTTTACCGGAGGACGCTTCCCGCCCGCGTTCGCCGAAAGCCACGCCCGCCGCCCCCTGCCTTGGTGAGACAGATCCCTCACCTCAGGACGCGGCTGTGACGACACGAAAAATGGCCACAGAGGCCTGGACACTGCCCCCCGGCCTTCTCCCACCGCGGCGACCCTGTCATCACCGGCCACAGGGGACACAACCTTGTCCTAGGCGACATTAGAGACCCATTTCCCGGCTGTGGAGGGACTCTTATCAGAGGACAGTTACTGGTCATTTAGGAACTGCGTCATCGTTTCTTCAGGGCCTGTTGCGCCCCACCGTCATCGTTTCTTCAGGGCCTGTTGCACCCCACCGTCATCGTTTCTTCAGGGCCTGTTGCGCCCCACCAGCATCGTTTCTTCAGGGCCCATTGCGCCCCACCGTCATCGTTTCTTCAGGGCCCATTGCGCCCCACCGTCATCGTTTCTTCAGGGCCTGTTGCGCCCCACCGTCATCGTTTCTTCAGGGCCTGTTGCGCCCCACCAGCATCGTTTCTCCAAGGCCTGTTGTGCCCCACCAGCATCGTTTCTCCAGGGCCTGTTGCGCCCCACCAGCATTGTTTCTCCAGGGCCTGTTGCGCCCCACCGACATCGCTTTTTCAAGGGCCTGTCGAGCCCAGTTTCATCCCGGAATATCGAGACGTCAAGGCAGCCACATCAGCGACCTCTACGTGGCCACGCCTGTGATCCTGACAGACCCCTGGAAGGATAAGTTTACTATAGGAGATAAGGACCTCCAGTTTGGTCATACGTGGCCTATAGCACCCAGGCAAACCGGGTTAGTCGCATTTACAATAAGAGAGTGTTGTTAGGTTTGTTGAGTCCCTGCGTGGACTGGTTGTTGTTAACACCTTTTGTTTTCTCAAAATAGCCCCAGCGGCTACAGTTTATAAAAGTTTATTCCACAAACTACACTTAGTCTCGTGTCTCGTCACTGCATCCTGCGAACCTGCTCGAACCCTACAACTTCACATGTAATGACATCGCAGGGTGGTGATGTCACGGGTAATGACATTGCAGGGTGGTGACGTCACGGTAATGACATTGCAGGGTGGTGACTTCACGGGTAATGACATCGCAGGGTGGTGACTTCACGGGTAATGACATTGCAGGGTGATGACATCACGGGTAATGACATCGCAGGGTGGTGACGTCACAGGTAATGACATCGCAGGGTGGTGACATCACGGTAATGACATCGCAGGGTGGTGACTTCACGGGTAATGACATCGCAGGGTGGTGACATCACGGTAATGACATCGCAGGGTGGTGACTTCACGGGTAATGACATCGCAGGGTGGTGACGTCACAGGTAATGACATTGCAGGGTGGTGACGTCACAGGTAATGACATTGCAGGGTGGTGACGTCACAGGGTGAAAAGGTCACAGAATATTGGAGTAATCTGAGGTTGCTTTGCAGACGTGGCGCTGTACCATGGACTCATCTGGTAAAATCGATGTCATCCTCTCTGGACAGCTGCAGCCGATCACCATGTGGGAGGTAACGTCACAAGACAATCACTCGCCACGTGTCATCCCTTGTCATTCCTCGTGTTCTGCCTCGTGTTTTCCCTTGTTTCCTCACCACGAGTCTTCCCCGTTTCCTCACCATAAGTCCTCCCTCGTGTCCTCCCTCGTATCCTCGCCACGAGTCCTCCCTCGTATCCTTGCCTATATCCTCACCACAAGACCTCCCTCGTGTCCTCGCCCACATCCTCTCCACGAGTCCTCCCTCGTATCCTCGCCACGAGTCCTCCCTCGTGTCCTCGCCACGAGTCCTCCCTCGTATCCTTGCCTATATCCTCACCACAAGACCTCCCTCGTGTCCTCGCCCACATCCTCTCCACGAGTCCTCCCCCGTATCCTCTCCACGAGTCCTCCCTCGTATCCTCGCCACGAGTCCTCCCTCGTGTCCTCGCCACGAGTCCTCCCTCGTATCCTTGCCTATATCCTCACCACAAGACCTCCCTCGTGTCCTCGCCCACATCCTCTCCACAAGTCCTCCCCCGTATCCTCTCCACGAGTCCTCCCTCGTATCCTCGCCACGAGTCCTCCCTCGTGTCCTCGCCACGAGTCCTCCCTCGTGTCCTCGCCACGAGTCCTCCCTCGTGTCCTCGCCACGAGTCCTCCCTCGTGTCCTCGCCACGAGTCCTCCCTCGTATCCTTGCCTATATCCTCACCACAAGACCTCCCTCGTGTCCTTGCCCACATCCTCTCCACGAGTCCTCCCCCGTATCCTCTCCACGAGTCCTCCCTCGTATCCTCGCCACGAGTCCTCCCTCGTGTCCTCGCCACGAGTCCTCCCTCGTATCCTTGCCTATATCCTCACCACAAGACCTCCCTCGTGTCCTCGCCCACATCCTCTCCACAAGTCCTCCCCCGTATCCTCTCCACGAGTCCTCCCTCGTATCCTCGCCACGAGTCCTCCCTCGTGTCCTCGCCACGAGTCCTCCCTCGTATCCTCGCCACGAGTCCTCCCTCGTGTCCTCGCCACGAGTCCTCCCTCGTATCCTTGCCTATATCCTCACCACAAGACCTCCCTCGTGTCCTCGCCCACATCCTCTCCACGAGTCCTCCCCCGTATCCTCTCCACGAGTCCTCCCTCGTATCCTCGCCACGAGTCCTCCCTCGTGTCCTCGCCACGAGTCCTCCCTCGTGTCCTCGCCACGAGTCCTCCCCCGTGTCTCTGGGAACATCTATTGCCCTTCTTTCCAGGTTTAGTGTTTGTCCCTCATGTTCTGCACCCACCGCTCGTCTGCCCGCTCTTGCTTCCTCTGTGGCCCCTCTCACGGTGCTCGGGCTCCTGCCCCGTGGGGTCGCTGCTGTAAACATAGAATGTTTCTGACACGTGAAGTGACGGCATAATTTGTGCTTCCAGGAAAAGATGTCAGCGAGCGTCAGCAGCACGGTGATGATCCACTACGATGAGTCCCGATATCACAGTGACATGGGGAGCAGGTTTCATACTGCGCAGGTATCTACCTCATACAGAGACGCTAATACGAACGCACGTATCCTTGGTATCAGTCTACTGCATACAGAGGCGCTAATACTAACGCACGTGTCCCTGGTATCACCCTCTATTACATACAGAGGCGCTAATACTAATGCACATATCCTTGGTATCACTCTACCGCATACAGAGGCGCTAATACTGATGCACGTGTCCTTGGTATCATCCACTATCATATACAGAGGTGCTAATTCTAATGCACTTGTCCCTGGTATCACCCTCTATCGCATACAGAGGCGCTAATACTAATGTATGTGCCCCTAATATCACCTGCTATCGCATACAGAGGTGCTAATACTAATGCACGTCTCTGGTATCACCCTCTATTGCATAAAGAAGTGCTAATACTAATGCACGTCTCTCTAGCCCTAACCCTCAATCGCATACAGAGGTCTAATATTAACCCACGTGTCCCTGGTATCACCCTCTATCACATACAGAGGCGCTAATACTAATGCATGTGCCCCTAGTATCACCCGCTATCACATACAGAGGTGCTTATACTAATGCATGTCTCTCTAGTATCACCCTCAATCACATATAGGGGCTCTAATATTAATGCATGTGTCCTTGGTTTCACTCTGTCACATACAGAGGCGCTAATACTAATGCACGTGCCGCTAGTATCACCCGCTATCATATACAGAGGTGCTAATACTAATGCACGTCTCTCTGGTATCGCCCTCAATCGCATACAGAGGCTCTAATATTAACGCACGTGTCCCTGGTATCACCCTCTACCGCACACAGAGGCGCTAATACTAATGCACATGCCCATTCCTGCACATAATTGCACACTTTGGTTGTGGGAGCGCTCAGATGCGGGTTCGCGGCAGTGTCTCTTCCCGTGGTGTCTCTACCATGTGTGCGTCCATAACAAGTGTCCTCTTGTCTGCAGGTGATGACACAGGTGGAGCTCCTGCTGGTCCCGGATCACACGCTGTACATTGTGGGGGGCACAGTCGGAGGTGTATTTTTCCTCATTCTCCTCTCCATCCTCCTCTATAAGGTGACCGGACGTTTGCAGGGGAACATGTCGCTGTGAAGCATGGATGTGGACTAGAGCGTTCACAGACACAGAGTATTCTGCACAGCACACCGGCACTTCATAAATGATCTGCAGTGTATGGTGGCACAGGTGGGGGTGCGGGGTGTTTGATGCAGCAGGTGAGGTTGGCGGTGTATAATGCCGGGGGTGTATGAAGCTGGGGATTTGGGGAGTGTGATGCCGGGGTGCGGGGTGCTTGCTGCTGGGGGAGCGGGGTATTTTATGTCGGGAGTGCGAGGAGTGTGATGCCGGGAGTGCGGGGAGTGTGATGCCGGGGGTGTGATGCCGGGAGTGCGGGGAGTGTGATGCCGGGGGGTGGAGGAGTGTGATGCCGAGAGTGCGGGGAGTGTGATGCTGGGAGTGCGGGGAGTGTGATGACGGGGGGTGCGGGGAGTGTGATGCCAGGGGTGGGGGAGTGTGATACGGGGAGTGTGATGCCGGGAGTGCGGGGAGTGTGATGAGGGGGGTGGGGGAGTGTGATGCCGGGAGTGTGGGGAGTGTGATGCTGGGGGTGTGGGGGCTGTGTGATGCCGGGGGTCTGGGAGTATGATGCCGGGTGTGGGGGTGGGTGTGATGCCGGGGGTCTGGGAGTATGATGCCGGGTGTGGGGGTGGGTGTGATGCCGGGGGTCCGGGAGTGTGATGCCGGGAGTGTGGGGAGTGTGATGCTGGTGGTGTGGGGGCTGTGTGATGCCGGGGGTCTGGGAGTATGATGCCGGGTGTGGGGGTGGGTGTGATGCCGGGGGTCCGGGAGTGTGATGCCGGGAGTGCGGGGAGTGTGATGAGGGGGGTGTGGGGGCTGTGTGATGCCGGGGGTCTGGGAGTGTGATGCCAGGTATGGGGGTGGGTGTGATGCCGGGGGTCCGGGAGTGTGATGCCGGGGGTGTGGGAGTGTGATGCCGGGTGAGGGGAGTTTATTATGCCGGGGGTCTGGGTTTTTTGATGCTGCAGGGGGGTGTGGAGACACGGGGGGGTCAGTGGGTGAAACTGCATGGATCAGGGCTCCTACCACTGAACGCCCGCTCTCTCTCCCCGTGGGCAGAACACTACTTAGACAACACAGAATGGCGCACATTACAGAGTCTCACCCTTTCGCTGACCCGCTGGGATTAGAGCTGTTTCCAGGGCCGAGTACCCCCACCAGTGGCTCCCCACGTTTGGCGGGCCCCCAGAGTGAGGAGGTACTACAAGCTTAGGAAGCTGACCGTCCATTGATGACCAGGTGACCTGATTGTCTCAGCCTGGATTCTCTAAGCGTCTTTGAGGGATCAGTGATGGTCAGTGAGGCCGCTCTGTGTTCCTTCAGCTGGGGAGTGATGATGACTCCTGTAATGTAGAGTCTCTGGACACAGGCGGATCCTCCTTATTATAGGTCTTCTCATCCAGGCATTCCACCACAGGCTAGGAGGTAGGAGGCCATCCCTCACTGCTGGTCTCACAACATGCACAGATTGTCCTCCATATTGCAGAGCACCAATGGCTCATCCACATATTAACAACATTCACACATTGTGCCTTTGTTTCCCAAAGAAAGAACAATACTAGGAATGCGATACAAGGACAGATACAAGAGGTGATCAGCAGCCAGACATCCAATGTACCTTAATTCAGGGACAATAAGGGCCACAGTCATTCTCACATGAGCTCCAGCTCGTGTCCCTGGGCCTACTGAATAATAAGTCTGGATGATTCAGATTAAATGCAGTGTCGCCACAATGCCGCAGGTTGGGTGGGGTGCACGGTGTATTATTACGGCGGTGGGGTGTTTATGACACCGGAGTTACAGGGCGTTGGGGGGTGTATGATGCTGCAGGCCAGGGATGGAGGTGCATGATGTCAGGGGTGTATGATTCCACAGGCTGGAGGTAGGAGGTATATAATGCTGCAGGTCAGGGGTGGAGGTGCATGATGTCGGGGTGTATGATTCCACAGGTTGGAGGTAGGAGGTATATAATGCCGCAGGTCAGGGGTGGAGGTGCATGATGTCAGGGGTGTATGATTCCACAGGTTGGAGGTAGGAGGTATATAATGCCGCAGGTCAGGGGTGGAGGTGCATGATGTCAGGGGTGTATGATACCACAGGTTGGAGGTAGGAGGTATATAATGCCACAGGTCAGGGGTGGAGGTGCATGATGTCAGGGGTGTATGATTCCACAGGTTGGAGGTAGGAGGTATATAATGCTGCAGGTCAGGGGTGGAGGTGCATGATGTCAGGGGTGTATGATTCCACAGGTTGGAGGTAGGAGGTATATAATGCCGCAGGTCAGGGGTGGAGGTGCATGATGTCAGGGGTGTATGATTCCACAGGTTGGAGGTAGGAGGTATATAATGCTGCAGGTCAGGGGTGGAGGTGCATGATGTCAGGGGTGTATGATTCCACAGGTTGGAGGTAGGAGGTATATAATGCTGCAGGTCAGGGGTGGAGGTGCATGATGTCAGGGGTGTATGATTCCACAGGTTGGAGGTAGGAGGTATATAATGCCGCAGGTCAGGGGTGGAGGTGCATGATGTCAGGGGTGTATGATACCACAGGTTGGAGGTAGGAGATATATAATGCTGCAGGTCAGGGGTGGAGGTGCATGATGTCAGGGGTGTATGATTCCACAGGTTGGAGGTAGGAGGTATATAATGCCGCAGGTCAGGGGTGGAGGTGCATGATGTCAGGGGTGTATGATTCCACAGGTTGGAGGTAGGAGGTATATAATGCCGCAGGTCAGGGGTGGAGGTGCATGATGTCAGGGGTGTATGATACCACAGGTTGGAGGTAGGAGATATATAATGCTGCAGGTCAGGGGTGGAGGTGCATGATGTCAGGGGTGTATGATTCCACAGGCTGGAGGTAGGAGGTATATAATGCTGCAGGTCAGGGGTGGAGGTGCATGATGTCAGGGGTGTATGATACCACAGGTTGGAGGTAGGAGGTATATAATGCTGCAGGTCAGGGGTGGAGGTGCATGATGTCAGGGGTGTATGATTCCACAGGCTGGAGGTAGGAGGTATATAATGCCGCAGGTCAGGGGTGGAGGTGCATGATGTCAGGGGTGTATGATACCACAGGTTGGAGGTAGGAGGTATATAATGCTGCAGGTCAGGGGTGGAGGTGCATGATGTCAGGGGTGTATGATTCCACAGGCTGGAGGTAGGAGGTATATAATGCCGCAGGTCAGGGGTGGAGGTGCATGATGTCAGGGGTGTATGATTCCACAGGTTGGAAGTAGGAGGTATATAATGCCACAGGTCAGGGGTGGAGGTGCATGATGTCAGGGGTGTATGATTCCACAGGTTGGAGGTAGGAGGTATATAATGCCGCAGGTCAGGGGTGGAGGTGCATGATGTCAGGGGTGTATGATACCACAGGTTGGAGGTAGGAGGTATATAATGCTGCAGGTCAGGGGTGGAGGTGCATGATGTCAGGGGTGTATGATTCCACAGGCTGGAGGTAGGAGGTATATAATGCTGCAGGTCAGGGGTGGAGGTGCATGATGTCAGGGGTGTATGATTCCACAGGTTGGAGGTAGGAGGTATATAATGCTGCAGGTCAGGGGTGGAGGTGCATGATGTCAGGGGTGTATGATTCCACAGGTTGGAGGTAGGAGGTATATAATGCTGCAGGTCAGGGGTGGAGGTGCATGATGTCAGGGGTGTATGATTCCACAGGTTGGAGGTAGGAGGTATATAATGCTGCAGGTCAGGGGTGGAGGTGCATGATGTCAGGGGTGTATGATTCCACAGGTTGGAGGTTGGAGGTATATAATGCTGCAGGTCAGGGGTGGAGGTGCATGATGTCAGGGGTGTATGATTCCACAGGTTGGAGGTAGGAGGTATATAATGCTGCAGGTCAGGGGTGGAGGTGCATGATGTCAGGGGTGTATGATTCCACAGGCTGGAGGTAGGAGGTATATAATGCTGCAGGTCAGGGGTGGAGGTGCATGATGTCAGGGGTGTATGATTCCACAGGTTGGAGGTAGGAGGTATATAATGCTGCAGGTCAGGGGTGGAGGTGCATGATGTCAGGGGTGTATGATTCCACAGGTTGGAGGTAGGAGGTATATAATGCTGCAGGTCAGGGGTGGAGGTGCATGATGTCAGGGGTGTATGATTCCACAGGTTGGAGGTAGGAGGTATATAATGCTGCAGGTCAGGGGTGGAGGTGCATGATGTCAGGGGTGTATGATTCCACAGGTTGGAGGTTGGAGGTATATAATGCTGCAGGTCAGGGGTGGAGGTGCATGATGTCAGGGGTGTATGATTCCACAGGTTGGAGGTAGGAGGTATATAATGCTGCAGGTCAGGGGTGGAGGTGCATGATGTCAGGGGTGTATGATTCCACAGGTTGGAGGTTGGAGGTATATAATGCTGCAGGTCAGGGGTGGAGGTGCATGATGTCAGGGGTGTATGATTCCACAGGTTGGAGGTAGGAGGTATATAATGCTGCAGGTCAGGGGTGGAGGTGCATGATGTCAGGGGTGTATGATTCCACAGGCTGGAGGTAGGAGGTATATAATGCTGCAGGTCAGGGGTGGAGGTGCATGATGTCAGGGGTGTATGATTCCACAGGTTGGAGGTAGGAGGTATATAATGCTGCAGGTCAGGGGTGGAGGTGCATGATGTCAGGGGTGTATGATTCCACAGGTTGGAGGTAGGAGGTATATAATGCTGCAGGTCAGGGGTGGAGGTGCATGATGTCAGGGGTGTATGATTCCACAGGTTGGAGGTAGGAGGTATATAATGCTGCAGGTCAGGGGTGGAGGTGCATGATGTCAGGGGTGTATGATTCCACAGGTTGGAGGTTGGAGGTATATAATGCTGCAGGTCAGGGGTGGAGGTGCATGATGTCAGGGGTGTATGATACCACAGGTTGGAGGTAGGAGGTATATAATGCTGCAGGTCAGGGGTGGAGGTGCATGATGTCAGGGGTGTATGATTCCACAGGCTGGAGGTAGGAGGTATATAATGCTGCAGGTCAGGGGTGGAGGAGCATGATGTCAGGGGTGTATGATTCCACAGATTGGAGGTAGGAGGTATATAATGCTGCAGGTCAGGGGTGGAGGTGCATGATGTCAGGGGTGTATGATTCCACAGGTTGGAGGTAGGAGGTATATAATGCTGCAGGTCAGGGGTGGAGGTGCATGATGTCAGGGGTGTATGATTCCACAGGTTGGAGGTAGGAGGTATATAATGCTGCAGGTCAGGAGTGGAGGTGCATGATGTCAGGGGTGTATGATTCCACAGGCTGGAGGTAGGAGGTATATAATGCTGCAGGTCAGGGGTGGAGGAGCATGATGTCAGGGGTGTATGATTCCACAGATTGGAGGTAGGAGGTATATAATGCTGCAGGTCAGGGGTGGAGGTGCATGATGTCAGGGGTGTATGATTCCACAGGTTGGAGGTAGGAGGTATATAATGCTGCAGGTCAGGGGTGGAGGTGCATGATGTCAGGGGTGTATGATTCCACAGGTTGGAGGTAGGAGGTATATAATGCTGCAGGTCAGGGGTGGAGGTGCATGATGTCAGGGGTGTATGATTCCACAGGTTGGAGGTAGGAGGTATATAATGCCGCAGGTCAGGGGTGGAGGTGCATGATGTCAGGGGTGTATGATTCCACAGGTTGGAGGTAGAAGGTATATAATGCTGCAGGTCAGGGGTGGAGGTGCATGATGTCGGGGGTGTATGATTCCACAGGTTGGAGGTAGGAGGTATATAATGCCACAGGTCAGGGGTGGAGGTGCATGATGTCAGGGGTGTATGATTCCACAGGTTGGAGGTAGGAGGTATATAATGCTGCAGGTCAGGGGTGGAGGTGCATGATGTCGGGGGTGTATGATTCCACAGGTTGGAGGTAGGAGGTATATAATGCTGCAGGTCAGGGGTGGAGGTGTATGATTCCACAGGTTGGAGGTAGGAGGTATATAATGCCGCAGGTCAGGAGTGGAGGTGCATGATGTCAGGGGTGTATGATACCACAGGTTGGAGGTAGGAGGTATATAATGCCGCAGGTCAGGGGTGGAGGTGCATGATGTCAGGGGTGTATGATTCCACAGGTTGGAGGTAGGAGGTATATAATGCTGCAGGTCAGGGGTGGAGGTGCATGATGTCAGGGGTGTATGATTCCACAGGTTGGAGGTAGGAGGTATATAATGCCACAGGTCAGGGGTGGAGGTGCATGATGTCAGGGGTGTATGATTCCACAGGTTGGAGGTAGGAGGTATATAATGCTGCAGGTCAGGGGTGGAGGTGCATGATGTCAGGGGTGTATGATTCCACAGGTTGGAGGTAGGAGGTATATAATGCTGCAGGTCAGGGGTGGAGGTGCATGATGTCAGGGGTGTATGATTCCACAGGTTGGAGGTAGGAGGTATATAATGCTGCAGGTCAGGGGTGGAGGTGCATGATGTCAGGGGTGTATGATTCCACAGGTTGGAGGTAGGAGGTATATAATGCCACAGGTCAGGGGTGGAGGTGCATGATGTCAGGGGTGTATGATTCCACAGGTTGGAGGTAGGAGGTATATAATGCTGCAGGTCAGGGGTGGAGGTGCATGATGTCAGGGGTGTATGATTCCACAGGTTGGAGGTAGGAGGTATATAATGCTGCAGGTCAGGGGTGGAGGTGCATGATGTCAGGGGTGTATGATTCCACAGGTTGGAGGTTGGAGGTATATAATGCTGCAGGTCAGGGGTGGAGGTGCATGATGTCAGGGGTGTATGATTCCACAGGTTGGAGGTAGGAGGTATATAATGCTGCAGGTCAGGGGTGGAGGTGCATGATGTCAGGGGTGTATGATTCCACAGGTTGGAGGTTGGAGGTATATAATGCTGCAGGTCAGGGGTGGAGGTGCATGATGTCAGGGGTGTATGATTCCACAGGTTGGAGGTTGGAGGTATATAATGCTGCAGGTCAGGGGTGGAGGTGCATGATGTCAGGGGTGTATGATTCCACAGGTTGGAGGTAGGAGGTATATAATGCCGCAGGTCAGGAGTGGAGGTGCATGATGTCAGGGGTGTATGATACCACAGGTTGGAGGTAGGAGGTATATAATGCCGCAGGTCAGGGGTGGAGGTGCATGATGTCAGGGGTGTATGATTCCACAGGTTGGAGGTAGGAGGTATATAATGCTGCAGGTCAGGGGTGGAGGTGCATGATGTCAGGGGTGTATGATTCCACAGGTTGGAGGTAGGAGGTATATAATGCCACAGGTCAGGGGTGGAGGTGCATGATGTCAGGGGTGTATGATTCCACAGGTTGGAGGTAGGAGGTATATAATGCTGCAGGTCAGGGGTGGAGGTGTATGATTCCACAGGTTGGAGGTAGGAGGTATATAATGCTGCAGGTCAGGGGTGGAGGTGCATGATGTCAGGGGTGTATGATTCCACAGGTTGGAGGTAGGAGGTATATAATGCTGCAGGTCAGGGGTGGAGGTGCATGATGTCAGGGGTGTATGATTCCACAGGTTGGAGGTAGGAGGTATATAATGCCGCAGGTCAGGGGTGGAGGTGCATGATGTCGGGGTGTATGATTCCACAGGTTGGAGGTAGGAGGTATATAATGCTGCAGGTCAGGGGTGGAGGTGTATGATTCCACAGGTTGGAGGTAGGAGGTATATAATGCCGCAGGTCAGGAGTGGAGGTGCATGATGTCGGGGGTGTATGATACCACAGGTTGGAGGTAGGAGGTATATAATGCCGCAGGTCAGGGGTGGAGGTGCATGATGTCAGGGGTGTATGATTCCACAGGTTGGAGGTAGGAGGTATATAATGCTGCAGGTCAGGGGTGGAGGAGCATGATGTCAGGGGTGTATGATTCCACAGGTTGGAGGTAGGAGGTATATAATGCCGCAGGTCAGGGGTGGAGGTGCATGATGTCAGGGGTGTATGATTCCACAGGCTGGAGGTAGGAGGTATATAATGCCGCAGGTCAGGGGTGGAGGTGCATGATGTCGGGGGTGTATGATTCCACAGGTTGGAGGTAGGAGGTATATAATGCCACAGGTCAGGGGTGGAGGTGCATGATGTCAGGGGTGTATGATTCCACAGGTTGGAGGTAGGAGGTATATAATGCCACAGGTCAGGGGTGGAGGTGCATGATGTCAGGGGTGTATGATTCCACAGGTTGGAGGTAGGAGGTATATAATGCTGCAGGTCAGGGGTGGAGGTGCATGATGTCAGGGGTGTATGATTCCACAGGTTGGAGGTAGGAGGTATATAATGCCGCAGGTCAGGGGTGGAGGTGCATGATGTCAGGGGTGTATGATTCCACAGGTTGGAGGTAGGAGGTATATAATGCTGCAGGTCAGGGGTGGAGGTGCATGATGTCAGGGGTGTATGATTCCACAGGTTGGAAATAGGAGGTATATAATGCTGCAGGTCAGGGGTGGAGGTGCATGATGTCAGGGGTGTATGATACCACAGGTTGGAGGTAGGAGGTATATAATGCTGCAGGTCAGGGGTGGAGGTGCATGATGTCAGGGGTGTATGATTCCACAGGCTGGAGGTAGGAGGTATATAATGCCGCAGGTCAGGGGTGGAGGTGCATGATGTCAGGGGTGTATGATTCCACAGGTTGGAAGTAGGAGGTATATAATGCCACAGGTCAGGGGTGGAGGTGCATGATGTCAGGGGTGTATGATTACACAGGTTGGAGGTAGGAGGTATATAATGCCGCAGGTCAGGGGTGGAGGTGCATGATGTCAGGGGTGTATGATACCACAGGTTGGAGGTAGGAGGTATATAATGCTGCAGGTCAGGGGTGGAGGTGCATGATGTCAGGGGTGTATGATTCCACAGGCTGGAGGTAGGAGGTATATAATGCTGCAGGTCAGGGGTGGAGGTGCATGATGTCAGGGGTGTATGATTCCACAGGTTGGAGGTAGGAGGTATATAATGCTGCAGGTCAGGGGTGGAGGTGCATGATGTCAGGGGTGTATGATTCCACAGGCTGGAGGTAGGAGGTATATAATGCTGCAGGTCAGGGGTGGAGGAGCATGATGTCAGGGTGTATGATTCCACAGGTTGGAGGTAGGAGGTATATAATGCCGCAGGTCAGGAGTGGAGGTGCATGATGTCGGGGGTGTATGATACCACAGGTTGGAGGTAGGAGGTATATAATGCCGCAGGTCAGGGGTGGAGGTGCATGATGTCAGGGGTGTATGATTCCACAGGTTGGAGGTAGGAGGTATATAATGCTGCAGGTCAGGGGTGGAGGAGCATGATGTCAGGGGTGTATGATTCCACAGGTTGGAGGTAGGAGGTATATAATGCCGCAGGTCAGGGGTGGAGGTGCATGATGTCAGGGGTGTATGATTCCACAGGCTGGAGGTAGGAGGTATATAATGCCGCAGGTCAGGGGTGGAGGTGCATGATGTCGGGGGTGTATGATTCCACAGGTTGGAGGTAGGAGGTATATAATGCCACAGGTCAGGGGTGGAGGTGCATGATGTCAGGGGTGTATGATTCCACAGGTTGGAGGTAGGAGGTATATAATGCCACAGGTCAGGGGTGGAGGTGCATGATGTCAGGGGTGTATGATTCCACAGGTTGGAGGTAGGAGGTATATAATGCCGCAGGTCAGGGGTGGAGGTGCATGATGTCAGGGGTGTATGATACCACAGGTTGGAGGTAGGAGGTATATAATGCTGCAGGTCAGGGGTGGAGGTGCATGATGTCAGGGGTGTATGATTCCACAGGTTGGAAATAGGAGGTATATAATGCTGCAGGTCAGGGGTGGAGGTGCATGATGTCAGGGGTGTATGATACCACAGGTTGGAGGTAGGAGGTATATAATGCTGCAGGTCAGGGGTGGAGGTGCATGATGTCAGGGGTGTATGATTCCACAGGCTGGAGGTAGGAGGTATATAATGCCGCAGGTCAGGGGTGGAGGTGCATGATGTCAGGGGTGTATGATTCCACAGGTTGGAAGTAGGAGGTATATAATGCCACAGGTCAGGGGTGGAGGTGCATGATGTCAGGGGTGTATGATTCCACAGGCTGGAGGTAGGAGGTATATAATGCCGCAGGTCAGGGGTGGAGGTGCATGATGTCAGGGGTGTATGATTCCACAGGTTGGAAGTAGGAGGTATATAATGCCACAGGTCAGGGGTGGAGGTGCATGATGTCAGGGGTGTATGATTCCACAGGTTGGAGGTAGGAGGTATATAATGCTGCAGGTCAGGGGTGGAGGTGCATGATGTCAGGGGTGTATGATTCCACAGGCTGGAGGTAGGAGGTATATAATGCCGCAGGTCAGGGGTGGAGGTGCATGATGTCAGGGGTGTATGATTCCACAGGTTGGAAGTAGGAGGTATATAATGCCACAGGTCAGGGGTGGAGGTGCATGATGTCAGGGGTGTATGATTCCACAGGTTGGAGGTAGGAGGTATATAATGCCGCAGGTCAGGGGTGGAGGTGCATGATGTCAGGGGTGTATGATACCACAGGTTGGAGGTAGGAGGTATATAATGCTGCAGGTCAGGGGTGGAGGTGCATGATGTCAGGGGTGTATGATTCCACAGGCTGGAGGTAGGAGGTATATAATGCTGCAGGTCAGGGGTGGAGGTGCATGATGTCAGGGGTGTATGATACCACAGGTTGGAGGTAGGAGGTATATAATGCTGCAGGTCAGGGGTGGAGGTGCATGATGTCAGGGGTGTATGATACCACAGGTTGGAGGTAGGAGGTATATAATGCTGCAGGTCAGGGGTGGAGGTGTATGATGTCAGGGGTGTATGATTCCACAGGTTGGAGGTAGGAGGTATATAATGCTGCAGGTCAGGGGTGGAGGTGCATGATGTCAGGGGTGTATGATACCACAGGTTGGAGGTAGGAGGTATATAATGCTGCAGGTCAGGGGTGGAGGTGTATGATGTCAGGGGTGTATGATACCACAGGTTGGAGGTAGGAGGTATATAATGCTGCAGGTCAGGGGTGGAGGTGCATGATGTCAGGGGTGTATGATTCCACAGGTTGGAGGTAGGAGGTATATAATGCTGCAGGTCAGGGGTGGAGGTGCATGATGTCAGGGGTGTATGATTCCACAGGTTGGAGGTAGGAGGTATATAATGCTGCAGGTCAGGGGTGGAGGTGCATGATGTCAGGGGTGTATGATTCCACAGGTTGGAGGTAGGAGGTATATAATGCTGCAGGTCAGGGGTGGAGGTGCATGATGTCAGGGGTGTATGATTCCACAGGTTGGAGGTAGGAGGTATATAATGCTGCAGGTCAGAGGTGGAGGTGCATGATGTCAGGGGTGTATGATTCCACAGGTTGGAGGTTGGAGGTATATAATGCTGCAGGTCAGGGGTGGAGGTGCATGATGTCAGGGGTGTATGATTCCACAGGTTGGAGGTTGGAGGTATATAATGCCACAGGTCAGGGGTGGAGGTGCATGATGTCAGGGGTGTATGATTCCACAGGTTGGAGGTAGAAGGTATATAATGCTGCAGGTCAGGGGTGGAGGTGCATGATGTCGGGGGTGTATGATTCCACAGGTTGGAGGTAGGAGGTATATAATGCCACAGGTCAGGGGTGGAGGTGCATGATGTCAGGGGTGTATGATTCCACAGGTTGGAGGTTGGAGGTATATAATGCTGCAGGTCAGGGGTGGAGGTGCATGATGTCAGGGGTGTATGATTCCACAGGTTGGAGGTTGGAGGTATATAATGCCACAGGTCAGGGGTGGAGGTGCATGATGTCAGGGGTGTATGATTCCACAGGTTGGAGGTAGGAGGTATATAATGCTGCAGGTCAGGGGTGGAGGTGCATGATGTCGGGGGTGTATGATTCCACAGGTTGGAGGTAGGAGGTATATAATGCTGCAGGTCAGGGGTGGAGGTGTATGATTCCACAGGTTGGAGGTAGGAGGTATATAATGCTGCAGGTCAGGGGTGGAGGTGGATGATTTCACAGGTTGGAGGTAGGAGGTATATAATGCTGCAGGTCAGGGGTGGAGGTGCATGATGTCAGGGGTGTATGATTCCACAGGTTGGAGGTAGGAGGTATATAATGCTGCAGGTCAGGGGTGGAGGTGCATGATGTCAGGGGTGTATGATTCCACAGGTTGGAGGTAGGAGGTATATAATGCTGCAGGTCAGGGGTGGAGGTGCATGATGTCGGGGGTGTATGATTCCACAGGTTGGAGGTAGGAGGTATATAATGCTGCAGGTCAGGGGTGGAGGTGCATGATGTCAGGGGTGTATGATTCCACAGGTTGGAGGTAGGAGGTATATAATGCTGCAGGTCAGGGGTGGAGGTGCATGATGTCGGGGGTGTATGATTCCACAGGTTGGAGGTAGGAGGTATATAATGCTGCAGGTCAGGAGTGGAGGTGCATGATGTCAGGGGTGTATGATTCCACAGGTTGGAGGTAGGAGGTATATAATGCTGCAGGTCAGGGGTGGAGGTGTATGATTCCACAGGTTGGAGGTAGGAGGTATATAATGCTGCAGGTCAGGGGTGGAGGTGCATGATGTCAGGGGTGTATGATTCCACAGGTTGGAGGTAGGAGGTATATAATGCTGCAGGTCAGGGGTGGAGGTGCATGATGTCAGGGGTGTATGATTCCACAGGTTGGAGGTAGGAGGTATATAATGCCGCAGGTCAGGGGTGGAGGTGCATGATGTCGGGGTGTATGATTCCACAGGTTGGAGGTAGGAGGTATATAATGCTGCAGGTCAGGGGTGGAGGTGTATGATTCCACAGGTTGGAGGTAGGAGGTATATAATGCCGCAGGTCAGGAGTGGAGGTGCATGATGTCAGGGGTGTATGATACCACAGGTTGGAGGTAGGAGGTATATAATGCCGCAGGTCAGGGGTGGAGGTGCATGATGTCAGGGGTGTATGATTCCACAGGTTGGAGGTAGGAGGTATATAATGCTGCAGGTCAGGGGTGGAGGTGCATGATGTCAGGGGTGTATGATTCCACAGGTTGGAGGTAGGAGGTATATAATGCTGCAGGTCAGGGGTGGAGGAGCATGATGTCAGGGGTGTATGATTCCACAGGTTGGAGGTAGGAGGTATATAATGCTGCAGGTCAGGGGTGGAGGTGCATGATGTCAGGGGTGTATGATTCCACAGGTTGGAGGTAGGAGGTATATAATGCCGCAGGTCAGGGGTGGAGGTGCATGATGTCGGGGTGTATGATTCCACAGGTTGGAGGTAGGAGGTATATAATGCTGCAGGTCAGGGGTGGAGGTGTATGATTCCACAGGTTGGAGGTAGGAGGTATATAATGCCGCAGGTCAGGAGTGGAGGTGCATGATGTCAGGGGTGTATGATACCACAGGTTGGAGGTAGGAGGTATATAATGCCGCAGGTCAGGGGTGGAGGTGCATGATGTCAGGGGTGTATGATTCCACAGGTTGGAGGTAGGAGGTATATAATGCTGCAGGTCAGGGGTGGAGGTGCATGATGTCAGGGGTGTATGATTCCACAGGTTGGAGGTAGGAGGTATATAATGCTGCAGGTCAGGGGTGGAGGAGCATGATGTCAGGGGTGTATGATTCCACAGGTTGGAGGTAGGAGGTATATAATGCTGCAGGTCAGGGGTGGAGGTGCATGATGTCAGGGGTGTATGATTCCACAGGTTGGAGGTAGGAGGTATATAATGCTGCAGGTCAGGGGTGGAGGTGCATGATGTCAGGGGTGTATGATTCCACAGGTTGGAGGTAGGAGGTATATAATGCTGCAGGTCAGGGGTGGAGGAGCATGATGTCAGGGGTGTATGATTCCACAGGCTGGAGGTAGGAGGTATATAATGCCGCAGGTCAGGGGTGGAGGTGCATGATGTCAGGGGTGTATGATTCCACAGGCTGGAGGTAGGAGGTATATAATGCCGCAGGTCAGGGGTGGAGGTGCATGATGTCAGGGGTGTATGATACCACAGGTTGGAGGTAGGAGGTATATAATGCTGCAGGTCAGGGGTGGAGGTGCATGATGTCAGGGGTGTATGATTCCACAGGTTGGAGGTAGGAGGTATATAATGCCGCAGGTCAGGGGTGGAGGTGCATGATGTCAGGGGTGTATGATTCCACAGGCTGGAGGTAGGAGGTATATAATGCCGCAGGTCAGGGGTGGAGGTGCATGATGTCGGGGGTGTATGATTCCACAGGTTGGAGGTAGGAGGTATATAATGCCGCAGGTCAGGGGTGGAGGTGCATGATGTCAGGGGTGTATGATTCCACAGGTTGGAGGTAGGAGGTATATAATGCTGCAGGTCAGGGGTGGAGGTGCATGATGTCAGGGGTGTATGATACCACAGGTTGGAGGTAGGAGGTATATAATGCTGCAGGTCAGGGGTGGAGGTGCATGATGTCAGGGGTGTATGATTCCACAGGTTGGAGGTAGGAGGTATATAATGCTGCAGGTCAGGGGTGGAGGTGCATGATGTCAGGGGTGTATGATTCCACAGGTTGGAGGTAGGAGGTATATAATGCTGCAGGTCAGGGGTGGAGGTGCATGATGTCAGGGGTGTAT
Organism: Dendrobates tinctorius; assembly: GCF_039654945.1. Taxonomy (NCBI): domain Eukaryota; kingdom Metazoa; phylum Chordata; class Amphibia; order Anura; family Dendrobatidae; genus Dendrobates; species Dendrobates tinctorius. The sequence goes on from NW_027361813.1 coordinate 555,188, forward strand.
GATTCCACAGGTTGGAGGTAGGAGGTATATAATGCTGCAGGTCAGGGGTGGAGGTGCATGATGTCAGGGGTGTATGATTCCACAGGCTGGAGGTAGGAGGTATATAATGCTGCAGGTCAGGGGTGGAGGTGCATGATGTCAGGGGTGTATGATTCCACAGGTTGGAGGTAGGAGGTATATAATGCTGCAGGTCAGGGGTGGAGGTGCATGATGTCAGGGGTGTATGATTCCACAGGCTGGAGGTAGGAGGTATATAATGCTGCAGGTCAGGGGTGGAGGTGCATGATGTCAGGGGTGTATGATTCCACAGGTTGGAGGTAGGAGGTATATAATGCTGCAGGTCAGGGGTGGAGGTGCATGTCGTCAGGGGTGTATGATTCCACAGGCTGGAGGTAGGAGGTATATAATGCTGCAGGTCAGGGGTGGAGGTGCATGATGTCGGGGGTGTATGATTCCACAGGTTGGAGGTAGGAGGTATATAATGCCGCAGGTCAGGGGTGGAGGTGCATGATGTCGGGGTGTATGATTCCACAGGTTGGAGGTAGGAGGTATATAATGCCGCAGGTCAGGGGTGGAGGTGCATGATGTCAGGGGTGTATGATTCCACAGGTTGGAGGTAGGAGGTATATAATGCTGCAGGTCAGGGATGGAGGTGCATGATGTCAGGGGTGTATGATTCCACAGGTTGGAAGTAGGAGGTATATAATGCTGCAGGTCAGGGGTGGAGGTGCATGATGTCAGGGGTGTATGATTCCACAGGTTGGAGGTAGGAGGTATATAATGCCGCAGGTCAGGGGTGGAGGTGCATGATGTCAGGGGTGTATGATTCCACAGGTTGGAGGTAGGAGGTATATAATGCTGCAGGTCAGGGGTGGAGGTGCATGATGTCAGGGGTGTATGATTCCACAGGTTGGAGGTAGGAGGTATATAATGCTGCAGGTCAGGGGTGGAGGTGCATGATGTCAGGGGTGTATGATTCCACAGGTTGGAGGTAGGAGGTATATAATGCTGCAGGTCAGGGGTGGAGGTGCATGATGTCGGGGGTGTATGATTCCACAGGTTGGAGGTAGGAGGTATATAATGCTGCAGGTCAGGGGTGGAGGTGCATGATGTCAGGGGTGTATGATTCCACAGGTTGGAGGTAGGAGGTATATAATGCTGCAGGTCAGGGGTGGAGGTGCATGATGTCAGGGGTGTATGATTCCACAGGTTGGAGGTAGGAGGTATATAATGCCACAGGTCAGGGGTGGAGGTGCATGATGTCGGGGGTGTATGATTCCACAGGTTGGAGGTAGGAGGTATATAATGCTGCAGGTCAGGGGTGGAGGTGCATGATGTCAGGGGTGTATGATTCCACAGGCTGGAGGTAGGAGGTATATAATGCTGCAGGTCAGGGGTGGAGGTGCATGATGTCAGGGGTGTATGATTCCACAGGTTGGAGGTAGGAGGTATATAATGCTGCAGGTCAGGGGTGGAGGTGCATGATGTCAGGGGAGTATGATTCCACAGGTTGGAGGTAGGAGGTATATAATGCTGCAGGTCAGGGGTGGAGGTGCATGATGTCAGGGGTGTATGATTCCACAGGTTGGAAGTAGGAGGTATATAATGCTGCAGGTCAGGGGTAGAGGTGCATGATGTCAGGGGTGTATGATTCCACAGGTTGGAGGTAGGAGGTATATAATGCTGCAGGTCAGGAGTGGAGGTGCATGATGTCAGGGGTGTATGATTCCACAGGTTGGAGGTAGGAGGTATATAATGCTGCAGGTCAGGGGTGGAGGTGCATGATGTCAGGGGAGTATGATTCCACAGGTTGGAGGTAGGAGGTATATAATGCCGCAGGTCAGGGGTGGAGGTGCATGATGTCAGGGGAGTATGATTCCACAGGTTGGAGGTAGGAGGTATATAATGCCACAGGTCAGGGGTGGAGGTGCATGATGTCAGGGGTGTATGATTCCACAGGTTGGAGGTAGGAGGTATATAATGCTGCAGGTCAGGGGTGGAGGAGCATGATGTCGGGGGTGTATGATTCCACAGGCTGGAGGTAGGAGGTATATAATGCTGCAGGTCAGGAGTGGAGGTGCATGATGTCAGGGGTGTATGATTCCACAGGTTGGAGGTAGGAGGTATATAATGCCGCAGGTCAGGGGTGGAGGTGCATGATGTCAGGGGTGTATGATTCCACAGGTTGGAGGTAGGAGGTATATAATGCTGCAGGTCAGGGGTGGAGGTGCATGATGTCAGGGTGTATGATTCCACAGGTTGGAGGTAGGAGGTATATAATGCTGCAGGTCAGGGGTGGAGGTGCATGATGTCAGGGGTGTATGATTCCACAGGCTGGAGGTAGGAGGTATATAATGCCGCAGGTCAGGGGTGGAGGTGCATGATGTCAGGGGTGTATGATTCCACAGGTTGGAGGTAGGAGGTATATAATGCTGCAGGTCAGGGGTGGAGGTGCATGATGTCAGGGGTGTATGATTCCACAGGTTGGAGGTAGGAGGTATATAATGCCGCAGGTCAGGGGTGGAGGTGCATGATGTCAGGGGTGTATGATTCCACAGGTTGGAGGTAGGAGGTATATAATGCTGCAGGTCAGGGGTGGAGGTGCATGATGTCAGTGGTGTATGATTCCACAGGTTGGAGGTAGGAGGTATATAATGCCGCAGGTCAGGGGTGGAGGTGCATGATGTCGGGGGTGTATGATTCCACAGGCTGGAGGTATATAATGCCGCAGGTCAGGGGTGGAGGTGCATGATGTCAGGGGTGTATGATTCCACAGGTTGGAGGTAGGAGGTATATAATGCTGCAGGTCAGGGGTGGAGGTGCATGATGTCAGGGGTGTATGATTCCACAGGTTGGAGGTAGGAGGTATATAATGCTGCAGGTCAGGGGTGGAGGTGCATGATGTCAGGGGTGTATGATTCCACAGGTTGGAGGTAGGAGGTATATAATGCTGCAGGTCAGGGGTGGAGGTGCATGATGTCAGGGGTGTATGATTCCACAGGTTGGAGGTAGGAGGTATATAATGCTGCAGGTCAGGGGTGGAGGAGCATGATGTCAGGGGAGTATGATTCCACAGGTTGGAGGTAGGAGGTATATAATGCTGCAGGTCAGGGGTGGAGGTGCATGATGTCGGGGGTGTATGATTCCACAGGTTGGAGGTAGGAGGTATATAATGCTGCAGGTCAGGGGTGGAGGAGCATGATGTCAGGGGTGTATGATTCCACAGGTTGGAGGTAGGAGGTATATAATGCTGCAGGTCAGGGGTGGATGTGCATGATGTCAGGGGTGTATGATTCCACAGGTTGGAGGTAGGAGGTATATAATGCTGCAGGTCAGGGGTGGAGGTGCATGATGTCAGGGGTGTATGATTCCACAGGTTGGAGGTAGGAGGTATATAATGCCGCAGGTCAGGGGTGGAGGTGCATGATGTCGGGGGTGTATGATTCCACAGGTTGGAGGTAGGAGGTATATAATGCCGCTGGTCAGGAGTGGAGGTGCATGATGTCGGGGGTGTATGATTCCACAGGTTGGAAATAGGAGGTATATAATGCTGCAGGTCAGGGGTGGAGGTGCATGATGTCAGGGGTGTATGATTCCACAGGTTGGAAATAGGAGGTATATAATGCTGCAGGTCAGGGGTGGAGGTGCATGATGTCAGGGGTGTATGATTCCACAGGTTGGAGGTAGGAGGTATATAATGCCGCAGGTCAGGGGTGGAGGTGCATGATGTCAGGGGAGTATGATTCCACAGGTTGGAGGTAGGAGGTATATAATGCTGCAGGTCAGGGGTGGAGGTGCATGATGTCAGGGGTGTATGATTCCACAGGTTGGAGGTAGGAGGTATATAATGCTGCAGGTCAGGGGTGGAGGAGCATGATGTCAGGGGTGTATGATTCCACAGGTTGGAGGTAGGAGGTATATAATGCCGCAGGTCAGGGGTGGAGGTGCATGATGTCAGGGGTGTATGATTCCACAGGTTGGAGGTAGGAGGTATATAATGCCGCAGGTCAGGGGTGGAGGTGTATGATGTCAGGGGTGTATGATTCCACAGGTTGGAGGTAGGAGGTATATAATGCTGCAGGTCAGGAGTGGAGGTGCATGATGTCAGGGGTGTATGATTCCACAGGTTGGAAGTAGGAGGTATATAATGCTGCAGGTCAGGGGTGGAGGTGCATGATGTCAGGGGTGTATGATTCCACAGGTTGGAGGTAGGAGGTATATAATGCTGCAGGTCAGGGGTGGAGGTGCATGATGTCAGGGGAGTATGATTCCACAGGTTGGAGGTAGGAGGTATATAATGCTGCAGGTCAGGGGTGGAGGTGCATGATGTCAGGGGTGTATGATTCCACAGGTTGGAGGTAGGAGGTATATAATGCCGCAGGTCAGGGGTGGAGGTGCATGATGTCAGGGGTGTATGATTCCACAGGTTGGAGGTAGGAGGTATATAATGCTGCAGGTCAGGGGTGGAGGTGCATGATGTCAGGGGTGTATGATTCCACAGGTTGGAGGTAGGAGGTATATAATGCCGCAGGTCAGGGGTGGAGGAGCATGATGTCGGGGGTGTATGATTCCACAGGTTGGAGGTAGGAGGTATATAATGCTGCAGGTCAGGGGTGGAGGTGCATGATGTCAGGGGTGTATGATTCCACAGGTTGGAAGTAGGAGGTATATAATGCTGCAGGTCAGGGGTGGAGGTGCATGATGTCAGGGGTGTATGATTCCACAGGTTGGAGGTAGGAGGTATATAATGCCGCAGGTCAGGGGTGGAGGTGCATGATGTCAGGGGTGTATGATTCCACAGGTTGGAGGTAGGAGGTATATAATGCTGCAGGTCAGGGGTGGAGGTGCATGATGTCAGGGGTGTATGATTCCACAGGTTGGAGGTAGGAGGTATATAATGCTGCAGGTCAGGGGTGGAGGTGCATGATTTCAGGGGTGTATGATTCCACAGGTTGGAGGTAGGAGGTATATAATGCTGCAGGTCAGGGGTGGAGGTGCATGATGTCAGGGGAGTATGATTCCACAGGTTGGAGGTAGGAGGTATATAATGCTGCAGGTCAGGGGTGGAGGTGCATGATGTCGGGGGTTTATGATTCCACAGGTTGGAAGTAGGAGGTATATGTTACAGAACCGCTCAGCACCCAGAATATGTTGTGCAGTTATATGTATATATAATAGGTTCTATGTGAGATGCATGTCCCTAATGCATCAGCCCACAGGCTGCGCCCCTGGGCAGAGGGGATATGATATTCTCCTTTTGTCCGCCCTCCCCCCACCTTTGTAATTCCCACAGTAAACATTTGCAGGCTCCGGCCACCTGCGGCTTTTGTAATGCTTGTCTGGCCTGACGCTTTTCTATTGGCCTGCCCTCTGTATCTGTGTGATATATTCTGTGTCCTGTGAGTAAAGTGTTGTCAGACTGGAAATACGTGGAGAAGCAGTGATCTTTAATTTGCGTCCATGTAACCAAGGAATTCCAGCCAGCGTCATTCATTCATTCAGGCTCAAGCCAACGCAGAGCGGACCTCCGAAAACACGGGGTGGTACTGAAAGAGGTACCCCAGCTTGGTAGACCCCGTTACACTGGTGGCAGCGGTGGGATATGATACCCCTTCTACAGGAGGAAAGGAATGAATGGAAAATAACTACCAGAAGTTAAAGAGGACTACATTAAAAGATCTGGTGGAAGCCCGAGGGTTGATCGCCAGCAACAAAACAAAAGTGGATTTGATAGCAGCCATCATGGAACACGACAGTGCAGCGCCCCCCAATGTGAACGAATTCCAGAGGGAGGTAAAGAACAGACTGGTGTTCTATGGCCCAAACCCTGCGGTAGAGATCATACGAGAGGTGATGGCTGATGTGCGTACTGATCTGAAGGAAAAGATGGTCGAGCGGACCAGGATAGAGCTAGCCAAGATGGAGATGGCAGAGCGGACCAAAGTGGAGCAGGCCAAGATGGAGATGACCGAGCGGATAGAGGAGAGCCAGCGAGCAGGGGGAGCTCTGGCCTTCGACCAGGTACCTTCAACAGTAAGCCACAAAAAGATCCAGTATAATGCCTTCCGACAGTTGGGGGAGGCAGAGGAAGACATTGATGGCTTTCTGCAGGACTTTGAGCGGCAGTGTGCCCTTCATCAAGTGAAGCCGGAGGAACGGGTTCAGATTCTGGCCAGCAAGCTGACAGGCCGGGCAGCGACCGCCTATCGCACGGTACCTGATGAGGACTGTATGGACTATGAGCGGATCAAAGAAGTGATCTTGGCCCGGTATGCGCTGACACCAGAGGCATACCGCCAAAAGTTCAGCGGACTTATAAAACGCGTAACCGATACCCACGCTGAATGGGCCTGTAAATTACGGTGGTCACTGCTACAGTGGGTACAAGGGAGCCAAGCAACCACTAAGGAGGACGTCCTCCAGCTCTTCTTGTTAGAACGATTCTTTAATGGACTAACCCCCGAGACACAGGAATGGCTTCGGGACAGGCGGCCAACGACTCTGGAGGAAGCCGCTCGTCTGGCTGATGAACATCATGATGCCAGGAGGCCGCGGTTGTCCGGATCAAAGATGGTCACTAGGGGCCTGCCCATGGACCTGGAGGGCCCCAAACCACCGAAGATTGTAGGGGGACCAGCTAGAAACCCGGCCTACCACAGTCCCCCTGGGGCGCGATGCCACACCTGCCGTCAGCTGGGCCACCTGCAAAGACAATGTCCCAACCGGACTCAGCATACCCAGTGGCCAAAGGCGGGAACAGCTACCTTCAGCCGGGCTGCTGTACACTGCTACCAAGGCGAAGCTGACCCGGCATTGGGGGCTACGACTAACCAAGGGGTGGAAGAGATGGAGGAAGTGCTGCATGAAGTAGACTCCGTGCAGGCAGCCCGGGCAGATAATCGACAACAGCATCAACAGGTCCTGTGGGTTAATGGGAAACATATGCAGGGACTAAGAGATTCCAGAGCAACTTTGACCCTTGTGAAGCCTCATCTCGTCCGGGACCAAGAGAAGATGGACCGGACAGTGGCAGTCCGTGTAGCAGGGGGAGCCATACATCGACTGCCCACTGCCAGGATTCACCTGAACTGGGGAGTCAGGGATGGCCTTGTTGAGGTCGGCTTGATGGAGGATTTGCCTGCAGACGTCTTGCTGGGAAATGACTTGGGGCCCATGTTGTCTGCATTCTCGGTGGCCCCTCTGGCTGAGACCTATCCTGTGACCACCCGGAGACAAGCTTGAGCTGCGGAGGCGGAATCACACTCAGAGGAGGCCCAGGTAAGACATCCCAGCCCTGCACGTATTCCCATAGCCAGACACATTTCTTGGGCCACCCCAGATGAATTTAAGAGGGAGTTACTTGAGGATCCTTCATTGGAGGGATATTGTGGGAAGGCAGAGGAGGGGAGAGGAGTACTGGAAGGGGAACAGTGTGTATGGAAGCAGGGACACCTCTACCGGGTTACAGAGCAGCACCACACAGGGACGAGCCCCACTATAAAAAAACAGCTGGTAGTTCCCAAGAAGTATAGGCAGGAGCTACTGCGAATCTCTCATGACATACCCTTAGCCGGGCATTTCGGCGTCAGTCGCACAGGCATCGTCTGACACGAAACTTCTTTTGGCCGGGGGTAACCTATGATGTTCGTCAGTACTGCCAGACCCGTGACAGTTGTCAGCGCATTGGCAAGAGGGGGGATCGATGCAAGGCCAAATTATGCCCCCTCCCCATTGTGGAGGAACCATTTAGCCGAGTAGCGGTCGATCTGATAGGGCCGTTAGCCAAACCCAGTCCGTCAGGGAAAAGGTATATATTGACAGTGGTAGATTATGCCACACGGTATCCAGAGGCGGTTGCGTTACCTAACATACTGGCAGAGACGGTGGCGGCCGCCCTGCTCCAGGTGTTCTCACGAGTTGGATTTCCCCGGGAGATTATCTCGGACCAGGGTACCCAGTTTACAGCAGAGGTGACCAACCAACTGTGGAAGCTGTGCGGCGTAAAGTCCATTAGAAGCGCCCCGTACCACCCGCAACCCAATGGGTTGTGTGAACGCTTTAACGGGACATTAAAACAGCTCATTGGGACTTTTACCAGGACCTACAGGGACTGGAAGAAATTCTTGCCACACCTCCTGTTTGCCTATCGGGAGGTGCCCCAAGAATCCACGGGGTTCTCCCCGTTCGAGCTGGTATACGGGAGACGGGTAAGGGGACCCCTAGACTTAGTGCTGGAACACTGGGAAGGGGAGGGCCTCATAGAAGAGGTACCTATTGTACCCTATGTGCTGGAATTCCGGGACCGCCTACAGGAGCTGACCCAGGTTGTACGTGAGAACCTGCAGGTGACACAGCGGCGCCATCGCTTATGGTACGATCGGAGGGACAGAGAGCGCACTTTGGAAATAGGACAGAAGGTCCTGGTGTTAGAGCCCACTAAGCAGAATAAGTTTCAAGCTGCATGGCAGGGGCCCTACCAGGTAGTGGGGAAAATAGTCGACACAACCTATAATGTCGCCGATTGTAACGACCCCAGGGTTAGCCGCATGTTCCACGTGAATATGCTGAAGCCCTACCGGGAGCGCCCTGAAGAGGTAGTGGCCATCTGTGCACCTGAAGCAGAGGATTTAGCCGGACTTCCCTTGCCGGATGTCTTAGGGGAAAGGATTCAGTCTAAAACATGGGACCAGGTACACTTGGGCGAAGACCTAGGCCCCCGGGAGAGACAGCAGGCGGAGGCGTTGTTGAGGCAGCGACAGAGGATGTTTTCGGGGAGACCAGGGTACACTCGCCTGGCACAACACAAGGTTGAGACCCAGGATCAGACCCCCCTGCGACAAAACCCCTTCTGCGTCCCTGAGTCTGTACGAGAGGGGATGTGACAAGAGATGCTGCGTTTAGGGGTCATTGTAGAGTCAGATAGTCCCTGGGCATCCCCCGTAGTGTTAGTGCCCAAGAAGGATGGGACTACACGGTTTTGTGTAGACTATCGTAGGCTCAATGAGAAAACAGTGACGGATGCATACCCCATGCCACGTGTGGATGAGTTGTTAGACCGGCTGGCGGGGGCAAAGTATTTGACCACCATCAATCTATGCAAAGGCTACTGGCAGATTCCCCTTAGTCCTGACGCTATTCCCAAGTCGGCATTTGTCACCCCGTTCGGCTTATTCCAGTTTCGAGTTATGCCATTCGGGATGAAGAATGCCCCGGCGACCTTCCAAAGGCTGGCTGACCGGCTTCTGGATGGTCTCCAGGACTATGCTTGTGCCTACCTGGACGACATCGCCATCTACAGTGCGACATGGGAAGAGCATCTAAATCACCTAGAGACAGTATTGGACAGGATCCACCAGGCCAGAATCACCCTGAACCCAAACAAGTGTCACGTTGGCAAAGCAGAGGTTCAGTATTTAGGGCATTGGGTGGGAAGTGGGAAACAGCGACCAGAACCTGCCAAGATTGAGGCCATAGCCAAGTGGCCCATCCCACGCACTAAAACCCAGGTCATGGCATTTCTAGGGACAGCGGGGTATTACAGGAAATTCGTTCCCAATTACAGCAGCGTAGCCAAGCCCCTCACTGATCTGACCCGTAAGAACCAACCCCGCCAGGTAACCTGGACCTCAGAGTGTGCGGAAGCCTTCCGTCAACTAAAGGACGCGCTCAACAATACCCCTGTATTGGCCGCACCCGATTCAACTAAACGTTTCCTGGTTCACACAGACGCTTCTATGTTTGGATTGGGGGCAGTACTGAGCCAAGTCGGGCCGGACGGCCAAGAACACCCGGTAGCTTACATGAGTCGGAAACTACTGCCCCGTGAAGTAAGCTATGCGACCATCGAGAAGGAGTGCCTGGCGGTAGTATGGGCACTCAAGAAGTTGCAACCATATTTGTATGGACGACAGTTTTGCCTCCTAACGTACCATAATCCCCTAGTCTGGCTTAATCGGGTCTCCGGAGACAACGCCAGATTGCTGCGGTGGAGTTTAGCCCTACAACCTCTGGACTTCACCATCCACTACAGACCCGGCAAACAAAACGGTAACGCTGATGGACTAAGTCGACAAACGGAACTTGCACCAACCCCATAAACTTCGGTCATCCCCAAACCGATCCGTTGAGGATCAGACGGTGTATGCCGATCGCGTCGCTGAAAAGGGGAGCCGTGTTACGTGTTACAGAACCACTCAGCACCCAGAATATATTGTGCAGTTATATGTATGTATAATAGGTTCCATGTGAGATGCATGTCCCTAATGCATCAGCCCACAGGCTGTGCCCCTGGGCAGAGGGGACACTATATTCTCTTTTTGTCCGCCCTCCCCCCACCTTTGTAATTCCCACAGTAAATATCGGCAGGCTCCGGCCACCTGCGGCTTTTGTAATGCATGTCTGGCCTGCCGCTTTTCTATTGGCCTGCCCTCTGTATCTGTGTGATATATTCTGTGTCCTGTGAGTAAAGTGTTGTCAGACTGGAAATACGTGGAGAAGCAGTGATCTTTTATATGCGCAAATGTAACCAAGGAATTCCAGCCAGCGTCTTTCATTCAGACTCCAGCCAACGCAGAGCGGACCTCTGGAAACACGGGGTGGTACTGAAAGAGGTACCCCAGCTTGGGTAGACCCCATTACAGTATATAATGCCGCAGGTCAGGGGTGGGGGGGGTGTATGAAGCCATAGGCGGGGTTCGTACTGTATCATGCCGGGAGTGATTGGTGCATGATGTCGGGGGTGCCTGATGTCGCAGGTTGGTGTGCAGGGTTTATGATGCCAGGCATACAGGGTGTATGATGCCGGATGTACTATACGGAGGGGTGCGGTGTATCATTCCAGGGGTGGGTGTTATATGATGTATTATATGTGGGTGCACTCTGTGATATATGATGTATTATATGGGTTGTGGAGACACAGGGGTCAGCGGGTTCCCTAGTCCACTAGCCTGAAAACGCATGGACCTGGGATCATCCCAACACCGAACACCTGCTCTCCTGTTACCGTGGGTATGACGCTACTCAGACCACACAGGGTGAGGGTGACACATTGCGGCAATAATTTACTGAACCACAAAACAGGCAGATAACACACAGAACATTCACAGCAAAATACCCCAAGATGGTGCACCTTACACAGTCTCACCCTTCCATTGACTCGCCGGGATAATGGCAGCTGTCACTTCAGATGTTCCAGGGTCGACTATTCCACCTGTGGCACGCTCACAGAGAGGAGGTAACGACAAGTGTAGGGAGATGACAGTCAATTCAGGGTACAAGGCCAGGTGACCGGAGGGTCACAGCCTGGCATCATCTTCCAGGGCTGACTACTCCACCTGTGGCATGCACACAGACAGGAGGTAACAATAAGCTTAAGAGCTGACAGCCCATTGAGGTACATAGCCAGGTGACAGGAGGGTCACATCTTGGCTTCTCCGAACCTCTCCATGGAGACCGGTGACAGGTGGGTCCCATTCCTGGCTTTCCTAAAGGTATCCATGGGGCTTATGTGACCGATGGGTCCAAGTCTTGACTACCCAAAACGTATCCATGGTTCAGTGATGGTCAATGGAGCAGAACTGTTTTCTTCCAGCCGGGGCCGTGGTCCCCTAAGCTGGCATCCTCTAGAATCTGTGTCCCTCGTGATGGAGCCATGATGTCTTGGCTGCTGTCCTGGCCAGTGTTCCTGGCTGTGATTTTGTAGAGAATCTCTGGTTTTCTGAATCTTTGGTTGTCTTGTCTGGATGTATATTGTTAGAAGCATATCCCCATTATATAGCTTACAACTATTGTCATTCATGCAGCAGCCAGAGGTCAAAAGGAAGATGTGATGAGATAACCTCGCATTGTTTGACTATTTACCGTGTATTCTCGAATATGAGCCAAGGCCCCTAATTTTGCCACAGAAAACTAGGTAAACTTATTGATTTAAGTATAAGCCGGGTATGCATTGTCCCCTTATCCCTGTCCTTCTATGCATGGCTCCCCTGGTCCCGTCGTATGCATGGCTCCCCTGTCCCATCGCTGTATGCGTGGCTCCCCTGGTCCCGTCGTATGCATGGCTCCCCCGGTCCCATCGTTGTATGCATGGCTCCCCCGGTCCCATCGTTATATGCATGGATGCCTCGGTTCCCTTCGTTGTATGCATGGCTCCCCCAATGTCACGGCTGCGGCGGTAGCCGCCGCCGCTCCAGCAGCGGCGGGGCCCGCCGCTGCCAGCACTCACCCGTCCTCCCCACGCGCTGGTTCCGCCTCCTCCTCTCTCCCGTCCTCCTGGCGCCGAAGGGCCATGTGCACTCGCTCTAGGGCGCGGGCGCGTGCCCTGAGGGTTCCTTAACCCTGCAGCGCCCGCCCAGAGCTGTGAGGCCACCAATGAGGGCTGTGCACAGGCTATATCAGGCGTCTCCAAGATGGTGGAGACGCCTGATTATCGTGGGCCTTGCCTACGGTGCTCTGGCCGGGTTGCAGGAGCCTTCCTGTAACCTTCCTCCTATTCCTGCCTTGTTCCCGTCTGGTACTCTGTTCCTCCGTCCTGAACCCCAGTGCCCAGTTCTGAGCTCCGTATCCCCGTCCTGTACTCCTGTGCTCTGTCCTGTACTCAGTGTCTTCACTCGGTACTCCAGTGCCCAGTCCTGTGCTCCGTATCTCTGTCCAGTACTCCAGGACCCAGTCCTGTACTCCGTGTCTCCGTTCTATACCTTGACCTGCACTTCCTACCCCGTTCTGCATTCTGACCTCTGCGGTCCTGCCCCTAACGATCCCTGTATAGGGGTCGGTTATCACCTGGCGTGCTCGGCCCAGGGGCTCCAGATCCGCGACCCAGAGGGTCCACTCTTGGACGTTGTCCGCTCCTGAACGTCACAGTATAATCAGGCCATGGACCCCGCTAGTGCCTCGGCGGCCACACAAAAAGAGTTGCTCTTTTTACGTGAGAACCAGACTAGAATAATGTCCTTCATGAAATCCATGGATACTCGTCTCTCCGCCTTACAAACTGCTGACCCAGGGAACGCCCTGTTGCTAGTTTGGCTCCAGCAGGAGCTCGCGCAGCAGCGTGACACCCAGTCCCATATTCTGAGCTATATGGCATCCGTGGATGATCGCCTTCTGTCCCTGCAGTCTGCTGCAGCCGCTTCAGCTCAACCACGGGATCCAGTATCTCACCCGCCACCCCGCTTGGGAAAACCTCCCAGATTCAGCGGAGACCCCAAGTTGTGTCGGGGGTTCTTGAATCAGTGTCGGTTGCACTTTGAGCTCCTGCCTCAGCAATACCCCTATGATCGAGCCAAAGTGGCATTTATTGTGTCCCATCTTGAAGGGGAGGCCTTGGCTTGGGTCAATCCCTTATGGGAGAGAGATGACCCCGTGGTGTCTAACATACAGAACTTTCTCGACACCTTCCGCAAGGTATTTGATGAGCCTGGACACGTGGCTTCCACCACCGAGGCTCTTTTCAATCTCAGTCAGGGTTCTCTCACCGTAGGACAGTATGCCATTCGCTTCCGCACGCTGTCCTCGGAGCTGGGGTGGAATAATGAGGCTTTGGTTGGGGCCTTTTGGAGGGGACTCTCAGGCAAAATAAAAGATGAGCTTGCCGGGCGAGATACTCCTACCACCCTGGAGGATCTCATATCCCTAGCCACCCGTATTGACTTACGGTTTCAAGAACGCTCTCGGGAGTCAGTTAGGGAGAGGAGACCCTTTAGGCTATACCAAGTGCCTATTCCCCGCTCTCCGGCCTCTCCTAGTAGCTCCGTCCCGGAGCCCATGCAGGTGGACCGTGTAAAGTTGACCGAGCAGCAACGCCGGGAGAGAAGGACGCAAGGGTTGTGCCTTTACTGCGGCGGGGCCAATCATTTTGTGCGTACTTGCCCAGTGAAGCCGGGAAACGCTTCCACCTAGGCCAGGTAGGAGAGGCCTCCCTAGGTGATACCGATTCCTCTCTGCCCCTTACCATTTCTGTTCTAATTGTTGCAGGTCTATATAGGAAGGAGAGAAGTCCGGCTTTCAGGATCGCGCTGTTCCAGTCCAAAGTTCACAAGGAGTTAATCCAAGGACCAAGCAGTGATTATAACTTTCTTTTTATTCCATAAACTCTACGCGTTTTGTGTTACACTGGCATCACATTCCATTCTCCTTATATACTACCTCCCCCAGGAAGTGAGGTACCATGAAATTTAGATTTTTATTGAGTATAATCATAATTTTACTATAATGTTTTACACTTTTTCTAGTGTGAAGTTTTACAGATGTGTGTTTTTATAGAAGCGTGTTTTATAGATGAATTTTAGTGATTTTTGTGATTTTATATTATGCTGATAGTTATGTGCGAATTTTTTTAAGTGCAATGAGCATCTACCTCACTTCCTGGGGGAGTTAGTATATAAGGAGAATGGAATGTGATGCCAGTGTAACTTTGCTCCTGAGGAAGTGTCCAGTGTGTACCCGAAACGCGTAGAGTTTATGGAATAAAAAGAAAGTTATAATCACTGCTTGGTCCTTGGATTAACTCCTTGTGAACTTTGGTCTGGAACAGCGCGATCCTGAAAGCCGGACTTCTCTCCTTCCTATATATGCAATTCTAGTGACCGGCTGATTGCTGCAGTTCATCGGATCCTGCCCATTTGTGCTTATGGTTGTTGTGTTCCACACAACTGAACCAGGTGAGTGGATCCATATCTGTGAAACGTTTATATCATTGGATAAAACCCTATTGTGTGCTTCTGTCTCCCCCTTTTTTTAATTGTTGCAGGTCGGGAGCGTAGATCTATGGAGGCGTATGTGGACTTGGGTGCGGCAGGTAATTTCATCCGGCTTAGGGAAGTGGACCAGTTCCGAATTCCGGTGGTGACTCTGGAAAATCCTCGCACTATCGCCTCCGTGGATGGCAAACCGCTACCAGAACCCGTCACCATGGCCACTGTCGAAGTGGAACTACAAGTTGGAGCTCTTCACCGGGAAAAGATTGCTTTTTATGTCCTGCCTAATCTGTCCCATGCCGTGCTTCTCGGCCTACCATGGTTACGTTCTCATGAGCCTGTTCTGGACTGGCGTTCCGGGGAGATTCTACGCTGGGGACACTCCTGTCAGGAGAATTGTTTACTATCGGTACCTCGTCCTGGACCTCGGCATGCTCCTCTCGATCTCCTGGGGCTTCCCTCGGCTTACCACTCTTACGCCGATGTCTTCAGTAAGAAGGAGGCAGAGACCCTACCGCCGCACCGATCCTTTGATTGCCCAATTGAGCTGATTTCAGGAGCTAATCCCCCCAGGGGGAGAACTTATCCATTATCTCCAGCAGAGACCACGGCCATGTCAGACTACATTCGGGAGAACTTGGCTCGAGGGTTCATTCGGAAGTCATCATCCCCTGCCGGAGCAGGGTTCTTTTTTGTCCGGAAGAAAGACGGATCCCTTCGACCATGTATTGATTACCGAGGTCTTAACAGCATTACGGTCAAAAATAGGTATCCTCTTCCACTGATCCCTGAGCTCTTTGACCGTCTGAGAGGAGCCCGGGTCTTCACCAAGTTGGATCTGCGAGGAGCCTATAACTTGATCCGAATCCGTGCCGGGGACGAGTGGAAGACGGCGTTCAATACTCGGGACGGCCATTACGAGTATTTGGTTATGCCTTTCGGTCTCTGCAATGCCCCGGCGGTTTTCCAGGAGTTCGTTAACGAAATCTTCCGAGACCTACTATACTCCTGTGTCGTCGTGTATCCTTGATGACATCCTCATTTTCTCACCTGATTTATCCACCCACCGGAGGAGTGTTCGACTGGTTCTGCAATGCCTACGGGAGAACCAACTCTATGCTAAATTGGAGAAGTGCCGGTTCGAGCAAACCTCATTACCCTTCTTAGGGTACATTATTTCGGACTCCGGGGTGAAGATGGACCCTGAGAATCTATCGGCAGTACTCAAATGGCCACGTCCGGTCGGAGTAAAAGCTATCCAACGGTTCTTGGGTTTTGCAAATTATTACAAGCAGTTCATTCCCCACTTTTCTTCTGTGACCAAGCCCATCTCTGCCCTGACCCGAAAAGGGTCCAAAGCAAATGCCTGGCCACCAGAGGCCGAAGAGGCCTTCCTTGCCTTGAAGCGATCCTTTGCCTCCGCCCCGATTTTACATCGGCCGACAGCTAATAGGCCCTTCACCTTGGAAGTGGATGCATCCTCCGTTGGAGCCGGGGCGGTCCTCTCTCAGCGGTCGTCTTCTGGTCACTTGGTGCCTTGCGGTTTCTTTTCTAAATCCTTTTCCCCCGCAGAATGCAACTATTCCATTGGAGTTCGGGAATTACTGGCCATTAAGATGGCATTGGAAGAGTGGTGATATCTTCTGGAAGGGGCAGTCCATCCATTCACAATCTTCACAGACCACAAGAATTTGGCGTACCTTCAGTCCGCACAAAGACTCAACTCCAGGCAAGCCAGGTGGTCGCTGTATTTTTCCCGCTTTGACTTTGAACTCCGTTTTCGGTCTGGGGATAGGAATACCAAGGAGGACGCTCTATCCAGGTCCTTATAATCACCTGAGTCTGAGGAGGCTCCTTCATATATCATTGAGCCTGCCAAAGTGATCACCGTGGCACCCGTGACGCTCTCCCATGCTCCACCAGGCAAGACCTTCGTTCCATTGAGTAAGAGGTCGGAAATCCTAGACTGGGGGCACTCCTCCAAGATTGCGGGCCACGTTGGGGTCAAGAAGACTCTCTGCCTTCTCTCTCGCTACTACTGGTGGCCTTCTCTTCATCAGGATGTGACAGATTTCGTAGCCTCCTGCACGACTTGTGCCCAGAACAAAGTACCAAGAGGTCTGCCATCCGGCCTGCTTCATCCTCTGCCTCCTCCTGATGCCCCCTGGCAACAGATTGGTATGGACTTCATTACCGATTTACCTTGCTCTTCTGGATGTACCACTATCTTGGTGGTGGTCGACCGCTTCTCCAAGATGGCCCATTTTATCCTGTTGGCTGGTTTACCCACGGCATCCGAGTTAGCCAAGGTCTTTATCCACCAGATCTTCAGGCTGCATGGACTCCCTCGACGTATTGTCTCCGATCGAGGGGTCCAATTTACCTCCCGGTTCTGGAGGGCACTCAGCAAGCTCATGGGGATATCTCTGGACTTCTCTTCTGCCTATCATCCTCAGTCCAACGGGCAAGTGGAGCGGATCAATCAGGTACTAGCAGCTTACCTGCGCCATTTTTCCAACGCCCATCAGGACAACTGGGTGTCCCTTCTTCCATGGGCAGAGTTCGCCCATAACAACCACCCCAACGAGTCTACCACCAAAACACCGTTCTTCGTAGTTTCTGGCCAGAACCCTGGTGTTCCGCTACCGCTCTCCTCGTCTTCTGGTGTTCCCGCTGCGGATGCCCTTTTTTCTGAGTTTTCTCAAGTCTGGAGGGAGACCAGAGAAGCACTGGAAAAATCCAGCATCCGGATTAAAAAACATGCAGACAAGAGACGCAGGGACCTTCCGCCATATCAACCTGGTGACAAAGTCTGGTTGTCAACTAAGCATATCCGCCTGAGGATGCCTTCTTACAAACTGGGTCCCCGGTACATTGGTCCATTCGAGGTTCTTGGACGCATTAACAACGTGTCTTACAAATTGAGGTTGCCGGCTTCACTCCGGGTTCCTAACGCCTTCCATGTCTCGCTCCTTAAACCTGTTGTTCTTAATCGGTATCGCCCGCTTCCACCTCCTGTACCTCAACCTGTAGGGGCCGATGATATCTTTGAAGTAAAAGATATTTTGGCCATGAAAAGAGTTCGGGGGCGAACCTTCTTCCTTGTCGATTGGAAGGGTTTTGGTCCTGAGGAGAGGTCTTGGGAACCCAAAGAGAATGTTAATGCTCCTCTTCTTTTAAAGAAGTTTTTGTCCAACCTCAGGAGAGGGAGACGTAAAGGGGGGGGTACTGTCACGGCTGCGGCGGCGGTAGCCGCCGCCGCTCCAGCAGCGGCGGAGCCCGCCGCTGCCAGCACTCACCCGTCCTCCCCTCGCGCTGGTTCCGGCTGGTGTGTGATGTATTATATAGGGGGCTGCGGGGTGTGATGTATTATACGGGGGGCTGCGGGGTGTGATGTATTATACGGGGGGGCTGCGGGGTGTGATGTGTTATACGGGGGGCTGCGGGGTGTGATGTGTTATACGGGGGGCTGCGGGGTGTGATGTGTTATACGGGGGGCTGCGGGGTGTGATTATACGGGGGGCTGCGGGGTGTGATTATACGGGGGGCTGCGGGGTGTGATGTGTTATACGGGGGGCTGCGGGGTGTGATGTGTTATACGGGGGGCTGCGGGGTGTGATTATACGGGGGGCTGCGGGGTGTGATTATACGGGGGCTGCGGGGTGTGATGTGTTATACGGGGGGCTGCGGGGTGTGATGTGTTATACGGGGGGCTGCGGGGTGTGATGTGTTATACGGGGGGCTGCGGGGTGTGATGTGTTATACGGGGGGCTGCGGGGTGTGATGTATTATACGGGGGGCTGCGGGGTGTGATATACGGGAGGCTGGTGTGTGATGTATTATATAGGTGGCTGCGGGGTGTGATGTATTATACGGGGGGCTGTGGGGTGTGATGTGTTATACGGGGGGCTGCGGGGTGTGATGTGTTATACGGGGGGCTGCGGGGTGTGATGTTAAACGGGGGGCTGTGATGTTATACGGGGGGCTGCGGGGTGTGATGTGTTATACGGGGGGCTGCGGGGTGTGATGTTATACGGGGGGCTGGTGTGTGATGTATTATATAGGTGGCTGCGGGGTGTGATGTATTATACGGGGGGCTGTGGGGTGTGACGTATTATACGGGGGGCTGTGGGGTGTGACGTGTTATACGGGGGGCTGCGGGGTGTGATGTATTATACGGGGGGCTGGTGCGTGATGTGTTATACGGGGGGCTGAGGGGTGTGATGTGTTATACGGGGGGCTGCGGGGTGTGATGTATTATACGGGGGGCTGGTGTGATATATTATATAGGTGGCTGCGGGGTGTGATGTATTATACGGGGGGCTGCGGGGTGTGATGTGTTATACGGGGGGGCTGTGGGGTGTGATGTATTATACGGGGGGCTGGTGTGTGATGTATTATATAGGGGGCTGCGGGGTGTGATGTATTATACGGGGGGCTGCGGGGTGTGATGTATTATACGGGGGGCTGCGGGGTGTGATGTATTATACGGGGGGCTGCGGGGTGTGATGTATTATACGGGGGGCTGCGGGGTGTGATGTATTATACGGGGGGCTGCGGGGTGTGATGTGTTATACGGGGGGGCTGTGGGGTGTGATGTATTATACGGGGGGCTGGGGTGTGATGTATTATACGGGGGGCTGCGGGGTGTGATGTATTATACGGGGGGCTGCGGGGTGTGATGTATTATACGGGGGGTGCTGTGTATGATGATGTATTTTTCTTTTTATCATCCATTAGTGCGGCTTCTTCAGGAGGTACAAGGATCGGATGATGGAGAAGGTTTCGCCCAGTGATGTGACTGCACATGAACCTCTGGAGAATCAGTCAGAGCAAGAGAGCGACAACAAGCTGAAGCTCCTTCAAGATTTCCTGGTGGACCCGTTGAACGGTATGATGTTTTAGCCTATGATGTATGATGTGAGGGCGGATTTCCAGCCTCGCTCAACATAAGTGCACAAGACTGCCATGTGTGGTTGGAATGTCCCCAGGAGTAGAGACATGGAATATGTCGTGCTCCTGGATTTGAGCTCCTGAGCTTGTGTTCTGTGGTCGGCTTCTCTTTCTGCCAAGCTATGGGAGGCACGGGAGACGCAGGGGGCGCGGGAGACGCAGGCGGCGCGGGAGACGCAGGCGGCGCGGGAGACGCAGGCGGCACGGGAGACACAGGAGTCACCTTTTCTCTGGGTGTTGGGTGCTGCTATTCTGGCTGCAGTCTGCCGAGTTTAATATATTTACTCTGTCCTTTCAGCTTTTGGGTGCAGCTTTAAATACCTTCCCCTACTGGTGTTTTCTGCTGGGGATAGACCTTGTTGGATTCGTTCACATTGCTGCAGTTTGTGTTGGTTGCAGCAGTTTTGTGTGATTTTTTTTTTTGTTACTTAGGGGACTGATCCTCTAGCGATCCTGGGATCTACTAATGACATTCAGGGTAAGCTGCCGTCAAGTGGGGGTGTCATGAACCGGGTTTGTGTAGTTCAAGGAGCTGCAGCCGATAGCTCTGTATGTGTAACTAGAGCAATAAGACTTGCGTCATATTTCCTGACAGGGGTGCCATTACGTTATCTTAGGGTGCCAGCTACTGCAGTCAGGCAGGGACAGACCAGGGTCAGAAAAGGGCTTTTTCCTAGTCCTGAACCTATGATCACAACATGGAGGATACAGGAAGAATTGAAACAAACTAGAGAGGACGTGCAATCAACAGTAATGGATGACGTCGCCAGCTGCGAAACGCAGTCCCTGCACAGTCCCAGCCTGCAGCTGTTGTACTACAGGCTTATGAGGTTTGGATTATTTGTCCTCTTGTAACATTTGATATATTTTTGCCCCATCATCTGTTAGTGCCATTTCCCGAGGAGTTGGAGAGACGCGACCATATGTGATCTCCTGGAGGACGCCTAACACAAGGAGACCCGAGTGTGGTCACACAGGGCACATCACCATCTCCCCTGCAGTCCATGTCTTCAGGCTTCTCATCCATTACTCCTGGATGTCCATGGGAGACACGAAAGCGATGGCTGACTGAGCGAGCCTTCATGCCTGATCATCGCAGGGCACCAGCTTAGCTCCGCGGATGGAGACGTGTAACTTTTCTTTATTCACAAGATGTTCCACTTTTTCTATAAAAAGCTCAATAAATTGTGCGGAAGATGTCGGTTTCCCGACCCGGAGATGCAACAAGTGTTTGTTTTTTTAATTCTAATTAAAAACTGAATCTGAAATGTTTTCTTGTTTGAATCCATTTACACGTTGCGTTCTCCGTGCCGGGCGCGGGCTCATCTTGGCTCACCGGCTGCACTGAGCTGTGAGCGGCAGCGCCAGAGATTTGCCATAAAGCTGTCAAGACAGCAGAGACTAGAAAACTGCTTTACATGCGACGCCTCAGGGGAGCGGCTGCGTCCTCTACAGGTACAGGGAACATTACAGCCACACCAGCCCCTGAAGACACCTTTGTGCCAGCGAAACGTTCCCGGAGGCAGGGAAGGTGAAATCTCATGACATTATGGAGAAACTGCTGGATGGAACTGTCCCGAGTGTCAGCATATCCGAAGAGAACAGCACTATTCACATGACCCTGGCTGACAGCCGTGCCCTTTCCTACTGACGCCGGTGCAGGATAGAGAAGCATTCATTATCACAATCCATGAAATCACGATAGCAGAAAAGGATCACAGGCAACTGACATGTACTGTGTCTTCAGAAAGTATTCACACCCCAGGAACCTTTCTTTAGAAGTTGTTGGGATTTTATGTGATACCAACACAAAGTTTCTACCTACTGCAAAATCCTGAAGAAACCAAATCAAAAGAAGTGTATAAAACATACAATTGTATTAGGTCATAAGAAAATATGGAAGACCTAAAAGAAAGGGGGAACCAATTACAAAATCTACGGCGACCACAGAGATAGTAATAATGGGTCTGACGACTGAGAAGACACCGGATTACACATCAGTTCCCCAGACACAAACCCAGAAGAATATGCTGTTCTCTCTGGTAGGCACGGTACTAATTAAGGAACGTGCCTCTGACTGTGGAGCCCATATCACTAACGCTAGAAAAATAGAGCGCAGGTCCCAATTCCCCCCTCACACCATTCCCCAGGTGATGCACTAATTGGGACGCCCAGCTGTCCAATGGGCTTAAAGGGGAAGGGTCCAACAGCCACACCTACAGGGGTTAAATCCAGGTGCCCAGGTCTGTTACCTCCTCTTCCTCCGGCTGACCCCTGGAAGATGTTTTGTCTCCCGAGGACCCCCGAATCCCCCCTACAACACAGGAAGGTGAGCACCGGCTTCAAACCATTATTACCGGCCTCGGCGTTCACCTCCCTGTGCCCTCTCCTGACCCCCTGCCCGTGCCTTAGTCCATGCTTCTGGGGGTTGCCCTCCTCCCCAGGGGAACCATCAGCTGCCCCCCCCCCCCGATTTCACTGTGGTCCTGCTACACCGAGATCGGTGCCTGACGTTGCCTGCCCTGAGCTTGCATTCCTCGGTCCCCAGGGAACCCGCGCCTCCTCCCCTGCTGTGCTCCCACACGCTGTCCCTCCCAGTATAGGAGCTGCCACAGAGCTCAGTCCTCTGGATGGCGTTCCCCATCCACGTCAGAGTGGTCCAACGCATCGCAGAGTCCCGATAGGCAGGCTCGGGCACATGACAGACGCCAGCAGACACGTGCTCCATCAGGGGCTGACAGCCGAGGAGACCCATCCACATCTCCCAGGACCTCCAGCCAAGTCAACCACCAGGCCATCGCCCAAGACAGAGCCGGAGTTCCTCCATCACTTGGTTTCACTTAGGCTTGAGCGCACGGCATTTGCCTGCGGCCACGCGCTCCAACTTTGGCTACCAGCCAGGGAGACGTTTCTCACGCTCTCTGGGCCTCCAGCCAACACAATAACCAGACCATCGCGCTAGCGGGAGTCGGCGTTCCGCCATCATCTGATGTCACTCCTCCTGCGTCACACAGCGGTGAGTGTTCCAAAGCCAATGACGAATCAGTGCGGAACGGGGCGCTTAATACAAGGGAGAGTGAGCTAGCCTCAGCGATTAAGGAGCTAATGCAACACTTAACGCAACCATGCGGTACGTCAGCGAGCTTACACAAAGATGCGTTTATCTGCGGGATCAGCCCGCTAGGTGCACAAAAAGATCAAGAGACTAGACAAAATATGGGATAACGATTATGTCGACATATGGTCGTTATTGTCTGTCGACAAACAGACCGTAGATAAGGAAAGGAGGACAAGTGAACGAGCGCATGATGGAAACAGACCGGGAATAGCACCAACAATGAATAACTGGCTACAGGCGTCTGCAGCTCTGGGCTGTATTATGGGCCAGAAACATCCGGAACGCTGCTCCGAATTATATATATACACCAAGATCTGATGTATAACTTGTGTAAATCACATGGCGGATCCACCTGGTGGCGGTATGAAGAGGAGTTCCGCAGGCGGCTAGCCCTGCAGCCCGATCTAGGCGGGGGGGGGGGAAATGACAGATGTGTCGTTATGGCTGATGCCGTCACAGAAGCAGCCCCCCCTTTTCATCTACGACCACTAACTACTCCGCAGCCGAGGTCAACAATCAGTGGTCATACGAAGCCCCGGGGCCTGCTGGCTATGTAACGAGGGAAGCTGCCGCTTCCAAGCGTCATGCAGATATACAGCCATGGCCAAAAGTTTAGAGAATGACACAAATATTAATTTTTACAAAGTCTACTGCTTCATTTTTTTCTAATGGCAATTTGCATATACTCCAGAATGTTATAAAGAGTGATCAGCTTAACAGCAATTACTTGCAAAGTCAATATTTGCCTAGAAAATGAACTTTATCCCCCAAAACACATTTCAACATCATTGCAGCCCTGCCTTAAAAGGACCAGCTAACATCGTTTCAGTGATTGCTCCACTAACACAGGTGTGGGTGTTGATGAGGATAGGGCTGGAGATCAATCTGTCATGATTAAGTAAGAATGACACCACTGGACACTTTAAAAGGAGGCTGGTGCTTGGCATCATTGTTTCTCTTCTGTTAACCATGGTTATCTCTAAAGAAACACGTGCAGTCATCATTGCACTGCACAAAAATGGCCTAACAGGGAAGAGTATCGCAGCTAGAAAGATTGCACCTCAGTCAACAATCTATCGCATCATCAAGAACTTCAAGGAGAGAGGTTCCCTTGTTGCCAAAAAGGCTCCAGGGCGCCCAAGAAAGACCAGCAAGCGCCAGGACCGTCTCTTAAAAGTGTTTCAGCTGCGGGATCGGGCTACCAGCAGTGCAGAGCTTGCTCAGGAATGGCAGCAGGCAGGTGTGCGTGCATCTGCACGCACTGTGAGGCGGAGACTCTTGGAGCAAGGCCTGGTCTCAAGGAGGGCAGCAAAGAAGCCACTTCTCTCCAGAAAAAACATCATGGACAGACTGATATTCTGCAAGAGGTACAGGGAGTGGACTGCTGAGGACTGGGGTAAAGTCATTTTCTCTGATGAATCCCCTTTTCGATTGTTTGGGACATCTGGAAAACGGCTTATTCGGAGAAGACCAGGTGAGCGCTACCACCAGTCTTGTCTCATGCCAACTGTCAAGCATCCTGAAACCATTCATGTGTGGGGTGGATTCTCAGCCAAGGGAATGGGCTCTCTCTCAGTCTTGCCTAAAAACGCAGCCATGAATAAAGAAGCGTCCGTCCAAGAGCAGTTTGGCGATCAACAATGACTTTTTCAACATGATGCAGCACCTTGCCATAAAGCAAAGGTGATAACTAAATGGCTCAGGGAACAAAACATAGAGACTTTGGGACCACGGCCTGGAAACTCCCCAGATCTTAATCCCATTGAGAACTTGTGGTCAATCATCAAGAGACGGGTGGACAAACAAAAACCAACAAATTCAGACAAAATAAAAGCATTGATTTTGCAGGAATGGACTGCTATCAGTCAGGATTTAATCCAGAAGTTGATTGAGAGCATGCCAGGGAGAATTGCTGAGGTCCTGAAGAAGAAGGGTCAACACTGCAAATATTGACTTGCTGCATTAACTCATTCTAACTGTCAATATAACCTTTTGTTACTCATAATATGATTGCAATTATATTTCTGTATGTGATAAAAACATCTGACAAACACACAAAAACCAGAGGCCAGCAGATCATGTGACAATATAATATTTGTGTCATTCTCTAAACTTTTGGCCATGACTGTAGACACGACTGCTCAGCTTTGGAGGGTGACAACCAGCAGCGAGGTGTACTCATCAGGAAAACAGAGCGCCTACTGAATATAAACCCATGGACCATGCACACCGTGAACAAGTCTGTAGGACAGTATTCACATCGCCTACGCAGCAAAACCCCAGAGAGTGTAACCGCGATGTGCCCATGCCCAGGGCTGCCACTAGGAATTTCGGGGCCCCATACTGGCAAAATTTTCGGTGCCCCCTTGAGACTCCGCCCAGGCTCCACCCCTCGAACTGTCCACAGCCCCACCGCTCTCTCTTGGAAAAGCTCCACTTCTCACCAATCACACATTAACAGTTCCCATCTCCAGATCACACACATAGCCAGTAGCTCTTGTTATGGACAAAAGATTTTTTAAATCTCCCACCACAAGGTAGATTCTTTTGGCCGGGCCCTGCTCTACTCTGACCTATTAAACATTTGCTAAAATATCCAATACTATTTAGGTATATTTTTTATTTATTTTTCAATTTTTAAAATGACCAATAATATCACATCCAAAGGGACAAATACCACCACACCATGGCCAGACACCATATAACCACCACATGGTGACAAATAATACCACATACAAGGAACAAATACAGCCATACCATGTCCAGACCACATATTACCACCAGTGACAGAATAATAGCACATACAATGGACAAATACCACCACACCATGACCAGACCACATATTACCAGCACATGGTGACTGGATACTACAATACTGATCATTAATAAAAAAAACATATTACTATCACCATAAGTGCCATTATACAAAGGAGATCTGTACTTAGTATGTAGTGTCTGTGTACAGGTAATACAGTGACATTATACACAGGAGCTCTGTATATAGTGTCAGTGCACAGGTAATACAGTGATCATCAGTGACATTATACACAGGAGCTCTGTATATAGTGTCAGTGTACAGGTAATGCAGTGATCACCGGTGACATTATACACAGGAGCTCTGTATATAGTGTTAGTGTACAGGTAATACAGGGATCACCAGTGACATTATACACAGGAGCTCTGTATATAGTGTCAGTGTACAGGTAATACAGGGATCACCAGTGACATTATACACAGGAGCTCTGTATATAGTGTCAGTGTACAGGTAATACAGGGAACACCAGTGACATTATACGCAGGAGCTCTGTATATAGCGTCAGTGTACAGGTAATACAGTGATCACCAGTGACATTATACACAGGAGCTCTGTATATAGTGTCAGTGTACAGGTAATACAGGGATCACCAGTGACATTATACACTGGAGCTCTGTATATAGTGTCAGTGTACAGGTAATACAGGGATCACCAGTGACATTATATACAGGAGCTCTGTATATAGCATCAGTGTACAGGTAATACAGTGATCACCAGTGACATTATACACAGGAGCTCTGTATATAGTGTATAGTGTACAGGTAATACAGGGATCACCAGTGACATTATACACAGGAGCTCTGTATATAGTGTACAGGTAATACAGTGATCACCAGTGACATTATACACAGGAGCTCTGTATATAGTGTACAGGTAATACAGGGATCACCAGTGACATTATACACAGGAGCTCTGTATATAGAGTCAGTGTACAGGTAATACAGTGATCACCAGTGACATTATACACAGGAGCTCTGTATATAGTGTATAGTGTACAGGTAATACAGTTATCACCAGTGACATTATACACAGGAGCTCTGTATATAGTGTATAGTGTACAGGTAATACAGGGATCACCAGTGACATTATACACAGGAGCTCTGTATATAGTGTCAGTGTACAGGTAATACAGGGATCACCAGTGACATTATACACAGGAGCTCTGTATATAGTGTCAGTGTACAGGTAATACAGGGATCACCAGTGACATTATACACTGGAGCTCTGTATATAGTGTCAGTGTACAGGTAATACAGGGATCACCAGTGACATTATATACAGGAGCTCTGTATATAGCGTCAGTGTACAGGTAATACAGTGATCACCAGTGACATTATACACAGGAGCTCTGTATATAGTGTATAGTGTACAGGTAATACAGGGATCACCAGTGACATT
The DNA here is from genome assembly GCF_039654945.1 of Dendrobates tinctorius. NCBI lineage: Eukaryota > Metazoa > Chordata > Amphibia > Anura > Dendrobatidae > Dendrobates > Dendrobates tinctorius. Next base: position 582,168 of record NW_027361813.1, read on the forward strand.
ATACACAGGAGCTCTGTATATAGTGTACAGGTAATACAGTGATCACCAGTGACATTATACACAGGAGCTCTGTATATAGTGTACAGGTAATACAGGGATCACCAGTGACATTATACACAGGAGCTCTGTATATAGAGTCAGTGTACAGGTAATACAGGGATCACTGGTGACATTGTGCAAAGGACCTCTGTATATAGTGTATAGTGTCATTGTACAGGTAACATACTGACTCACCAGTGACGACTCTAGGTAAAGTCCTTCATCTTTGCTTTTCATCTTTCATCCAGCACAGATCGCAATCACACTGTTACACCGCTCCGCCATACTCACCCGGCCTCCGCTCCCACGCCGCAGTCGCCCTCCGCTCCCACGCCGCAGCCTCTCTCCACCCGACGGCCGCGGCGGTCACCTGAGACAGACCCGCGACCGATGCCTTCCCTGCATGCTATGCGCATGCGCCATAGGCCGCGGCCGCGCCTCCTTCCTGCTTCTTATGCTCCGGCTGTGCCCTGACCCGGAAGCACATTTGGACCAATGGCTGACCAGACGGGGCCATATCAGGCCGCTTCCCCCTGAGGGAGGCGCCTGATCGTTGTGTTTCCTGACACTCTGGCCTCGCTCCATCGTGCACACTCTGCTCCTGCAGTTCCTGTCTCGGCTGCTCCTCACAGCAGCTTCTCAGTCCTGCTACCCGTGTTCCTGTCGTCCTACTCCAGTCCTGCCTTGTGTTCCTGCCGTCCTACTCCAGTCCTGCCTTGTGTTCCTGTCGTCCTACTCCAGTCCTGCCTTGTGTTCCTGCCGTCCTACTCCAGTCCTGCCTTCACTGTTCCTGCCGTCCTACTCCAGTCCTGCCTTGTGTTCCTGCCGTCCTACTCCAGTCCTGCCTTGTGTTCCTGCCGTCCTACTCCAGTCCTGTCTTCAGTGCTCCTGCCGTCCTACTCCAGTCTCAGTCTTACTCCGGTCCATCCTGAGCCGCCCCTCTCGGTACCGGCTACCGTGGTACTCGAACCCCTGGGCCTGCTCCTAACGGTCCCTGTATAGGGGTCGGTTCCACCTGGCAGCTCGCCCGGGGTCCCTCGGTGCCACGGTCCAGAGGGTCCACTCTCGGAGCTCCCGCTCCTGACCACCCACGCTAACAGTACAATCAGGCCATGGACTCCGCCGGTACTACGGCTGCTACCCAGAAAGAGTTGCTATTCCTACGGGAGAATCAGGGGCGCATTATGTCAATCATGAAGTCGATGGACACCCGTTTGTCGGCCTTACAGGTGGCCGATCCTGGAAATGCCACTCAGCTGGCCAGTCTCCAACAGGAGCTGGGCCAGCAGCAAGATACTCAAACCCACATTTTGTCCTACATGGCCTCCTTTGATAGTCGCTTGTCGGCCCTCCAGGCTGCCGCTGCAGTGCCGACTCCTCCCCCTGCGTCTGCTGCTCATCCGACGCCCCGCCTCGCCAAGCCGCCTCGTTTCACCGGGGATCCCAAGCTCTGTAGGGGGTTCTTAAATCAGTGTAGTCTCCACTTTGAATGGCTGCCGCAGCAATATCCCTCGGACCGGGCCAAAGTGGCCTTCATCATGTCCCATCTGGAGGGAGAGGCCCTTTCTTGGGTAAACCCGCTCTGGGAACGTGACGACCCGGTCGTTTCGAGTCTCCCGGTTTTCCTGGATACGTTTCGTAAGGTTTTCGATGAGCCGGGCCGGTTAGCCTCTCTCACTGAGTCACTCTTTAACTTACACCAGGGCTCTCTCACGGTCGGACAGTACGCTATTCGCTTTCGCACTATTTCCTCTGAGCTCGGCTGGAATAACGCAGCTTTGGTGGGGGCATTCTGGCGCGGTCTTTCTAGTAAAATAAAGGATGAACTCGCTGGTCGAGATACCCCGTCCACCTTAGAGGACCTTATCTCGCTGGCTACCCGCATTGACCTGCGCTTCCTGGAGCGCGCTCGGGAGTCAGTGAGAGACAGGCGCTCCTCCAGGTCAGTTCCTCCTTTCGCTCAGTCGGCCAGCTCACGTTCAGTCGGATCTTCTTCCCTCTCTTCGGGTGAGCCCATGCAGATAGATCATCTCAGGTTGGCCGAGTTACGTCAGAGAGAGAGACGGGCACAAGGTCTGTGCCTCTATTGCGGTCATTCGTCACACTATATCCGCACCTGTCCTAAGAGACAGGGAAACGACTCCACCTAGGTCAGGTAAGAGAGGCCTTCCTAGGTGATGATGATGATTCCTCTCAACCCCTTACGATTTCTGTGCTTTTGGTTTCAGGAGGGAGGCGTGGTTCCGAGGTGGCCTACGTGGATTCGGGCTCAGCGGGTAACTTCATTCGGCCGGAAGAGGTAGACAAATACCAAATTCCTGTAGTCACTCTATCTAACCCAATTCAGATTGCCACCGTGGATGGCAAACCGCTACAGGTGACCGTCACCTTGGTCACTGAAGAGGTGGAATTGCAAATCGGAGCCTTACATCGAGAGAAGATAGCCTTTTACGTTTTACCTAAGCTCTCTCACGCCATTCTACTCGGTCTTCCATGGTTAAGGACTCATCAGCCTGTTCTCGACTGGTCTTCTGGGGAGATACTCTGCTGGGGGCACCCGTGCCAAGCTCGCTGTCTGACTCCTGTCCGCCTGGCGGCCGCTCCACGGTCACCTCCAGACCTCCCGGGTCTTCCTCCAGCTTACAGCTCCTACGCCGATGTTTTTGATAAGAAGGAAGCAGAGGTCCTCCCTCCACACCGGCCGTTTGACTGCCCAATTGAACTTGTTTCTGGTTCAACCCCCCCAAGGGGCAGAATCTACCCTCTGTCTCCCGTGGAGACCACCGCCATGTCCGAGTACGTCCAAGAGAACCTCGCCAAAGGCTTTATACGGAAATCCTCTTCGCCCGCGGGAGCCGGGTTCTTCTTCGTCAAAAAGAAGGACGGGACTCTACGGCCATGCATTGACTATAGGGGCTTGAATGAGATTACCATCAAGAACAGGTACCCTCTTCCACTCATTCCGGAACTGTTTGACCGTCTCAGAGGGGCTCGGGTCTTTACCAAGCTGGACCTCAGAGGAGCCTACAATCTGGTCCGTATCCGTGCAGGTGACGAGTGGAAGACCGCTTTCAACACTCGAGATGGCCATTACGAGTACCTGGTCATGCCCTTCGGTCTTTGCAATGCTCCTGCAGTCTTTCAAGAGTTCGTCAACGAGATCTTCCGGGATCTCTTGTACTCCTGTGTGGTCGTGTACTTAGACGACATCCTCGTCTTCTCGCCGGACCTCTCGTCCCACAGAAAGAGTGTCCGCCTGGTGCTTCAGCGTCTTCGGGAGAACCGTCTGTATGCAAAGATCGAGAAATGTCTCTTCGAACAGACCTCTCTGCCATTTCTGGGATACATTATCTCCGACGCTGGTCTAAGGATGGATCCCGAGAAGTTGTCTGCCATCCTCAAATGGCCTCGCCCCGTCGGATTAAAGGCGATACGATTCCTCGGGTTCGCCAACTATTACCGGCAATTTGTCTCCCACTTCTCCGCGATCACAAGACCCATTTCTGTGCTCACCCGTAAAGGGTCTACTTCCAAGGATTGGTCTCCTGAGGCAGAGGAGGCCTTTCTGTCCCTAAAACGGGCTTTCTCCACGGCTCCGGTCCTGCATCGCCCTGAGAGCGATCGACCTTTTGTACTCGAGGTGGACGCTTCCTCGACTGGTGCCGGGGCGGTGCTGTCCCAGAGAACCGCCTCCGGTCGCCTGCACCCTTGTGGCTTCTTCTCGAAGGCCTTTTCTCCATCCGAGTGTAACTACTCGATCGGTGACCGGGAACTTTTGGCCATCAAGTTGGCCTTGGAGGAATGGCGCCACCTCCTGGAAGGAGCTGTCCATCCTTTTGTCATCTTCTCGGACCACAAGAATCTGGCCTATCTCCAGTCTGCCCAGAGACTAAACCCTCGCCAGGCCAGATGGTCTTTATTTTTTGCCCGATTTGATTTCGAGCTCCGATTCCGTCCCGGCAGCAAGAATTCCAAAGCCGACGCCCTGTCCAGGGTCTTCCAACCACACGAATCCACGGAGGAACCGTCACATATCATTGATCCCACTAGGATCATCACCGTGGCTCCAGTGAACTGGCTTACTCCTCCGCCTGGCAAGACGCTTGTGCCAGAGAATCTCAAGCAAAAGGTTCTTCTATGGGGGCACTCCTCCAAACTGGCCGGCCATGCCGGAACTAAGAAGACCCTTGATCTTATCAAACGTCACTACTGGTGGCCCTCACTTCGCCAAGATGTACTCGATTTTGTGGCTTCTTGTCCATCCTGTGCAAAGAACAAGGTACCACGGAGATCTCCGTCTGGCTTGTTGCTTCCGTTGCCTGTCCCTACGGTTCCTTGGGAGAACATCGCCATGGATTTCATCACCGACCTACCCTGCTCTGCGGGCTGCTCAGTCATTCTGGTGGTGGTGGATCGTTTTTCCAAGATGGCTCACTTCATCCCTCTGCCCGGTCTTCCCTCAGCGCCGGAGCTGGCCGAGATCTTCATTCATCAAGTCTTCAGGCTTCATGGACTACCTCGACGCATTGTGTCTGACCGAGGGGTTCAGTTTACCTCCAAGTTCTGGCGTTCGCTTTGTAAGCTTATGAACGTTTCCCTCGACTTCTCCTCGGCCTACCATCCACAGTCCAACGGACAAGTAGAGCGTACCAACCAGACGCTTACGGGATACTTACGCCACTTCTCTAACGCCCACCAGAACGATTGGGTCAGCTTACTCCCCTGGGCAGAGTTCGCTTATAACAACCATGCTGGTGAGTCTTCGGCCAAGTCTCCGTTTTTCATTGTTTTTGGCAGACATCCTGGTGTCCCTCTTCCGATAACCCCTGCCTCTGAGGTACCCGCGGCCAATGCCTTGTCCTCGGAATTTTCTAAGATTTGGGCTGAGACCAACACATCACTCAAGAGATCCGCTGATCAGATGAAGAACTATGCAGACAAAAAGAGGTTGGATTCTCCTCCGTATCGTGTTGGCGACAAGGTCTGGCTCTCCTCCAAATTCGTCCGACTAAAACTGCCCTCCTACAAGTTGGGTCCACGCTACATCGGTCCGTTTGAAATTCTGGGACGTATTAACGAAGTTGCCTACAAATTGAGGTTGCCTGCTTCGCTCCGGATCCCGAACACCTTTCACGTCTCTCTCCTGAAGCCTGTGGTGCTGAATCGTTTCCATTCCTCGCTTGATCTTGGTCCTCAGCCGGTGGGTGCCGACAACGTTTTTGAAGTGCAGGACATCCTCGCTGTGAAAAGGGTTAGAGGTAGGACTTTCTTTCTCGTTGATTGGAAGGGCTTTGGTCCTGAGGAGAGATCCTGGGAGCCTCGGGAGAATATTAATGCTCCCCGTATCCTCAAGAGGTTTCTTGTTAATCTCCGGGGGGGGCGGCTTAGGGGAGGGGGTACTGTTACACCGCTCCGCCATACTCACCCGGCCTCCGCTCCCACGCCGCAGTCGCCCTCCGCTCCCACGCCGCAGCCTCTCTCCACCCGACGGCCGCGGCGGTCACCTGAGACAGACCCGCGACCGATGCCTTCCCTGCATGCTATGCGCATGCGCCATAGGCCGCGGCCGCGCCTCCTTCCTGCTTCTTATGCTCCGGCTGTGCCCTGACCCGGAAGCACATTTGGACCAATGGCTGACCAGACGGGGCCATATCAGGCCGCTTCCCCCTGAGGGAGGCGCCTGATCGTTGTGTTTCCTGACACTCTGGCCTCGCTCCATCGTACACACTCTGCTCCTGCAGTTCCTGTCTCGGCTGCTCCTCACAGCAGCTTCTCAGTCCTGCTACCCGTGTTCCTGTCGTCCTACTCCAGTCCTGCCTTGTGTTCCTGCCGTCCTACTCCAGTCCTGCCTTGTGTTCCTGTCGTCCTACTCCAGTCCTGCCTTGTGTTCCTGCCGTCCTACTCCAGTCCTGCCTTCACTGTTCCTGCCGTCCTACTCCAGTCCTGCCTTGTGTTCCTGCCGTCCTACTCCAGTCCTGCCTTGTGTTCCTGCCGTCCTACTCCAGTCCTGTCTTCAGTGCTCCTGCCGTCCTACTCCAGTCTCAGTCTTACTCCGGTCCATCCTGAGCCGCCCCTCTCGGTACCGGCTACCGTGGTACTCGAACCCCTGGGCCTGCTCCTAACGGTCCCTGTATAGGGGTCGGTTCCACCTGGCAGCTCGCCCGGGGTCCCTCGGTGCCACGGTCCAGAGGGTCCACTCTCGGAGCTCCCGCTCCTGACCACCCACGCTAACACACGTCTTCCAGCCAGGGCTCGTCTCTGCAGGATATAAAACAGTTATCTACAGTAGAGCTCCACTTGCAGAACACATTACTTAATTTTTTCCCAACTTCTACACCACACCAGATGAAGAAAAAAGGTGACAGAACCTCCCCCCATTTAAAACAGTATCCTCAAAAAAATAAAATAAATACATCACTGCAGTAATAATATCCCTTAATTAGCCCCTATGGTAATAATATCCCCCATCCTGGCTTCAGCCATATTTTCTCTCATCCTGCCCTCATGAGCATCCATTCTGCCCCCACATGATCTCCAGATCCTGCCCCATCTGTCTACATCGTATCCATCTTGCCCTATGATCCTGCACCATGTGTCTCCCATCCTGCCCCGTGTCTCACATTCTGCCCCCTCCTGTGTCTCAATGTCACATTCTGCCCCCATGTCTGCATTCTGCCCCCCATCCTGCATTCTGCCCTCATGTATCACATTCTCCCCCATGTCCATTCTGCCCTCATGTCTCACATTCTGCCCCCTCCTGTGTCTCACTGTCACATTCTGCCCCCATGTCTTGCATTCTGCCCCCATGTCTGCATTCTGCCCCCATGTCTTGCATTCTGCCCCCATGTCTTGCATTCTGCCCCCATGTCTTGCATTCTGCCCCCATGTCTTGCATTCTGCCCCCATGTCTTGCATTCTGCCCCCATGTCTTGCATTCTGCCCCATGTCTCGTATTCTGCCCCATGTCTGCATTCTGCCCCCATGTCTTGCATTCTGCCCCCATGTCTTGCATTCTGCCCCCATGTCTTGCATTCTGCCCCCATGTCTTGCATTTTGCCCCCGTGTCTACATATTTGGCCCTGTGTGTCTCAATCCTGCCCCCTTTCTCCATATTTGCCCCTGTGTGTCTCAATCCTGCCCCCTGTCTCCATATTTGCCCGTGTGTCTCCAATCCTGCCCCCTGTCTCCATATTTGCCCCTGTGTGTCTCAATCCTGCCCCCTGTCTCCATTCTGCCAGGGATACATATTGCCCCTTTCAAAAATAAAAACTTTCTTCTTACCTGACCTCGCTCCTGCGCTGAAGATGGAGCTGCTGCTGTGTGAGCTGAAAGGACCTGTGGTGACGTCATCGTCATGTGATCAGGGGGCGGAGCTGATCAATGATGAAGGCCTGTGATAATGATGACGTCACCACAGGTCCTTCAGCGCTTCTCTATCTTTCGGATGTTGGGCGCTGTGGCGGCTCTACTGATGTGTGCGCTGCAGGCCCGGCTGCAGCGCACACTTGGGGCCCGACCGCAGCACACACTTGGGGCCCGCCCGGCGCCCCTATGACGCAAAGCACTTGGGGCCCGATGACGGGCAGCACAGGAGCAGGGCCCCTGATCTTCGGGCTCCCTTCTGTACTGCTGTTCACCGGGCCCCATACAGCAGGAGGGCTGTCATGCCCTGATGGCGGCCCTGCCCATGCCTAGACCTCTACCCCAATAAAAAAGCGGCACAGCAACTACACTCCGGCTTTACAGATGGCTTTTTTATCCCCTAAAAATTCAGTGGAACACCAACCCTGGCTGATAACCTAAAATCCGCATGAGAATTCCCCGAAATTTGGAACCAAAAAATCAAATAGGAGGTTGAACTAGGTAGAATGGTGGGCCCCTTTCCATCAGTGCAGTCTAAAAATAGCAAAATTTCGCCGCTAGGCACTATTCCTAAAAAGGAACCCGGTAAATATCATCTTATTCATCATTTGTCACACCCAAAAGGTGAATCGGTTACCAACACTATCCCCCCAGAGGAAGCTTCCGTGACATGCGCGTCTTTCGACAAGACGGTAGTATTAGTGCGCACAGCCGGGCCCGGCGCCTTGCTAGATAAATCAGACATAGGATCAGCACCCCGAATGCTTCCACCTGTTCGGCTGCAGGGTGCACCAGCACTATTATTCTGTGCCTGCCGATGGGATGCTCCATTTCGTGTCACTATTTTGAGCTCTTCAGCACTTTCCTGGACTGGGTTGTCTGTTACAAAACCGGCAGCAATTCTCTGATTCACTACCTTGATGATTTTTTGTTTGTCGGCCCCAAAAATTCTAAACTCTGCTCCCTCCTCCTCAAAAAATTTAAATTTATATCTCGGCATTTCGGCGTACCGCTATCACCAGAAAAACCTCTCGGCCCATGTAATGTAGTGCCTTTCCTTGGCATCGAAATAGACACCAACTCGATGGTTTTTCGCTTACCCACTGATAAAATACAGAAAACTCTACAGATGTTGGACGGTTTCTGTGAAATTAAAAAAGTCACCCTCCAACAGATGCAGGCCTTACTGGGTGTACTAACATTCGCCAGCCGCGTAATACCGGTCGGCAGAGACTTCTCTCGCCGATTATCGTTGGCAACCAAGGGCATTACCCAGCCGGGATATAGGAGTGAGTAATTCTCATCCTACAACGGCCATACATGTGTTATGGCAAAAGAAACAGCAGTAGGGGGCGTAACAAGGAAGGTTTCGCGGCAATCTACAAAAACCAATGGTGCAAAGGCAGCTGGCCAGAACTAAGGACCGCATCAAGCTGGGGGCGCGATCCAGCCCTGTGGGAAATTCTCGCAATAGTAGCATCTGTGGAGCTATGGGGAACTCAGTTGGAAAACACGAACATTCAATTTCAAACAAAAAATATGAGAACCGCAAAGAGCTTGAACCATATGTCTTCTACGTCCTTGTCCATACTCGCTCTTTTATGCCATCTGGTGTCGAGTCACATTAGTGGCAGAGGCAGACGGTAAGCTCATTAAGTCAGTGTTATCTTCTGATTGGCAGGCCTTCAGGGTCTAGCTTCCCAACGCGCAACCATCGAGTATTCAGTGTCCGCCATCCCTATGGGACACAGTGGCCAATCACTGATGCCCGTAATCCGCGCCTCCGTTACACCGGCTACCTGGCAGGCCTATGGTAAGGCTTGGGAGGAGTGGTGCTCTTCAATTCAGGGTAGGCTCGTCGATAAGTGCGACCGAGCAAGAGGCGAAGTGACGAGGGGCATCGGGTACATCGGTGCAACGTTTATCGGAAATAGCCTTTTTCTTTCCACTAATGGGGTGGGCTGATGCAACAAACTTCTTTTTTTATCAAACACTCCATTAAAGGCTGGAAAAGGCTTCAACCGGGTCAGGAATGTTGTCGCCCCATTTCACTTAGATTATTGCATGACATTATTTCAATATCCCCATCGCTATGCAAGTCGCAATACGAGGCGATCCTCCTATCAGAAGCCTTCGCTATCGCTTTTTTCGACGCGCTGCGCAGTAGCGAGTTGTTGCCGCGGTCAAAAATAGTGATGGAAGGTGGTTTAATCAACGAGAACACAGTCATATGCAGCGATGCTCTGCACATTCGAGTGCAAAAATCCAAGTGCGGTCCCATCGGTAGCACGTGGGTCCTGGTTAACTCATCAGATGGCCCACTAAAAATAGTCAAAGGCTATGCGGTAATAAGACACGAAAGCGGTCATCAATAATCCACGTTTTTCCAACCCAGACCATATAATTATACACCGGCACAAACAATCTGCCAGACCAGCACCAGCAGATCTCAGGACAACTGGCCCAACTAGCAAAGACGGCACAACTAAGATTCCCAGACAGCACAATCATTCTGTCATCTCTGCTCCCAAGAAAGGACATATCCAACCACACCATCCAGAACATCAATATGGACCTAACAGCAAGAATGAAATCTGTGCCAGGAGTGATTCTGGCCCAACACCCCTCCATAAATCACCATCACCTCTATGACAAATCAGGGGTCAGACTTCTGGCCAAAGAGCTGAAGGACATTGTACTAAACAGGGACCACCCTAGGCCTGGAGCCAACACCAACCAGAATCCCATGAAAAGACCCCGACAATAAGAAGGAAAGAAACAACAATTATATCAAAGGAAGCTGAAAACATACACCCTCACCCAAAATTGGACCATCAGAGGAGGAGACCACCATGGAGGAGTTCACCGACCTCACACAGAGACATGCGAAACAGAGGCATCCAGAGCAGAGATATACAGAGCAGAGATATGGAGGAGATAAAGACTCTACTCAACACAGTGTGCAGGAAACTAATGTGACTGGACGGAAACAACACCATTAATAAACCAGTCAGAGATCCGGTGTGTCCTACACAGCCATACTCATTACAAGATACAGTATATACACCCAAGATATATAGAAAAATGACCTCACTTACAATCAGCAGCTGGAATATTCAGGGTCTCAACACCTTGGCCTTTGGATGTAAAACAAATGACCCTGACTTTATACAAAGACAGAGAAATATAGACATTCAGATCCTCCTGGAAACATGGACCAGAGCCGAAGACGAATCTCTGGTGCCCATCGGATACAGGGAAATCTCTGTCCCTGCCCTGAAAAATAAAAACATCAAACAGGGTCGGAGCTCAGGAGGAATACTGATCTGGCATAAAGAGGAGCTCCACCAGTACATCAAACCGGTGAAGAGAGGAGGCAGCCACATATGGATCAGGATCAGCAGCTCCATCCTCACCTCTCAGTCTAATGTCCACCTCTGCGCCACCTACAGTCATGGCCAAAAGTATTGACACCCCTGCAATTCTGTCAGATAATACTCAGTTTCTTCCGGAAAATGATAGCAAACACAAATTCTTTGTTATTATCATCTTCATTTAATTTGTCTTAAATGAAAAAACACAAAAAGAATTGTCCTAAAGCCAAATTGGATATAATTCCACACCGAACATAACAAAGAGGGTGGACAAAAGTATTGGCACTGTTTGAAAAATCATGTGATGCTTCTCTAATTTGTATAATTATCAGCACCTGTAACTTACCTGTGGCACCTAACAGGTGTTGGCAATAACTAAATCACACTTGCAGCCAGTTAACATGGATTAAAGTTGACTCAACCTCTGTCCTGTGTCCTTGTGTGTACCACATTGAGCATGGAGAAAAGAAAGAAGACCAAAGAACTGTCTGAGGACTTGAGAAACCAAATTGTGAGGAAGCATGAGCAATCTCAAGGCTACAAGTCCATCTCCAAAGACCTGAATGTTCCTGTGTCTACCGTGCACAGTGTCATCAAGAAGTGTAAAGCCCATGGCACTGTGGCTAACCTCCCTAGATGTGGACGGAAAAGAGAAATTGACAAGAGATTTCAACGCAAGATTGTGCGGATGTTGGATAAAGAACCTCCACTAACATCCAAACAAGTTCAAGCTGCTCTGCAGTCCGAGGGTACAACGGTGTCAACCCGTACAATCCGTCGGCGTCTGAATGAAAAGGGACTGTATGGTAGGAGACCCAGGAAGACTCCACTTCTTACCCCGAGACATAAAAAAGCCAGGCTGGAGTTTGCCAAAACTTACCTGAAAAAGCCTAAAACGTTTTGGAAGAATGTTCTCTGGTCAGATGAGACAAAAGTAGAGCTTTTAGGGCAAAAGCATCAACATAGAGTTTACAGGAGAAAAAAGAGGCATTCAAAGAAAAGTACATGGTCCCTACAGTCAAACATGGTGGAGGTTCCCTGATGTTTTGGGGTTGCTTTGCTGCCTCTGGCACTGGACTGCTTGACCGTGTGCATGGCATTATGAAGTCTGAAGACTACCAACAAATTTTGCAGCATAATGTAGGGTCCAGTGTGAGAAAGCTGGGTCTCCCTCAGAGGTCATGGGTCTTCCAGCAGGACAATGACCCAAAACACACTTCAAAAAGCACTAGAAAATGGTTTGAGAGAAAGCACTGGAGACTTCTAAGGTGGCCAGCAATGAGTCCAGACCTGAATCCCATAGAACACCTGTGGAGAGATCTAAAAATGGCAGTTTGGAGAAGGCACCCTTCAAATATCAGGGACCTGGAGCAGTTTGCCAAAGAAGAATGGTCTAAAATTCCAGAAGAGCATTGTAAGAAACTCATTGATGGTTACCGGAAGCGGTTGGTCACAGTTATTTTGGCTAAAGGTTGTGCAACCAAGTATTAGGCTGAGGGTGCCAATACTTTTGTCCGGCCCATTTTTGGAGTTTTGTGTGAAATGATCAATGTTTTGCTTTTTGCTTCATTCTCTTTTGTGTTTTTTCATTTAAGACAAATTAAATGAAGATAATACCAAAGAATTTGTGTTTGCAATCATTTTCAGGAAGAAACTGAATATTATCTGACAGAATTGCAGGGGTGTCAATACTTTTGGCCATGACTGTATATACCACCGCCAGAGTCACCCTACTTCAATCCAGACTGCTTCGAGATCTTACAAAGAGAAGCCGCCCACTATCAGGGCCTGGGCAAAGTTCTCATCTTTGGAGGCCTCAATGCAAGAACAGGGAGAGAAAACGACTTCCTGACCACGGATGGGAACATCTACATATTTGGAGCAGAGAATAACGGCCAAGACTCAGTAGTCACAGAGAGAAACAGCTATGACAGTACAGTCAACAAAAGTGGTAAAAAGCTCCTGAACGTATGCAGAAGTTTAGGACTTCATATTCTTAACGGACGAACCAAAGGAGACTCCTTAGGGAGGTGCACACTAAACTCCCATGTAGGGAGGAGTGTAGTAGATTATGCCATTACAGATATGAACCTGGCAAATATCAGCGCTAGTGTTGAGCATTCCGATACTGCAAATATCTGGTATCGGACGATATTCGCGGTATCGTAATTCCGATACCGAGTTCCGATACTTTCAGCATAGCGAATACCGGAATCGGAAGTTCCCATAATGCTATGAGCCAGTTTGATTTGATTCAGCCAATGAGGAATCCTCAGAAGTGTGGGCACATCCTGTTAGGCACGTTAACTAATGGCATGGCTGTGATTGGCTGCTGAAATGATGTCATGATGCACTATAAAAGCCGCCGCCATTTCGGGTTCACTCTGCTGTGAATTCAGTTAGGGACAGGCTGCTGTTCAAGACTCTGAGGGACAGTTAGAAATAGCGATTTGCTATATAATATTGTTCTTTACCCAGGCTACATTATCAATCACTGTAGCTTTCTTTTGCCTTGCAGCGCTGTTCACAGCTGTCTGCAAGGTCTGTGTGAGTGCAGCTCACATTGCAGTGTGTTCTGCAGCCATGTCTGGTTGTAGGCCGCTCAGCGTGCATCACTGCCTCATACATAGTCCTTTTTTGCTGTAGTGCTGCTTATTCTTCCTGAATTTCTCCTATTAGTGTGCATCCATCCCTATCCATCTACATTGGTTGCAAACACTATATAGGAGTAGATAGAGGAGCCTTTCTTCTGGCTTGTGCCCTGCAGCCGCAGCCAGATTAGTATTAGCCTATTTTTTGGAGCCTCATCTATTGCATTGTAGGTTACCTTCCTGCACTGTAATAGCTCTAAAAAGTTTGTGATACTATCGCTTTCACATGTTTCGTCACATCATTTTTGTTTTTTTGAAAAAAAACACGTAAATAAAGTTCACCAAACACTCCACTTGACAGTTGTGTAGGCCACATTAGCTCATATTAAAGTGTAGTCCACACACTTTATACAATTAGTGTTTCTTATACCTGTTAGCAGGTGTTCAGGAATAAGCACACTAAGCCCCCCTGTGTACTTTTCTGCCTATCTTTATCAGTCTACCAAGATGAAGAAGGCAGGGAGTAAGGCACGTGGTCGTGGGCGTGGAGTTTCAGCAGGGAGAGGACGTGGGGATTCTGTGCCTGCTGTTGGCACCAGTGAGTCAGCAGCCCCCAGTTTTACCAGGCAACAGTCCTTTATGCACAGCTTTGTAGGACCTCGCCGTATCCCACTGCTGCGGGACGAACAAATTGAAGCCGTTGTCGGATGGATGGCAGGTAATGCATCGACTTCAATTACTTCCACATCCTCTCAGGGCCAGAGCACCGAAAAGCAACCATCTGTCTCTTCACCACCTGCCAAAGTGCCCAGGCAGTCAGAGAGCCCTGGACAGGAGCCATCTTTACTTCTGTTCTCTGAATCTCTTGGCTTGGAAACAGGGGGCCAGCTAAGCAGCATTCTAGAACGTGAAGAAGAGGGAGTATGCAGTGATGCGCAACTGCTTTGTCCCTCTGAATCTGAAGAGGCGGTTGGGCCAGTGCCTATTGTCAGCACACCTCACTACGCATCAGATGATGAGACTCAGGTGCCACTTTCTGGTGCGTACGGTGCTTGCGAGACTACCCAGGAGAAGCAGGTGTTTGATGAGTGGAGTGTAGATGATGAGGTCCTTGACCCATCATGGCGTGAGGAACAGGAAGGTGGTGGGAGCAGCTCTGAGGAAGAGATTCCCCGAACGGCCAAAACAGGAGGGAGAGGGAGGGGGCAGACTCGGTTGCCTATAGCCTCCACTTCGGCACCCATTAGGAGCATCCCTCTTCCAAAACACAAAACGGGCGCTCCCAGAACTTGCAGTGCGTGGTCCTTTCTTGACACAGTTGCAGATGACATTTGCTTTGTCTAATGCAAGCTGTGTCATCAGAAAGTCAAAAGAGGGAAAAATGTCAGCAACCTCAATACCACAAATATGTGGAAACATGTGCGGACCAAGCACGAGGTGGAGTTACAAAGACACACTGAAGACATAGGCCAACGTACAGCACCACCTACCACCTCTTCAGCTCGTGTTGTAGCCTCTTCCTCCAGCTCACACACAGCTGGTTCAGCTTCCTCACAGGATCGCCATGGAAGAACCTCTGGCACTGTTGTCCAGAGACCCAGTGACATTCCACCCACAGCACCACGTTCCCTGTCATCCTCACACTCCCAGGCCACTCTACAGCCATCGGTAGCACAGGCATGGGAGAAAAGGTGGCCATACTCGGCAAACCATCCCCGAGCACAGGGTCTGAATGCTGGCATTGCCAAACTACTGGCCCTTGAGATGCTGTCATTCAGGCTGGTGGAGACTGACACCTTCCGGAACTTCATTGCATTGGCAGTCCCACAATACACCGTGCCCAGCCGCTTTTATTTCAGCAGGCAAGCCGTCCCTGCCCTGCAAAAGCATGTGGAGGGAAAAATTAAACATGCGCTACTAAACGCCATCAGTAGCAAGGTCCACCTGACCACCGATGCGTGGACCAGTACCCATGGACAGGGACAATACCTTTCCCTCACTGCCCATTGGGTCAATGTTGTGGAGCCGGGTACAGATCTGGAGAGTGGCTCTGTACGTATTCTGCCAACTCCAAGGATTGCAGGAATCCAGTCTGTACATATTGAGTCCTCCTCCTTCTCTAGTTCCTCAGAATCAGCGCTGCAGGAGCCTGTTAGGACCGATATGAGCACAGCCGTGGCCAAACGTCAACAGGCCGTACTGAAATTAATTTCTTTGGGGAATCGAAGCCACACAGCGCAGGAGCTCTGGAATGCCATCAAGCAGGAGAGCGATGTGTGGTTTGTGCCAGCGAATCTCCAGCCAGGCTTGGTAGTGTGTGACAATGGCCGAAATCTGGTGGCAGCTCTGGGCCTAGGCAACCTCACTCACATCCCATGTCTGGCACATGTGCTCAACTTGGTCGTGCAGAGCTTTCTGAGGGACTATCTGGATCTTGATGCACTGCTGCACAAGGTCCGCATAGAGTGCGCTCACTTGCGGCGTTCCAGCATGGCAAGATCGCGCATTGCAGCTCTGCAGTGCCGATTCCGCCTTCTGGAACATCACATCATATGTGACCTACCCACCAGGTGGAATTCAACGTTACATATGTTGGAGCGGTTGTGTGAGCAGCAGGCAGCAGTCATGGAGTACCAGCTGCATCAGGCGCAAACAAGTCGCACTGTGCTCCGGTCACACTTCAGCACCACTGAGTGGGCCTCTATGAAGGACATCTGCCTAGTTTTGCGTGCCTTCGATGATTCCACGCGGATGGCGAGTGCAGATGATGCAATAGTCAGCATGACTGTCTCCCTTATCTGCCTGCTTCAAAAAACACTGCAAGCACTAAACTGTGTTCAAAATTATTATGCAAAAGAGTTTCGGAGTGATAAGGTTAGAATTTTTTTGTTTGTCATTTAATCTCATTGCTGGTGATGTGTGTCAGGGCTCTTTATATCACTGAAAGCAATTGCAGATACCTGTGCACATTAGTTTGGCAGGTGTGTCCAAATAAAGGCAAGACTACTTAAGAAGGCTGTTCCACATTATTAAGCAGCCGACATTTTTTGCCAAGGTCAAGGCATGACTACAATCAACATTGCCAAGACACTTTGTTACGTGTTACAGAACCACTCAGCACCCAGAATATGTTGTGCAGTTATATGTGTATATATAATAGGTTCCATGTGAGATGCATGTCCCTAATGCATCAGTTCACAGGCTGCGCCCCTGAGCAGAGGGGACACGATATTCTCCTTTTGCCCGCCCTCCCCCCACCTTTGTAATTCCCACAGTAAACATCGTCAGGCTCCGGCCACCTGCGGCTTTTGTAATGCATGTCTGGCCTGCCGCTTTTCTATTGGCCTGCCCTCTGTATCTGTGTGATATATTCTGTGTCCTGTGAGTAAAGTGTTGTCAGACTGGAAATACGTGGAGAAGCAGTGATCTTTTATATGCGCCCATGTAACCAAGGAATTCCAGGCAGTGTCATTCATTCAGACTCCAGCCAACGCAGAGCGGACCTCCGAAAACACGAGGTGGTACTGAAAGAGGTACCCCAGCTTGGTAGACCCCGTTACACTGGTGGCAGCAGTGGGATATGATACCCCTTCTACAGGAGGAAAGGAATGAATGGAAAACAACTACCAGAAGTTAAAGAGGACTACATTAAAAGATCTGGTGGAAGCCCGAGGGTTGATCGCCAGCAACAAAACAAAAGCGGATTTGATAGCAGCCATCATGGAACACGACAGTGCAGCGCCCCCCAATGTGAACGTGGAGGAGACCGAATTCCAGCGAGAGGTAAAGAACAGACTGGCGTTCTATGGCCCAAACCCTGCGGTAGAGATCATACGAGAGGTGATGGCTGATGTGTGTATTGATCTGAAGGAAAAGACGGCCGAGCGGACCAGGATAGAGCTAGCCAAGATGGAGATGGCAGAGCGGACCAAAGTGGAGCTGGGTAAGATGGAGATGGCAGAGAGGAGAGTCAGCGAGCAGGGGGCGCTCTGACCTTCGACCAGGTACCTTCAACAGTAAGCCACAAAAAGATCCAGTATAATGCCTTCCGACAGTTGGGGGAGGTAGAGGAAGACATTGATGGCTTTCTGCAGGACTTTGAGCGGCAGTGTGCCCTTCATCAAGTAAAGCCGGAGGAACGGGTTCAGATTTTGGCCAGCAAGCTGACAGGCCGGGCAGCGGACGCCTATCGCACGGTACCTGATGAGGACTGTATGGACTATGAGCGGATCAAAGAAGTGATCTTGGCCCGGTATGCGCTGACACCAGAAGCATACCGCCAAAAGTTCAGCGGAATTATAAAACGCGTAACCGATACCCACGCTGAATGGGCCTGTAAATTACAGCGGTCACTGCTACAGTGGGTACAAGGGAGTCAAGCAACCACTAAGGAGGACGTCCTCCAGCTCTTCTTGTTAGAACGATTCTTTAATGGACTAACCCCTGAGACACAGGAATGGCTTCGGGACAGGCGGCCAACGACTCTGGAGGAAGCCGCTCGTCTGGCCGATGAACATCATGATGCCAGGAGGCCGCGGTTGTCCGGATCAAAGATGGTCACTAGGGGCCCGCCCATGGACCTGGAGGGCCCCAAACCACCAAAGATTGTAGGGGGACCAGCTAGAAACCCGGCCTACCACAGTCCCCCTGGGGCGCGATGCCACACCTGCCGTCAGCTGGGCCACCTGCAAAGACAATGTCCCAACCGGACTCAGCATACCCAGTGGCCAAAGGCGGGAACAGCTACCTTCAGCCGGGCTGTTGTACACTGCTACCAAGGCGAAGCTGACCCGGCATTGGGGGCTACGACTAACCAAGGGGTGGAAGAGATGGAGGAAGTGCTGCATGAAGTAGACCCCGTGCTGGCAGCCCGGGCAGATAATCGACAACAGCATCGACAGGTCGTGTGGGTTAATGGGAAACGTATGCAGGGACTAAGAGATTCCGGAGCAACTTTGACCCTTGTGAAGCCTCATCTCGTCCGGGACCAAGAGAAGACGGACCGGACAGTGGCAGTCCGTGTAGCAGGGGGAGCCATACATCGACTGCCCACTGCCAGGATTCACCTGAACTGAGGAGTCGGGGATGGCCTTGTTGAGGTCGGCCTGATGGAGGATTTGCCTGCAGACGTCTTGCTGGGAAATGACTTGGGGCCCATGTTGTCTGCATTCTCGGTGGCCCCTCTGGCTGAGACCTATCCTGTGACCACCCGGAGACAAGCTCGAGCTGCGGAGGCGGAATCACACTCAGAGGAGGCCCAGGTAAGACATCCCAGCCCTACACGTATTCCCATAGCCAGACACATTTCTTGGGCCACCCCAGATGAATTTAAGAGGGAGTTACTTGAGGATCCTTCATTAGAGGGATATCGTGGGAAGGCACAGGAGGGGAGAGGAGTACTGGAAGGGGAACAGTTTGTATGGAAGCAGGGACTCCTCTACCGGGTTACAGAGCAGCACCACACAGGGACGAGCCCCACTATAAAACGA
Organism: Dendrobates tinctorius; assembly: GCF_039654945.1. Classification (NCBI taxonomy): domain Eukaryota; kingdom Metazoa; phylum Chordata; class Amphibia; order Anura; family Dendrobatidae; genus Dendrobates; species Dendrobates tinctorius. The sequence goes on from NW_027361813.1 coordinate 601,023, forward strand.
CAGCTGGTAGTTCCCAAGAAGTATAGGCAGGAGCTACTGCGAATCTCTCATGACATACCCTTAGCCGGGCACTTCGGCGTCAGTCGCACCAGGCATCGTCTGACACAAAACTTCTTTTGGCCAGGGGTAACCTATGATGATCGTCAGTACTGCCAAACCTGTGACAGTTGTCAGCACATTGGCAAGAGGGGGGATCGATGCAAGGCCAAATTACGCCCCCTCCCCATTGTGGAGGAACCATTTAGCCGAGTAGCGGCCGATCTGATAGGGCCGTTAGCCAAACCCAGTCCTTCAGGAAAAAAGTATATATTGACAGTGGTAGATTATGCCACACGGTATCCAGAGGCGGTTGCGTTACCTAACATACTGGCAGAGACGGTGGCGGCCGCCCTGCTCCAGGTGTTCTCACGAGTTGGATTTCCCCGGGAGATTATCTCGGACCAGGGTACCCAGTTTACAGCAGAGGTGACCAACCAACTGTGGAAGCTGTGCGGCGTAAAGTCCATTAGAAGCACCCCGTACCACCCGCAAACCAATGGGTTGTGTGAACGCTTTAACGGGACATTAAAACAGCTCATTGGGACTTTTACCAGGACCTACAGGGACTGGGAGAAATTCTTGCCACACCTCCTGTTTGCCTATCGGGAGGTTCCCCAAGAATCCACGGGGTTCTCCCCGTTCGAGCTGGTATACAGGAGACGGGTAAGGGGACCCCTAGACTTAGTGCTGGAACACTGGGAAGGGGAGGGCCTCATAGAAGGGGTACCTATTGTACCCTATGTGCTGGAATTCCGGGACCGCCTACAGGAGCTGACTCAGGCTGTACGTGAGAACATGCAGGCGACCCAGCGGCGCCAGTGCATATGGTACGATCGGAGGGTCAGAGAGCGCACTTTGGAAATAGGACACAAGGTCCTGGTGTTAGAGCCCACTAACCAGAATAAGTTTCAAGCTGCATGGCAGGGGCCCTACCAGGTAGTGGGGAAAATAGCCGACACAACCTATAATGTCGCCGATTGTGACGACCCCAGGGTTATCCGCATGTTCCATGTGAATATGCTGAAGCCCTACCGGGAGCGCCCTGAAGAGGTAGTGGCCATCTGTGCACCTGAAGCAGAGGATTTAGCCGGACTTCCCTTGCCGGATGTCTTAGGGGAAAGGACTCAGTCTAAAACATGGGACCAGGTACACTTGGGTGAAGACCTAGGCCCCCCGGGAGAGACAGCAGGCGGAGGAGTTGTTGAGGCAGCGACAGCGGATGTTATCGGGGAGACCAGGGTACACCCGCCTGGCACAACATAAGGTTGAGACCCAGGATCAGACCCCCCTGCGACAAAACCCCTTCCGCGTCCCTGAGTCTGTACGAGAGGGGATGCGACAAGAGATACAAGAGATGCTGCGCTTAGGGGTCATTGAAGAGTCAGATAGTCCCTGGGCACCCCCCGTAGTGTTAGTGCCCAAGAAGGATGGGACTACACGGTTTTGTGTAGACTATCGTAGGCTCAATGAGAAAACAGTGACGGATGCATACCCCATGCCGCGTGTGGATTAGTTGTTAGACCAGCTGGTGGGGGCAAAGTATTTGACCACCATCGATCTATGCAAAGGCTACTGGCAGATTCCCCTTAGTCCTGACGCTATTCCCAAGTCGGCATTTGTCACCCCGTTCGGCTTATTCCAGTTTCGAGTTATGCCATTCGGGATGAAGAATGCCCCGGCGACCTTCCAAAGGCTGGCTGACCGGCTTCTGGATGGTCTCCAGGACTATGCTTGTGCCTACCTGGACGACATCGCCATCTAAAGTGCGACATGGGAAGAGCATCTAAATCACCTAGAGACAGTATTGGACAGGATCCACCAGGCTGGAATCACCCTGAACCCAAACAAGTGTCACGTGCGCAAAGCAGAGGTTCAGTATTTAGGGCATTGGGTGGGAAGTGGGAAACAGTGACCAGAACCAGCCAAGATTGAGGCCATAGCCAAGTGGCCCATCCCACGCACTAAAACCCAGGTCATGGCGTTTCTAGGGACAGCGGGGTATTACAGGAAATTCGTTCCCAATTACAGCAGCGTAGCCAAGCCCCTCACTGATCTGACCCGTAAGAACCAACCCCACCAGGTAACCTGGACCTCAGTATGTGGAAGCCTTCCGCCAACTAAAGGATGCCCTCACCAATACCCTTGTATTGGCCGCACCCGATCCAACTAAACGCTTCCTGGTTCACACAGACGCTTCTATGTTTGGATTGGGGGCAGTACTGAGCCAAGTCGGGCCTGACGGCCAAGAACACCCGGTAGCTTACCTGAGTCGGAAACTACTGCCCCGTGAAGTAAGCTATGCGGCCATCGAAAGGAGTGCCTGGCGGTAGTATTGGCACTCAAGAAGTTGCAACCATATTTGTATGGACGACAGTTTTCCCTCCTAACGGACCATAATCCCCTAGTCTGGCTTAATCAGGTCTCATAGAATCATAGAATCATAGAATCATAGAATCGTAGAGTTGGAAGGGACCTCCTGGGCCATCTGGTCCAACCCCCTGCTCAAAGCAGGATTCGCTAAATCATCCCAGTCAGATGTCTGTCCAGCCTCTGTTTGAAGACTTCCATTGAAGGAGAACTCACCACTTCTCGTGGCAGCCTGTTCCACTCATTGATCACTCTAACTGTCAAAAAGTTTTTTCTAATATCTAATCTGTGTCTCCTCCCATTCAGTTTCATCCCATTGCTTCTAGTCTTTCCTTGTGCAAATGAGAATAAAGTTGATCCTTCTACAATGTGACAGCCCTTTAGATATTTGTTGTCTCTGGAGACAACGCCAGATTGCGGCGGTGGAGTTTAGCCCTACAACCTCTGGACTTCACCATCCACCACAGACCCGGCAAACAAAATGGTAACGCCGATGGACTAAGTCGACAAACGGAACTTGTACCAACCCCATAAACTTCGGTCATCCCCAAACCGATCCGTTGAGGATCAGACTGTGTATGCCGATCACGTCGCTGAAAAGGGGAGCCGTGTTACGTGTTACAGAACCACTCAGCACCCAGAATATGTTGTGCAGTTATATGTATGTATAATAGGTTCCATGTGAGATGCATTTCCCTAATGCATCAGTTCACAGGCTGCGCCCCTGGGCAGAGGGGACACGATATTCTCCTTTTGTCCGCCCTCCCCCCACCTTTGTAATTCCCACAGTAAACATCGGCAGGCTCCGGCCACCTGCGGCTTTTGTAATGCATGTCTGGCCTGCCGCTTTTCTATTGGCCTGCCCTCTGTATCTGTGTGTTATATTCTGTGTCCTGTGAGTAAAGTGTTGTCAGACTGGAAATACATGGAGAAGCAGTGATCTTTTATATGCGCAAATGTAACCAAGGAATTCCAGCCAGCGTCATTCATTCAGACTCCAGCCAACGCAGAGCGGACCTCCGGAAACACGGGGTGGTACTGAAAGAGGTACCCCAGCTTGGTAGACCCCGTTACACACTTCGCACAATCAAGAAGTATGTCGCTGATTCCCGGCACAAACATGTGCGCGCTGATAAGGAAAAATTGAGGACTCTTTCCAACAGGCAATTGCGTCAGGTTAAAAGAGCAGCTGCAAAAATGCCTTGTCATAGCAGCAGACAAGTTTTTGAAGCTGCTGGTGCCTCCAACATCCCCCGAACAACAAGATGCAGGGTCCTTCAGAGGTCTGCAGCTGTGCGTAAGCCATCCTGTCGACCACCTCTATCCACTGCACACAAGCACAAACGGCTCCAGTGGCCAAACGAGACATGAAGACTGATGAGTGCCGTGCAACGCTCGATGGTCCAGATGGATGGAGTGGAGGATGGCTGGTTGATGGACACCCCATGAAAACACGGCTAACAAGGAGGAGGTGGAGTAATGTTTTGGGCTGGAATCATGGGGAGATTGTCGGCTCCTTTAGGATCCCTGAAGGGGTAAAGATGAACTCCATAATCTATGTGGAGTTTCTAGAACAGCACTTCCTGCCATGGTTCAAGAGGAAGAACCGTGCTTTCCGCAGCCAGACCATTTTCATGCCTGATAATGCACCGTCTCCTGCTGCAAATAACACATCTGCATCTCTGGCTGCTATGGGCATAAAAGAGGACAAACTTATGGTGTGGCCACCATCTTCCCCTGACCTCAACCCCATTGAGAACCTCTGGAGCATCATCACAAGGAGTGTCTATGATGGCGGGAGGCAGCTCACATCTAAGCAACAGCTCTGGGAGGGGATTCTGTCCACAGGCAAAACAACTGAAGCACAAACCATCCAAAAACTGACAAATCCAATGGACGAGAGAGTTCAGAAGCTTCTTTCCAACAAGGGTCCTATGTGCAAATGTAACATCACCCAGAAGAAAGTTTTGACTTGAAAACTGTTTGATGTCATCATGTAATAAGCTGATAATGATTATCACTTCACAACTCACCATTGTTTTGTTCAAAATAAAAAGGCTGAAAACTCTGCTGTGCATAATAATTTGGAACATGCATTGTGAGTGTTTCTTATTTTTAAAAATATCCTGTTTTCATAGGCAGATTGTTCCAAAACATTGCAATTATACTAGAATATTAGATGACGGGAAAATAACAATGACGGCAATTCATAGGTAATACAGAGAAAATAGGAGGAAGTATTTGTTGCATAATAATTTGGAACACAGTGTAAGGGAGGAGGTTTTGGAAGAGGTGGAGGATGAGGAGTCACAAATGCCATCTGCTTCTGGACAGTCTGCGCAACGTGCTTCCTCACAAAGGCCTAGGCAGGGGACACTTTGTGAGGAGGAGGCGATGGAGGAGGAAGACATCTCTCCAGAGGAGGGAGGTCCACAAAGCTCTAGTCAGTATGTACAGCGAGGGTGGGGTGATGCAGAGCAGGCAGAGATGACGCCTCAAGCAGGGGACAGCGGTTCTTGTGCAGTTGGGAGTCTGCAGCACATGGTTGATTTCATGCTGCAGTGCCTGAGAAACGACCGCCGCATCGCCCACATTCTCGTCTCGGCTGATTATTGGGTGTACACCCTCCTAGATCCTCGCTACCGGGACAACTTACAAAGCCTCATAACACCGTTGACCCAGGAGCGTAAAATGCAGGAGTACCAAGACACACTGGTGCAGTCCATCATGTTCTCCATTCCACCCGAGAGCAGTGCTGCTAGTGCTTTACAAAGCAGCTCTGTGCGTCGAGGCAGTGGAGGAAACTCTGCACAAAGAGGGAGCAGAGGCAGCGCCTCAGCACAAGGCAAGACCACTATGGCCCAAATGTGGCAAAGTTTTGTGTGTCCACCACAATTGTCTACACCATCAGCGACGCCTCGAGTCAGCAGGAGGCAACGCTTCCGTCAGATGGTGTCAGACTACATGTCTTGCCCTCTCAGTGTACTCCCAGATGGCTCTTCCCCCTTCAAGTTTTGGGTCTCTAAGCTGGATACATGGCCAGAGCTTAGCCAGTATGCATTGGAGGTGCTGGCTTGCCCTGCTGCCAGTGTATTATTGGAACGTGTCTTTAGTGCCGCAGGTGGTGTACTAACAGACCGTCGCACGCGACTATCCTCCGATAACGTTGACCGGCTTACTTTTCTGAAAATGAACAAGGCCTGGATCTCGCCGGAATTTGCCAGTACTCCTTCCAGATTAAATAATTGGTTGGCAACAGTATCCAGGTCTCCTGTTGTGTTCATGTTTCTATCACCTGAACTGTAATCCCTGGGCTCCAACACCGCCAGTTGCTGCTCAGAAGTGCTGTCTGCACAGAGAAAAACACTAGCTCCTGTGTTAGTGGGGTTCCGTAACGTCAGCTGCTCCCCTGCTGTGTGTCCGGCAATTTCTCCCTCTCTGTCCACATTTCCACTAGAATGTGGACAGAGCAGGAGAAATTGCCGGACACACAGCAGGGGAACAGCTGACGTTACTGTACCCCAATAACACAGGAGCAAGTGTCGACTGTGCAGATGGCACTTCTGAGCAGCAACTGGCGGTGTTGGAGTCCAGGGTAAATACTAGAAACAGAGTGGAGCCAGAGGCCTAATTGGAGCAAGTTTAAAATCAGTTGTAGTCTACAACAGATATTAATCTTGATCCAATTAGGCCTCTGGCTCCGCTATGTTTGTAGTATTAACCCTGGGCTCCAACACCGCCAGTTGCTGCTCAGAAGTGCCATCTGCACAGTCAACACATGCTCCAGTGTTATTGGGGTTCAGTAATGTGAGCTGATCCCCAGCTGTGTGTCCGGCAATTTCTCCTGCTCTGTCCACACTCACACAACTACAGATTTTAAACTTGCTCCAATTAGGCCTCTGCCTCCACTATGTTTGTACTATTGACCCTGGGCTCCAACACCGCCAGTTGCTGCTCAGAAGTGCCGTCTGCACAGTCAACATATGCTCCAGTGTTATTGGGGTTCAGTAATGTCAGCTGATCCCCAGCTGTGTGTCCGGCAATTTCTCCTGCTCTGTCCACACTCACACAACTACAGATTTTAAACTTGCTCCAATTAGGCCTCTGTATCCACTCTGTTTGTAGTATTTACCCTGGGTTCCAGCACCACCAGCTGGTTCCCGGCAGTGTCTTTGGCATGGGTACTCCCTCCTGCCCAGCCTGGTTCCAGCACGCCAGCTGTTTCCGGGTAGTGTCAACGTCACTTTGCCTCCAAAACTTTGTCCTGTCGTGTTGCGGTCAGGTTAGCCGACTCTATGGTGCCTGCAGTTTAGGTGCTTCCTATGTGGGCTGCGGGATCTGGCAATAAAGGCTGGTTCCGTAGTGCCATCACGGCCTTGCAACTTTGTTTTTCATGGGTACCTTCTGCTGCCCCTCCGGGTTCCAGCACCGTCAGCTGGTTCTCGGCAGTGCCATTGGCTTAGGTGCCTCCATCTCGGTATCCGATTTCCAGCAATGTCTGCTGGTCCTTGGTAGTGCTTTCTAGCACAGGTACCTCCTGCTTAGTAACCTGGTTCCAGTACCACCAGCTGGTCCTCTGTAGTGCCATTGGCTCTTGTAGCTTCTGCTACCCATCCGGGTTCCAGCACCGTCAGCTGGTCCTCGGTAGTTCCATTGCCTCTTGTTCCTTCTGCTGCCCCTCCGGGTTCCAGCACCGTCAGCTGGTCCTTGGTAGTGCTTTCTAGCACAGGTACCTCCTGCTTAGTCACCGGGTTCCAGTAACGTCAGCTGGTCCTCGGTAGTGCCATTGGCTCTGGTTCCTTCTGCTACCCATCCGTGTTCCAGCACCGTCGGCTGGTCCTCGGTAGTTCCATTGCCTCTTGTTCCTTCTGCTGCCCCTCCGGGTTCCAGCACCGTCAGCTGGTTGTCGGCAGTGCCTTTGGCTTAGGTGTCTCCATCTCGGTATCTGAGTTCCAGCAACATCTGCTGGTCCTTGGTAGTGCTTTCTAGCACAGGTACCTCCTGCTTAGTCACTGGGTTCCAGTACCGTCAGCTGGTCCTCGGTAGTGCCATTGGCTCTTGTTCCTTCTGCTGCCCCTCCGGGTTCCAGCACTGTCAGCTGTTTCAGGGATGTGTCAACGTCACTAAAGCACCAATACATTGTCCTGTCGGGTTAGCCGACTCTATGGTGCCTGCAGTTTAGGTGCTTCCTATGTGGGCTGCGGGTTCTGGCAATAAAGGCTGGTTCCGTACTGCCAATAGGACAAGCACTCCCTGTAGGACTGTGGGTTTCGGTAACTGTGGCCGGCTCGCGGCCTTGCAACTTTGCTTTTCATGGGTACCTTCTGCTGCCCCTCTGGGTTCCAGCACCGTCAGCTGGTTCTCGGCAGTGCCTTTGGCTTAGGTGCCTCCATCTCGATATCCGAGTTCCAAGCAACGTCTGCTGGTCCTTGGTAGTGCTTTCTAGCACAGGTACCTCCTGCTTAGTCACCGGGTTCCAGTACCATCAGCTGGTCCTCGGTAGTTCCATTGGCTCTTGTTCCTTCTGCTACCTATCCGGGTTCCAGTACCGTCAGCTGGTTCTCGGCAGTTCCTCAGTCTTCTTGTACCTTCTGCTACATTTCCAAGTTCAAAATTTTTGAAATGGTTTTTGGTAATCACTCTGGATCTCCCTGACAATGACCCTGAAGACGACGACCCTGAAGACCACCCCAAAGAATACCAAAAAGATGACCCTGAAGAAGATGACCAAGAGGACAAAGAACATGAAGACAACCACCAAGATACAGAACAAGAGACAGAAGACCAAGAAGCAGAAGAACAAAAAGCAGAAGAACATTAAGCATAAGACTAAAAATCAGAGCAAAAGATATTATCTAAATTATAAGCAGAAGAAGACTAAGCAGTGTATGGGGGTGAGTCCGGTCCTCCTCGTGGTGCCCCTGGAAAATGCCTGCTGCTGCAGGCCAAACTGAACGCGGACAAATCCTGTTGTAAATCTTTTGTGACAGGCTGAACGGAAGGTGTAATCTTCAAACTTTTATAGATAACAACTACAGGAATGCCTGACACAAATAAGAATATGATGAAGAAGTAGAAGATGAATAAGGTGAAGAAGTTGATGAAAAAGATGCCGCTGCTGCTGAGGATCATGAAGGAGAAAGTGTGGGAGAAGTAAAAAAGAAGGTGAAGAGCATGGAAGTTGTGAAACATACATATCTGACAAAATATAAAAGAGGTTAACATAGTCAATATCTTTGTAATGTAGGGAAGGTGACCTGACGGACGGACGGACTAGTCAGAGTGAAGAAAGATAGGTTTGCACAGTGTAGGTAGGAGTCAGTGATTACAGTGGGGAAACAACTAGGAAAGTGTAGTGGACGTGCAGTACCTTGGGATGACCATTAGATGGCAGGGTGGAGTGTGAGCAAAGGACTTTACAGCAGCTTAGGGCTTTAGAAACCGTTGGTCATGGGGGGCGAGGTGACAGTTGGAGTGACAGTTTCAAGGAACCGGGTGAGCTATAAATTCTGAGGGAGGGTTCCAGAAGATTCCAGTCCCCAGGGGGAGCCCAGGTGACAGGAGGACTACGACAGTCTGTGCACTCTGAGGAGAATCCGACCAAGGGGACTGAGGAGAGAGGACGTCAGGGGGGTGGTCCTGACAGGAAAGGACTGCAGTTGAGACGAGGTACTGGGTGTAAGACACCGTATGTGACACGACGACTGAGCAGTAGAAGCGCTGTTGGTTAATGGGCCTAAGGCGGCCACAGTGACGGAACTGTCAGGAGCGTCGACAGTAAAGGAGGGGACGGTGTGTGCAGACACGTCTCCAGTGTACGGTGTGAGAAGCGGCTCTGGAAACGGAGGGCCGCGAGGTGTGCCGTCAGTCGGACGGCAAGTGAAGAAATAAACTTGGACCTGTTGCACCCAGAATCTGCCTCCATCGTGTCTCTGTTGTCATCTCTGCGCGGTATAAAAGTAGGACCACCCCCCCCAGCTCGGCACCCCACCACCGACACTACACTTGGCGTAGTCGGCAGGATCACCGCCGCTAATACATCATCTTCTGCAGCAGACCTGCCTCAAAGAATGGAAAAGGACTCAGTCTACTCAGTTTGGATTACAATTACCGGTGGATTGCAATTGGCTTACCAGTGGATTACAATTGAGGAGCGCAGTGATGAATCTGTGTGGCCAGTAGAGGATCCGGGGCGGTACCAGAGACAGTGCAGTATGGCAGCGCTCCTTCAACGCAGAGGCGAGGTCCGGGTGTTCGCAGTAGTCCAGAATGGACTGGGACCCCCTCCAACGTTCCCCCGTGGACAGCAGTATGTGCCCGGAGGCCGACGTTTCCAAAAATTGGACCCTGACAGGTGGGTGGAGAGGCCTGCCAACGCCCCACCCCACAGAGGGAGTGACACCGAAGAAAAGCCTGGGAGCGACTGTTTGGCGCCATTCGATTGCTGCCCACCGGACGGTATGAGACGCTGCGGAAGTCGGGGTATTGGCCGCCTAGAATGGCAGTGGCGGCAGGAGAACGAGCTGAGACAGAAGACGTCATCTTCGGGTCCATGGGCAAGAAGAGGAATCTGTGCGGAGCCCGTGCGGAACCAGAAGGAGCGGCCGCCATTGATACCGGCGGAGAGTCTCCCCGCGGAGCCCCTGAGTCTGGAAGCTAGGCCCGCTGAGCAGCGAGTTGGAGAGCGGAGGCTGCAGGATGAGCCGTGCGGTGGGTTGACGGAGGCCGTGGCGCCGGGGAAGGTGAGAGTTCCCCCGGCCCTGCCGGCGGCTTCACAAGCGGCCCCTATCATTTTGCCACAACACGCAGCCTCCAGTGTACCGGAAGGCCCGGCTGCGGAGGGCCCTATGCTATACGTGGAATTGAGCAAGGCCCTAGCTCCCGTTCCCGAGCCTTCCCGCCCGGAGTCACCAGGGCGGAGCTTATTTACAGAAGGCGCGGTTGCGCTCCCTCGGCCGGTGTCAGCCTCATCACCCGAACCGGCCGTTACTCCGGCTTTGCTGGAAGTTGTGGATGCGGCCTACCCTGCGGCCGCGGTAATGCCAGTATTGGAACCGGCTAGGGTCTGTTTAACGGGCCCTGTGGACCAGCCCTCCGGAATCACGGCTGCTCCCATCCGCTACCCGGCCCCAGCGGCTGCTGGGCCACAGATATCATCGACCGCCTCTGCCCCGCGCCCCTTCTCGGCAAGGTCCCGCCCACCGGACTCTGGGACTGGCGCGGTACCCTCCGTTTGGGTTGCGGAGGTGGTAAAACAAAAGAAGGTTCGAGAGCAGGAGGTATGGAGCCTGCTTCATTCAAAAGGGGAGGCTGGCATGGCGGTGGAAAGATCCTGGGGGTGGCTGGTGTACACCAATGTGGCCCGGGGGTATGGCTTCATATGTGATCAGACTGGTCAGAAGGTATACGTGAACGTAGCCTCCATACGCCACGGCCGTGCCCTGGAAATAGGGGACTTTGTCTCTTATTATAAAGAATACTGCCCCCGCGGGTATTATGCGGTGGCAGTACTGGCGGTACCTGAGGAACGCGAACCCCTGTAAAGAGGACTGTATTGGACACTCCCTTCACCCCAGGAGTTCCACGGCTGTGGGCCCCTTGCTACCGGCCATTAGGAGATGGCCGGGACTGTCAGAGTCTGAAAGAACAGTTCTAGTTTAAAAAAAAAAAATGTTTTATGTGATTAAGCTGTTTTTTTTTAGAATGTTCCTCTTACAGGATGTTATTTTACTGATTTGGAAACTTGACAGAACGGGGATACGAAGACAAGAGGGAGTGTTCATGTCCAAGGAAGGGGGAGGGAAAAGGAGTACTGGCGATGTTTATTGTTGAACGTTGAGTTTTAAAGCAAAAGAAAATGAAAAAAAAATAATATAAAAATGGGTACTTGTGCTATTATAAAGTTGTTTAATGTATAATATGCCAAAGTAAAATTCAACAGGTCCGGGTTAAGGGAAGGTCTGCGGGACCAAAGGAAAGTGTGAGATCCGGTAGGGATCTAAGAGTTGAGGTCTGGGAGACCGGGACGCCGACCATGACATGTAATTGAAAGAAGGAAAATGAGTTGGAAGACGTGAGAAAGACAGCCGTCCTAGGTCAGGTCCCCAACACCACGGACACCCCTGAAGAAGGAAAGGCGGGCGCCGGCAATGATCTGGTAGGTGAGTGGCCTCGATCATGGCGTACCGGATAGTGAAAGGTAACAGTAGGGGAGAGTAGGGGAAAGATACACGCCATAGAGAGAATACGGGTGTACCTTGCCCAATTTGAAAGACGTTGTCATGTGGTGTGCGCGCTGGTGAGTAGCAGTAGGCTGCTCAGAGCATAGTGCTCCCAGTATAGTTCGGCCCCCACAGATAGTGGGTTTGGCTCAACTTCTGGTCCGACAACAGAATGTAGGTGTAGATTCAGAACGACGAAGGCAGGGATGACGATTGTCGAGGACGACAATGGACAAAGGAAGGAGGAGTGTAGGGAAGGTGACCTGACGGACGGACGGACTAGTCAGAGTGAAGAAAGATAGGTTTGCACAGTGTAGGTAGGAGTCAGTGATTACAGTGGGGAAACAACTAGGAAAGTGTAGTGGACGTGCAGTACCTTGGGATGACCATTAGATGGCAGGGTGGAGTGTGAGCAAAGGACTTTACAGCAGCTTAGGGCTTTAGAAACCGTTGGTCATGGGGGGCGAGGTGACAGTTGGAGTGACAGTTTCAAGGAACCGGGTGAGCTATAAATTCTGAGGGAGGGTTCCAGAAGATTCCAGTCCCCAGGGGGAGCTCAAGTGACAGGAGGACTACGACAGTCTGTGCACTCTGAGGAGAATCCAGACCAGGGGGACTGAGGAGAGAGGACGTCAGGGGGGTGGTCCTGACAGGAAAGGACCGCAGTTGAGACGAGGTACTGGGTGTAAGACACCGTATGTGACACGACGACTGAGCAGTAGAAGCGCTGTTGGTTAATGGGCCTAAGGCGGCCACAGTGACGGAACTGTCAGGAGCGTCGACAGTAAAGGAGGGGACGGTGTGTGCAGACACGTCTCCAGTGTACGGTGTGAGAAGCGGCTCTGGAAACGGAGGGCCGCGAGGTGTGCCGTCAGTCGGACGGCAAGTGAAGAAATAAACTTGGACCTGTTGCACCCAGAATCTGCCTCCATCGTGTCTCTGTTGTCATCTCTGCGCGGTATAAAAGTAGGACCACCCCCCCAGCTCGGCACCCCACCACCGATTCTACAGTAACTCCGAACGTCTTTAAAAACAAAAATTTATTCCTGCTATTCCATTTGATTGGGCTAAACCTCTATGCCATTAATGTCTCCTCCACCTCCCCCAATACATTCTACATTATTATTAGTTGTTTTTCTTCATGTAGAATTAACCTACAAGGAAAGAAAGGGTTTATTTTAATTCCGATATTTCTGTCCCATTGACTTGCATTGGTTTCCGGTATCGGGATCGGCGATACCAGATACTTTTTGGGTATCGGTCTAATCCAATCTGATCCGATATTTCACGATATCGGAAGGTATCGCTCAACACTAATCAGCGCCTTCATAGTCTTCCCACAAACGCCCCTGTCAGACCACAGCCAACTTCTTCTGTACCTGAAATCTACAGAGAAACCATCCACTCAAAAGCCACAGCAGAGCGGCCTCTTCACCCGGCCTCCATCCTATAAATGGCACAAAACGTCGGCATTAAAGTATAAAGAGGTTCCCAGCAGACCTGAAATACAGCGGATGCTCCACCACTTCTACAACTACGAGTACCAGCCTAACCCAAAGGGAGTGAGTCAAGCTGCAAAAGACCTCAACAATATATTCTATGCAATGGCCAGACTGTCCGACCTTAAAAAAGTCAACTACGAGAGATCAAAAGAAAAACAGATCAATGGATGGTTTGACAGAGAATGTAAAGCCGTACGGAAGACCCTGAGAACAGCCTCAAACAAGAAACACAGAGACCCCAACCACCCGGGTCTGAGGGAAGCCTATGAAACAAAGGCAGTACAAAACCATCCTCAGGAGGAAGTTGTAACCAACCAATACACAATACAAAGAACGGGAAGATATACGCCTGTTTCGTGGACTTTAAAAAGGCCTTTGATTCGGTGTGGCACCCAGGCTTATTCCTGAAACTGCTGGAGAGCGGAATAGGAGGAAAGACCTACGATGTTATCAAAAGCTCCTACACCGAGAACCTCTGCAGTGTGAGTGTGAACGGCAGAAGAACGGCCTATTTCCAGCAGAGCCGGGGAGTCAGACAAGGCTGCAGCCTAAGCCCAACGCTCTTCAACATTTACATCAACGAGCTGGCTACCGCTCTGGAATCTTCCACAGCACCAGGTCTCACCCTCCACGATGCGCAGGTGAAATTCCTGCTGTATGCAGATGACTTGCTGCTTCTGTCACCAACCGAGAAAGGCCTCCAAGACAACCTGAAAATCTTAGAGAAATTCAGCTCCACCTGGGCTCTACCGGTCAACCTAAAGAAAACCAACATCATGGTGTTCCAGAAGAGAAAGAGAAAATCAGACCAGCACCCTTCATTTATCCTCAACAACTGCGCCCTTACAGGAACGGACAAATATACCTATCTGGGCCTAGAGATTCACCGATCAGGGAGCTTCAAACAAGCCATAGAGACCCTGAAAGACAAGGCATGCAAAACCTTCTATGCCATCCGAAGGAAACTCTACCATCTGAAGCCACCAGTGAGGGTCTGGTTAAAAATCTTCGACTCTATCATCGCCCCAATCGTCCTGTATGGCAGCAAAGTCTGGGGCCCTCACACCTACCCAGACTGATCAAGGTGGGATTCAAGCCCAACAGAAATATTCCACCTGGAATTCTGCAAGCACCTTCTCCAAGTCCATCGGAGCACCTCCAACAGTGCTTGCCGGGCCGAGCTTGGCAGATTCCCTCTACACCTAACGGTTCTAAAGAGGGCACTGTCATTCCGGGCTCACCTACGTAGGAGCAATCCAAGCTCCCATCACCATAAAGCCCTGACACATGTAGGGGAAACAGAAAAACCAGGACCCTCGGAACAGCTCACCCAAACCCAACCTGACCAGAAAACCAATCACAACAACCTGACAAAAGCCGGAATCAGGAAGATGGTAGACGAAGGCCAGGAGAGGTACGTAAGTGACTGGAAGAACGACATCATCAGTTCACAGAAACTGACCATGTACCAGAGTCTACAGAGAGACTACAGACTGGCTCCATACCTGGAGAAACTCCCGGACCCCAAAGACCGCAAGATCCTGAGCCGGTATAGACTCAGTGCCCACAGTCTGGCCATCGAATCCGGCCGACACAGGCAGAGCTACAAGCCCAGGGAGGAAAGACTGTGCCAACACTGTGACCAGGAGGCCCTGGAGGATGAGACCCACTTCCTGCTACACTGCTCCAAGTACTCAGCAGTGAGGGACACTCACTTCAGGAGACTCTCACATCTCTTCCCGGATTTCACCACCATGAAGGAGGAAGAGAAAACATACATCCTGCTGGGGGAAGAAGAGAGAGCAGTGGAGATAGCAGCGCAATATGTGAACGAATGCCATAGACTGCGAGAAAGAGAACTATGATATGCCATGGACTTCTATGGCCCCCACCCTGGATATGCCCCAATCCCCCATCCACCTTCCCTATGCCATGGACTTCTATAGCCTCATCCTGGATATGCCCCAACCCCCCATTCACCTTCCCTATGCCATGGACTTCTATGGCCCCCACCCTGGATATGCCCCAACCCCCCATCCACCTTCCCTATGCCATGGACTTCTATGACGCCCACCCTGGATCTGCCCCATCCCCCCATCCACCTTCCCTATGTCATGGACTTCTATGGCCCCCACCCTGGATCTACCCCCATCCACCTTCCCTATGCCATGGACTTCTATGGCCCCCACCCTGGATCTGCCCCCATCCACCTTCCCTATGCCATGGACTTCTATAGCCTCATCCTGGATATGCCCCAACCCCCCATTCACCTTCCCTATGCCATGGACTTCTATAGCCCCCACCCTGGATCTGCCCCATCCCCCCATCCACCCTCCCTGTGCCATGGACTTCTATAGCCTCATCCTGGATATGCCCCATCCCCCCATTCACCTTCCCTATGCCATGGACTTCTATGGCCCCCACCCTGGATATGCCCCCATCCCCCCATCCACCCTCCCTATGCCATGGACTTCTATAGCCCCCACTCTGGATCTGCCCCATCCCCCCATCCACCTTCCCTATGCCATGGACTTCTATGGCCCCCACCCTGGATCTGCCCCATCCCCCCAAACCAGGTATATGGGGGTGCTGTATACAGGTATATGGGGGTGTATACAGGTATATGGGGGTGTATACAGGTATATGGGGGTGCTGTATACAGGTATATGGGGGTGCTGTATACAGGTATATGGGGGTGCATACAGGTATATGGGGGTGCCGTACACAGGTATATGGGGGTGCCGTACACAAGTATGTGGGGGTGCTGTATACAGGTATATGGGGGTGCTGTATACAGGTATATGGGGGTGCTGTATACAGGTATATGGGGTGCTGTATACAGGTATATGGGGGTGTATGTAGGTATATGGGGGTGCTGTATACAGGTATATGGGGGTGTATATAGGTATATGGGGGTGTATACAGGTATATGGGGGTGGTGTATACAGGTATATGGGGGTGCTGTATACAGGTATATGGGGGTGTATACAGGTATATGGGGGAGCTGTATACAGGTATATGGGGGAGCTGTATACAGGTATATGGGGCTGCTGTATACAGGTATATGGGGGTGTTGTATACAGGTATATGGGGGTGCTGTATACAGGTATATGGGGGAGCTGTATACAGGTATATGGGGGTGCTGTATACAGGTATATGGGGTGCTGTATACAGGTATATGGGGGTGTATGTAGGTATATGGGGGTGCTGTATACAGGTATATGGGGGTGTATATAGGTATATGGGGGTGTATACAGGTATATGGGGGTGGTGTATACAGGTATATGGGGGTGGTGTATACAGGTATATGGGGGTGCTGTATACAGGTATATGGGGGAGCTGTATACAGGTATATGGGGCTGCTGTATACAGGTATATGGGGCTGCTGTATACAGGTATATGGGGGTGCTGTATACAGGTATATGGGGGAGCTGTATACAGGTATATGGGGGAGCTGTATACAGGTATATGGGGGTGCTGTATACAGGTATATGGGGGTGTATACAGGTATATGGGGGAGCTGTATACAGGTATATGGGGGTGCTGTATACAGGTATATGGGGGTGTATACAGGTATATGGGGGAGCTGTATACAGGTATATGGGGGTGCTGTATACAGGTATATGGGGGAGCTGTATACAGGTATATGGGGGAGCTGTATACAGGTATATGGGGGTGCTGTATACAGGTATATGAATGTAGTGTCGGTGGTGGGGTGCCGAGCTGGAGGGGGGTGGTCCTACTTTTGTACCGCGCAGAGATGATAACAGAGACTCGATGGAGGCAGATTCTGGGTGCAACAGGTCCAAGTTTATTTCATTACTTGCCGTCCGCCTGACGGCCTCCGCAGCACACCGCACGTTTCTTCACTTATCGGCCCTCCGTTTCCAGAGCCGTTTACACACCGTACTTTTACAATAGGGACGTACATATGCGTACTGTCCCTCCTTCACTTGTTCGACGCTCCTGCCAGGTCCGCCACTGTGGCCGCCCTAGGCCCAATAACCAACAGCGCTTTCACTGGTCAGTCGTCGTGTCAAATACGGTATGTGGCACTCACTGCCTCGTCTCTCCTGCGGTATCTTTCTGTCAGGACCACCCCCTGACGTTTCCCTCTCCTCAGTCCCCTTGGTCGGATTCTCCTCAGGGCACACAGACTGGCGAAGTCCTCCTGTCACCTGGGCTCCCCCTGGGGACTGGAACCTTCTGGAACCCTCCCTCAGTATTTATAACTTCCCCGGTTCCTTGAAACTGTCACTAACTGTCACCACGCCCCCCATGACCAACGGTTTCTAAAGCCCTAAGCTGCTGTAAAGTCCTTTGCTCACACTCCACCCTGCCATCTAATGGTCATCCCAAGGTACTGCACGTCCACTACACTTTTCTAGTTGTTTCCCCACTGTAATCACTGTCTCCTACCTACACTGTGCAAACCTATCTTTCTTCACTCTGACTAGTCCGTCCGTCCGTCAGGTCACCTTCCCTACACTCCTCCTTCCTTTGTCCATTGTCGTCCTCGACAATCGTCATCCCTGCCTTCGTCGTTCTGAATCTACACCTACATTCTCTTGTCGGACCAGAAGTTGAGCCAAACCCACTATCTGCGGGGGCCGAACCATACTGGGAGCACTATGCTCTGAGCAGCCTACTGCTACTCACCAGCGCGCACGCCACATGACAACGTCTTTCAAATTGGGCAAGGTACACCCGTATTCTCTCTACGGCGTGTATCTTTCCCCTACTCTCCCCTACTGTTACCTTTCACTATCCGGTACGCCTTGATCGAGGCCACTCACCTACCAGATCATTGCCGGCGCCCGCCTTTCCTTCTTCAGGGGTGTCCGTGGTGTTGGGGACCTGACCTAGGACGGCTGTCTTTCTCACGTCTTCCAACTCATTTTCCTTCTTTCAATTACATGTCATGGTCGGCGTCCCGGTCTCCCAGACCTCAACTCTTAGATCCCTACCGGATCTCACACTTTCCTTTGGTCCCGCAGACCTTCCCTTACCCGGACCTGTTGCATTTTACTTTGCATATTATACATCATACAACTTTATAATAGCACAAGTACCCATTTTTTTATAATTTTTTTTTTTCCGTTTTCTTTTGCTCATTTTAAAACCAACATATAGCAACATAACATTGCATGTCTTCTTTCTCCCCCCTTCCTTGGACATGGACACTCCCTCTCTTCTAAGTATCCCCGCTCTGTCAGTCTAACAAGTAAACACAAACTATCCTGTAAGAGGAACATAGAAAAACAGACATAAAAATCACAGATAAACATTTCTTTTTTTTTTAAAAGCTGACCGCGAACTGTCCTTTTGACCTGCACAACGGTGCAACGAACTCCTGACAGTTCAATCCTCCTTTCGGTGGTCAGTAGTAAGGGACCCCACAACCGTGGAGCTCCCAGGATGCAAGAAGTGTCCCTTTCTGCAAGTTAGTATAAACGAGCCGTCCCGGGGGTCGTGCAGCCGCCATGCCAGCCTCTCCCCTCTCATGGAGCAGGCTCCAGACTTCCTGCCCCCTGGCCCTCTTCTTCTCTATAACTCCTGCGACCCAAACAGAGGGTCCGGCATGAGCCCTGGAGTCCGGTGGGCGGGACTTAACCGAGGAAGGACGTGGATCAGAGGCGGCCGATGATTTTTGCGGCTCAACAGCCGCTGGGGCCAGGTGGCAAATGGGGACAACCGGGTCCTCGAAGGCTGGAATCACAGGGCCCACTAAGTCGGCCGCAGTCGACTTCAGCAGCGGCATAACCGCGGCCTCAGGACAGGCCGCATCCACTACTTCCAATGGAGCCGGAGTAACGGCCGGTTCCAACGACGCAGCTGCTATCAGCAGGGGGAACGCAGCAGCGTCTTCTTTGGATGACTTCCGCACTGGCGGCTCCAGGCGGGGTACCTCAGGGACTTGAGCAGGGGCCTCGCACAACTCTGCATACACCACTGGGCCCGATGTACCCAGGCCTTCCGGTGCGCAGGGGGCAGCGTGCTGCGGCGGAATGATGAGGGCCGCTGGCGGAGGCACTGGTGGTGCCGGGGGTACTCTCACCTTCCCCGGCGCTGCGGCCTCCATCACATCAATACGCGGCTTCACCCGCAGCCTCCGTCCCTCGCTCCACTGTCCCGCGGGTCTTTCCCCCAAACTCGGGGGCTCCGCTGAGAAGTCCTCTGCTGGTATTGGTGGCGGCCGTTCTCGCTGACTCCACTCAGGCTCCGCTCCCCAGCTCAGCATCCCGCTGCTCTCCCGTGGCTCTGAGGGCGACTTCTGGCACAGCTCCATCCCCTGCCGCCACTGCCACTCTAGGCGGCCGATGCCCCGACACCTGCAGAGTCTCATACCGTCCGTTGGGCAGCACTCGAATGGCATCAGACAGCCGCAGCCAAGTTTTTCTTCTGTGCCACTCCCTCTGTGAGGTGAGGTGTCGGCAGGCCTCTCCACCCTCCTGTCAGGGTCCAATATATGGAAGCGTCGATCTCCAGGCACATACTGCTTCCCATTTGTATTCCACAGGTAGGTCATTTGTAATCCACAGGTAATTGTAATCCAAACAGAGTAGTCCAAGTCCTTTTCCAGTCTTTGAGGTAGGCCTGCCGCAGAAGATGATGTATTAGCGGCGTCTATCCTGCCGACTACGCCAAATGTAGTGTCGGTGGTGGGGTGCCGAGCTGGAGGGGGGTGGTCCTACTTTTGTACCGCGCAGAGATGACAACAGAGACACGATGAGGCAGATTCTGGGTGCAACAGGTCCAAGTTTATTTCATTACTTGCCGTCCGCCTGACGGTCTCCGCAGCACACCGCACGTTTCTTCACTTATCGGCCCTCCGTTTCCAGAGCCGTTTACACACCGTACTTTTACAATAAGGACGTACATATGCGTACTGTCCCTCCTTCACTTGTTCGACGCTCCTGCCAGGTCCGCCACTGTGGCCGCCCTAGGCCCAATAACCAACAGCGCTTTCACTGGTCAGTCGTCGTGTCAAATACGGTATATGGCACTCACTGCCTCGTCTCTTCTGCGGTATCTTTCTGTCAGGACCACCCCCTGACGTTTCCCTCTCCTCAGTCCCCTTGGTCGGATTCTCCTCAGGGAACACAGACTGGCGAAGTCCTCCTGTCACCTGGGCTCCCCCTGGGGACTGGAACTTTCTGGAACCCTCCCTCAGAATTTATAACTTCCCCGGTTCCTTGAAACTGTCACTAACTGTCACCACGCCCCCCATGACCAACGGTTTCTAAAGCCCTAAGCTGCTGTAAAGTCCTTTGCTCACACTCCACCCTGCCATCTAATGGTCATCCCAAGGTACTGCACGTCCACTACACTTTTCTAGTTGTTTCCCCACTGTAATCACTGTCTCCTACCTACACTGTGCAAACCTATCTTTCTTCACTCTGACTAGTCCGTCCGTCCGTCAGGTCACCTTCCCTACATGGGGTGTGACGGGAGTATTCTCCAGAGCAAGGAGGGACAACAGGCCTGGGAACGATCCAACAGATTTATTGACCAAAAAACAGGAACAACACGAAGGTAATTTGCAGAGTCCCAAAATAAGTCCACAGGAAACTGATTCGGGGGCACCTCCCGACAATCCTTGTGCCGGATAACAAAGCACTAGTCCACACGAGTCCACTGGATCAAACGCAATCCCCCAACCGACGAGATATGGCCTCAGCACAAGTCTCGCCCCGTTCGTTTCCGCAGTCACAGATGGATGTGGGATCCTGCCTCAGCCAAGGATCCTCACTCCTTCTCCTTCAAGGGACAACTCACATCTGATGGGTCACACATAAGTCCATTGTCTTGGGCTCCTGGGATCAGCCCAAGTGTAGGGGAGTAGAGGTTCCCACCTCCTAGTCAATGGTTTGGTCCATCGCATGGCTCCGAGGTGTCTACAAGGATGTGTATTATGAGTCCTCCCCCTGCTGAGGAGAACAATGGTGATTCCCCTAGCTGTGTTGACCCAAGCCTGAATTCAATTATGGTCTAGATACACAAGTCTTGTGGAGAGGAGACAGGTTACTTACATAATTACATTATAGTCCCAGAGACACAGGCAATGGGGGAAGGAAACATATTGTTACAGGTATACACAAGACATTGCAAAGTATTGGGGAAAAATACATATCATGACAATCCCTTCCCCTCCTAATTTGTGTACGTACTAGGGACCTCTACAGGTCGCTGGTTAAGTATACACAGGCATGGCGTAACTTACATGTGGCTTCATGCAGCCACGAATTGGCATCGTAGCTTTCCCACATCATTGCCCAGGAGAACAGCTGCAGGCAGACCACCCATCACCCCAACCACACATCGCCTGACCCCAAAACCAAAGTTCAGATCCACAGTGGCTGTGGGAACAGTCCTCCATTGTCCACCAGCCAGTTCAATGACAATCCCAGGTCCTCTATGGATTGCCTCAGGCCAAACCACTCGGGGATCAGCCAGCGTGAGGAAAGCCCCTGAGTCACAAAATCCAACAAGTCTTTGTCCATCCAGCACGACCTCCTGCAAGTGCTTACCTCGATGAGCTGAAGTCGTCATAGCTGCGGGTCGCACACCATAAACTCCTAGTGGTGCAACATGGGTGGGTGAGGCACTAGGCCAGTCCTCACGTAGTGGTGACACGTCTTCCTCCATGGCACTTGGCTGTACATAATTAATAATATGATTGGGTACAGGATCAATCCTCATTTGAACAGCTGGGCAGGAGGCTTGCAGATGCCCCGGCTGCCTGTAAAATAATGCATATCCTGTAAAATACTCAGGACTAGTTACCAGATAAAAATATAGTGGTTTATTTGGTTTCTTCCATCAAAGAAAGGTTATTACAGAAAAACAGGTGAATAAAAATAAGTGAAAGAGATATTGTCCATTGTTCATACTCTGAGATCCCACATGGCAAATGGCGTCTGTCTCTCAGTTCGGCTTCTTCGTACTAAAGTAACATACCAGCTGTTGAGTTATGTCATCTTGCGTCTGTGTCTCATGATGGTGAGGGAAGAAGAAGAGCGACCTCTACAGTTAGCCATGAATTATATACGTCTCCTAAAGCACGTGGTCTCTACATATATGGAGCTGTCTTTCTACCATGAGCCAAGCTTAAAAATAGCCTATGTCATGTAAGCTAAAGCATTCTACAGAACTGGGTCTTATAAGAAATTAACGGATTATTAATATTTAACACTGCCCACATCGATAGCATCTGTGCTGTGTCTCACTCCATCCAATGCGTCCTCTTGGGCGAGGAGTAAGGGAACCTGCCGGTCGGCTCCCACGTGAAGGTGCTGTAGGGGTTTGAGGACGATTCCTCCATGAGCTGGCTGGACATGAGGCCTGCAGATGCCCCGGATGCCCACAACCATAACACCTGCGCTCTGCTACTTCCTCTCCTCGTCGTATTCCAGAAAACGCAGTGGAAGCAACAGCAGGCACATTAACACAGGTATCAACACGAGGTGGTGGCTCAGAGGAACAGGGAACAATGGGGACAGAAGAACTGGGGGCCACCGGTGTTGTGGAGCTGGTAGGCCTCTCTCCATCCTCCAACAGAACTCTCCACTGAGGCTTGATGGTGAGAGCCTCATCAGCGAGAGATGCAGCTTCTTCCACTGTAGCAGGTTTCCTCTCACGCACCAATTCCCTGATCTCAGCGGGGCACTGTTAGGATAACCTGGAGACAGGTGTTCCAGGTTAAGGCCTCCTCTGCCTCCAGCCAGCGATTACATATTTGTTTGAGTCTGTGGGCATACATCTTGAAAGACACTTCCTCATTACAGGCTAAAGTACGAAACTGGGTCCTGTAAGTGTCTGGGGTCACAGCATAATGTTCTAGAACAGTCCGTTTAATCTCTGCATACTCACAGTTCCACCGAGGGTCCATAGCTCTATAGGCTGCGGCAGCTCCACCCTCTAAGAGCCCCACAAGATGTCGGACGCGCTCCCTTTCCGGGATTTCCATTAATCGACACTGATGCTCAAAGTCCAGGAAGAATCCCTCAATGTCACCGGAAGCCTCATTAAACGGCTTGAAGTCTTTGCGGGACACTCTGGGGAGTTCCCTCATGGGGGATGCTGTGGGTACAGTCTGTCTGGAGCTTCTCGCTGCCTCCAAAGTGATCTCCCTCTCCAGCATTGCCCTCTCCTCCATCCTGCGCTGCCTCTCCTTGGCTGTGCGCATGACCTCCCTCTTATCTTCTATGGTAGCCTCTTCTCCCAGCAAGGCCATCTCCTCCTCATACCACACAACCCACTGACTTTTTTGGGTATTTACCTCCGGCTGCCGTCTTTTCTCTCTTTGCTGTGAGGATCCTTCCTCAGCATCATCTTGCAGGTGAACTCCTTCCAAAGCCTCAATCAGCTGCTCCTTGGAGAGTCCCTTGTAGCTGACTCCCAGTTCACGGGCCTTTGTTTGTAGGTTCACCGCAGTAAGGTTCTTGTACTCTGCGGTGCTGGTTCCAGATGTTGATGGGCCGTTGTCCTCCATTCCTTCTGCTCTGATCCCAGCGCTGCCAACCAGTTTGTGACGGGAGTATTCTCCAGAGCAAGGAGGGACAAGAGGCCTGGGAACGATCCAACAGATTTATTGACCAAAAAACAGGAACAACACACGCAGGTAGATTGGCAGAGTCCACAATAAGTCCAACGGAAACAGATTCGGGGGCACCTCCCGATAATCCTTGTGCCGGATAACAAAGCACTAGTCCACACGAGTCCACTGGATCAAACGCAATCCCCCAACCGACGAGATATGGCCTCAGCACAAGTCTCGCCCCGTTCGTTTCCGCAGTCACAGATGGATGTGGGATCCTGCCTCAGCCAAGGATCCTCACTCCTCCTTCAAGGGACAACTCACATCTGCTGGGTCACACATAAGTCCATTGTCTTGGGCTCCTGGGATCAGCCCAAGTGTAGGGGAGTAGAGGTTCCCACCTCCTAGTCAATGGTTTGGTCCATCGCATGGCTCCGAGGTGTCTACAAGGATGTGTATTATGAGTCCTCCCCCTGCTGAGGAGAACAATGGTGATTCCCCTAGCTGTGTTGACCCAAGCCTGAATTCAATTATGGTCTAGATACACAAGTCTTGTGGAGAGGAGACAGGTTACTTACATAATTACATTATAGTCCCAGAGACACAGGCAATGGGGGAAGGAAACATATTGTTACAGGTACACACAAGACATTGCAAAGTATTGGGGAAAAATACATATCATGACAGGGAGAGCTGTATACAGGTATATGGGGGTGCTGTATACAGGTATATGGGGGTGCTGTATACAGGTATATGGGGCTGCTGTATACAGCTATATGGGGGTGCTGTTTTCTCTGGTTAATGGTCATGTGTTAAAATGCATTTACATTGTGCATACACATTAACTTACTTGTCTCAGTTCAGATTTGTTTTTTATTCATTTCATTGTGCATTCAGTGCATATATGGGTGTGACCGCCCTTTTTCTGAGCTGGGAAAGCCATCCAGTCTGGCCTAAGCTGTTACAAGTGGTTCAGCCGCTCGACCCTTATTCACATTCACGCCACTTGGCAAGTGATAAGGTTTTAAATACTAGAGTAGGGACTGTCCCACAAGGGTTGCCGTGACGTGGCGGGATGGCTTGTACATTATTTTGATCAAAATTATGTTTACTAAATACCCTTATTATTATTATTACCTTTATGCATTATTTGCAGTATATTTTTTACTTTTAGTTCAGGATATTTGTGTTTTTTGCTTTCTGTTTTCTCAGGTATATGGGGCTGCTGTATACAGGTATATGGGGGTTCTGTATACAGGTATATGGGGGTGCTGTATACAGGTATATGGGGGTGCTGTATACAGGTATATGGGGGCGCTGTATACAGGTATATGGGGGCGCTGTATACAGGTATATGGGGGCGCTGTATACAGGTATATGGGGGAGCTGTATACAGGTATATGGGGGTGCTGTATACAGGTATATGGGGGTGCTGTATACAGGTATATGGGGGTGCTGTATACAGGTATATGGGGGAGCTGTATACAGGTATATGGGGGTGCTGTATACAGGTATATGGGGGCGCTGTATACAGGTATATGGGGGTTCTGTATACAGGTATATGGGGGTGCTGTATACAGGTATATGGGGGCGCTGTATACAGGTATATGGGGGCGCTGTATACAGGTATATGGGGGCGCTGTATACAGGTATATGGGGGTGCTGTATACAGGTATATGGGGGAGCTGTATACAGGTATATGGGGGTGCTGTATACAGGTATATGGGGGTGCTGTATACAGGAATATGGGGGAGCTGTATACAGTTATATGGGGCTGCTGTATACAGCTATATGGGGGTGCTGTATACAGGTATATGGGGGTGCTGTATACAGGTATATGGGGGTGCTGTATACAGGTATATGGGGGAGCTGTATACAGGTATATGGGGAGGTGTATACAGGTATATGGGGGTGTATACAGGTATATGGGGGTGTGTGTATACAGGAATATGGGGGTGCTGTATACAGGTATATGGGGGTGTATACAGGTATATGGGGGTGCTGTATACAGGTATATGGGGGAGCTGTATACAGGTATATGGGGGTGCTGTATACAGGTATATGGGGGTGCTGTATACAGGTATATGGGGGTGCTGTATACAGGTATATGGGGGAGCTGTATACAGGTATATGGGGGTGTATACAGGTATATGGGGGTGCTGTATACAGGTATATGGGGGTGCTGTATACAGGTATATGGGGGTGCTGTATACAGGTATATGGGGGAGCTGTATACAGGTATATGGGGGAGCTGTATACAGGTATATGGGGGTGCTGTATACAGGTATATGGGGGAGCTGTATACAGGTATATGGGGGTGCTGTATACAGGTATATGGGGGTGCTGTATACAGGTATATGGGGGAGCTGTATACAGGTATATGGGGGAGCTGTATACAGGTATATGGGGGTGCTGTATACAGGTATATGGGGGAGCTGTATACAGGTATATGGGGGTGCTGTATACAGGTATATGGGAGTGCTGTATACAGGTATATGGGGCTGCTGTATACAGGTATATGGGGGTGTATACAGGTATATGGGGGTGTATACAGGTATATGGGGGTGCTGTATACAGGTATATGGGGGTGCTGTATACAGGTATATGGGAGTGCTGTATACAGGTATATGGGAGTGCTGTATACAGGTATATGGGGGTGTATACAGGTATATGGGGGTGCACACAGGTATATGGGGGTGCTGTATACAGGTATATGGGAGTGCTGTATACAGGTATATGGGGGTGTATACAGGTATATGGGGGTGCTGTATACAGGTATATGGGGGTGCTGTATACAGGTATATGGGGGTGCTGTATACAGGTTTATGGGAGTGCTGTATACAGGTATATGGGGGTGTATACAGGTATATGGGGGTGCACACAGGTATATGGGGGTGCTGTATACAGGTATATGGGAGTGCTGTATACAGGTATATGGGGCTGCTGTATACAGGTATATGGGGGTGTATACAGGTATATGGGGGTGCTGTATACAGGTATATGGGGGTGCTGTATACAGGTATATGGGGGTGCTGTATACAGGTATATGGGGGTGCTGTATACAGGTATATGGGGGTGTGTGTATACAGGTATATGGAGGAGCTGTATACAGGTATATGGGGGGTGTATACAGGTATATGGGGGAGCTGTATACAGGTATATGGGGGTGTATACAGGTATATGGGGGTGGTGTATACAGGTATATGGGGGTGCACACAGGTATATGGGGGTGCTGTATACAGGTATATGGGGCTGCTGTATACAGGTATATGGGGGAGCTGTATACAGGTATATGGGGGTGCTGTATACAGGTATATGGGGGTGCTGTATACAGGTATATGGAGGAGCTGTATACAGGTATATGGGGGGGGTGTATACAGGTATATGGGGGAGCTGTATACAGGTATATGGGGGTGTATACAGGTATATGGGGGTGCTGTATACAGGTATATGGGGGTGCTGTATACAGGTATATGGGGGTGCTGTATACAGGTATATGGGGGTGCTGTATACAGGTATATGGGGGAGCTGTATACAGGTATATGGGGGTGTATACAGGTATATGGGGGAGCTGTATACAGGTATATGGGGGTGCTGTATACAGGTATATGGGGGTGTATACAGGTATATGGGGCTGCTGTATACAGGTATATGGGGGAGCTGTATACAGGTATATGGGGGTGCTGTATACAGGTATATGGGGGTGCTGTATACAGGTATATGGGGGTGTGTGTATACAGGTATATGGGGGAGCTGTATACAGGTATATGGGGGTGCTGTATACAGGTATATGGGGGTGCTGTATACAGGTATATGGGGGTGCTGTATACAGGTATATGGGGGTGCTGTATACAGGTATATGGGGCTGCTGTATACAGGTATATGGGGGTGTATACAGGTATATGGGGGAGCTGTATACAGGTATATGGGGGTGCTGTATACAGGTATATGGGGGTGTACACAGGTATATGGGGGAGCTGTATACAGGTATAGGGGGGTGCTGTATACAGGTATATGGGGGAGCTGTATACAGGTATATGGGGGTGCTGTATACAGGTATATAGGGGTGCTGTATACAGGTATATGGGGGTGCTGTATACAGGTATATGGGGGTGCACACAGGTATATGGGGGTGCACACAGGTATATGGGGGTGCTGTATACAGGTATATGGGAGTGCTGTATACAGGTATATGGGGCTGCTGTATACAGGTATATGGGGGTGCTGTATACAGGTATATGGGGGTGCTGTATACAGGTATATGGGGGTGCTGTATACAGGTATATGGGGGTGCTGTATACAGGTATATGGGGGTGCTGTATACAGGTATATGGGGGTGCTGTATACAGGTATATGGGGCTGGTGTATACAGGTATATGGGGGAGCTGTATACAGGTATATGGGGGTGTGTGTATACAGGTATATGGAGGAGCTGTATACAGGTATATGGGGGGGTGTATACAGGTATATGGGGGAGCTGTATACAGGTATATGGGGGTGTATACAGGTATATGGGGGTGCTGTATACAGGTATATGGGGGTGCACACAGGTATATGGGGGTGCACACAGGTATATGGGGGTGCTGTATACAGGTATATGGGGGTGCTGTATACAGGTATATGGGGGAGCTGTATACAGGTATATGGGGCTGCTGTATACAGGTATATGGGGGTGTATACAGGTATATGGGGGAGCTGTATACAGGTATATGGGGGTGCTGTATACAGGTATATGGGGGTGTATACAGGTATATGGGGCTGCTGTATACAGGTATATGGGGGAGCTGTATACAGGTATATGGGGGTGCTGTATACAGGTATATGGGGGTGTGTGTATACAGGTATATGGGGGAGCTGTATACAGGTATATGGGGGGGTGTATACAGGTATATGGGGGAGCTGTATACAGGTATATGGGGGTGTATACAGGTATATGGGGGTGCACACAGGTATATGGGGGTGATGTATACAGGTATATGGGGGAGCTGTATACAGGTATATGGGGCTGCTGTATACAGGTATATGGGGGTGTATACAGGTATATGGGGGAGCTGTATACAGGTATATGGGGGTGCTGTATACAGGTATATGGGGGTGTATACAGGTATATGGGGGTGTACACAGGTATATGGGGGTGCTGTATACAGGTATATGGGGGTGCTATAAACAGGTATATGGGGGTGCTGTATACAGGTATATGGGGGTGTATACAGGTATATGGGGGTGTATACAGGTATATGGGGGTGGTGTATACAGGTATATGGGGGTGTATACAGGTATATGGGGGGGTGTATACAGGTATATGGGGGGGTGTATACAGGTATATGGGGGAGCTGTATACAGGTATATGGGGGTGTATACAGGTATATGGGGGAGCTGTATACAGGTATATGGGGGTGTATACAGGTATATGGGGCTGCTGTATACAGGTATATGGGGGTGTATACAGGTATATGGGGGTGCTGTATACAGGTATATGGGGCTGCTGTATACAGGTATATGGGGCTGCTGTATACAGGTATATGGGGGAGCTGTATACAGGTATATGGGGGTGCTGTATACAGGTATATGGGGGTGCTGTATACAGGTATATGGGGGTGCTGTATACAGGTATATGGGGGAGCTGTATACAGGTATATGGGGCTGCTGTATACAGGTATATGGGGGAGCTGTATACAGGTATATGGGGGAGCTGTATACAGGTATATGGGGGTGCTGTATACAGGTATATGGGGGTGTACACAGGTATATGGGGGTGCTGTATACAGGTATATGGGGGTGGAACAGGTATATGGGGGTGCTATAAACAGGTATATGGGGGTGGTGTATACAGGTATATGGGGGTGTATACAGGTATATGGGGGTGTATACAGGCATATGGGGGTGGTGTATACAGGTATATGGGGGTGTATACAGGTATATGGGGGTGTATACAGGCATATGGGGGTGTATACAGGTATATGGGGGTGCTGTATACAGGTATATGGGGGTGCTGTATACAGGTATAGGGGGGTGTACACAGGTATATGGGGCTGCTGTATACAGGTATATGGGGGTGCTGTATACAGGTATAGGGGGGTGTACACAGGTATATGGGGCTGCTGTATACAGGTATATGGGGGTGCTGTATACAGGTATATGGGGGTGCTGTATACAGGTATATGGGGGTGCTGTATACAGGTATATGGGGCTGCTGTATACAGGTATATGGGGCTGCTGTATACAGGTATATGGGGCGGGTGTACACAGGTATATAGGGGTGCTGTATACAGGTATATGGGGGTGCTGTACACAGGTATATGGGGGTGCTGTACACAGGTATATGGGGGTGCTGTACACAGGTATATGGGGGTGCTGTACACAGGTATAGGGGGGTGTATACAGGTATATGGGGGTGCTGTATACAGGTATATGGGGCTGCTGTATACAGGTATATGGGGTGTATACAGTTATATGGGGGTGTATACTGGTATATGGGGGTGTATACAGGTATATGGGGGTGCTGTATACAGGTATATGGGGGTGCTGTATACAGGTATATGGGGGTGCTGTATACAGGTATATGGGGGTGCTGTATACAGGTATATGGGGGTGTATACAGGTATATGGGGGTGTATACAGGTATATGGGGGTGTACACAGGTATATGGGGGAGCTGTATACAGGTATATGGGGGTGTTGTATACAGGTATATGGGGGAGCTGTATACAGGTATATGGGGGAGCTGTATACAGGTATATGGGGGTGTATACAGGTATATGGGGGTGTACACAGGTATATGGGGGAGCTGTATACAGGTATATGGGGGAGCTGTATACAGGTATATGGGGGAGCTGTATACAGGTATATGGGGTGCTGTATACAGGTATATGGGGGTGCTGTATACAGGTATATGGGGGTGCTGTATACAGGTATATGGGGGAGCTGTATACAGGTATATGGGGGTGCTGTATACAGGTATATGGGGGTGCTGTATACAGGTATATGGGGGAGCTGTATACAGGTATATGGGGGAGCTGTATACAGGTATATGGGGGTGCTGTATACAGGTATATGGGGGTGTATACAGGTATATGGGGGTGCACACAGGTATATGGGGGTGCTGTATACAGGTATATGGGGCTGCTGTATACAGGTATATGGGGCTGCTGTATACAGGTATATGGGGGTGCTGTATACAGGTATATGGGGGTGCTGTATACAGGTATATGGGGGTGTATACAGGTATATGGGGGTGCACACAGGTATATGGGGGTGCTGTATACAGGTATATGGGAGTGCTGTATACAGGTATATGGGGCTGCTGTATACAGGTATATGGGGGTGTATACAGGTATATGGGGGTGCTGTATACAGGTATATGGGGGAGCTGTATACAGGTATATGGGGCTGCTGTATACAGGTATATGGGGGAGCTGTATACAGGTATATGGGGGTGCTATATACAGGTATATGGGGGTGCTATATACAGGTATATGGGGGTGCTGTATACAGGTATATGGGGGAGCTGTATACAGGTATATGGGGCTGCTGTATACAGGTATATGGGGGTGTATACAGGTATATGGGGGTGTATACAGGTATATGGGGGTGTATACAGGTATATGGGGGTGTGTGTATACAGGTATATGGGGGTGCTGTATACAGGTATATGGGGGTGCTGTATACAGGTATATGGGGGTGCTGTATACAGGTATATGGGGGTGCTGTATACAGGTATATGGGGGTGTATACAGGTATATGGGGGTGCTGTATACAGGTATATGGGGGTGCTGTATACAGGTATATGGGGGTGTATACAGGTATATGGGGGTGGTGTATACAGGTATATGGGGGTGGTGTATACAGGTATATGGGGGTGTATACAGGCATATGGGGGTGTATACAGGTATATGGGGGTGCTGTATACAGGTATATGGGGGTGCTGTATACAGGTATATGGGGGTGCTGTATACAGGTATATGGGGGTGTATACAGGTATATGGGGGTGCTGTATACAGGTATATGGGGGTGCTGTATACAGGTATATGGGGGTGTATACAGGTATATGGGGGTGGTGTATACAGGTATATGGGGGTGTATACAGGTATATGGGGGTGTATACAGGCATATGGGGGTGTATACAGGTATATGGGGGTGCTGTATACAGGTATATGGGGGTGCTGTATACAGGTATAGGGGGGTGTACACAGGTATATGGGGCTGCTGTATACAGGTATATGGGGGTGCTGTATACAGGTATAGGGGGGTGTACACAGGTATATGGGGCTGCTGTATACAGGTATATGGGGCTGCTGTATACAGGTATATGGGGGTGCTGTATACAGGTATATGGGGGTGCTGTATACAGGTATATGGGGCTGCTGTATACAGGTATATGGGGCTGCTGTATACAGGTATATGGGGCGGGTGTACACAGGTATATAGGGGTGCTGTATACAGGTATATGGGGGTGCTGTACACAGGTATATGGGGGTGCTGTACACAGGTATATGGGGGTGCTGTACACAGGTATATGGGGGTGCTGTACACAGGTATAGGGGGGTGTATACAGGTATATGGGGGTGCTGTATACATGTATATGGGGCTGCTGTATACAGGTATATGGGGTGTATACAGTTATATGGGGGTGTATACTGGTATATGGGGGTGTATACAGGTATATGGGGGTGCATACAGGTATATGGGGGTGCTGTATACAGGTATATGGGGGGGGTGTATACAGGTATATGGGGGTGTATACAGGTATATGGGGGTGTATACAGGTATATGGGGGTGTACACAGGTATATGGGGGAGCTGTATACAGGTATATGGGGGTGTTGTATACAGGTATATGGGGGAGCTGTATACAGGTATATGGGGGAGCTGTATACAGGTATATGGGGGTGTATACAGGTATATGGGGGTGTACACAGGTATATGGGGGAGCTGTATACAGGTATATGGGGGAGCTGTATACAGGTATATGGGGGAGCTGTATACAGGTATATGGGGTGCTGTATACAGGTATATGGGGGTGCTGTATACAGGTATATGGGGGAGCTGTATACAGGTATATGGGGGAGCTGTATACAGGTATATGGGGGTGCTGTATACAGGTATATGGGGGTGCTGTATACAGGTATATGGGGGTGTATACAGGTATATGGGGGTGCACACAGGTATATGGGGGTGCTGTATACAGGTATATGGGGCTGCTGTATACAGGTATATGGGGGTGCTGTATACAGGTATATGGGGGTGTATACAGGTATATGGGGGTGCACACAGGTATATGGGGGTGCTGTATACAGGTATATGGGAGTGCTGTATACAGGTATATGGGGCTGCTGTATACAGGTATATGGGGGTGTATACAGGTATATGGGGGTGCTGTATACAGGTATATGGGGGAGCTGTATACAGGTATATGGGGCTGCTGTATACAGGTATATGGGGGAGCTGTATACAGGTATATGGGGGTGCTATATACAGGTATATGGGGGTGCTATATACAGGTATATGGGGGTGCTGTATACAGGTATATGGGGGAGCTGTATACAGGTATATGGGGCTGCTGTATACAGGTATATGGGGGTGTATACAGGTATATGGGGGTGTATACAGGTATATGGGGGTGTATACAGGTATATGGGGGTGTGTGTATACAGGTATATGGGGGTGCTGTATACAGGTATATGGGGGTGCTGTATACAGGTATATGGGGGTGCTGTATACAGGTATATGGGGGTGCTGTATACAGGTATATGGGGGTGCTGTATACAGGTATATGGGGGTGCTGTATACAGGTATATGGGGGGGGTGTATACAGGTATATGGGGGTGTATACAGGTATATGGGGGTGTATACAGGTATATGGGGGTGTACACAGGTATATGGGGGTGTACACAGGTATATGGGGTGCTGTATACAGGTATATGGAGGTGCTGTATACAGGTATATGGGGGTGCTGTATACAGGTATATGGGGGTGCTGTATACAGGTATATGGGGGTGCTGTATACAGGTATATGGGGGTGCTGTATACAGGTATATGGGGGTGCTGTATACAGGTATATGGGGGTGTACACAGGTATATGGGGGTGTATACAGGTATATGGGGGTGTATACAGGTATATGGGGGAGCTGTATACAGGTATATGGGGGAGCTGTATACAGGTATATGGGGGTGCTGTATACAGGTATATGGGGGTGCTGTATACAGGTATATGGGGGTGCTGTATACAGGTATATGGGGGTGCTGTATACAGGTATATGGGGGTGTACACAGGTATATGGGGGTGCTGTATATAGGTATATGGGGGTGCTGTATACAGGTATATGGGGGTGTTGTATACAGGTATATGGGGGTGCTGTATACAGGTATATGGGGGTGTATACAGGTATATGGGGGTGTATACAGGTATATGGGGGTGCTGTATACAGGTATATGGGGTGCTGTATACAGGTATATGGGGGTGCTGTATACAGGTATATGGGGGTGTTGTATACAGGTATATGGGGTGCTGTATACAGGTATATGGGGGTGCTGTATACAGGTATATGGGGGAGCTGTATACAGGTATATGGGGGTGCTGTATACAGGTATATGGGGGAGCTGTATACAGGTATATGGGGGAGCTGTATACAGGTATATGGGGGAGCTGTATACAGGTATATGGGGGTGCTGTATACAGGTATATGGGGGAGCTGTATACAGGTATATGGGGGTGCTGTATACAGGTATATGGGGGTGTACACAGGTATATGGGGGTGCTGTATACAGGTATATGGGGGTGCTGTATACAGGTATATGGGGGAGCTGTATACAGGTATATGGGGGAGCTGTATACAGGTATATGGGGGTGCTGTATACAGGTATATGGGGGTGCTGTATACAGGTATATGGGGGTGCTGTATACAGGTATATGGGGCTGCTGTATACAGGTATATGGGGGTGCTGTATACAGGTATATGGGGGTGCTGTATACAGGTATATGGAGGAGCTGTATACAGGTATATGGGGGGGTGTATACAGGTATATGGGGGAGCTGTATACAGGTATATGGGGGTGCTGTATACAGGTATATGGGGGTGCTGTATACAGGTATATGGGGGTGCTGTATACAGGTATATGGGGGAGCTGTATACAGGTATATGGGGCTGCTGTATACAGGTATATGGGGCTGCTGTATACAGGTATATGGGGCTGCTGTATACAGGTATATGGGGGAGCTGTATACAGGTATATGGGGGTGCTGTATACAGGTATATGGGGGTGTATACAGGTATATGGGGCTGCTGTATACAGGTATATGGGGGAGCTGTATACAGGTATATGGGAGTGCTGTATACAGGTATATGGGGCTGCTGTATACAGGTATATGGGGCTGCTGTATACAGGTATATGGGGGTGCTGTATACAGGTATATGGGGGTGCTGTATACAGGTATATGGGGGTGCTGTATACAGGTATATGGGGGTGCTGTATACAGGTATATGGGGGTGCTGTATACAGGTATATGGGGGTGCACACAGGTATATGGGGGTGCACACAGGTATATGGGGGTGCTGTATACAGGTATATGGGGGAGCTGTATACAGGTATATGGGGGTGCTGTATACAGGTATATGGGGGTGCTGTATACAGGTATATGGGGGTGCACACAGGTATATGGGGGTGCTGTATACAGGTATATGGGGGTGCACACAGGTATATGGGGGTGCTGTATACAGGTATATGGGGGTGCTGTATACAGGTATATGGGGCTGCTGTATACAGCTATATGGGGGTGCTGTATACAGGTATATGGGGGTGTACACAGGTATATGGGGGAGCTGTATACAGGTATATGGGGGAGCTGTATACAGGTATATGGGGGTGCTGTATACAGGTATATGGGGGTGCTGTATACAGGTATATGGGGGTGCTGTATACAGGTATATGGGGGTGTATACAGGTATATGGGGGTGCTGTATACAGGTATATGGGGGTGCTGTATACAGGTATATGGGGGTGCTGTATACAGGTATATGGGGGTGCTGTATACAGGTATATGGGGGTGCTGTATACAGGTATATGGGAGTGCTGTATACAGGTATATGGGGCTGCTGTATACAGGTATATGGGGGTGTATACAGGTATATGGGGGTGTATACAGGTATATGGGGGTGCTGTATACAGGTATATGGGAGTGCTGTATACAGGTATATGGGAGTGCTGTATACAGGTATATGGGGGTGTATACAGGTATATGGGGGTGTATACAGGTATATGGGGGTGTATACAGGTATATGGGGGTGCTGTATACAGGTATATGGGAGTGCTGTATACAGGTATATGGGGCTGCT
Source organism: Dendrobates tinctorius (assembly GCF_039654945.1). Taxonomy (NCBI): domain Eukaryota; kingdom Metazoa; phylum Chordata; class Amphibia; order Anura; family Dendrobatidae; genus Dendrobates; species Dendrobates tinctorius. The sequence goes on from NW_027361813.1 coordinate 637,022, forward strand.
GTATACAGGTATATGGGGCTGCTGTATACAGGTATATGGGGGTGCTGTATACAGGTATATGGGGCTGCTGTATACAGGTATATGGGGCTGCTGTATACAGGTATATGGGGCTGCTGTATACAGGTATATGGGGCTGCTGTATACAGGTATATGGGGGTGCTGTATACAGGTATATGGAGGAGCTGTATACAGGTATATGGGGGAGCTGTATACAGGTATATGGGGGTGCTGTATACAGGTATATGGGGGTGCTGTATACAGGTATATGGGGGTGCTGTATACAGGTATATGGGGGTGCTGTATACAGGTATATGGGGGAGCTGTATACAGGTATATGGGGGAGCTGTATACAGGTATATGGGGCTGCTGTATACAGGTATATGGGGGAGCTGTATACAGGTATATGGGGGAGCTGTATACAGGTATATGGGGGTGCTGTATACAGGTATATGGGGGTGTATACAGGTATATGGGGCTGCTGTATACAGGTATATGGGGGAGCTGTATACAGGTATATGGGGGAGCTGTATACAGGTATATGGGGGTGTGTGTATACAGGTATATGGGGGAGCTGTATACAGGTATATGGGGGGGTGTATACAGGTATATGGGGGAGGTGTATACAGGTATATGGGGGTGCTGTATACAGGTATATGGGGGTGCTGTATACAGGTATATGGGGGTGCTGTATACAGGTATATGGGGGTGCTGTATACAGGTATATGGGGGAGCTGTATACAGGTATATGGGGCTGCTGTATACAGGTATATGGGGGAGCTGCATACAGGTATATGGGGGAGCTGTATACAGGTATATGGGGGAGCTGTATACAGGTATATGGGGGTGCTGTATACAGGTATATGGGGGTGTACACAGGTATATGGGGGTGCTGTATACAGGTATATGGGGGTGTAACAGGTATATGGGGGTGCTATAAACAGGTATATGGGGGTGCTGTGTACAGGTATATGGGGGTGTATACAGGTATATGGGGGTGGTGTATACAGGTATATGGGGGTGGTGTATACAGGTATATGGGGGTGGTGTATACAGGTATATGGGGGAGCTGTATACAGGTATATGGGGGAGCTGTATACAGGTATATGGGGGAGCTGTATACAGGTATATGGGGCTGCTGTATACAGGTATATGGGGGTGCTGTATACAGGTATATGGGGCTGCTGTATACAGGTATATGGGGCTGCTGTATACAGGTATATGGGGCTGCTGTATACAGGTATATGGGGCTGCTGTATACAGGTATATGGGGCTGCTGTATACAGGTATATGGGGCTGCTGTATACAGGTATATGGGGCTGCTGTATACAGGTATATGGGGGTGCTGTATACAGGTATATGGGGGTGTATACAGGTATATGGGGCTGCTGTATACAGGTATATGGGGGAGCTGTATACAGGTATATGGGGGAGCTGTATACAGGTATATGGGGGTGTGTGTATACAGGTATATGGGGGAGCTGTATACAGGTATATGGGGGGGTGTATACAGGTATATGGGGGAGGTGTATACAGGTATATGGGGGTGCTGTATACAGGTATATGGGGGTGCTGTATACAGGTATATGGGGGTGCTGTATACAGGTATATGGGGGTGCTGTATACAGGTATATGGGGGAGCTGTATACAGGTATATGGGGGAGCTGTATACAGGTATATGGGGCTGCTGTATACAGGTATATGGGGGAGCTGTATACAGGTATATGGGGGAGCTGTATACAGGTATATGGGGGTGCTGTATACAGGTATATGGGGGTGTACACAGGTATATGGGGGTGCTGTATACAGGTATATGGGGGTGTAACAGGTATATGGGGGTGCTATAAACAGGTATATGGGGGTGCTGTGTACAGGTATATGGGGGTGTATACAGGTATATGGGGGTGGTGTATACAGGTATATGGGGGTGGTGTATACAGGTATATGGGGGTGGTGTATACAGGTATATGGGGGAGCTGTATACAGGTATATGGGGGAGCTGTATACAGGTATATGGGGGAGCTGTATACAGGTATATGGGGGTGTATACAGGTATATGGGGGTGCTGTATACAGGTATATGGGGCTGCTGTATACAGGTATATGGGGCTGCTGTATACAGGTATATGGGGCTGCTGTATACAGGTATATGGGGCTGCTGTATACAGGTATATGGGGCTGCTGTATACAGGTATATGGGGCTGCTGTATACAGGTATATGGGGCTGCTGTATACAGGTATATGGGGGAGCTGTATACAGGTATATGGGGGGGTTGTATACAGGTATATGGGGGTGTATACAGGTATATGGGGGTGCTGTATACAGGTATATGGGGGTGCACACAGGTATATGGGGGTGCACACAGGTATATGGGGGTGCTGTATACAGGTATATGGGGGAGCTGTATACAGGTATATGGGGCTGCTGTATACAGGTATATGGGGGTGTATACAGGTATATGGGGGAGCTGTATACAGGTATATGGGGGTGCTGTATACAGGTATATGGGGGTGTATACAGGTATATGGGGGTGTACACAGGTATATGGGGGTGTACACAGGTATATGGGGGTGTAACAGGTATATGGGGGTGCTATAAACAGGTATATGGGGGTGCTGTATACAGGTATATGGGGGTGTATACAGGTATATGGGGGTGGTGTTTACAGGTATATGGGGGTGTATACAGGTATATGGGGGTGCTGTATACAGGTATAGGGGGGTGTACACAGGTATATGGGGCTGCTGTATACAGGTATATGGGGGAGCTGTATACAGGTATATGGGGCTGCTGTATACAGGTATATGGGGGTGCTGTATACAGGTATATGGGGGTGCTGTATACAGGTATATTGGGCTGCTGTATACAGGTATATGGGGGTGTACACAGGTATATGGGGCTGCTGTATACAGGTATATGGGGCTGCTGTATACAGGTATATAGGGCTGCTGTATACAGGTATATGGGGGTGCTGTATACAGGTATATGGGGGTGCTGTATACAGGTATATGGGGGTGCTGTATACAGGTATATGGGGGTGCTGTACACAGGTATATGGGGGTGCTGTACACAGGTATATGGGGCTGCTGTATACAGGTATATGGGGCTGCTGTATACAGGTATATAGGGCTGCTGTATACAGGTATATGGGGGTGCTGTACACAGGTATATGGGGGTGCTGTACACAGGTATATGGGGGTGTACACAGGTATATGGGGCTGCTGTATACAGGTATATGGGGCTGCTGTATACAGGTATATAGGGCTGCTGTATACAGGTATATGGGGGTGCTGTATACAGGTATATGGGGGTGCTGTATACAGGTATATGGGGGTGCTGTATACAGGTATATGGGGGTGCTGTACACAGGTATATGGGGGTGCTGTACACAGGTATATGGGGGTGCTGTACACAGGTATATGGGGGTGCTGTACACAGGTATAGGGGGGTGTATACAGTTATATGGGGGTGTATACTGGTATATGGGGGTGCTGTATACAGGTATATGGGGGTGCTGTATACAGGTATATGGGGGTGCTGTATACAGGTATATGGGGGTGCTGTATACAGGTATATGGGGGTGCTGTATACAGGTATATGGGGGTGCTGTACACAGGTATATGGGGATGCTGTATACAGGTATATGGGGCTGCTGTATACAGGTATATGGGGGTGTATACAGGTATATGGGGGTGCTGTATACAGGTATATGGGGGTGCTGTATACAGGTATATGGGGGTGCTGTATACAGGTATATGGGGGTGCTGTATACAGGTATATGGGGGGGTGTACACAGGTATATGGGGGTGCTGTACACAGGTATATGGGGGTGCTGTATACAGGTATAGGGGGTGTATACAGGTATAGGGGGTGTATACAAGTATATGGGGGTGCTGTATACAGGTATATGGGGCTGCTGTATACAGGTATATGGGGGTGTATACTGGTATATGGGGGTGTATACTGGTATATGGGGGTGTATACTGGTATATGGGGGTGTATACTGGTATATGGGGGTGCTGTATACAGGTAAATGGGGGAGCTGTATACAGGTATATGGGGGTGTATACAGGTATATGGGGTGTATACAGGTATATGGGGGTGCTGTATACAGGTATATGGGGGTGTATACAGGTATATGGGGGTGCTGTATACAGGTAAATGGGGGAGCTGTATACAGGTATATGGGGGTGTATACAGGTATATGGGGTGTATACAGGTATATGGGGGAGCTGTATACAGGTATATGGGGGTGTATACAGGTATATGGGGGTGCTGTATACAGGTATATGGGGGTGCTGTATACAGGTATATGGGGGTGCTGTATACAGGTATATGGGGGTGTATACAGGTATATGGGGTGTATACAGGTATATGGGGGAGCTGTATACAGGTATATGGGGGTGCTGTATACAGGTATACTATGCAGGTGTAGAGCTGTGGTGGTCTTGCGGTCGCCCTCGCTCAGGAGACCCCTGGCAGGCGGCACTGGCAGTTGCTGCTCTCAGTATGGCTGTGAGGAGACAGGGCGAGGTGCGGGATGGACGGCGTCTCCCCAGGTGCGTCCTCCGCTGTCCCCATCATTGTACATTACGGTCTATTCATTACCCCCTTGTTGTGCAGGAGACTCCCCCCGATACATGGACGACACCCCTGGACCCTGCAACTACTGGAGAGACGGCGAGACGATCAGGAGATGCGGGACGTGCTGGGGACCGAGACAGCGGTGAGACCTCAGGGACCCCAACGTTTCATCGTGCGTCCCACCCTCACGGTGCTCGTCAGCTCGTGCGTCCCACCCTCACGGTCCTCGTCACCACGTGCGTCCCACCCTCACGGTCCTCGTCACCACGTGCGTCCCACCCTCACGGTCGTCAGCTCGTGCGTCCCACCCTCACGGTCCTCGTCACCACGTGCGTCCCACCCTCGCGGTCGTCAGCTCGTGCGTCCCACCCTCGCGGTCCTCGTCACCACGTGCGTCCCACCCTCACGATCCTCGTCACCACGTGCGTCCCACCCTCACGGTCCTCGTCACCACGTGCGTCCCACCCTCACGGTCATCAGCTCGTGCGTCCCACCCTCACGGTCCTCGTCACCACATGCGTCCCACCCTCACGGTCCTCGTCACCACGTGCGTCCCACCCTCACGGTCCTCGTCACCACGTGCGCCCCACCCTCACGGCCCTCGTCAGCTCGTGCGTCCCACCCTCACGGCCCTCGTCAGCTCGTGCGTCCCACCCTCACGGCCCTCGTCAGCTCGTGCGTCCCACCCTCACGGTCCTCGTCAGCTCGTGCGTCCCACCCTCACGGTCCTCGTCAGCTCGTGCGTCCCACCCTCACGGTCGTCAGCTCGTGCGTTCCACCCTCACGGTCCTCGTCAGCTCGTGCGTTCCACCCTCACGGTCCTCGTCAGCTCGTGCGTCCCACCCTCACGGTCCTCGTCAGCTCGTGCGTCCCACCCTCACGGTCCTCGTCAGCTCGTGCGTCCCACCCTCACGGTCCTCGTCAGCTCGTGCGTCCCACCCTCACGGTCCTCGTCAGCTCGTGCGTCCCACCCTCACGGTCCTCGTCATCTCGTGCGTCCCACCCTCACGGCCCTCGTCATCTCGTGCGTCCCACCCTCACGGCCCTCGTCATCTCGTGCGTCCCACCCTCACGGCCCTCGTCATCTCGTGCGTCCCACCCTCACGGCCCTCGTCAGCTCGTGCGTCCCACCCTCACGGTCCTCGTCAGCTCGTGCGTCCCACCCTCACGGTCCTCGTCAGCTCGTGCGTCCCACCCTCACGGTCCTCGTCAGCTCGTGCGTCCCACCCTCACGGTCCTCGTCAGCTCGTGCGTCCCACCCTCACGGTCCTCGTCAGCTCGTGAGTCCCACTCTCACGGTCCTCGTGAGCTCATGCGTCCCACCCTCACGGTCCTCGTCAGCTCGTGCGTCCCACCCTCACGGTCCTCGTCAGCTCGTGCGTCCCACCCTCACGGTCCTCGTGAGCTCGTGCGTACCACCCTCACGGTCCTCGTCAGCTCGTGCGTCCCACCCTCACGGTCCTCGTCAGCTCGTGCGTCCCACCCTCACGGTCCTCGTCAGCTCGTGCGTCCCACCCTCACGGTCCTCGTCAGCTCGTGCGTCCCACCCTCACGGTCCTCGTCAGCTCGTGCGTCCCACCCTCACGGTCCTCGTGAGCTCGTGTGTCGTCCTTTTTCCTACCTGTCTCAGTATTCTCATGAACCTGGAGGCGCAGGATTTTCACCGCTCCTTCCAGATGTCATCAGCTGCTAACAGGGGTCATTGTCTACAGGACTTTCACTCCAACATGGAAGTAGTCACCCTGCGATGGGAGGAGCTACGTGTACAGGAGGCGGGGCTAAAAGATCAATTACTGACAAACCAGCGCCTCATACTGGTGAGTGTGGGTATGACACCTGGAATGTGTGTAGATCAACCTGATGTCACTGCATGTGTCACGCCACAGTGTGCACACTCCGCACCACAGACTACAACACCAAGAAGTGGTGAATGATGGAGATCGCCGACCAATGACGCTGAGCATCCCTAATGTAATCGATGGAGACAAGTCCGGAGACGCTGCCGGCAGCTCCTGTGTAATCACCGACCAATGACATCCCTAATGTAATCGATGGAGACAAGTCCGGAGACGCTGCCGGCAGCTCCTGTGTAATCACCGGCCAATGACGCCCCAGATGTGCTCGGTGTAGACAAGTCCGGAGACGCTAGCAGCAGCTCCTGTGTAATCACCGACCAATGACATCCCTAATGTAATCGATGGAGACAAGTCCAGAGACGCTGCCGGCAGCTCCTGTGTAATCACCGACCAATGACATCCCTAATGTAATCGATGGAGACAAGTCCAGAGACGCTGCCGGCAGCTCCTGTGTAATCACCGACCAATGACGCCCCAGATGTGCTCGGTGGAGACAAGTCCAGAGACGCTGCCGGCAGCTCCTGTGTAATCACCGACCAATGACATTCCTAATGTAATCGATGGAGACAAGTCCGGAGACGCTGCCGACAGCTCCTATGTAATCACCGGCCAATGACGCCCCAGATGTGCTCGGTGGAGACAAGTCCGGAGACGCTAGCAGCAGCTCCTGTGTAATCACCGACCAATGACATCCCTAATGTAATCGATGGAGACAAGTCCAGAGACGCTGCCGGCAGCTCATGTGTAATCACCGACCAATGACGCCCCAGCTGTGCTCGGTGGAGACAAGTCCGGAGACACTGCCGGCAGCTCCTGTGTAATCATCGACCAATGACATCCCTAATATAATCGATGGAGACAAGTCCGGAGTCGCTGCCGACAGCTCCTGTGTAATCACCGGCCAATGACGCCCCAGATGTGCTCGGTGGAGACAAGTCCGGAGATGCTCCCAGCAGCTCCTGTGCAATCACCGACCAATGACATCCCTAATGTAATCGATGGAGACAAGTCCGGAGACGCTGCCGACAGCTTCTGTGTAATCACTGGGTCCGTAGACACTGCCGGCAGCTCCTGTGTAATCACCGACCAATGACGCCTCAGCTGTGCTCGGTGGAGACAAGTCCGGAGACACTGCCGGCAGCTCCTGTGTAGTCACCGACCAATGACACCCCAGATGTGCTCGGTGGAGACAAGTCCAGAGACGCTGCCGGCAGCTCCTGTGTAATCACCGACCAATGACATCCCTAATGTAATCGATGGAGACAAGTCCGGAGACGCTGCCGACAGCTCCTATGTAATCACCGGCCAATGACGCCCCAGATGTGCTCGGTGGAGACAAGTCCGGAGACGCTAGCAGCAGCTCCTGTGTAATCACCGACCAATGACATCCTTAATGTAATCGATGGAGACAAGTCCAGAGACGCTGCCGGCAGCTCCTGTGTAATCACCGACCAATGACGCCCCAGCTGTGCTCGGTGGAGACAAGTCCGGAGACACTGCCGGCAGCTCCTGTGTAATCATCGACCAATGACATCCCTAATGTAATCGATGGAGACAAGTCCGGAGTCGCTGCCGACAGCTCCTGTGTAATCACCGGCCAATGATGCCCCAGATGTGCTCGGTGGAGACAAGTCCGGAGATGCTCCCAGCAGCTCCTGTGCAATCACCGACCAATGACATCCCTAATGTAATCGATGGAGACAAGTCCGGAGACGCTGCCGACAGCTTCTGTGTAATCACAGGGTCCGTAGACACTGCCGGCAGCTCCTGTGTAATCACCGACCAATGACGCCTCAGCTGTGCTCGGTGGAGACAAGTCCGGAGACACTGCCGGCAGCTCCTGTGTAGTCACCGACCAATGACGCCCCAGATGTGCTCGGTGGAGACAAGTCCAGAGACACTGCCAGCAGCTCCTGTGTAATCACCGACCAATGACATCCCTAATGTAATCGATGGAGACAAGTCCAGAGAAGCTGCCGGCAGCTCCTGTGTAATCACCGACCAATGGCATCCCTAATGTAATCGATGGAGACAAGTCCAGAGACGCTGCTAGCAGCTCCTGTGTAATCACCGACTAATGACATCTGTTATGAGTTCATTTTCCCCTTCACCATTGAGGTCTGATGAACTCCCTCTTCTGGTGAAGGAAGGTAGTGAGGCTGATTACCAAGCACCTGAGCTGGGAGAGGATGACTGAGCGACGGGGATCTCTGACTGGATATAAGGCAGCCGACGCCCTTCTGCCTTGCTGGTGATTTCTCTGTGGAATTCTAGGAGACCAGTCTGATTCCTGCTCCTCAAAAGCTAAGTTTTCTGCTTTGCCTTTTTGCATTTGTGTTTTGGTTTTAGTTTGCCTTTTCTGGATTCTGCCATTCCCTGCTGGGGTGAGCTGAATTCCTTTTTTTGTCGGTTTGCTCTGTCTTCAGAAAATACCTGAGTACTGACATAGTCTTTTTGAAGCCTAGCGACTTCAGGGCTTTTCTCCCTATCAGTCTGTTGGCTCTTGTTTTGAGAGGGTTTTTCGCGGATTGCAGACAGCAGCTTTTCTATCCTGTCCTATTTAGTTAGCTTGGGCCCCATCATTTGCTCAGCCTATCTTTCTATCTGTGTGAGTGTTTTTTCGTCTTGCTTCACCGTCATTATATGTGGGGGGCTGCCTATTGCTTTGGGGTCTGCTCTGGGGCAGTTAGATTTCCCCTTTCCTTCTTTAGGCTATGTAGTTCTCCGGCTGTGATAGAGGGGTCTAGGGCATCGTAGGAACCCCCCACGGCTACTGCTAGTTGCTGTTGTTAGGTTCAGGGGTCTGCAATCCGATAGCTGCCAACTTCTCTGGTTTTCTGGACTTAGCTAGCATTTCTGTTTTTGCCTCTTACGGTGACTCATTCATAACAGACATCCTTAATGTAATCGATGGAGACAAGTCCAGAGACGCTGCCGGCAGCTCCTGTGTAATCACCGACCAATGACATCCCTAATGTAATCGATGGAGACAAGTCCGGAGACGCTGCCGGCAGCTCCTGTGTAATCACCGACCAATGACATCCCTAATGTAATCGATGGAGACAAGTCCGGAGACGCTGCCGGCAGCTCCTGTGTAATCACCGACCAATGACATCCCTAATGTAATCGATGGAGACAAGTCCAGAGACGCTGCTGGCAGCTCCTGTGTAATCACCGACCAATGACGCCCCAGATGTGCTCGGTGGAGACAAGTCTGGAGACACTGCCGGCAGCTCCTGTGTAATCACCGACCAATGACTCCCCAGATGTGCTCAGTGGAGACAAGTCTAGAGATGCTGCCGGCAGCTCCTGTGTAATCACCGACTAATGACGCCCCAGATGTGCTCGGTGGAGACAAGTCCAGAGACGCTGCCGGCAGCTCCTGTGTAATCACCGACCAATGACGCCCCAGATATGCTCGGTGGAGACAAGTCCGGAGACGCTGCCGGCAGCTCCTGTGTAATCATCGACCAATGACTCCCCAGATGTGCTCGGTGGAGACAAGTCCAGAGACGCTGCCGGCAGCTCCTGTGTAATCACTGACCAATGACGCCCCAGATGTGCTCGGTGGAGACAAGTTCAGAGGCGCTGCCGGCAGCTCCTGTGTAATCACCGACCAATGACATACCTAATGTAATCGATGGAGACAAGTCCGGAGACGCTGCCGGCAGCTCCTGTGTAATCACCGACCAATGACATACCTAATGTAATCGATGGAGACAAGTCCGGAGACGCTGCCGGCAGCTCCTGTGTAATCACCGACCAATGACATCCCTAATGTAATCGATGGAGACAAGTCCGGAGACGCTGCCAGCAGCTCCTGTGTAATCACCGACCAATGATGTCCCCTGATTTCACATTAGCGTTTTTAGCACTGCGCTTTGTGTGCAATAGAAACGCATGCAAAAAAATGCTTTTTTTTTTGCTTTTTTTAGGTGCATGCGTTTCTAGCCATGTTAACTCTTAAAACGCATTGACTTTAAACGCAGGCGTGCGCATGTCCATGTGCACGCCTGCATTCCCATAGACTGTAATGTGTTATTTTGGTGCATTCCGTGCGCATGTGTTTTTTTGTCACAGGTTGGATGGACCAAAAATGCAACAGGTTGCGTCCGGCGCGCCTAGGCGCACACTACAAAAAACGCATGCGCACGAAAACGCATACAAACGCGTGCAAACGCTAGACCATGCGCCCCCATGATAAACATAGGGGCGCATGCGCAGGAACGCACACGATGCGCTGCACTAAAAACAGCTCATGTGAAACCAGCCTGATCACCAACTAATGGCGTCCCCAATGTGCTCGGTGGAGACAAGTCCGGAGACGCCGCCGGCAGCTCCTGTGTAATCTGCGACCTGTGACCTCCCTGATGGGACTTCTCTCCATTGAGCAGATATGGGACGTCGTTGGTCGGTGATTACACAGGAGCTGTCGGCAGCAGATCCTGATGATTTGTGCATTTAGCGGCAGAACTGTCCTCAGACGACCATGAATGACCTCAGCGACCATCGCCGAGGCCGGAGCTGCCGGGGTTTCTACCCGTGGCTCAGACTGGATACATTGCGTGGTTCCGTCCGGCGATCTCCATCATCCGCCACTTCTCCTTTTTGGTGTTGCAGTTTCAAGGTTGAGTGTGAGCAGATCGCTCTGTGTGACGGCCGCCGGCCGCGCTCTGGACTGGTAAGAATAGGAAATAGAGAAAGCTGGAGCTGCTGCATTAGTGCCGTGGAGAATAGTGAGTGCTGCGCCCGTCCTGCCCCATATAGTGCAGGCTTTTTAGTCCAAGAGAGGCGTCTTATCAGGACAGGACCCCACCGATACGCCGTGACCATGGCAGGTGGGCTCATTACATACGCCCTGACCGTGGCAGGTGGGCTCATTATATACGCCCTGACCGTGGCAGGTGGGCTCATTACATACGCCCTGACCGTGGCAGGTGGGCTCATTATATACGCCCTGACCGTGGCAGGTGGGCTCATTACATACGCCCTGACCGTGGCAGGTGGGCTCATTATATACGCCCTGACCGTGGCAGGTGGGCTCATTACATACGCCCTGACCGTGGCAGGTGGGCTCATTACATACGCCCTGACCGTGGCAGGTGGGCTCATTACATACGCCCTGACCGTGGCAGGTGGGCTCATTATATGCGCCTTCTTTATCCTGTAAGTTTCCTATGGCGATATTGCAGTTCCTAGATTCCTTCCGTACATGATGGGGCACTGACCTGCTCTCGATGGCAGGCACGCAGCTCCCAGGTTCTACATTTACCATTCTACACACTCCAGACAGAGCTTTGTTTTTTCTTATAATAATCGTCATTTATAAAGCGCCAATATATACCGCAGCGCTTTACCATTCAATAGTCCGTATACAAGTTATCAGTAACAACATTAAAGATCACGACGAGCTGCCGCTAAGAGCCTCCAGCGTCATGGGGTGAGGCCAGCTGGCCCCTGTTCACACCAGTTGGGGCGGACTGCGCAGAATTTCTGTCTCTAGTTCTTCTCTGATTTCTCCCGCAGTGATTCTCAATTACAACAGCTTTTCTACTTCTTACTGATTGGTCTCAGTCCGCACACATCAGACCCCACCACAGCCGGGCGGACATCATTCTCTACAACATCAAGTTTTCATTATGGGATTAGAGTGATTATTTAAGCCAAATCCCTTGTAGAGACGCCGAGGTGTCGATCTTGTCTGTTTTCCAGGAGAATGAAGTGAAGTGCCGGCAGGCAGACGCAAAAACAAGGAGAGCACGAGAGATCTGGAACCATAAGGAGCAACAACTGCAGCGCCTGCAGGAGGAGAAACACGCACTGCGCGAAAGGAAGCAGAAGAGCCAAGCCCAAACTCTACAATACAACAAGTTCTGTGACTTTCTGCAAAGCATAGTGGAAGAATCCGAGGAGGTGAAAGAGCAAGAGATGAGACAGTGGAGCGATCCCCAGAGAGAGCGAGAGATGGGACAGCGGAGCGATCCCCAGAGAGAGCGAGAGATGGGACAGCGGAGCGATCCCCAGAGAGGGCGAGAGATGGGACAGCGGAGCGATCCCCAGAGAGAGCGAGAGATGGGACAGCGGAGCGATCCCCAGAGAGAGCGAGAGATGGGACAGTGGAGCGATCCCCAGAGAGGGCGAGAGATGGGACAGTGGAGCGATCCCCAGAGAGGGCGAGAGATGGGACAGTGGAGCGATCCCCAGAGAGAGCGAGAGATGGGACAGTGGAGCGATCCCCAGAGAGGGCGAGAGATGAGACAGTGGAGCGATCCCCAGAGAGAGCGAGAGATGGGACAGCGGAGCGATCCCCAGAGAGAGCGAGAGATGGGACAGCGGAGCGATCCCCAGAGAGGGCGAGAGATGGGACAGTGGAGCGATCCCCAGAGAGAGCGAGAGATGGGACAGTGGAGCGATCCCCAGAGAGAGCGAGAGATGGGACAGGGGAGCGATCCCCAGAGAGGGCGAGAGATGGGACAGTGGAGCGATCCCCAGAGAGAGCGAGAGATGGGACAGCGGAGCGATCCCCAGAGAGGGCGAGAGATGGGACAGCGGAGCGATCCCCAGAGAGAGCGAGAGATGGGACAGTGGAGCGATCCCCAGAGAGGGCGAGAGATGAGACAGCGGAGCGATCCCCAGAGAGAGCGAGAGATGGGACAGCGGAGCGATCCCCAGAGAGAGCGAGAGATGGGACAGCGGAGCGATCCCCAGAGAGAGCGAGAGATGGGACAGCGGAGCGATCCCCAGAGAGAGCGAGAGATGGGACAGCGGAGCGATCCCCAGAGAGGGCGAGAGATGGGACAGCGGAGCGATCCCCAGAGAGAGCGAGAGATGGGACAGCGGAGCGATCCCCAGAGAGAGCGAGAGATGGGACAGTGGAGCGATCCCCAGAGAGAGCGAGAGATGGGACAGCGGAGCGATCCCCAGAGAGGGCGAGAGATGGGACAGGGGAGCGATAAATGGAGAGAAAAAGATGGGACAGTGGAGCGATCCCCAGAGAGAGCGAGAGATGGGACAGCGGAGCGATCCCCAGAGAGAGCGAGAGATGAGACAGCGGAGCGATCCCCAGAGAGAGCGAGAGATGGGACAGCGGAGCGATCCCCAGAGAGAGCGAGAGATGGGACAGCGGAGCGATCCCCAGAGAGAGCGAGAGATGGGACAGCGGAGCGATCCCCAGAGAGGGCGAGAGATGGGACAGCGGAGCGATCCCCAGAGAGAGCGAGAGATGGGACAGCGGAGCGATCCCCAGAGAGAGCGAGAGATGGGACAGTGGAGCGATCCCCAGAGAGAGCGAGAGATGGGACAGCGGAGCGATCCCCAGAGAGAGCGAGAGATGGGACAGTGGAGCGATCCCCAGAGAGAGCGAGAGATGGGACAGGGGAGCGATAAATGGAGAGAAAAAGATGGGACAGTGGAGCGATCCCCAGAGAGAGCGAGAGATGGGACAGCGGAGCGATCCCCAGAGAGGGCGAGAGATGAGACAGCGGAGCGATCCCCAGAGAGAGCGAGAGATGGGACAGCGGAGCGATCCCCAGAGAGAGCGAGAGATGGGACAGCGGAGCGATCCCCAGAGAGAGCGAGAGATGGGACAGTGGAGCGATCCCCAGAGAGAGCGAGAGATGGGACAGCGGAGCGATCCCCAGAGAGGGCGAGAGATGGGACAGGGGAGCGATCCCCAGAGAGAGCGAGAGATGAGACAGGGGAGCGATCCCCAGAGAGAGCGAGAGATGGGACAGTGGAGCGATCCCCAGAGAGGGCGAGAGATGAGACAGTGGAGCGATCCCCAGAGAGGGCGAGAGATGGGACAGGGGAGCGATCCCCAGAGAGAGCGAGAGATGGGACAGTGGAGCGATCCCCAGAGAGGGCGAGAGATGGGACAGGGGAGCGATCCCCAGAGAGGGCGAGAGATGAGACAGTGGAGCGATCCCCAGAGAGGGCGAGAGATGAGACAGTGGAGCGATCCCCAGAGAGAGCGAGAGATGGGACAGTGGAGCGATCCCCAGAGAGGGCGAGAGATGGGACAGCGGAGCGATCCCCAGAGAGAGCGAGAGATGGGACAGTGGAGCGATAAATGGAGAGAAAAAGATGGGACTATGAATGCAGTGTTGTACATAATGTATACAGATCGTCAGTACACCAGTGCTATGCTGTGTATACTGTGTACACCGGGTGCAGTGCTGTAAATACTGTGTACACCGGGTGCAGTGCTGTATATGACGCGTACACCGGGTGCAGTGCTGTATATGGCCCATACACCGGGTGCAGTGCCGTATATACTGTGTACACCGGGTGCAGTGCTGTATATGGCGCGTACATCGGGTGCAGTGCCGTATATACTGCGTACACCGGGTGCTATGATGTATATACTGTGTACACCGGGTGCAGTGCTGTATATGGCGCATATACCGGGTGCAGTACTGTATATACTATGTACACCCGATGCAGTGCTGTATATGGCGTGTACACCCGATGCAGTGCTGTATATGGCGCATACACCGGGTGCAGTGCTGTATATGGCGTGTACATCGGGTGCAGTGCCGTATATACTGCGTACACCGGGTGCTATGATGTATATACTGTGTACACCGGGCACAGTGCTGTATATGGCGCATATACCGGGTGCAGTGCTGTATATACTATGTACACCCGATGCAGTGCTGTATATGGCGTGTACACCGGGTGCAGTGCTGTATATGGCGTGTACATCGGGTGCAGTGCCGTATATACTGTATACACCGGGTGCAGTGCTGTATATGGCGCATACATCTGGTGCAGTGCTGTATATGGCATGTACACCGGGCACAGTGCTGTATATGGCGCGTACATCGGGTGCAGTGATGTATACTGTGCGTACATCAGGTGCAGTGCCGTATATACTGTGTACACCGGGTGCAGTGCAGTATATGGCGCGTACATCGGGTGCAGTGCCGTATATACTGTGTACACCGGGTGCAGTGCTGTATATACTATGTACACCCGATGCAGTGCTGTATATGGCGTGTACACCGGGTGCAGTGCTGTATATGGCGCATACACCGGGTACACTGCTGTATATGGCGTGTACATCGGGTGCAGTGCCGTATATACTGTATACACCGGGTGCAGTGCTGTATATGGCGCATACACCGGGTGCAGTGCTGTATATGGCATGTACACCAGGTGCAGTGCTGTATATGGCGCGTACATCGGGTGCAGTGCTGTATACTGCACGTACATCAGGTGCAGTGCCGTATATACTGTGTACACCGGGTGCAGTGCAGTATATGGCGCGTACATCGGGTGCAGTGCCGTAAATACTGTATACACCGGGTGCAGTGCTGTATATGGCGCGTACACCGGGCACAGTGCTGTATATGGCGCGTACATCGGGTGCAGTGCTGTATACTGCGCGTACATCAGGTGCAGTGCCGTATATACTGTGTACACCGGGCACAGTGCTGTATACTGCGCGTACATCAGGTGCAGTGCCGTAAATACTGTATACACCGGGTGCAGTGCTGTATATGGCACGTACACCAGGTGCAGTGCTGTATATGGCGCGTACACCGGGCACAGTGCTGTATACTGCGCGTACATCAGGTGCAGTGCCGTAAATACTGTGTACCGGGTGCAGTGCAGTATATGGCGCATACACCAGGTGGAGTGCTGTATATACTGTGTACACCGGGTGCAGTGCTGTATACTGCGCGTACATCGGGTGCAGTGCTGTATATGGCGCGTACACCAGGTGCAGTGCCGTATATACTGTGTACACCGGGTGCAGTGCTGTATATACTGTGTACACCGGGTGCAGTGCCATATATACTGTGTACACCGGGTGCAGTGCTGTATATGGCGCGTACATCGGATGCAGTGCTGTATATACTGTGTACACCAGGTGCAGTGCCATATATACTGTGTACACCGGGTGAAGTGCCATATATACTGTGTACACCGGGTGCAGTGTCGTATATACTGTGTACACCGGGTGCAGTGCAGTATATGGCATATACACCAGGTGCAGTGCTGTATATGGCGCGTACACCGGGTGCAGTGCCATATATACTGTGTACACCGGGTGAAGTGCCATATATACTGTGTACACCGGGTGCAGTGCTGTATATACTGTGTACACCAGGTGCGGTGCCATATATACTGTGTACACCGGGTGCAGTGCTGTATATGTCGCATACACTGGGTGCAGTGCCGTATATACTGTGTACACCGGGTGCAGTGCAGTATATGGCGTGTACACCGGGTGCAGTGCAGTATATGGCGCATACACCAGGTGCAGTGCTGTATATGGCGCGTACATCGGGTGCAATGCTGTATATACTGTGTACACCGGGTGCAGTGCTGTATATGGCGCATACACCGGGTGCAGTGCTGTATATGGCGCATACACCGGGTGCAGTGCTGTATATGGCGCGTACACCGAGTGAGGTGCCGTATATGGCGTGTACACCGGGTGCAGTGCTGTATATGGCGCGTACACCGGGTGCAGTGCCGTATATACTGTGTACACCGGGTGCAGTGCAGTATATGGCGCATACATCGGGTGCAGTGCCGTATATACTGTGTACACCGGGTGCAGTGCCGTATATACTGTGTACACCGGGTGCAGTGCCGTATATACTGTGTACACCGGGTGCAGTGCCGTATATACTGTGTACACCGGGTGCAGTGCCGTATATACTGTGTACACCGGGTGCAGTGCCATATATACTGTGTACACCGGGTGCAGTGCCGTATATACTGTGTACACCGGGTGCAGTGCCGTATATACTGTGTACACCGGGTGCAGTGCCGTATATACTGTGTACACCGGGTGCAGTGCCGTATATACTGTGTACACCGGGTGCAGTGCTGTATATGGCGCGTACACCGGGTGCAGTGCCGTATATACTGTGTACACCGGGTGCAGTGCAGTATATGGCGCATACATCGGGTGCAGTGCCGTATATACTGTGTACACCGGGTGCAGTGCCGTATATACTGTGTACACCGGGTGCAGTGCCGTATATACTGTGTACACCGGGTGCAGTGCCGTATATACTGTGTACACCGGGTGCAGTGCCGTATATACTGTGTACACCGGGTGCAGTGCCATATATACTGTGTACACAAGGTGCAGTGCTGTATATGGCGCGTACATCGGGTGCAGTGCTGTATATACTGTGTACACCAGGTGCAGTGCCATATATACTGTGTACACCAGGTGCAGTGCTGTATATGGCGCGTACATCGGGTGCAGTGCTGTATATACTGTGTACACCGGGTGCAGTGCCGTATATGGCGCATACATCGGGTGCAGTGCCGTATATACTGTGTACACCGGGTGCAGTGCTGTATATGTCGCATACACCGGGTGCAGTGCCGTATATACTGTGTACACCGGGTGCAGTGCAGTATATGGCCCATACACCGGGTTCAGTGCCATATATACTGTGTACACTGGGTGCAGTGCCGTATATTGCGTGTACACCGGGTGCAGTGCTGTATATACTGTGTACACCGGGTGCAGTGCTGTATATGGCGCGTACATCGGGTGCAGTGCCATATATACTGTGTACACCGGGTGCAGTGCTGTATATACTGTGTACACCGGGTGCAGTGCTGTATATGGCACGTACATCGGGTGCAGTGCCGTATATACTGTGTACACCGGGTGCAGTGCCATATATACTGTGTACACCGGGTGCAGTGCTGTATATGGCGCGTACATCGGGTGCAGTGCTGTATATGGCGTGTACACCGGGTGCAGTGCTGTATATGTCGCATACACTGGGTGCAGTGCCGTATATACTGTGTACATCGGGTGCAGTGCTGTATATGTCGCATACACCGGGTGCAGTGCCGTATATACTGTGTACACCGGGTGCAGTGCAGTATATGGCCCATACACCGGGTTCAGTGCCATATATACTGTGTACACCGGGTGCAGTGCCGTATATTGCGTGTACACCGGGTGCAGTGCTGTATATACTGTGTACACCGGGTGCAGTGCTGTATATGGCGCGTACATCGGGTGCAGTGCCATATATACTGTGTACACCGGGTGCAGTGCTGTATATACTGTGTACACCGGGTGCAGTGCTGTATATGGCACGTACATCGGGTGCAGTGCCGTATATACTGTGTACACCGGGTGCAGTGCCATATATACTGTGTACACCGGGTGCAGTGCTGTATATGGCGCGTACATTGGGTGCAGTGCTGTATATGGCGTGTACACCGGGTGCAGTGCTGTATATGTCGCATACACTGGGTGCAGTGCCGTATATACTGTGAACACCGGGTGCAGTGCCGTATATACTGTGTACACCGGGTGCAGTGCAGTATATGGCGCGTACACCGGGTGCAGTGCTGTATATGGCGTGTACACCGGGTGCAGTGCTGTATATGTCGCATACACCAGGTGCAGTGCTGTATATGGCGCGTACATCGGGTGCAGTGCTGTATATACTGTGTACACCGGGTGCAGTGCTGTATATACTGTGTACACCGGGTGCAGTGCTGTCTATACTGTGTACACCGGGTGCAGTGCTGTCTATACTGTGTACACCGGGTGCAGTGCCGTATATACTGTGTACACCGGGTGCAGTGCTGTATATACTGTGTACACCGGGTGCAGTGCTGTATATACTGTGTACACCGGGTGCAGTATATGGCGCGTACACCGGGTGCAGTGCAGTATATGGCCCATACACCGGGTGCAGTGCCGTATATACTGTGAACACCGGGTGCAGTGCCGTATATACTGTGAACACCGGGTGCAGTGCCGTATATACTGTGAACACCGGGTGCAGTGCCGTATATACTGTGAACACCGGGTGCAGTGCCGTATATACTGTGAACACCGGGTGCAGTGCCGTATATACTGTGAACACCGGGTGCAGTGCTGTATATGTCGCATACACCGGGTGCAGTGCCGTATATACTGTGTACACCGGGTGCAGTGCAGTATATGGCCCATACACCGGGTGCAGTGCCGTATATACTGTGTACACCGGGTGCAGTGCCGTATATACTGTGAACACCGGGTGCAGTGCCGTATATACTGTGTACACAGGGTGCAGTGCAGTATATGGCCCATACACCGGGTGCAGTGCCGTATATACTGTGTACACCGGGTGCAGTGCCGTATATACTGTGAACACCGGGTGCAGTGCCGTATATACTGTGAACACCGGGTGCAGTGCCGTATATACTGTGAACACCGGGTGCAGTGCCGTATATACTGTGAACACCGGGTGCAGTGCCGTATATACTGTGAACACCGGGTGCAGTGCCGTATATACTGTGAACACCGGGTGCAGTGCTGTATATGTCGCATACACCGGGTGCAGTGCCGTATATACTGTGTACACCGGGTGCAGTGCAGTATATGGCCCATACACCGGGTGCAGTGCCGTATATACTGTGTACACCGGGTGCAGTGCCGTATATACTGTGAACACCGGGTGCAGTGCCGTATATACTGTGTACACAGGGTGCAGTGCAGTATATGGCCCATACACCGGGTGCAGTGCCGTATATACTGTGTACACCGGGTGCAGTGCCGTATATACTGTGTACACCGGGTGCAGTGCCGTATATACTGTGTACACCGGGTGCAGTGCAGTATATACTGTGTACACCGGGTGCAGTGCAGTATATGGCCCATACACCGGGTGCAGTGCCGTATATACTGTGAACACCGGGTGCAGTGCCGTATATACTGTGTACACAGGGTGCAGTGCAGTATATGGCCCATACACCGGGTGCAGTGCCGTATATACTGTGTACACCGGGTGCAGTGCCGTATATACTGTGTACACCGGGTGCAGTGCCGTATATACTGTGTACACCGGGTGCAGTGCAGTATATGGCCCATACACCGGGTGCAGTGCCGTATATACTGTGTACACCGGGTGCAGTGCAGTATATGGCCCATACACTGGGTGCAGTGCAGTATATGGCCCATACACCGGGTGCAGTGCCGTATATACTGTGTACACCGGGTGCAGTGCCGTATATACTGTGTACACCGGGTGCAGTGCCGTATATACTGTGTACACCGGGTGCAGTGCCGTATATACTGTGTACACCGGGTGCAGTGCCGTATATACTGTGTACACCGGGTGCAGTGCCGTATATACTGTGTACACCGGGTGCAGTGCCGTATATACTGTGTACACCGGGTGCAGTGCAGTATATGGCCCATACACCGGGTGCAGTGCCGTATATACTGTGTACACCGGGTGCAGTGCCGTATATACTGTGTACACCGGGTGCAGTGCCGTATATACTGTGTACACCGGGTGCAGTGCCGTATATACTGTGTACACCGGGTGCAGTGCCGTATATACTGTGTACACCGGGTGCAGTGCCGTATATACTGTGTACACCGGGTGCAGTGCCGTATATACTGTGTACACCGGGTGCAGTGCCGTATATACTGTGTACACCGGGTGCAGTGCAGTATATGGCCCATACACCGGGTGCAGTGCCGTATATACTGTGTACACCGGGTGCAGTGCCGTATATACTGTGTACACCGGGTGCAGTGCCGTATATACTGTGTACACCGGGTGCAGTATATGGCGTGCACACCCGCTGCTTGCTGTGGAGCTCGTCTGTCCAGTCGTTGCGTTTTTTTTTGTTCTGTCACTAGATGAATACATTCTGGTCTGGTTTCAGTTTCAGGCCTCGGGTGACGTCCTCGCCCGGTTCTACACGTTGGCGGATACGTCCAGTTATCTGCAGCTCGCGGTGCAGGAGGCACAGGCGTCCAGTGACCAGGCCAGGGCGCAGCTCTGCAGCTTCCTGAAGGAGAAAGGTGACGAGGCTTTGCAGCTCGACAACCAGCTGGGCCAACTGCAGAGCCAACTGGACCACACTCAGAACCAGCGACTCTTGTGGGTGAGGATGGATGGGACGGAACATGGATGCTGGGTATTGTAGTTCATCAGACGCAACACTTGGGACATTCATGCTGCAGGAGTAGTCACGGACAGAGTCTGGACAGAGCTTGGTGCGACGTAGCACCCTTATTCCAGCTCTGCCGATCACATCAGGGTGGAGATTGAGGTCTTCATGAGTCGGAACTAGGGTGAGGGTTTCATTATTTGCTGATGTGGCTCCGAGTGGATGGCTGTGCGGAGCATGCGCCACTGTGCAGAGCATGTGCCAGTTAACAATCTGCACAGTCTCACATAACTCGAGCACTGAAGATGTTGGGTGACATCCCACCAGTTCTCCATTCACCTTGTCATCAAGGCGCTGCTTTAGGAGCCATCTTCTTGGGGCCTGACTTTTTCTGACAGCAACACACAACGAACCCGCAGGCACCTGAGGAGTCATCGGTCCTTGTGGACCCGCTGGCGCCTGAGGAGTCATCGGTCCTTGTGGACCCGCTGGCGCCTGAGGAGTCATCGGTCCTTATGGACCCACTGGCGCCTGAGGAGTCGTCAGTGACTTCCTGGACCATCAGGACCCGCTGACACCTGAGGAGTCTTCAATGCTTGAGGACCGGCTGGCGCCTGAGGAATCGTCGGTGCATGAGGAGTAGTTGGTGCCTCAGGTCCCCATGTCGTCTGAGGACCCAAACCTTGGGGCAGGTGGGACAGGGTCGGCATGTTGTTCTTTTAAAACAGACAGGAAAAAAAGGACTTAAAAATCCTGAAAATTTTTTTAGCAAAAACACATCATGAAAAGCGGCCTCACCAAACCTTGTCCAATGACTAATGCACTAGCAGGGCGTAGCGGGCTCCCACCGATAAAGGCTGGAGCAGCACAGGTGCCCCCCACTGATGAAAACAGCCACCCTGTCACTAAAATAGTGATGATGCAGGTGTTAGCTGCCTAGTGGAAGAAAGCACACAGATGGGGCTTGCTTAGGATGTTGCTCTTTTACTCTTCTCACCTTACAGGAATCAAGGTGGATGCACATTCAGAATACGGCCACAAAGAAGACCCTACTGATCGGCACCATAAAAATGGCTGCACAGAACCTCTTCCGTCACATCGCAGTCCTGGAAAGGAGGGTCATCACAGAGGATACCATGACACAACTAGAGATGGTGAGGATGAGGGGCGACAGGCCGACACTTTCATGAGCTCACAAGAGGGCCCTGTGCATATTATCACTGCACTACACCAACCAGAGTGAGGAGCGGCCGCCGAGAGGGTACGGGACACGAGCCGAGAGGGGGTGGGACACGAGCCGTACAAAGTGACAATGGAATAAGCCACATTCACTCTATTAACGACGATTCTGCCTCGGCCCAGGTCCAGCAACACATCCAGGATCTCACCGATGCCTATGAGGTCATAAGACGCCAACTGGTAACCAAAGCATCGTAAACAGCATGAACGACCACCACCAAAAAATAAAAGAATGAGTTTCCACAATTATCTAGCTGTGAGATGTCGCCTCCCATGTGAGACACGAGCTTGGCCATGCCGTCACATCACGCACTAGACAGGAGACCGGCTGTGATATCACCTCAAGTCCAAGACACGTGCCTGGCCGTGCAGTTGCCTCACACACCAGATAGTAGCCCACCTCATGTACAGGACCTGAGCTCTGTCATCACCTCACATAGAAAACATGAGCCCGACTGTGCTGCCACCTCACGTACAGGACCTGAGCCAGCTGTCGCTTCATATAGTAGACAGGAGCCTGGCTGTGCCACCATCTCACGTACAGGACCTCAGCCCAGCCATCACCTTACACATAGGACATGTGCCCGGCTGTGCCGCCACCTCACATACAGGACCTCAGCCCAGCCATCCCCTTACACATAAGACATGTGCCCGGCTGTGCTGCCACCTCACATACAGGACCTAAGCTCAGTTGTCACTTCATATAGGAGACACGAGCTCGGCAACAGCGTCGCCTCACATACAAGGACCTGAGCCTGGCCATCACTTCATATAGAAGACACGAGTGTTGTGAATTCACTTTCTGGTCTACCTCTGGTTGCTGGTGAGGGTGGTGGAGCTGGTTGTATTGACAGAGGAGTCGTGAGTTCTCTTTCCGGGCTCCCTCTGGTGGTTGCAGGAGGGAATGAAGCTGATCTAATTAACAGAGATCTGCCACCTGATAATGAGGACGACGACTGGACATCTGGAGTCTCTGACTGGATTTAAGACAGCCGATTCCCTCTATCCATGCTGGTGATTTTTCCTGCCTCCTGAGGTCTTAGCTTGAGAATGCAGGGACTGAACTGAAAACTAAGTGTTCTTTGCTATTGTTCACATTTGATTTGGTTTTGTGTATTCAGTTTTGTGTGGTCAGCCAGCCCCGGCTGGGGCTGTGCTGAATTTCCATCCTTATGTTACTGTTTGTGCCAGGTTGCTTTTTGTCCCTTATCAGAGTGGCCTCTTTTTGCTCTGTTTTCAGAATATGCCAGAGTGCTGATATAGTGGGTGAAGTCTAGTGACTTCAGGGTTTTTTTTGCTATCAGAAGTAACATAGTAACATAGTTATTAAGGTTGAAGGGAGACTTTAAGTCCATCTAGTTCAACCCATATCCTATCCTAACCCGCCCTAACATGTTGATCCAGAGGAAGGCAAAAAAAAAAAAAACCCATGTGGCAAACAGTAAGCTTCACATTGGGGAAAAAAATTCCTTCCCGACTCCACATACGGCAATCAGACTAGCTCCCTGGATCAATGCAATATTAAGGAAACTAGTGTAGTGCTCTGTTTTCAGAATATGCCAGAGTGCTGATATAGTGGGTGAAGTCTAGTGACTTCAGGGTTTTTTTGCTATCAGAACTGTTGGACATTCTTTTTGCAGGGTTTTTTGGTGTGATTGCAGACAGTATCTTTCCTTTCCTGTCCTTTCTGGTTACTGTGGGCCCCATCGTTTGCTCAGCCTATTTTCCTACCTGTGTTTGTGTTTTCATCTTGTCTCACCGACAATATATGTTTGGGGGCTATCTATTCCTTTTAGGTCTGCTCTGGGGCAGTTTAGATTTCCCCTTTTCTTGCTTTAGGCTTATTTAGTCCTCCGGCGGTGTCGAGGCATCTAGGATCATCGCAGGTGCGCTCCACGGCTACTGCTAGATGTGCTGTTAGGATCAGGGGTCTGCAATCCGCTTAGTTACCAACCTCTCTGGTTTTCTGTGACTTAGCTTGGTCTTGTTTTCCTCCTCGGTGACCCAATCATAACAGAATCACCAGCCTAAACCGCAGATTCTAGGGTACTCAAAAGCAGGAAAGAATTGTTAAAAAAAAAGAAAAAAAAAAGGGTCAGAATTTTTTATATATCTTTTACTCTTTTTCTCTGGGGCCGTGGGAGGATTTTTCTCTAATGGAGATTAAGCAATTGTCTGATCGTGTGGAGCAGCTCGCTGCTGAAGTGCGGGGAATTTCCGCCGATCTCGCTCAGTCACATGCTGTTGATCCAAAAATCCCTACTTCTGATGTGTTTTCTGGGGATCGGTCTAAATTTTTGAATTTTAAGAATAATTGTAAACTATTTCTGGCCTTGAAGCCTAACTCATCGGGGAGCTCTGTGCAGCAGGTTAAAATTGTCATCTCCTTGCTGCGCGGCGATCCCCAGGATTGGGCTTTTTCTTTGACACCTGAAAATCCTATTCTGACTAATGTGGATACATTTTTTCAAGCCTTGGGGTTGTTGTATATTGAACCTAATGCTATTGATCAAGCTGAGAGAACCCTGTTGGCATTAAACCAGGGTCAGGATTCTGCAAAGTTATACTGTCAAAAATTCCGAAAGTGGGCGGTCCTTACTACAAGGAATGTTAGTGCATTGGCAGCTCTCTTTTGGAAGGGTTTATCAGAGACCGTGAAAGATGTTATGGTGGGATTTCCTGTTCCCTCTGGTCTGGATGATTCTATGTCATTAGCCATTCAAGTTGATCGGCGTCTACGTGAACGTAAAACTACATGGGAGGCGTTGCTGCCTTTTGTACAAACGTCTGAACCCATGTAATGTGATAGGGTTTTGTCTAGGGCGCAACGTCAGGAGTTTAGAAGGCGTAATAAGCTGTGTTTTTTCTGTGGAGACGCCTCTCATACTATTTCTGTCTGCCCTAAACGAGAGAAGCGTTTTGCACACACATTTGCTGTGGGCAGTGTACAGCCTAAATTCCTTTTGGCAATTACTCTGATCTGCTCCTTGTCTACGTTTTCCGCTAAGGCTTTTGTAGATTCAGGAGCAGCTTTGAATCTGATGGATTTGGACTTTGCTAAACGTTGTGGTTTTCCTATGATACCTCTGCGGACACCTATTCCTTTGTTGGGTATTGATGCCACCCCTTTGAGCTGGGGTACCTCTTTCAGTACAACCCCGTGTTTTCGGAGGTCCGCTCTGTGTTGGCTGGAGTCTGAATGAAGGACGCTGGCTGGAATTCCTTGGTTACATGGGCGCATATAAAAGATCACTGCTTCTCCACGTATTTCCAGGCTGACAACACTTTACTCACAGGTCACAGAATATATCACACAGATACAGAGGGCAGGCCAATAGCAAAGTGGAAGGCCAGACATGCATTACAAAAGCCGCAGGTGGCCGGAGCCTGCCGATGTTTACTGTGGGAATTAGAAAGGTGGGAGGAGGGCGGACAAAAGGAGAATATCGTGTCCCCAATGCCCAGGGGCGCAGCCTGTGAACTGATACATTAGGGACATGCATCTCACATAGAACCTATTATACATACACATAACTGCACAACATATTCTGGGTGCTGAGTGGTTCTCTATCACGGCTCCCCTTTTCAGCGACGCGATCAGCATACACCGTCTGATCCTCAACGGATCGGTTTGGGGATGACCGAAGTTTATGGGGTTGGTACAAGTTCCGTTTGTCGACTTAGTCCATCGGCGTTACTGTTTTGTTTGCCGGGTCTGTGGTGGATGGTGAAGTCCAGAGGTTGTAGGGCTAAACTCCACCGCAGCAATCTGGCGTTGTCTCCGGAGACCCGATTAAGCCAGACTAGGGTATTATGGTCCGTTAGGAGGGAAAACTGTCGTCCATACAAATATGGTTGCAACTTCTTGAGTGCCCATACTACTGCCAGGCACTCCTTCTTGATGGCCGCATAGCTTACTTCACGGGGCAGTAGTTTCCGACTCAGGTGAGCTACCGGGTGTTCATGGCCGTCCGGCCCGACTTGGCTCAGTACTGCCCCCAATCCAAACATAGAAGCGTCCGTATGAACAAGGAAACGTGTAGTTGGATCGGGTGCGGCCAATACAGGGGTATTGGTGAGGGCGTCCTTTAGTTGGCGGAAGGCTTCCTCACACTCTGAGGTCCAGGTTACCTGGCGGGGTTGGTTCTTACGGGTCAGATCAGTGAGGGGCTTGGCTACGCTGCTGTAATTGCGAACGAATTTCCTGTAATACCCCACTGTCCCTAGAAACGCCATGACCTGGGTTTTAGTGCGTGGGATGGGCCATTTGGCTATGGACTCAATCTTGGCTGTTTCTGGTCGCTGTTTCCTACTTCCTACCCAATGCTCTAAACACTGAACCTCTGCTTTGCCCACGTGACACTTGTTTGGGTTTAGGGTGATTCCGGCCTGGTGGATCCTGTCCAGTACTGTCTCTAGGTGATTTAGATGCTCTTCCCATGTCGCACTGTAGATGGCGATGTCGTCCAGGTAGGCACAAGCATAGTCCTGGAGACCATCCAGAAGCCGGTCAGCCAGCCTCTGGAAGGTCGCAGGGGCATTCTTCATCCCGAATGGCATAACTCGAAACTGGAATAAGCCGAACGGGGTGACAAATGCCGACTTGGGAATAGCATCAGGACTAAGGGGAATCTGCCAGTAGCCTTTGCATAGATACTTTGCCCCCGCCAGCCGGTCTAACAACTCATCCACACGCGGCATGGGGTATGCATCCGTCACTGTTTTCTCATTGAGCTTACGATAGTCTACACAAAACCGTGTAGTCCCATCCTTCTTGGGCACTAACACTACGGGGGATGCCCAGGGAATGTCTCTTCAATGACCCCTAAATGCAACATCTCTTGTATCTCTTGTCGCATCCCCTCTCGTACAGACTCAGGGACGCGGAAGGGGTTTTGTCGCAGGGGGGTCTGATCCTGGGTCTCAACCTTGTGTTGTGCCAGGCGAGTGTACCCCGGTCTCTCTGAAAACATCCTCTGTCGCAGCCTCAACAACGCCTCGGCCTGCTGTCTCTCCCGGGGGCCTAGGTCTTCACCCAAGTGTACCTGGTCCCATGTTTTAGACTGAGTCCTTTCCCCTAAGACATCCGGCAAGGGAAGTCCGGCTAAATCCTCTGCTTCGGGTGCACAGATGGCCACTACCTCTTCAGGGCGCTCCCGGTAGGGCTTCAGCATATTCACGTGGAACATGCGGATAACCCTGGGGTCGTTACAATCGGCGACATTATAGGTTGTGTCGGCTATTTTCCCCACTACCTGGTAGGGCCCCTGCCATGCAGCTTGAAACTTATTCTGCTTAGTGGGCTCTAACACCAGGACCTTCTGTCCTATTTCCAAAGTGCGCTCTCTCTGGTGTCAGTGCATACCGGGCCAAGATCACTTCTTTGATCCGCTCATAGTCCATACAGTCCTCATCAGGTACCGTGCGATAGGCGTCCACTGCCCGGCCTGTCAGCTTGCTGGCCAGAATCTGAACCTGTTCCTCCGGCTTCACTTGATGAAGGGCACACTGCCGCTCAAAGTCCTGCAGAAAGCCATCAATGTTTTCCTCTGCCTCCCCCAACTGTCGGAAGGCATTATACTGGATCTTTTTGTGGCTTACTGCTGACAGTACCTGGTCGAAGGCCAGAGCTCCCCCTGCTCGCTGACTCTCCTCTCTCCGCTCTGCCATCTCCATCTTGGCTAGCTCTATCCTGGTCCGCTCGGCCATCTTTTCCTTCAGATCAGTACACACATCAGCCATCACCTCTCGTATGATCTCTACCGCAGGGTTTGGGCCATAGAACGCCAGTCTGTTCTTTACCTCTCTCTGGAATTCGGTCTCCTCCACGTTCACATTGGGGGGCGCTGCACTGTCGTGTTCCATGATGGCTGCTATCAAATCCGCTTTTGTTTTGTTGCTGGCGATCAACCCTCGGGCTTCCACCAGATCTTTTAATGTAGTCCTCTTTAACTTCTGGTAGTTATTTTCCATTCATTCCTTTCCTCCTGTA
This sequence comes from Dendrobates tinctorius, assembly GCF_039654945.1. Classification (NCBI taxonomy): domain Eukaryota; kingdom Metazoa; phylum Chordata; class Amphibia; order Anura; family Dendrobatidae; genus Dendrobates; species Dendrobates tinctorius. The sequence continues at coordinate 665,576 of NW_027361813.1, forward strand.
GAAGGGGTATCATATCCCGCCGCTGCCTCCAGTCTAACGGGGTCTACCAAGCTGGGGTACCTCTTTCAGTACCACCCCGTGTTTTCGGAGGTCCGCTCTGCGTTGGCTGGAGTCTGAATGAATGACGCTGGCTGGAATTCCTTGGTTACATGGGCGCATATAAAAGATCACTGCTTCTACATTTATTTCCAGTCTGACAACAGTTTACTCACAGGACACAGAATATATCACACAGATACAGAGGGCCGGCCAATAGAAAAGCAGCAGGCCAGACAGACATTACAAAAGCCGCAGGTGGCCGGAGCATGCCGATGTTTACTGTGGGAATTACAAAGGTGGAGGGAGGGCGGACAAAAGGAGAATATCGTGTCCCCTCTGCCCAGGGGCGCAGCCTGTGAACTGATGCATTAGGGACATGCATCTCACATAGAACCTATTATACATACATATAACTGCACAACATATTCTGGGTGCTGAGTGGTTCTGTAACACGTAACATAAACCTCAGTTTTGGACCCAGGTGGTAATGCGGGTCGCCCCAGACCACCAAGAAAATTGTACATTTTTGGTGCTACATAATTTGCATGACACTATTGTTCTGGGTTTTCCTTGGCTGCAAACTCAATCTGGTTTTGGATTGGAAATCTGTGTCTGTGGTGAGTTGGGGTTGTCGATGTGCCCTTAGTGATGCTCCTGTTTTCTCCACCTCTCCTCAGTCGCATGATGTTCCTGACTATTTGGCGGACTTTTATGATGTATTTAGTGAGAATTAGTCTGCATCTTTGCCTCCTCATAGGAGTTATGACTGTGCTATTGAACTGAGCCCTGGGTGTAAATTTCCCAAGGGTCGGCTCTTCAATTTATCTGTACCCGAGCACGAGGCTATGCGGTCCTATATTAAGGAGTCGTTGGAGAAGGGTCATATTAGACCATCCTCTTCACCTTTATGCGTTGTTTTTTTTTTGTGGCCAAGAAAGATGGATCATTAAGACTGTGTATTGATTATCGTTCCCTTAACAAGATGACGGTTAAATATCAGTACCTATTGCCTCTGATGTCTGATTTATTCTCCAGAGTTAGAGGTGCTTGCTGGTTTACCAAGCTTGACCTCAGGGGGGCGTATAATCTTATTCACATTAAGCATGGGGATGAATGGAAGACGGCGTTTAATACTCCGGGGGGACATTTTGAGTACCTGGTGATGCCTTTTGGGCTCACTAATGCCCCTTCTGTCTTCCAGTGCTTCATAAACGACATTTTCCGAGACTTTGTGGATAAATTTTTGATTATCTATCTGGATGATATTTTGATCTTTTCCAGTGATTGGGATTCTCATGTGGAACATGTTCGGACTGTGTTCCGGATCTTGAGGGAGAATTCCCTGTATGTTAAGGAAGTGGTCCCCAACCTTTTTTGCACCAGGGGCCGGTTTCAAGCAAGACCATTCTTCCATGGCCCGGCAGGGCGGGGATGGAGGTGTGACAGGGGCGGGGCTTTGGTCATAAGGGGGCGGGGCTATGGACGCGGTTGTAGTTTAGCAGTGCATACTTATCATTTAATTATAACATTTTTAATGTGACTCAACTCACCACAGGTTTTGAATGAGTGGGAGCACCTGGCTTGTTTCTCTGTTTCAGTGGGAGCACTGGGCTACTTCTACTGATGACCGTCACTGCTAATGATGATTGGAACCTACAAGGAAATGGAGCATTGAGCACTTAAGAAAGATTGTACTGGAATATTGTATACATGCTGATTATTTTCTAATCATCAGAAAATGTATGTGTGGTCCCCCCGTCCTGTCCAGATCTGTGTGGCTCCCCCTGTTGTATATATGGCTCCGCTCCCACCCTTCCATCCTGTATACATGGCTCCGCTCCCACTCTCCCTCCCTTGTATATATGGCTCCGCTCCCACCCTCCCATCCTGTATACATGGCTCTGCTCCCACCCTCCCATCCTGTATACATGGCTCCGCTCCCACCCTCCCATCCTGTATACATGGCTCCGCTCCCACTCTCCCATCCTGTATACATGGCTCTGCTCCCACCCTCCCATCCTGTATATATGGCTCCGCTCCCATCCTCCCATCCTGTATATATGGCTCCGCTCCCATCCTCCCATCCTGTATACATGGCTCTGCTCCCACTCTCCCTCCCTTGTATACATGGCTCTGCTCCCACTCTCCCTCCCTTGTATATATGGCTCCGCTCCCACTCTCCCATCCTGTATATATGGCTCTGCTCCCACTCTCCCATCCTGTATATATGGCTCCGCTCCCATCCTCCCATCCTGTATACATGGCTCTGCTCCCACTCTCCCTCCCTGTATACATGGCTCTGCTCCCACTCTCCCTCCCTTGTATACATGGCTCCGCTCCCACTCTCCCATCCTGTATATATGGCTCCGCTCCCACTCTCCCATCCTGTATATATGGCTCCGCTCCCATCCTCCCATCCTGTATACATGGCTCCGCTCCCACCCTCCCATCCTGTATACATGGCTCCGCTCCCACTCTCCCATCCTGTATATATGGCTCCGCTCCCACCCTCCCATCCTATATACATGGCTCCGCTCCCACTCTCCCATCCTGTATATATGGCTCCGCTACCACTCTCCCATCCTGTATATATGGCTCTGCTCCCACTCTCCCATCCTGTATACATGGCTCCGCTCCCACTCTCCCATCCTGTATACATGGCTCCGCTCCCACTCTCCCATCCTGTATACATGGCTCCGCTCCCACCCTCCCATCCTGTATACATGGCTCCGCTCCCACCCTCCCATCCTGTATACATGGCTCCGCTCCCACTCTCCCATCCTGTATACATGGCTCCGCTCCCACTCTCCCATCCTGTATACATGGCTCCGCTCCCACTCTCCCATCCTGTATACATGGCTCCGCTCCCACTCTCCCATCCTGTATATATGGCTCCGCTCCCACCCTCCCATCCTGTATACATGGCTCCGCTCCCACTCTCCCATCCTGTATATATGGCTCCGCTCCCACTCTCCCATCCTGTATATATGGCTCTGCTCCCACTCTCCCATCCTGTATACATGGCTCCGCTCCCACTCTCCCATCCTGTATACATGGCTCCGCTCCCACTCTCCCATCCTGTATATATGGCTCCGCTCCCATCCTCCCATCCTGTATACATGGCTCTGCTCCCACTCTCCCATCCTGTATACATGGCTCTGCTCCCACTCTCCCATCCTGTATACATGGCTCTGCTCCCACCCTCCCATCCTGTATACATGGCTCCGCTCCCACCCTCCCATCCTGTATACATGGCTCCGCTCCCACCCTCCCATCCTGTATACATGGCTCCGCTCCCACCCTCCCATCCTGTATACATGGCTCCGCTCCCACCCTCCCATCCTGTATACATGGCTCCGCTCCCACCCTCCCATCCTGTATACATGGCTCCGCTCCCACCCTCCCATCCTGTATACATGGCTCCGCTCCCACCCTCCCATCCTGTATACATGGCTCCGCTCCCACCCTCTCATCCTGTATACATGGCTCCGCTCCCACCCTCCCATCCTGTATACATGGCTCCGCTCCCACTCTCCCATCCTGTATACATGGCTCTGCGCCCACCCTCCCATCCTGTATACATGGCTCTTGTGATGTACAATGTCTGTGAGGTATGGGGTTTTGTCTACAAAATATGATGTTTTCTGTTGTAACTTTCCAGAAAAATCCAGCCCTCTATGCCAATGCAGGCTGTCAGCTCATGCAGCACCTTCCCCCCTCCTCTTTTCGCCCATGGCTCACTCACACACTGACCAGTGCCCCCCTGCCTGGGCTAGCTCTGAAACCTTAAACCAACTTCCTCTCGAAGAGCAGGGGGAAGGGATCCCTTTGTTCGGAAAAACACAGGCTGTATGCCGGTATATGGGAAACATAAAAGTCATATTACGAAAACCATACCCAGTAGAGATATGAAAATCATATTTTTGTAACCTGAGCGGTCCCAGCTTCGATACCGTGTCTCTTTCGAAGTTCCACCCTGCCCAGAACATGAGATATGATTTGCGCCCAAATGGACGGTCATATCGCATAGATGTTTGATGTTTTCTTGATGGGCTCATTACGCTGGGAAACATGATACCACTGATGAGTCCATACCAGCTTCTCCCATAAAGTTATAGCTAATCTAAGTTTTGTAGCCAAAACATAACTTGGATAAGAGAGGTGGGATCAACCCAGAATGCACCTCTCCGTGATGTCACATAGGAAAGTCTATAAGGCATTTCCTGGGCAAACCAGCTCAGAACAGCTGCAGAGTCCGTGCTGACAAGAACTCCAGATGAATGGAGACGTGTGGCTCCTCCTCCCTTAAAGCCGCATGGTCTGCCTAAGGAACAATATGGAACTGTGAGTGTAATCTCTTTGTTTTCTCCACTTTTATTTTATACCTGTACTGTACATATTTTATGTCTCAATTTTATAGCAACTTTTATCTGTAATCACTGTCCTCTTTCGGAAAATAAATGAAATTATTTAGATCTGTCTCCATGCTCTAAGAATCGAACTATACGCCTTTGATAGATAATCGCTACTAATTCAAGGGGTTTGCCACGGACCCTCTTAATTTAACACTGTGAATTAAGTAACCGTGACTGGTGGCAGCGCGTTGTGTATGGCTATTACGGCTGGCTGGCAGTCTAGAAGGGTCTTATATTGCTGAGTAAGGGGCTTCAGCCACAGCATTGATAATTCCCTTACTGCAGAAGCCTAATTGCCGGTTCACAACAGGCAGCCCGTCCGGCGACTAATTATCCTAGGTGCAGTTCCCTGACTGACCTGAGGGTAAGGGGGGCGCCGGAGAGCTGCGAGTTCCAAAGTGGAACTGAGAAAGTGGGATATACACAAATCCCCGCAGAACTTGGAAGATTGATAGCAGTGGTGGGGCATCCAAATTAAACTCCCCCTGCGGCAAATTGTAGAGGGGGATTAGCTTGCTGGATATTTTTGTCACATGGTGCCAGTGGTGGGATAACTAAGATAAGCCCCACTGCGCCTGTGATAGCCGTGTGCCGGCATTGTGTCACGTCCCTCCGTCCGCTGATACACCGGTGTCAGTGGTGGGATCGTGACATAGTGGTGACACAGGGTCCGCTGTCCGTCGCGTTTTGGTGGCAGCGGGACACCCGTTAGTCGTCGCCCGTAAGTGGACGAACGGCCGTGGGCTGTTCGTCACATATTGGTGGCAGAGCGGTGGGATAATCCTAGAGCATTAGTGATTTGGTTTGAGCAATCATTCCTCTCACTAAAAACCTGCACAGTTCCTGCGGGAATCCTGCATCATAGGTTTTGGAGAACAGACTCAGTGGTTACTAGTCCTGAGACATTAGTGTGTACTTGCAAGTATACCCCTCCCGTTTCTTCGTTTTTCTTTTTCTATCTTTTATTTGGCAACCATGGCGGCAAAAGGAGAACCTTGGTACAACCGGCAGACAAAGGAAGTTCTTGCTGGGTTATGCACGTACCAAGGCCTTGACGCCACGAACAAAAACAGAGCTCAAATGATCACGGCTCTAGTGCAGCTGGACAACGACCAGAATCCAGCGAGCGCAGAAGTTGGCCCAAGTGGCAATGGGGCTGCAGCAGAGGCTCCACTCCTGAGCGCTGGCCCCACATTCAACCAGGACGGGGTGGACCCCTATCTGCAAATGGCCTTGGACGCACTCCCCGCCGAAGACAGTGATGGGCGGGTGAGGCTGATCCAGCAATATCGGCAGGAGGCCCAAGCCGAGCGTCAAGCCCAGGCTGAGAGAGCTGAGCGCCGAGCGGAGGCTGAGAGAGCAGAGCAGCGAGCCGAGAGGGAGGCGCAGAGGGCCCATGAACTGGAGGTACTCCAGCGGGGTGGGAATGCCCCCACAGCCCGAAGCAGTGAGCCCAGCAGCGTCCAGACTCCTAAACCCCGGCCAGAGCATTTTCCCGTGATGGAAAAGGATGGGGACTTGGACACATTTCTGCGAGCCTTTGAGAAAGCCTGCAGACAGTACCAGCTGCCTAGAGACCAATGGGCAAGGTACTTGACCCCAGGGCTAAAAGGCAAAGCCCTGGAGGCATTTGCTTCTCTTCCGCCAGAAGCCGATGACAACTATGACGCCATAAAGCAGGCGCTGATCGCCAAATACCGGCTGACACCTGAGGTATACCGAAAGAAGTTCCGACACCTCCAACGTGGCCCACACGATAGCTACAGTGATGTGGTGCAAGGACTCAGGACCCACTTTGACCAGTGGATCCATGGACTGTCCGTTGAAACCTTTGAGCAGCTACGGGACCTGATGATCAAAGACCAGTTCCTGCATCTCTGCCCAGCTGAGGTCCGACAGTTCATCCTGGACCGCGAACCAACGAACGCGGACAAAGCGGCGCAGATCGCCGACAACCACGAGGCCAACCGGAAGCCCGAGACGCGGAGGCCAGTCGCCACCAGCTGGAAAGGGGGTAAGCCAGCAACCAACCCCAATGCCCCAGCTAGCCGTCCCTCCGGAGGCCCTGTCCCTGTTGCCAACAACAGGCCGGCTACTGACAGTCGCCTGTGTCACCACTGCCAGCGGCCTGGTCACTTCTTTTACACCTGTCCGAACAGGCCGAAGAACCCCCCAGCCAAGGCCCCCGGGCCCAATGCCTCTGTTCTTTTGGTGGGAGGTGTGGTTGGGAGGGCTGACGACAACGTTCAACCTGTTCAGGTGGGGGCCCGTCTTGCTACAGGCCTCAAGGACACCGGGGCTGAACGAACCCTCATCCGTCCTGGACTGGCGGCCCCTGAAGAGTTTGTTGAGGGGAAAACCCTGACTGTCACCGGGATTGGAGGCACCCGTTGTCCCTTGCCAGTGGCACGAGTTTTTCTTGACTGGGGTGCCGGGAGCGGGTTGAGGGAGGTGGGAGTGTCTGAAAATTTGCCCACTGATGTTTTATTGGGGACGGACTTGGGGAGGATGGTTGCATACTATGTCCCTGACACCCTTCCCCAAACTGATAATAAGGGTAACGTTAACCCTGATGATGTTGATGATGGGAAACTGAATGTGTTACCTGCTAATGCCTTGATGAGTAATGATGCAACTAACAACCATTCTTTCCCCAGGTACGATGCTGATGCTGATGTGAATGTACCAAAGCAAACTGATAACCATTCTTTTCCTAGGAATGATGATGTATCTGTGCCGACTGAACCCGTTAACCCTTTCTTTGAAACGGTAGATGTGTCCACAGGTACCGAGGTGCTCAGCCCCGTCACTCTGCGGAGTGAGACGGCTGAGGAACCCCTGGCAGGAGCAAGCAACGGTGCTCAAGGAAATGGGGAGGTGCATGGGGACCATGAGGAAGGTAATGCCATGCAGCTGACCAGTGCCACCGAGGAAGGTAACTGGCCCATAAGTAGCACTGCTCCTGAAGTGTTGGGGGTGGATGGGGAGGTAGAGCCCAGGGCAGCACCAGCTGGTGGGTCTGTAGAAATCCCCAGGGAGACAGCATACATAGCAGCTGTCACACGCAGTCAGAGTGCCCAGATCGCAGGTAACGCACTGTCTTCTGGACCCTCTGCTGCTACAGGAGAGACTGAACCAGAGGTGAACCCAGAGCCGGTTCCAGAGGGTCCCAGTAAAGAGGGGACCCTGACGTCACTTCTGGCAGCCTCCAGCATGGAGTTCCAGGCTGCTCTGCACTCAGATGCCAGCCTGGAGAAATTGAGAGGTCTCGCCGAGACGCCCACCTCCAAGTCTGATAAGGAGAGGGTGTTCTGGGAACGAGGAAGGTTGTACCGGGAGACAGTACCCGGAGATCCTAAAAAGGAGTGGTTGAGGGAAAGACAGCTGGTCGTCCCCTATCAGTTCAGAACTGAGTTGTTGCGGATTGCCCATGAGATTCCACTCGCTGGACACTTGGGGATCAGCAAAACAAAGGCACGGCTGTCTCAACACTTCTATTGGCCCAAGATGGGGACAGATGTAACACACTACTGCCGCTCCTGCGCCACCTGTCAAAAAGTGGGTAAGGCGGGGCCTGCTCTTAAGGCTCCCCTTATTCCTTTGCCGGTGATAGAGGAGCCTTTCCAGAGAATCGCGGTGGACATTGTAGGACCGCTGTCCGTCCCCAGCAGCTTCGGAAAGCGATACATTCTCACCGTGGTAGACTACGCTACCCGGTACCCAGAGGCAGTAGCTCTGTCTTCAACCAGGGCAGATAAGGTGGCTGACGCACTGGTGACCATCTTTTCAAGGGTAGGATTTCCCAGGGAGATGCTTACCGATCAAGGGCCCCAATTCATGTCTCGCCTAATGGAGGCTCTCTGTGAGAAAATGCAGGTGACGCACCTGGTATCGAGTCCGTATCACCCACAGACTAATGGTTTGTGTGAACGCTTCAACGGTACCCTCAAACAGATGCTCCGCATACTGGTTGAGACCCAAGGGCGCGACTGGGAGCGGTACCTCCCACACCTGCTGTTCGCTTACAGAGAAGTTCCGCAGGCCTCGACCGGGTTCTCCCCCTTCGAGCTCCTGTATGGCAGGCGAGTCCGGGGACCCCTTGGGTTGATAAGAGAATCCTGGGAAGATGAGCCAAACCCCACAGAAGTGTCCATCGTGGATTATGTCATGCGCTTCCGTGACAAGATGCAGACCTTGACGCAGTTGGTGCATGACAACATGACGCAGGCTCAGGCTGACCAGAAGCGCTGGTACGACCAGAACGCCCGGGAGCGGACCTACCAGGTGGGTCAAAAGGTGTGGGTGTTGGTCCCGGTACCAACGGATAAGCTTCAGGCAGCCTGGGAAGGCCCATACGTCGTCCACCAACAGCTCAACCCGGTCACCTACGTGGTCACGCTTGACCATGCTCGGGGTAGGCGCAAGGCCTTTCACATCAACATGCTGAAGGCGCACTACGAACGTGAAGCTTGCGTCCTACCGGTCTGCAATCTGCCAGAGGATGGGGAAGAAGATTCCCTCCTGGACATGCTGGCCCAGGCCAAGGCCAATGGGTCCATTGAGGACATGGAGATAAGTGGTTCGCTCACCGTGTCCCAGCGGTTGCAGTTGATGGCCACCCTGGAACTCTTCCGGCCCGTGTTCACCAACCGTCCTGGGAGGACGGAGTTAGCGGTTCATGAGGTGGACACCGGGAATCATGCCCCATTACGGCGAACACCTTATCGGATCTCTGAAACGGTGCAACAAGTCATGCGCCGAGAGGTCGATGAGATGTTAAGGCTGGGAGTGATTCGACGGTCAAAAGGTGCGTGGGCTTCACCTGTAGTCCTCGTTCCTAAAAAGGATCGAACCACCCGGTTCTGCGTGGACTACAGGGGGCTCAACGCCATCACAACCTCTGATGCCCACCCGATGCCGCGCATCGAGGATCTGCTCGAGCGGTTGACAAACGCCAACTACATATCCATCATGGATTTGAGTCGGGGATACTGGCAGATTCCCCTGAGCCCTGAGGCGCAGGAGAAATCCGCCTTTATCACCCCCTTTGGACTGTACGAGTCCACGGTCATGCCCTTCGGCATGAAGAATGCCCCTGCCACTTTCCAGCGGATGGTCAACCACCTGCTTCGGGGACTGGAGGAGTACGCAGTGGCGTACTTAGACGATATTGCCGTCTTCAGTTCCACCTGGGAGGAACACCTTCAGCACCTCCAGGAGGTGCTCAAGCGTCTTCACCAGGCAGGCCTGACCATCAAGCCGGGGAAGTGCCAGATAGGCATGCGCGAGGTCCACTACCTGGGGCACCGGGTAGGCGGGGGTTCCATGAGTCCGGAGCCAGAAAAAGTGGACGCAATCGTGTCCTGGCCCACCCCCAGGACCAAGAAACAGGTGAAGTCCTTCTTGGGCACTGCAGGGTACTATAGGCGGTTCGTACAGGACTATAGCGCCCTTGCCAAACCCTTGACTGACCTCACCAAGCAGAGGCTACCCCAAACAGTCAACTGGACAGATGACTGTGAGGCGGCTTTCCAAGCTTTGAAAGCAGCCCTGTGCAACTCTCCAGTGTTGAGAGCAGTCGACAGCAGTCGCCCGTTTCTGGTACAGACCGACGCCAGCGAGTTTGGCCTCGGTGCTGTGCTTAGCCAGGTCGACTCGGGGGACCAAGAGCACCCCGTGTTGTACCTGAGCCGGAAACTTTTGCCGAGGGAAGTGGCATACTCGACCATCGAGAAGGAGTGTCTGGCCATGGTGTGGGCACTGCAGCGTTTGCAGCCCTACCTGTATGGGCGCGCCTTCACGGTGGTAACCGACCACAACCCTCTGAGCTGGTTGCACACAGTGTCCGGAACCAATGGAAGATTGCTCCGCTGGAGCCTTGCCCTTCAACAGTACGATTTTACTGTAAAACACAGGAAGGGCAGCGAAAACGGCAATGCCGATGGGTTGTCCCGCCGGGGCGAACCCGCTGAGGTGCGCATGGCCGATTACCGAGAGGTAATGCCTCCTTAGCGCCCTCTTAAGGGGGGAGGTGTGATGTACAATGTCTGTGAGGTATGGGGTTTTGTCTACAAAATATGATGTTTTCTGTTGTAACTTTCCAGAAAAATCCAGCCCTCTATGCCAATGCAGGCTGTCAGCTCATGCAGCACCTTCCCCCCTCCTCTTTTCGCCCATGGCTCACTCACACACTGACCAGTGCCCCCCTGCCTGGGCTAGCTCTGAAACCTTAAACCAACTTCCTCTCGAAGAGCAGGGGGAAGGGATCCCTTTGTTCGGAAAAACACAGGCTGTATGCCGGTATATGGGAAACATAAAAGTCATATTACGAAAACCATACCCAGTAGAGATATGAAAATCATATTTTTGTAACCTGAGCGGTCCCAGCTTCGATACCGTGTCTCTTTCGAAGTTCCACCCTGCCCAGAACATGAGATATGATTTGCGCCCAAATGGACGGTCATATCGCATAGATGTTTGATGTTTTCTTGATGGGCTCATTACGCTGGGAAACATGATACCACTGATGAGTCCATACCAGCTTCTCCCATAAAGTTATAGCTAATCTAAGTTTTGTAGCCAAAACATAACTTGGATAAGAGAGGTGGGATCAACCCAGAATGCACCTCTCCGTGATGTCACATAGGAAAGTCTATAAGGCATTTCCTGGGCAAACCAGCTCAGAACAGCTGCAGAGTCCGTGCTGACAAGAACTCCAGATGAATGGAGACGTGTGGCTCCTCCTCCCTTAAAGCCGCATGGTCTGCCTAAGGAACAATATGGAACTGTGAGTGTAATCTCTTTGTTTTCTCCACTTTTATTTTATACCTGTACTGTACATATTTTATGTCTCAATTTTATAGCAACTTTTATCTGTAATCACTGTCCTCTTTCGGAAAATAAATGAAATTATTTAGATCTGTCTCCATGCTCTAAGAATCGAACTATACGCCTTTGATAGATAATCGCTACTAATTCAAGGGGTTTGCCACGGACCCTCTTAATTTAACACTGTGAATTAAGTAACCGTGACTGGTGGCAGCGCGTTGTGTATGGCTATTACGGCTGGCTGGCAGTCTAGAAGGGTCTTATATTGCTGAGTAAGGGGCTTCAGCCACAGCATTGATAATTCCCTTACTGCAGAAGCCTAATTGCCGGTTCACAACAGGCAGCCCGTCCGGCGACTAATTATCCTAGGTGCAGTTCCCTGACTGACCTGAGGGTAAGGGGGGCGCCGGAGAGCTGCGAGTTCCAAAGTGGAACTGAGAAAGTGGGATATACACAAATCCCCGCAGAACTTGGAAGATTGATAGCAGTGGTGGGGCATCCAAATTAAACTCCCCCTGCGGCAAATTGTAGAGCGAGATTAGCTTGCTGGATATTTTTGTCACATGGTGCCAGTGGTGGGATAACTAAGATAAGCCCCACTGCGCCTGTGATAGCCGTGTGCCGGCATTGTGTCACGTCCCTCCGTCCGCTGATACACCGGTGTCAGTGGTGGGATCGTGACATAGTGGTGACACAGGGTCCGCTGTCCGTCGCGTTTTGGTGGCAGCGGGACACCCGTTAGTCGTCGCCCGTAAGTGGACGAACGGCCGTGGGCTGTTCGTCACAGCTCTGCTCCCACCCTCCCATCCTGTATACATGGCTCCGCTCCCACTCTCCCATCCTGTATACATGGCTCTGCTCCCACCCTCTCATCCTGTATACATGGCTCTGCTCCCATCCTCCCATCCTGTATACATGGCTCTGCTCCCACTCTCCCATCCTGTATACATGGCTCTGCTCCCACCCTCCCATCCTGTATACATGGCTCTGCTCCCACCCTCCCATCCTGTATACATGGCTCTGCTCCCACCCTCCCATCCTGTATACATGGCTCTGCTCCCACCCTCCCATCCTGTATACATGGCTCCGCTCCCACTCTCCCATCCTGTATACATGGCTCCGCTCCCACCCTCCCATCCTGTATACATGGCTCCGCTCCCACTCTCCCATCCTGTATATATGGCTCCGCTCCCACTCTCCCATCCTGTATACATGGCTCTGCTCCCACTCTCCCATCCTGTATACATGGCTCTGCTCCCACCCTCCCATCCTGTATACATGGCTCTGCTCCCACCCTCCCATCCTGTATACATGGCTCCGCTCCCACCCTCCCATCCTGTATACATGGCTCTGCTCCCACCCTCCCATCCTGTATACATGGCTCCGCTCCCACTCTCCCATCCTGTATACATGGCTCTGCTCCCACCCTCCCATCCTGTATACATGGCTCTGCTCCCACTCTCCCATCCTGTATATATGGCTCCGCTCCCATCCTCCCATCCTGTATACATGGCTCTGCTCCCACTCTCCCTCCCTTGTATACATGGCTCCGCTCCCACCCTCCCATCCTGTATACATGGCTCCGCTCCCACTCTCCCATCCTGTATACATGGCTCCGCTCCCATCCTCCCATCCTGTATACATGGCTCCGCTCCCACCCTCCCATCCTGTATACATGGCTCCGCTCCCACCCTCCCATCCTGTATACATGGCTCTGCTCCCACCCTCTCATCCTGTATACATGGCTCTGCTCCCACCCTCCCATCCTGTATACATGGCTCCGCTCCCACCCTCCCATCCTGTATACATGGCTCCGCTCCCACCCTCCCATCCTGTATACATGGCTCCGCTCCCACCCTCCCATCCTGTATACATGGCTCTGCTCCCACCCTCTCATCCTGTATACATGGCTCTGCTCCCACTCTCCCATCCTGTATACATGGCTCCGCTCCCACTCTCCCATCCTGTATACATGGCTCCGCTCCCACCCTCCCATCCTGTATACATGGCTCTGCTCCCATCCTCCCATCCTGTATACATGGCTCTGCTCCCACTCTCCCATCCTGTATACATGGCTCTGCTCCCACTCTCCCTCTCATGTATATATGGCTCTGCTCCCACTCTTCCATCCTGTATACATGGCTCTGCTCCCACTCTCCCATCCTGTATACATGGCTCCGCTCCCACTCTCCCATCCTGTATACATGGCTCTGCTCCCACTCTCCCTCTCATGTATACATGGCTCTGCTCCCACTCTCCCATCCTGTATACATGGCTCTGCTCCCACTCTCCCATCCTGTATACATGGCTCCGCTCCCACTCTCCCTCTCATGTATTTATGGCTCCGCTCCCACTCTCCCTCCCCTGTATACATGGCTCCGCTCCCACTCTCCCATCCTGTATTTATGGCTCCGCTCCCACTCTCCCTCCCTTATTTATGGCTCCGCTCCCACTCTCCCTCTCATGTATATATGGCTCCGCTCCCACTCTCCCTCCCTTATTTATGGCTCCGCTCCCACTCTCCCTCTCATGTATATATGGCTCCGCTCCCACTCTCCCTCCCTTATTTATGGCTCCGCTCCCACTCTCCCTCTCATGTATATATGGCTCTGCTCCCACTCTCCCTCTCATGTATACATGGCTCTGCTCCCACTCTCCCATCCTGTATATATGGCTCCGCTCCCACTCTCCCTCCCCTGTATACATGGCTCCGCTCCCACTCTCCCTCCCCTGTATATATGGCTCCGCTCCCACTCTCCCATCCTGTATTTATGGCTCCGCTCCCACTCTCCCTCCCTTATTTATGGCTCCGCTCCCACTCTCCCTCTCATGTATATATGGCTCCGCTCCCACTCTCCCTCCCTTATTTATGGCTCCGCTCCCACTCTCCCTCTCATGTATATATGGCTCCGCTCCCACTCTCCCTCCCTTATTTATGGCTCCGCTCCCACTCTCCCTCTCATGTATATATGGCTCTGCTCCCACTCTCCCTCTCATGTATACATGGCTCTGCTCCCACTCTCCCATCCTGTATATATGGCTCCGCTCCCACTCTCCCTCTCATGTATTTATGGCTCCGCTCCCACTCTCCCTCCCCTGTATACATGGCTCCGCTCCCACTCTCCCTCTCATGTATATATGGC